>NC_046332.1:21208041-21813041 GCF_000738735.6 Corvus cornix cornix | reverse complement strand
TTTAGTGTTTGTGTGTGGAAACACACTAAAGCAAAGCCCTCTTAAGGCAGCCAGATTTGTATCCTTGGGAAAAGCAATAGATGATCTGTGGAGAAATGTACAACCTTGGGTCATTTCCTGATGGGAGATGAGAAAGATCATGAAACCTGGTGGCTGCAGTCCTGCATTCCTGATAATGGTAATTAACTTCAACTTGACCTTCCTGATGGACACAGAAGATTGTACCAAATCTTTCCATCATTTCACAGAGTGAAGAAAACAAGACAAAGCCATTTGTTTCCCTTTCCATGCTGCTGGCATGGCTGACCTCAGTAAAATAAAGGCAGGAGGAAATAGGCTGGAGTGGGGAAGGCTGAGTACAGCAGGAGAAAAAAAAAAGTTGTGGCTAAAATGTTTGGCCAAGGCTGGGACAAGGTAAAGGAAGAGAAAGAGAGGAGAGACAATTTTTTGGGAACATACTGGACTCCATCTGAAAAAATACCTGCTATTTCTCCACCATAGTAGCCTCTTGGAGCATTTTCTGCAAAAGAAAAATCATTCCAACAGGCACATTCTTTTCTTTCCTTAGAAATCTGACCACTGGTAGAGCCAACAAGACAACCTCTTTCTTACAGTGTATTACAAAACTTTGTCCTGGCTGCCAAACATTCACCGTTTATTTGTACTGAAATTTTCCATTCTTGCTTTCCGTCTCAGACATGTATTTCCTTTTAAATTCTTACAGAAATAGCATCCTTGTGTTCTGAAAGGGGCTTGGGAAAAGAATAGTTTTAACAGTACAGATTTGTTTTTTCAACCATTCCAGAAAGGGGCAGAAATTCAAGGAGCTGAAGCAAGAACTTTAGATGAGAGAGAGGACCCAAACCCCTTTTATTTTTTTTTCCCCCCAGATCCTTGGCTGACCTTATCAGACCTCTTAGGAAACTGTTTGAATTTATCAGCACAAATACCAGTCTTTCTGGGCTACAGCTAACTGATTCCTGTGGCCAACTGGTAGAAATAACCAGCAGACCTTGGCTGAAATCTGGATCCTGATTTCTTTGATTTTACAGAGGAGTTCACACTCCTAAAACTTGGCAGCCTGGTACATTCCTTAATATAAAAAAGAAATAATAAAGCTCTCCTCCCACCCTTTCATGACTTTCCTTTTTCTTGCAATATTTGCAGTGTTGTAGCAAGACTATGAAATGTGGTAGGGTATATAATTCAGGAAAATATAACTTTTTGTAATATGGTCTCATGAAAATCTGTTCAGATTTTGGGTTGAAGTACAAAATGTCACAAATTTCCATTTCCCATCTGTGACTAGCATAGCACAGCTTGTGGTTCTGGCCCCTTGCCACAACTCCATGACAGTTTTATTGCCATGTGTAAGTTCTGGCCCTGTGTCCTGCCACTTTGCAGAGAACTTTGGTCCAGCTGATCTATTGCCAGCTGAGAAGATGTGGCCAAATGTGATACAGGAAAACTCTTTGGTTACTGATGTCTAGGTGCATGCATATTTCTCCCTCAAATGAAGTGTTGGATCTCTACAACGCTGGCCCATAGTACTGTAGCCAGAACAAGGTGGTATGGGCTGGATGAGTGGACTACAAAGTGAGTAAAAAACAGGCTGGACAGGGGAACTCAAAGTGTAGAGGTCAACATTCCAAAGTCTAATGGGAAAATGGGAAGCCACTTAGGAGTAGCATTCCTCAAGGGATCAATACCATTTAACATCCTCATCTACAGGAGGAAAAGGAGGCAGAGAACGCCTGGCAGTGTTCACAGATGATACAAACCTGGAGTAGTGGTGGGTGTTCTGGAGGTCAGCACTGCCATTCAGAAGGACCTAAATAAGCTGGGAAAAGGGCTGGCAGCAACTTCACAAAGTTCAGCAGTGACAAGGGCAAAGTTTTGCAGTGCTTGCCAGTGCAGGCTGGCTGCTGACTGCCCAGAAAACACCTCTGCAGAAAAAGGCCTTAGGCTCCCAGAAGACTCAGCAGACATGTAGGCCAAGGGCATGCTGGACTGCAGAAACAAGAGAGCAAGTCAAGGGAAGGGATTATTTCCCTTTATTCGACGCTCACGAGGCTGCATCTGGAGCATTCTTTCCGGTTCTTTTCTTCCCAGGGTATGAATGATATTCATATACTAAGTGGGGTACACCAAGAAAATCAGGAATCTGAAGAACTTAATGCATAAGGAAAGGTTGAGGAACCTGTGTTTGTTCATGCTGGACTAAAGATGGTTGTTGGGGACTTACTTGCTGTCTTTGACTAAAGGGAGGGTTATGAGAGAGTCAGACTCTTCACAGAGGTCCAACCTGAAAGGATGAGGAGCAATTGGACACAGTTGAAGCAAAGGAAATTTCACAGTTTATAATCTGGAGTGGTAAGTGTACATTCCCAGACTCATTCCCCTTGTGTGACATCCATTCTGGGAATGTAGACTCTTTTCCACCAAATATGTCCCCTAAAACCAGTAGCTGAGGCATCTGAGCCCTCCCAGTTAAGTAACCCCACTCTCTCTGTGAGCTCAGCCTGCTGATACCTTTTGTCTCAACCCTCCAAAGACAGCACAGCAGGACTGAAAGCAGCACAAATTTCAAGGAAGAATTTCTTATCTCACTGAACAGTTTGCATTCCTCAATGTCCTAAAATGTTCAAATTACAGACCCTTGAAAACAACAAAACCCCCATGAGATGCTGGTATTTTTGGTGAGCCTGGAACTTTTGGATGAGCCTGGACTGACTTGTCTTTTGCAAACACATATTGGATGTGATGTTAGTTAGACCACCTTCAAAATTAACTCTCTTTTCTCCTCCCTGTCAGCTCTAGTTGGAGTACCCAGTTGCACAGTCCTGCTGTCCATCCTCCTGGCACTGCAAAACGGTTGCATTTTTGTTAGGATGGGCCAAAAATCAGGTGACAGCTGGGACCAATGCAAAATATCATTTGGTGTTCAAAGGGAGGCTAAAAACATTATTTCTTCTGACACCTGTTGTAGATGATGAGCTATTCTTGCTTCAGTGTTTGTTTGTCCCTTCATGAGAGTGAGGGAAATTCAGGGGCTTCATTCTGGGTTTTCAGAAAAACAGGGACTGGCCAAGTTTTTCTTTTGTCTTTTAGTCTTTGGTTCTAGCTGGGTCACATTTTCCATTTTCTCGCCTGAAACTGCAAGTTTCTTCTTTAAATTAATGAATGTCAAAATTCATGGAATCATTTAGGTTGGGAAAGACATTTAAGATCATGGGGTCCAACTATAAACCTCCCACTGCCAAGTCCCACTAAACCATATCCCTAAACTGCACTAGTCACTAGTCTGTCTCTGACACTTGATACCATATCAAACACCCAAAGTCTTGCACACACCTGTACACAAACAAGAGGAAATGGGATACCAGAATCTCTTGCTGAATGTCTCTTAAAATTAACCTCCCCATCTTACATCCCACCTACAAATGGGAAAAGCTCAGAGCATGACATATGTTGTTGCCATTTGATTCAAGTAAGGGGCAGCTGGAGGAGGCAGTGTACAGAAGAGGAAGAGATTGACATTGCATTTGAATTCCACTGTGTCGTTCAGTGAGGACGGCCCTTGTGGTGTGAATGGCCTCCCTGCTGGTGACAATGTTTCTAAGGCCAGCTCAGAAATTGTAGATGGTAACAATTAATGTACAACTCTGTGTGTCTCCACCGATAGCTGCCTCCCAGCTCCTCACAGTGTCTCCCTTCCCTCCCGACACATTAATCACACAGACAGCACTTGATATCCTAAGGACTTCTCCTGACCCTCTCACCCCACTGTCTTGACCTGATGAACTGCAGGCATAACTATATGCTGAGTGAATGCTGCTTTTGTGGGATTCGACACAGTGCCATAAAATTTGTTAGGTAATGGTGCAGCTAAACAAAACCTACCTTTTGACAATAATTCACAATGAGTGTGGTATCTCTTCTAGAGAATAAATCCATTGTCAGTTTCTGCCAATAACACAAACTCTGATTCATCTCTTGCAGTACTCTTTCTGTCTGAGCAGCAATGCCCATATTTCCTTCTACCCGTGGTTTCACACCATGTTAAAAACTTATCCTTCCTTTTCTATTTTTTTTATAAACCATTATAGCAAAAACCCCCTTTACCTATTTTTTTTCAGATCAATTTTTCTAGGAATCACTGTTCTCCTTATGTTTCATCCTTAGTCTTTTCTCTGCAGACAATGTTTTGCTCATTCCACAAGCCTGCAATAGCCAAGGGAGCTTGTTATTCTTGTGCAGGTCACTCTGCTCTCTTTGCTTCCTTTTAAAACACAGCACATCCCACACTCTGCTTTTCTTGCTATTTCTAATAACTTAAATGTAGACACTGTTAAGTATTGGACTATCAGCATGGTTTCCTTCCTCAAACTCTTATGTTTTTTCTTTTCTGTATGAAATTTCAAGGAAGATATACCAGAAGAACTTGTCTTTCCCTGATTATATTTTCCCTTTCAATTTGAATCTTTCTAGTTTTAGAGTTACATGTGAATTACTTGGTTGTACAGGAGCATGAGGCTTGTGAAGAACATCTCCTAAGAGACTGTGAATTTCTTGCAATGTTAGCCTGTGCTCCAGCATTGTGCCAGAGAAAACTGACATCTAGACAATGGCAAACAAGAACTTTTCCAGGAATATAATTTTGCAGCATTGGCTTCACTTCATCCATAAGCTACCAGAGGTCCTTCCTACTACTTTAACTGTCTGATGTGGTCTTTTCCTTGCTTTTGCTGATTTAGCCTGATTTCAAAGCAACTGCTTTGGAGGTCTTGTTCAAGGTTTTCTTTCCACTCTCCCTTCTTAAGTCTTCCTCATTTATACCATTCCCCAGTTCAGGAGCCATGCATTTATGCTGCTCATGGTATAAATCTTGATAGGTATGTCAATATTCCTTATGCAGTTGCTGACTTTGAGAGGGAAGTTGCTGTTCATTAGCTGCTTTTTTTACTTTGAATCAAATCTGATGTCTCCTCTTTCTGCAGCATAGACAAAACAATTCAGTTCCTTTGCGTGGATTTGCATTTTGCTGTGATTCAATTTTAGGCTGCACTCTCTGCTTCTTACAGGTAATGCTGTTAGACCTGGGGAGTTTTGTCATGTTTTTCTCTGGGTCTGTCATTCATAAGAATGTCAACAAAAGTGACTCCCGCCCTTCATCAGTTTTGTGTTATTTCAGGAGTATTTTGGGAAATATCTCAAGCACAGGCAGCATTTTAAGAGGTACAAAATTGAAATACTGTCTTCTTAAAGTCATTAAGATTCTGCTTTCTTGGTCCAGCTTGAACTGCCTGTGCCTAGATGGAACATTTAGTACATCTAGTATATTTTGTGTAGAAAGCAGATAGGTGATCTCATGTTGGGTGTGTAAAGTGCAATTTTTTATTGCTTTCTTTCTGTCTCAATAGCCTTTGCAGCTACAGATTATATTTCTCTCTTTCCCTGTGATTATTGTGAAAAATCATTCCAGTGCTTTCTCCATCTGCTCAATTGTCTTTAGCTGCAGCACAGGCTCTGCTCCCCAGCCCTTTCTGAGTCTTGCTGCTGGTGGATGCCATGGTGTGTGTTCATAATTTTAGGCAGTAGCTGCTCTCTTGCAGGGAGGGGTTGAGTTTGAATCCCAAGGGAGCTTGGGATGTCATCCTCAATGATTCCTGCCAATTCAATTCTCCTGCAGCAGAAGAGAAATCATCCATCATTCTCTGCTGCAGCACAGCTCCATTGCTGGACAAGTGCCCCAGCCCATCCTGGCAGGCACAATGAAACCACAGCAGGGAGCAGCAACGCCCAAAGTGAAGAGGCAAGCCTGAGGTTCAGACGGGAAATTGAGAGCCCGTGGCAGGGTCAGGGCTCCCATCAGCAGGATACCAGCCTGGCAGGGACACAGCCATAGTGCAGCTCAGGCAGCAGCCAAGTACGAGAGAGCTGTGACCTCAAGCAGTTCCCAGGATAAGGAGGGGGGGTCTCCCATGAAAACGTCTCAGCAGAGCCTTGCAGGGAATACCCCCCAAAAGCTTCTCCCAGCTCTTCCTTCCTCACCAGCTCTGACCAGCCAGCTGGTCTGAAGCTGCCAACCAAAATCCTAGGAGAGGGAGACTGCACTCAGGGTCCTGACAAACTCTCTATCCCATGTCTCCAAATTCCAGGAAAGCATTTGGTTTTCTCTTCTGCTAGGCAGACTTTGAAATTTTTTATCAAATTTCAGGGACTTAAGGTTTTTTTTGTCCCAGGGCAAGTTTTCCTGGCATTTTTATATCATAGCTCTGGAGATATTTGACACTTTGATGTATATGTGTCTGAAACACTGCATTTCCCTGCTGTGCCAAATGTAGGTCTCTGCATCCTGCCAGCTTCACAATGGTGTTCATGGGACAGCTCAGGCAGTGCTTCTCCTTCACTCTGTGATGGGGTGGTGACTGGCCTCTAGACCCACGAGACAATCCAATATCACCAGTGTGTCTCCTAGGATCCTAGTTATCAGAATTAGAGATGCCTCAGCACTTTTTTCATACAATCATGGAATATGCTAAGTTGGAAGGGACCCACCAGGATCATCAAGTCTAACTCCTGGCCCTACAGGAAGAGTGCAATGTCACTGTTGCTGAATTGCTGTCCTTGGAGGTGCTCTGCAGTCACACCTGTGGGTGTGGACAGGTACCTTTCCATCTGCTCAAATGACAAGCTCTCACCTGGACTGGGGAGAGCGAGGTCAGCTTGTTGCTTTGCACAGTGCAATGCATCACCCCAGTGTCCTGCTGATGTACCTCTGCTGCTTGCTCCACTTTACTGCTGGGTGTGGCTCAGGCCCTCTGCTACCTCCCTCCCCTCTCAGCACTGCCTGTGGCACTCTGTTGTCCTTGTCGCTCCATTTTATGAGGTACCACCACCCCAACTTCTTCTTCTAGATGATGCCTGTGCTCTCTGAGCCCCCTCTGTTCAATTGCTAAATGGGTCTTCATTGTTAATTTTCCTTGTGCCCTTTTCTGCTTTGACCCTGTTAAAACTTTCTCCTTCAGTACACCATTCATCTCTGTCAAAGCAGAGTTTTCCTCATAGCCTCAGATCTCCACTCACTACTGGGCTCTTCCTGCCTAGGTTTGGTTTTTTCCCTTGATAATTAGTGTTTGTGCAGAAACGTTTTCCTTTGTTGAGCTTTTTCTCTTTGTTCCTTTGCCCTGAGTACCTCACCAGTCACCACAAAGCATTCAGCTCCAGCTCACCTCTTTTGCTGTCTTTCCAGAAGCCCCCCATACCCCTGCTCTGGTCTCCTCTGCTCCTTCCCTCATGTCCTGCTCTCCTCATGTGCTTACATTTCTGCCCACATCAAGGAGGGACCCAACACCTTACCAGCTACTACTCAGAGGACATTTAAGTGTGGGTTGCCAGCAACAGAAACCATCCTGCTCCTGCACCTCCCCATCAATGCATGCCTGGGCAGTCATTCAGAGCAGCACACTCATCCCACAGACATTTTCCTGGGGTAATTTCCAGCCAAATAACTCAGCTCATCTGATTCAGATCACAGAATCTCATGCGAGGTCCAAGGTGATAAGAGGTAGCCAGAAGCCCCCAGGGGAGCAGAAAAAACGTGGGACAGCCCCTGTTGTCAGCACTGCAGCATCAGGGTAGCTAAACAGAACCATGCATCATGCCCTGGGACAAATCAGTGACAAGAAGATACTGTTTGGCTTCTTTGAGCAGCCTGATGACTATCACAGGTCTTTTGCCTTGCAGGAAGAGGTTTAGATATTTTTCTTTCTAAGTAGCACTATCAGGGGACCAGAAAATGATGCCATATAGAAGTAATTATGCTCAAAAGCACAATCAGAAGAAAAAATGTGCCTGCTGGCTCTGCAGGCATGAAGTCCAGTGTCAGCAGCAGTAACACAGACCCTGAGCCATAATAAAAGTAATAAATACCAGCAGCAATGAGGACTGCTTTTCTTTTGTTAATCTGGGGGAACTCTGATGGGACACTGCCTTGGTAGGGGTATAAAATGGGTGTAAAATCAGAGTGAAATGAAGAATATGGCTCTTACTCCATACAGGACAGGCTGTTCAAGAAGTCCCTAAAATCAGAGGAAAGTCATTGTATTGCTTGGCACCCGCCCAAAGTGATTTCATCTTCTGTTCAGGATTAAGATGCATTAATAGCCTGAGGGCAGCAGTTTCCTTGCCAAAAAATGCCTTTCTTCCCCACTCCCCCCACCTCCTGGCTTGTTTTAAATATGAGGGCTTGCAGGTCAGGAGTGAACACTCAGCAAGTATTACTTGAATTATCAAATGAAAGTGCAGCAATATCATTTTCTTTGAAGCAAACACTGACTTAATTAAAATGTGCACTCGGAACTTGGCAAATTTCACATTATTCATGAGAAAGGCATGGGTCTGTCTATTGCAAAGGCAAACTAAAAATAATCAGAGATACAGAATCAGAAGGGCAGCTGCTAAGACTAAGGCACTGGAACTTCTTCTGGCAAAGCTCTATCTCCAAGAGTGTCATTTACCCTCAGACCATTCTCTGGTCCCAACCAATATAGCAAAGCTGGCAAAAGCCTTCATGTAAATGTAATTATGCTGGCTGGCCACAAAATCCTTTTGTCCAGAAAGCTGTGTTCTCTTTGGGGAAACAGCATAACCTGTATGGGCCAAAGCACTGCTGCTGACAAAATTGTGCCCCAGGAGGGACACAATTATCAGAATTAGAGATGCCTAAGGAGGCATCCCCAGGAGGGCTGGTAAAGCTAGGTGAAGGCAGCATTCAAAGGCTGCAATGAGAAAAGTTTCCAGCTCTCAGAGGCCCAGTCCAGCAAATGAGGGCTACCATGCTTCTGCCACCAGCTTGTAGACTCCTGTTCTTCCACTGAGTGGCTTTTTCCATAGCAGGGCTATGATAGCAGGAGGCACATCTGCCATTGCCTACATCTCTGTACCGCTGTGGGTAGCTGTGCAGGTCTTCCTTGGGGTTTTGACAGGGAATCAAGGACCCAGACAGCCAGAATGTGCAGTGGGACTGGACAGATGTGAGGCAAAAAAACTGGAGTGCCCAGCACCACCAGTGCTGATGCAGAACAAAAGTGGCAGCAATTTCCATGTTAACAGAACCAAAGCATTTTTACCTTAAGGTTTCATTCAAAGGACACTGAAACACTGAAAAGGGGGGGAGGAGAATTAGAACTTATCTTGAATATCACATTAATAAAAGCCTGTACACAACCAAAGAGATGACTTACCCTTTCTCCTCCTTCAAAATACCTTTCTATTGCTTTGCTCTTAGACTGGAGATCAATTGATCAGTGAAGTGACATCCCAGTATAAAATCTGCCTTCTCTCCACTGCACCTGTCATTCTCTGGCAGGTTGATCTGAAACCAAAAAGTCACATTAGTCATCTGAAAATCCTAAGCAACATGTTTTCTTTCTTACCTGTGTACATTTGGGTCAATCTCATCTGCTTCAACACACTCATGTGATAGCTGATGGAAGCTGAATCGCTGTCTGAAAAGTATGTGGGCAGTGAAGGTTGGGCAGTTTGCAGTACATCCAAGCCAGTTCAAGAGCAAGGGCTTTCTTGAGAGATGACATGGTCTGCAATCCTCCATGCAGGTAAAGCAGAAGGATAGAAATCTCCTGGCAGCAGATGAAAACTGATCTGCTTGCTTAAATTATACCTTCATGCCTAGTTTGGAAGAACTGGAGGAATTCTTATAAAAGATGCTTAGAGGTGATCTGGTCAGTGGAGTCAGGATGGCCAGCAGCACACTGCATCCATCCCAGAAGAACTACCAAAAGACGCTGGAGCTGTAGCAGCCCCGGGGCAACAGAGGAGCTGTTGCTGTGCAGATACTGCACTGCAGAGACTGGCTGGGACAGCAGAAAGAATCTCTGACCTAGGGCTGAATATAAGAGCGTGGCCAGTGGTTGACATCAGGTCTGTACCAGAAGACAGGCAGGGATCCCTTCCACATCTTTCAGAAGAGGAGCTCCAGGAACTGGCTTCTGCAATATGGGCTGAGTGGCAGCCTTGACACACCATCCTGCTCTGCTGGGAAGCATCTGTTCATGCCCAGAGAGATGTTCTCTTTCATCTGCCTGCCCCTCCACAAAAGAAATGGGAGTGTGTGAGGAATTTGGTGCATTTACTCTGTGTTGAGATGAATAACAGAGGAGCATTTGTCTCTCCTCTGAAATTACCATCTGTAACGGATGTCACCCTCGAAGACACTGTAAGACTTTAGGAGGTATTTTGGAAGAAGTGTGGGCATTAAGCAGAATGAAGTATTTTCATTGTAAGGAAGATTTCAACAAAAAGGAAGGTAACCAACCTCCAACTATAAAATCAAAACAAGGTAAAACATGACTAAGAAAAGAGACAAATCTTATCTCTAAGGGTATCCAGAAGGAGAGGAATTCAGATTGTGCATTGAAATCCCTGAAGGCTCATACCAGGAGCAGATTAGTATAGGTACTCTTGTAGAATGAAAATAAAATAGCTCTTCAAGTGCTTGCTGAAATAACATGTAGATAATAGCTCTCTTGGGGCACCCAGGTTTCAAGATAATGCTTATCTTGATTGAGGAAGAATCTGAAGGTATGAATGGGCAGAGTGCCATGCTTCTATGGAGGATTCCACATCTGATCCTGACAGTCTGGAACAGCTGGAGGCAAGGGAGATAACATTGTGGTTGTAGCTACAACCTTGAAACTCAAAAAACTGGGTGGCACAGGTGAAGATCAGACCAGTGGATTATGCCATGGCAGGATGAGAGAGAAGAAGCCAGTAAGAAACCAACTCTGAGTCTTTCAAACATCTCATTTCATAGAAGACAGAGATAAAGAAAGCTCTGTTTATGTGTCACCAGTATCTCAGAAATGCAGTTGAGAACCAAGATCCTGTTGGGCTGGATGCTGCCCAGAGGACAGAACCCTTGCTATGGGTTTCTGCAGGGAGCTGAGAGCTGACTGCATCCACTCTGTGTCAAGGAAGCCTATGGCAAATGTGTCCATACATTGTGGATGTGTAGCAATTCCATCTCATTTACTGGCAGCTTTGTACCACTCTTTGAGGTGTGACTCTCCCTTCAGCAGCTATCCCAGAGACTTTTGAGGGTCAATTTTGTGAAGCAGTATCAGGCTGCCATAGTTGGATTCACTACTAAAAGCTCTGCAAAGAGCAGATGGGGCCAGAGCAAACATTAGCTCTGCTCAAACAACAGCAAGTCCGAAAAAGAGAGGGGCAGGAGAAAGAGAAGGCCTTCTTACAGCAGCAGCTCTCCCCTGGCTCTCCTCCTGCCTGCCTTCCTACCACAGCCAGAGACATCCAACTTTGGCTCTAGGGCTGGTAGATCACTGACTATAGCACCTGGCTCCTCCTTGTCACCAGCCTCTTCTCCAGCCTGCGCTACTTGTTAGGGTTGTAAGAGAGCTGGGACCAGTCAACAGCAAGAACATTTGCTATGCTTGAATGCTCTGCCATCCTTGCAGGTTTGCCTGGCTTGATTTTTCTAGCTGGGTGAAGGAGAGCTGGTTTACATAATCTGATCTTCTCCATTTTCCCTTTTTTCCCATTTTTCTCATCGAAAAGCTCATCAGCCCCTGTTGCCTTCAGGGAGAATGCTGATCCTATGATCTGCTGCAGATCCTGTTTGTGTTGAAATGTCACCTGTGTAAACTTATCCTGCTCAGCCCATGCAGAGTTTGGTTCATGGAGACTTGCATCTGTACTGAGGAGGCCAAATGGGTATTGAAAAAGAAGTATCTTTCAAAAACCACCACAAAAGATCCCAGCTAGTGGCACTACAGAGTGAAATGAGACTTGGTGAAAGCTGCTGCATGGCAGGCAGATGAGTCTCCTCTTGCCTGTTGGTACATCCATAGACCTAGAGATGCTGTCAAGTACTAGGAAAGGTGCTGCCTATATTCATGCAATAAGTTCTTCAGAGCTTTAAAAGTGAATCATGGGCTTGATCCCAGACCTGTCCAGGGGGCTCTGATGTGAACAGAAACTGACACCAGACTCAGGGTTAATAAGTTCATAAGGAAATAAATGGGAACTGCTCCTCTACAAGTTCTCATTTAAATTGTATCCAGGCCTTTTCTAGGCTGGAGCTCACTGGCACAGGCCAAAAAGGTGGCCAGGGAGCACAACCATTAAGTCATACAGAAGTTGAGCTTTGCCAGTATAGACAAAGCCTCTGCTAACACAGCTGGACAAACCTGGGGCACTTCTACAGGGTTCTGAGTGACCAGTAGCCCAGTTCAATCAGCCACAGGCAAACCATGCCTCTGGAGGCAAGTCATAGCAATGAACAGAAAACATCTTTAAGAGAAAACTAACTCAATTTAAAACTTATAATGGAGGGCTATGTATGTGTCAACCAGGCTCACTCAGCACAGGGAAGGCATAACAAATATCCCTGGCTGAGGTGTCATGAGATCTCCTGGAAGCCCAAAGCTCATTTCATTCCTTCCTCTGCGTGCAGCAGCAAAGCCATATGCCAAGTGCTAGCTGCAAATTGAAGCATCTAAGCTCCCTGCTGGGCAAGGGAAATGTCCTAGCTTTGAGAACAAAGGCATTGTTTAAGACTGGAAGCAGGGTGGAACATTTGAAATAAGGAACAACTCCAAAAATATGTCTTTTTCCTTCAAATTTTATCTTTCCCCTCACAGTCAGTGCAGGCTGTTGAAACAAAAGAAGTTCTTCTGCCATACTGAGGAGCACCACTCTTCTGAGGGAGGTGAAGAGCTGCCCACGCAGAGCCATAGGAGAGGTGGACCTTTTGCAGACTCCTTCACCAACCTCTGCTGATTTCATCCCACAGCTCTGCTAAGCCCACTCCTCCAATACAGAGCCAGATGCAAGGTGGGAGCACACTGGTATTGCTGAGACTCACACCAGTGAAGCAGTTACATCTTTTATCTTTTCTCCAGCCAAGCAGTCTGGGAGATGGAGGCACTTCCAGGTGGGGCCCTCTAGGCACTGCACACCTCTCCTCACCATCCCAGGGTTACATTACAGAATAGAGTCCTTGAAGAAGAGCTACTTCACCCTAAGCATTACGGTATCATGGAATGTTTAAGGTTGGAAGGGACCTTACAGACCATCCAATTCCAATCCCTCTGCTATGGGAGGGGCACTTTCCACTAGACCAGGGTTCCTAAATCCAACATGGCCTCGAACACTTCCAGGGATGGGGCATCCACAACTTCTCTGGGCAACCTGTTCCAGTGCCTCACCACCCTCATAGTAAAGAATTTCTTCCTAATATATAATGTAAACCTACCATCACTCAGTTTAAAGCCATTAGACACAAGTCTGCCTGCTTGCATGGACATGACAGTCAAGCCAAATGGCTGCCAGCTCCCCTGAAGCCCCTGTGCCAGAGCCAGCACAAGGAGGAGAAGGGAAATATTCCGGATGCAAGTGCCAGAGGAACCGAGACACTTCACCTCCCTGGTGTGCGTGCATGTAATAATAAACTCATGTTCAAGCCTGGTGGGGAATTTATTCTGCAAGACCCTTTGCAGAAGCCTGGGGGTACCCCCAATGCAGCATGGGTTGCATTGAGAATCAACACCTGGGTGTGTAGGGTGGCCTGACTTTGCTTTTAAAAATAAACCTTCTTTAGCACGTTTCTTTTTTACCTTTGTCTCCTCTGACCTCCTTCAGTTGTTCCTCTTTTTAGCTTTTTGCTAAAAACCTACAGATCAAAATAATTCCCCACCATAACCTCTCCCCTGTCCCATCCTGCTCTGCATGTACGAGGCAGCCAGAGCTTGTCCGGACCCTGGCTACATTGTCCCCCATCCAGGACATGATGTGCTTCAAGTGCAGCTGGCTGCAGTGCACACACACCTGCCAGGAGAGCGGGGTGACATGAGGCCAGGGGAGATGTGAAAGTCTGCAGCAGAGGCTCTGCAGGGCTTTACAGACCACCAAGGACTGCTCTGGATGTCTAGCACTGTGCCCATGAAAATATGCACCCAAATTTCAGACCTCATTGCTATAATGTGAGCCACGTAGTTTTGCTCCCAACACACCAGGAGATTGGTTAGTAATGTGCTGTACTGCAGATCAGCAACCAGGTCACAGCAAGAGCAAACAATTTCCCAAGGACCATGAAGGGAATTTACAGCAGTGCAAAGGACTGAAGCTGATGTTTCCAGTGTAATCTTTGCCTTTTTGCAGCTAAAGCGGGTGAAAATGGCTAGACTGTTGTGTGAAGTTTCTTTCATAAGTTGAGGGTGTTTTTTGAGAATGAGAACATGACATAACATTGCAACATTCACTAAATAACATGGATTTAAAGCTGCTTGAGATGAGCAGTTTTGCATTTTGTTCTTGTCTAATGAGGACATAATATACTATAGGAGTTCATAGGACCCTGTGAGTCTATCAGACACTATAGGAAATAAAGGAATCGTTCCTGAAGTGCGGATATTGTTTACTAAGCCACTTCCGATATACAACAGACTGCCCATGAGTGACTAGTCTGGCACTGAAAGGGGAGTTTTAGTGTGGCTGAAGTGGATGCTACTGATGCCATGAAGATTTTTGCCTTTTCTTTTTTACCCCTGTTATACCCGTTATACCTTTTTACAGCTTCTGTATTCCTAGTGCTTTTTGCCTACATTCTTGGACTTGTTTGTTAAGCTAAGAGACTAAACATTTTAGAAGCTTCGTAGCTAGGGATCAGTGTGCCCCAGACCCCAAGGTCCTCTCCAGAACACCTCCTGTAAACTGAGATAGAACCATCCAGGGGAAGGCCCCTTGGGGAGGGGGGCTCACTTGAACCTCTCATTGGGGAATCTTTGATAGATATGCTAATTAGTAAAGCCTATAATGTTATACCCAATGTTGGGGGGGACACACACGAGAAGAAAGACAGAGACACAGGGAAAGACTCGGTGGGGTACATCTTGATGCATATGACCTGGACGTGTACACCTAAGGATCCTTAAAAATAAATACCAAGGTAAAATCCCTTTCCCCCTTCTAACCGTGTATGCCTCTTGATTTTAAGACCAGTAAAAGGCATCACTACAAGTAAATGAATTATAAGATATTAAAATCCTCAGCCATGTCACCTCTCAGACAGAAAAACCTCCCAGCATCAGGCTGCTGCTTGTGGTCCTCCACTGCATAGAAAAGAAGCATCTTCTACAGTATCATGTTTGCCCATCAGCTCCAGGGAGACACAGACTTTCCGTATCTTTTGCTACTGCATTGTTGCTATGATCATACAGGGACCAATGAACTGAGACAGTATTTTAATATGTAGTTATAAAAAATCCCTTTGCAAGTTGAATTTGCATAGGCCAGATGTGTTTTTGGGTGGAAAAGGCTGGCTTTAAATATATTATGAAATAGATAAATAATTGAAGGGATTAACATATGGAGTGCATGTCACAAAAGTACAGTCTCCAAACAAGAAACATCTATGCAAAGCTGAAGGATAGACTAGAAACTGAGAGAACTCTTTCCTAGTAATTCAGAAACCCCAAAAATTGCTTCCAAATGGCAGGAATATCTTTTGCTTCTTGTGCAAAAAGAAAAGCTGAAAGTACTCCTCCAAACAGCATTTTTTTGTCCTGCTAGTGCTTACATGGTTCTGAATTTCCTAGTTTTTGATTTCTTGAAATTTCTGTGACCAACAGAAAAATTAGCAGTATTATCATAAAGGTAATATACCAGTGAGCACAAATTTCAATTGCAAAGTAATTTCTGTTGCTATCAATTTGTTTAAATTATTTTTGTTTATTTTCTGTTTAAAAAGTTCTATTTAAATGGCAAACAAACAATTAGGAGAATATAAGTTTTCTAGTCTTTCAGTTTGGATCTGATGACATTCCCATTTCACTGCTGGAACTTGGGCAAATCCTTTACAAAGCTGATGAAACTTCAGGCTTTGCATTCCCACTTGAAAGCAAAAATAAAGCAGAAAGAACCCCATTAAGACAACAAGCCAACAGTTTCAGGCTCTTAGCATATTTGTGAAGAAATAAAATGCCCATGATTGTGCACTCTGCTACTATTTCTGGCACACCTATAAAATAAATCTCAATCTATTCTTTTATCATTTGAAATCAATATTCCCAGGTCCACTGGGTTTAGTGAACTGAGCATCCTGCTTTGCACAGAGCTAAAGAAATGATTTCTTAGCCAACAGACTGTTGCACCAGCCTTCCCTGGTAATTCATTTTAGGTGTGACTAACCATAGCGTCTCCTCACACAAGATGTTTTAATTGTTTCAAAGATTGCTATACACATATCAAAGCTCTCCTGAGCTCTTCACAACACAAAATCCTAATTAGAACCTATATATAATATCTAAACACGGACAGGTCCATTTGGTGAGATACCTTTGCGACCACAGTCACATGAAAGCTTTTTCAGCTATCTATGGACATGTTCCATGTTCCTCCAGCATCAGTAACAAGAGTTATGCCAAGTATTGAGCTCTGGGCTTGCTTTGGTAGAAAATGGAAGCCAAGGCAGAGAGATTCCTTGTGATGAAAGCATCCTGGCTCTAATGCTCCATTCTGCTGAAAGGCTAAAGGTGAGGCAGAAAGGGGGAGACTGCGTGAAGTTTTTACTTGGAAAGTGCTTTTAAAGTTGGCAGGTCTAAGGCATTGAGCTACAGCTAATGGTAACTTGTCACTGTACTGATAAGGAAACAGGTCTGGGGACCTGATGCTCAGGAATGACTTTCCTCTCTCTATCTCTTCCTAACTCCACACACTGATTCCTGGCATGATCCTGTGTGGCCGGCACCCAACCGCGTGCACATAAAGATGGAGGGCAGAGTTCAGCAGCAGAGGTTTTGCATCAGAAAGAGTGTTGCTGACCTCCTCTAGTGGCAAAGTTCATTAGGAATGAGAAGTTAGCAGGATTTTTGTGGAGGCTGTGTGTGCCTAGGAGCAGCAACATCATTTTATTTGGGATTGAAGAAGTCTGCAAACTAAGGATCCCCTAACTTTGGTTGCAAGATCACTTCAGCGGGGGTGGATGCCCCTGGGCTGTGCTGCATCTGTAGCATGATGGAAAGGGATGGTCAGTTGCTCAAGCATTGTACAGGTGCTGTGCTGAGGTAGCTCATATAAAGTGCTTTTGCCACACTCCTCTAGGTTAAAAGCAACTGTAAGAAACTCATTCTTCAAGGACAAAAGCTTCACAGTTTGACAAACAGCCCACTCACGCTAATCACAGGTGTTTTTGCCAAAATGTATTTGGACTGTGCTCTCCCTGTAAGCAGGAAGACTCTTCTGCTTGCTTTTCTTCCACATTTGAATCTGAATCAACCTAATCTTTCATCATGAACTATTAGAAGGTTCCTAACTCTGCCATATGATGGACTCGTTATAAAGCTCTGAGAGACAGAGCGGGTATTGAAGCACTCAAGTACTGACAGCCCTGGCTGCATAGTTGGAGCTGCAATAACTGTGCTGGGGAGGGAACATACTTGCATTGAGTAGCTGGAGGACTCCTCCAAAATCTGCCTTCCCACCTGGACAATGGCATTCCCAGCGCAGGCGAGCCTCTGACTGCAGCATGGAAATCCTGACTGCAGCGAGGGACCCCACCTCAAACGGGAGCTGCTTGAACTTCAAGGGCAGTACAACCCTAATCAGAGGTCAAATATTTTGGCAGGAGTCAGAGTGCACAGACTCTGCTTCGGCGTCCTTCGACTGGATATTTGGAAAGGTTTTAAACTTCTTCCTCCCCTGTTCTGCCACCAGAGGGCACGGCTCCCCGCTCTGCCAGGAGACGCATCAGCCCGCAAGGACGAGGGGATTGCCTGCTGGAGAAGTTTGATGTTCTTTTTTCCCCACCTTCCCTATACCTGCATTTCAGACTCTTGGCTGGACCTGAAGCCCCGTCTAAGAAGAAAATACCCAGAAAACTTTAGCCGAGGCGCAAGGGAAGGCACCCGGCTGTCACTTTGCATGGCTTGAGTAAGCATCTGACATGTCTCGATCCTACGTTAAGCTCATTTAGAAGCAGCTCTGCCAACACGCCCTGTTTCCTATTTCAGCTCTGTCTCGTTTGCACTGTGCTACAGGTTTGTGCAGCAGCCACAGCCCGGCCCCAGAGCCGCTGAGGCATCAGGCAGAGCCTGAGCACAGGAGGGTGAGGCTTCCTGCAGCTCTTGACTTCTGGGAAGCAAGCTGGGTACCGAACCAGATGCTCACTCCTCCTTCACAGCCATTTCAGCACTACAAGATGCAGGGCAGAGAGTAATAGGACAGTGACCTTTTCTGCAATGACCATTCAGTAAACAGCACATTCTGTTTTATTTCTTCTGCAATAGTCACTGCCAGCACGGTGTGACAGCCAGCATATCCTCTCCTTTGATGTGACAATAGAAATCTAACCAGAGCAGGCACAGATCTGAACCCTTTTTGTCTTACTCATTTTTTTTACCATAAATAAAATATGGCTAAAATACAGAATGTTAGTGATGCCTTTGGGAAGTAAGACTAAGGCAAGTTCAGGAACACTGACAGTAAAAAAAAGAAGAAACAATGAATGCAAGGTAATATGCACTAGGCTGGGGTAAACTGAGTACTACTCAGTTTACAGTGAGGCTTTCCAACAGCCATTGGGAAGCAAAAAATGTTAGCTTGCAGCAAAGCTGTTAACCTTTTCTGTAAGAAAAGCACTTCCAAACCAGCACGGCCTTTTTGATGCCGTATGAGGACTCAGGACTAATTTCACAGAGGTATTTCTCACTGATGAGTGTTCATTCAGGAATTTATGCAAATGTATTTTAGGTTGTGAGGTGCTGGCAAATTGCTTGCGCTTCCTCATAAGACACATATGCCTGGTCTCCAACAGTGGTATCTTAAGTTTTCTGGCTTGGTGATTAGAAAAACCAAATTTTTGTTTTAGACATTAAAAGCCAGAAGAAACAAAAAATGAACCAGTGAAACTTTTTGGTTTAGTTTAATGAACTAAGATTTTATTTCTCCTCAGTTAATACTAGAACAAGATGCATACAGTTGTTCAGATGCAAATATGTACGGAGTTATAAATAACTGTAATTTTCCATCCATATGAACCAAAGCCCATGCAAAATAGGCAAACCTGCTTACCAAAGCAGCCACATATTATTAAGGAAGAAATGTAGTAAAGATTATTTTTATTTTTTGAAGATACAATGGATATGAATTGGAGCTTAGCAATTCAGTGGTAAAAGCAAAAACAAAAGGCAGCCTAAGATATTGCTGTGTCTAAATGTCAGGTATCAGAGCCTGTTGTGCTGGAAAAGGTTAGGAGTTTGAAAGCCGCGATATAGGACATACAATTTTCCCAAGCAACCAAGATTGTATTCTTATGCAAATGATTAGGCTACTAAAAATACCAGGCAAGTGAAAGGACCAGCTTTATATAAGCAGAAATACATACAAATCAGCATTCCATCAGGCTCACCAGCAGGCACCAGCAGGTCTTTTATGGGTGTTTCAAACATCTGCTTTCACCCTCTCTCCCTGACAAGTTGTCTCTCTACATGCACCAGATGCCTCCAAGGCTGTGGAGCTGCCAGGGAGTCAGCCCAGGAGATTCAGAAAGGGAAAGTCAGTTATCATCAGTGAAGCAGAAAACAATATGGATGAGGTGTGCCTTCCCAGGAGACTGGTGGAGTTCCTCCCAAAGGACACACAAAATTTGGGCACTAAAACTGTGGCCTGCAAAAGCCCAGTGCAAGGTCTCCAAGGAAATGGTGGGCAGGTGCCCATGGTGCAGTACAGCCACTACTCCTCCTCCCAGCTTGATCTCCAGCCAGGCAGCAGCAGTCCCACTACAAGAAGCAGGAGCAATGAGAACACATCATCGCCGTGGTAAAACCCCTGTGATGTGATCTATGATTTCTTTTGATATCTCCTGCTCAGCATAAAGCAACTAAAAAAGTTTGCTCTGTCCCCTCTTAAACCTACGTCCTTCAGTTGTCAAATGGCTCTTAGTCTTCTCTGCCAGTGGCACAATATTGTGGTACTGAGGAACTCTGCTCTGGCAGCACTGCGGCACCACTGCATTGATCTTGGGTGAAAATGTGCTATAAATAGTTCGATATGTATTTCCAAATAACAGGTAACGTGAGCAATCTGTAGCATCCCTAGGCAAAACTTCTGAATTAGGTACTCAGAAAAAGCTGGACTGACTCCTGGCCTTGTGCACTAAGGACCTAGATAAGTCAGATGTCAAATTATCTTTTTACCCACAATTTTAGCCTGTGAGAATCTGCTCTAGCAGTCCTTTTGGAGTGACCAGAGGGGAAACTTAACTGAGCTTCCCATGATAAATTTTTGCTTCAGCCCAGAGCTCTTACTCACCCTTTTGCAGCATGATATGTTGTGCATGAACCTCTTGAAGCAACCAAAAGAATGAGTTTTGATCCCGTCATCAGATGGCAAAGTGTTTTGACTTTTAATAATCCACCAGGACTTGGGCCTGGCAGTGTATTTTCTTCTCTTTCCCTCCCACACATTGTATCTTTTTAACAGGTGTTGGCTACCAGACCAAGCAGGGGAAGATTGCTTTTGTCCTTCCTTTGTGCCTTTGTGCAGGGCCAACACACCAGCTTGTCCTTTCTGGGGAAGAGTCCTTCATTTCACTCCCAATGAGACATCTGACAGCCCTCTGACAGGGATCCCTCTGGACAGATCCTTGAAGCTCTCTCTCATCTGTGCTTGAGATCCTAGGTATTCAGTGTTGCTACACTGGGCTCTGTGTAAATAAGGCTCGTGTGTTTTCAGTTTCCCCCTATGTTGTTTTCTCTGCAAAAGTTAACAGCATCTGGAAGGGTTCTACTGCAACCCGAGTATTATTTTCTGAACCAGATTCTTATTTTAACACTGTACACAGAAACAATAGGAAGTTCCTCTAGAAGTAATGGCACTGCAGGTTCTTTAAAGTAATTAGTAATTTTTTGCAGCAGCTATTTTTACCCACAGAATGCAGCTCAGGGTTAAGAATGAATGTGTAGAAGAAGCATTACTGATCACAGCTCCAGTTTGGTCAGTGTTTCTGTTCTTTCATAAACTTAATTTTTCCCTTTAGAAATTTTTCTTTGGCCTGAACCCCACATAATGGTCAGAACTACTTCTGATCCTTACTACTTTACTGCTGCAGCCAAGCTATATCTTGAAAACATATATCAAGTTTTGCATTAGATTAGAGATCCTTTTCTTTTTGAACCCTTCACTATTTTACTAGTTTGGAACTGCATTGCTCAAACCTCCTTCCCCATTCTGCTGTGCATAATTGTTGGCTACCTAGTAGAAAAGTATTCTAGAACTCAATAAAGAGCATCAGTTTTGCCGAAATATGTTTGATACTGCCTAAAAGTGTACAGAGCTTGTTTTGACTCTTGGTCTCTGCAGAGCAGTGTGAGCCCTTGTAGAAAAGATTTTTCTAGGAAAAAAAACCCCAAACTAGGAAACAGTTTTGCTGCATCACTGCTATTCACCTCCTGCTTTCTGCAGAGCTTCACTGATTTCAGCTCAAGAACAGCAGCTGAAGCTTCTCATCAATAATAATAATAATAATAATAATAATAATAATAATAATAGTAATCCTCTCTGAGCAGGACTCCAGCACTCCTGCAGCACACCTCCCACACCAGCATGTGCAGAGTCTCAGGAGGCTTTGATCACTGGTGCAGAAAGGAGCAACCTAAAGTTACTTTCTAAAGTGAAGCAGCAGATATAGATAATTATTAAGAAAACACGTCAGAGTTGCTGTTTACCATTGCATTTCTGCAGTTCTAAAACCAAACCAGCCATGTTGTCAGGAGTAAACATTTTCTGGATACCTCATGCTAGCCTTTGCTACACTCAGGGGGACACAGTGCAGCAGGAATTCATTTGAGAAAGCACAGAGAACCGGCAGCTTTTGCTGAAAGGAGTTTTCTTGTATTTTTTCATGATGACATATCTGGGTTTGGTTGAAAAAATTTATTCAAAATACCAAAACCTGAACTGTTTTCTTTTCCTTTATCCCTCTCACTTTTCTCCTCTTGTTTACTCCTTTTTTTCTCTTAGCAACTGGTATAAAGGGAGAAAAGGAGGTGAAAAATAAACAAACAAAAGTGGTTTTTTAATGGAAGGATGAGAAAATGCTTCTGCTTCTGTCAAAAAAACCCAAAATGTTGCATCAAAACAGAAAATATGTGAAAATGGTTGTTGAGGGAAATCTTGTCAGACTATTTTTACTGGTATTTTTATCACCATCATCATTAACCCACTATGCTTTCAGCACTACCTCTTACTGCTAGGAAAGACTGATGACTTCTCCAGAAATCCTGAGACAGGGTCAAGCCCAAAGAACAGGACGGTGCCAAGCAATGTCACAAATGCAGTTCCAGCTG
This sequence comes from Corvus cornix cornix, assembly GCF_000738735.6. Lineage (NCBI taxonomy): Eukaryota > Metazoa > Chordata > Aves > Passeriformes > Corvidae > Corvus > Corvus cornix. Next base: position 21,790,656 of record NC_046332.1, on the reverse strand, counting down.
TGGGGTTGTTGATTTACTTTGCTAAACTAAAGACCACCTTTTTCCTCATCACATACTGGCCTTTCACTGCCACAGAGCACAAACAACAAGCAACTCCTAAGCAAGAAAGTAATCCTTTACCAGAAGAAATCACCTCAAAATATCTATGCTCTGATCAACTAATGTTCTGTCCAAGGGACACCCAATCCTGACTTTTCCTTTCTTCCAAGAATAAGGTATTAGGCAAGGACAAGCCAATGCTAACATCATCACCAGCGCTAAACTGCTAGGGACATCCCTCTGCATGCTGTGCTCCAAGGTCTCCCTAGGGCCATAAGCAGGGCAGTACACCCCGTGTAGGAAACTGTTTAAACTCAGTCCTGATCAAACCTGTGACTGTCTAGACTCTGGCACCAAGAAATACTTTTTCACCTTTGCTTCTGAACAAGGTCCAGATAATGCAGTGAGTGTCAGCTTCTCCCTCCAAGAGGTCCCAGGGAAGAGACCTCTCACCACGGTGTCACGTCTTGCGGTTGTGTTCCTGTGCACCATGCACAGCACATCTAAAAAGTCTGCATGAGCACTATGCTACATGATAGGCAAGTCAGAAGAATTTGTCCCAAATAGAGTCAAAAATCAAGATAAATCTGGTGCCAGATGCAATATAGGTCCAGTCAGACAAGAAAGAGATGCTGGTATTTGGGAGAGGTTGTGCTGTAGGAAAATAGAATAAAAGTCCATAAGCTGTCAACTGAAGTTGTCAACTGCCTGACAACTGTCAGAGGTGGGAGGGTACAGCTAGAGGTGACTCTGCTCTGAGATTGCTCTGCAGGTCAGAAGGACCTTTTCTATCACTGCCTGAAAAAAAGGCAGCATTGCTGTCAGGAGCAGATCTCTCCCCTGTGATCCCTCTGCAAAAACTATGTTAAGAACCAGGAAAACAAAGCTTCATAATTTCACCGATCTTAAAAAATATGCAGGAGATTTTTAAGATTAGGGGCTCAGTTTTCCTGCTTTGTTCAAGCTCTTTCTACAGTGAAGTAAAACACGAAAGGGTCAAGGAAAAAAGGATCAAGGAAAGCCCCACAAGGCAAAGCAAAGGGATGGGAAATGGGGTCTTACTCTGTGCTAGGGGGAAATTATATAACTGTAAAGAAAAAGCACTTTAACTTTGGTGACTGTTGTGCAGCGAGTGTTTTACCATATTTCAAATTTTCATTTGGATTTGAGTCAGATTTTAGCATATTAGCTTCTCCCATGAGTATATCCCAGACATTCTCAATTCTTCATGAGAAGGACTATCCTGGAAAGAATTAAACAGGTCAAGGGGTGGGTCACCACCCTTTTTCTTTCAGTTGATGAGATGTGTTCAGTCCTTGGGGAAATTATGGAGAAATGCAACCTCCCTATATTGGGTCCAGCAGAAGAGGCATCTCAGCCAGCTGCAAAAGACTGATACAGACATAACAGCACCAGGCTTTGCAGTTTTGCTTGGAGTCGTTCCCTTTGTGACTGTGTGCTGTGGGCAGCTCTGGTCACTGCAGGGGCTGGTGGACTATGTCACGAACAACAGAGAGCTGCCTCCCTGGAGCTTGCAGCAAGACCAACACAGCAGCAGAAGGTGGGGATACCATGCCTGTGCCTGAGTCACGACAAACTCTCTCCTGACACTATGTTGCACACAAAGAAAGGAAGGATTCACCATGAAAAGCATTAGGACAGAGATGGATGGGCCCTTCTCCAAAGCCTTCACCATGATACTGGTCTGTAAAACTAAAAGGCTGGTTGTAGAAACTAAGTTTGATCAGCTCCCATGTGCCGAGGAGAATGGCAAGCAATATGATGGCTTTGCACTTCCCTTAGATTCAGGCCACAGGAAGATTCTGAAATAATTCAAAGAAAAGGAGGAAGAACTTTGAATGCTCCTGCTCCCAATGTTCTGTGTACACATTATTTGAATCAAAGAAGACAAGAAGAATCAGGGAGCAGAGTACCACAAATTCGTCAGTTGCCATCTATCAAGCATTTTGCAAGTGGCTGCCACCACAACTGGATCTACTTTTACAGATGCTGGGATGAAATTGAGTGAGATATATCCAATAGAGAGCAGGGAGAAGACTGAGCAGCAAGTGAAGGAGGCAGAGGAAGTTGAAGTAGGTTGAGGGAATAAAAAAACCCTCAGCAGGGCTGAGACTGTGGGAGAAGAGGATTGGGTTGGGTTAAAACACTTGTGTGTGAGTAGGAAGGAAGCAGATGCATGTAAGGGGATGGAGTGAGGGGCAGTAGGTGAGCAGGAAAGCACTGTGTCTAAAGAGTCCTGCAAGGATCACACCACAGGTAGAAATCTTCCCTATAAGGATTGAAATCACAATTACACTGGTTGAATTAGGGGGATATGGCACTGTAAATAGAAGTGGTTTACACAAGGAGCAAGCCCCTCTGATAAGAGGTTATTTAGAGAAGTATGGAAACATTAATTTAGGAGGCAATTTTTAACCTTGGCAGCTGCCTTACCCAGTCTCCCCAAAAAGGCAGATAAAACCTGATATATACAGGGTTCTGCAATGCTAAGGTGTATTTCCTGTTTAGTGAATGTTCCTAATTTATACAATGATAACAAGAGTCCAGGGACACCACTGCTCTGCCTTTCTATCTCTATGGGTCAGAAGTTTAAAGTTTTAGTATTTAGTATTATATCCATAATTTTTTTTAAAACACTGAAATACCCAGTCTGGACATGGTGTATCTTTCCCACTAGCTGGCATTCTGCAGCAACAGCCTCATTTGTATTCTGTCTTTCACTTGAGCAAAGAAAAAAAGCCACTCTGCATTGCCACAACTAAGTCCTTCCCCACTGCAATACAGAGATTGCCAAACAGTCACACTAAATTCAACATGCTCCTACTAACATATTTTATTCATACTGATGGTCTGCTTCACAGTGTGCTCCCAAAGACTTGATTTAAAATTTAAGCTCCAGACTTCTAACAAAATACATAAAGCAAAACAAAGTGAGTATCTTTTTCTATGTAGCAGTACAACAGAGCTGCTTCTCCTTCAAGGCTCATCTATCACAGATTTCAGGCTGAAAGGTTTTTTTCCCCATACAAAGTGGGAGAATCTTCCTGTACAAAGGAAAAATTTGTGACTTCTAAGAATCATTGTCTATAAAGTCCTACTTCTTTTTCAAGTTAAAAATTAATGTCAGGCTCTGGATGAGTTTTGGACTTGATGATCCCACTTCCTCCAAGTCCTTCTTAAGTGGACTCTACCTTGACAGGCAAAGTTCCTAACACCAAACCAACTGTTGGGGCACTGTATTTCTGTCTTGATAAGCAGGAGTGGCCATGTCTGTTGGGGATTAAAGTTTCCCTGGCCCCTCCTGGTTGGATCTTCACACAGCAGGCTTCCCCCCCATCCTCTGATTCTGTTTGTGAAAGAAAATCCACCTAAACCCATCAGGTAACTTCAAGTAAGACATTGCAGGGAAAGCTTTGTGGGCCAGAGCCATTTTTCATAGGGCTCTACTTTGCTGTCAGCAAGTCCAGCATTTCACCCATGGGTCTGGGAAGAACTCAGAAGAGCATCCTCCAGGGGCCATAAAGGCTGTGTAACATTTTGCTCCAAGCTGCACAAGCCATGGCACTCTGTCACACAGTGGATACTCAGGGAGCTAGAAAGTATCTGGGCTACACTAAACTCTTTCCACAACCCATGGAGAAAAAATGAATCTCCAAGAGATGGTTCACAGTCTCTCAGACATGTTTTGGGATAGGAGGACTCACCATCTGAAACTCCCCCCATCATGTCAGAGAGAAGCAGGCAGAGTTCACAGCAGGCACTGCTACTTTTCTGATACCCAAACTGAATGAGGCAGACCTATTCCTTTCTTTTGTGGGCAGAGCAAAACACCTGCAGAGAGATGGGGAAAAAAGAAACATCTGCTGCTGGTTATGATCTGCGTCAGGAGCAGCAGGCCAGAAAAGATGCCTCCCCTTATGCTGTGTGAGCCATTTCCAGCAACACTTGAGTTTCTTCTCACTGACTCCTGTTAGCAACTGCTTTGAGAATTTTTACTGGCAGCAGTGTGAGTTCACCCTTGGCACCACATTCAATTCCCACAGCCATGAGGTTGAGCACCTCCATGAGTGACAGTGCAGTCCAGGAACAGCAAGACTGGGCTGAGCTGGGAGCCAGACAAGGTGATGAGGGCAGGTCCAGTGGCAATAACCATAACCAGCTGCAGTCCAGTGTTGTCCAGGCAAGGCCAAAGTAATAAGGAAGGCCTGAGGTCAAGCTAGGAATTCGAGCCAAGCCTAAATACAACACACATTCCACACAGTTCAGGCCAGCTCTAAGGCAAGGATCTCAGCTTCAATGCTGCACCTGGGCCAGGTGGAGGGTGGCTGGAGCAATGACAGCTTGCTGGAGCCACTCCAGCTCCTGACAGCCGTTGTGAGGGAAAGTCTAGGAACAGTGTTAGCCCTTGACTGGCTGAGCACTTCTAACACTTAACAGGACTTACCCTCAGACATGCAGGGTATGTTTCAAATTCCCACCCTACTCTAAGACCTCTTTGTCTCCCACTCTTCATTGTTATGTAACTATTAATAGTTTCCCCTCCGAGGAGTTGGAAGCAGAGGGAGAGCTAAGAATATAACACTACAAAATGCTACAATCGATGACCTGCAAAGGAGTGGAGGAGAGATGCTGGCTGCCAGCTTATCCTTCTCCCACCAGGGCAGCCAAGGCGGCACCAGCTCCCTGGCTGAGGCAGCTCAGCCACAACCATAATTCAGTGTGAGTCAAAAGTTTTATTTTGACAGGAAAAGCTGAAACAGCAGAGGGCTTCTTGCCATCATCTCTGGACAAGCCAAGGAGAGGCAGAAATGGTTTGTTTAATGCCATGTCTCATTATTCCTGGCTCTTCATGACTCATTAAGTGTCCTAGTTTTGTAACTAACTCCTGCTGAGCTCAACATTTGATACACATTTATGGGTGGCCTATTGGCTGTACTAACAATTCATAATCCCCTAACCATCTTAACTCCTTCCTTTGCATGCCAGACTTCCTTTAAGAACTATAAGATAAAGATACTGTGGACTTCAGGTCTTAACACAGAATGAATTACATGTATCTGTACAATTTATTAATATAGCTATATGCTGCAGTTAGATACACTCATTCTGAGCTCAAATAAACTATGCCAGATCCTACTGCTTCTTACACTGCTCCCTTCTGTATCCATTTGGCTTTTACCATGGATATATCCATGCAGATGGATGCTTGATATTGATGCCCCTTCAGAAGAAGGCCAGCAGCACACTCAGCAGTATTTATTCACTTGTATAGAATGGGAGCAGGAGCCTTCTTGGCCATTACATGTGGGAATTAAAAGTAAGAGGCCTCTGTTCAGGAACCTTCTTGTGATATGAGTGATTTTGTCAGCGTCCCCCCCTGTTTTCCAGCTTGCTTTCTTTGCAAAAGGTCAGTGAGAATTCACAACAGAGCCCAGCAATGTGTTGACCCAGCCTGACAACAACCCAGCCTGATTCAAACAGGGCAACTGCAAGCATTCAGCACAAGTTTGACAGGCACCAGTATTTTTCAAGTTGACAGCATATTTAACATGTCTCTTCTGAAAACATCAGGCATGGTCACCTTGGAGGTAGGTAGACAGGTCTGTGATTTAGGTTAATTTTTCTCTCATTCACTTGAAGCACAGCGTCACTCAGTCTGGTCACACTGAAAAGATGTGACTTTGTGTATACAGTCAAAAAAATCCAGTCTGTGTATTTCAGGGCATGACTGAAAAGCCATCAGCAAAATCACACAGTTCTAAACCGAACGTATCTTGGGTTACTTTAAACTCCAGGTGGAAGTTATTTGCAGCTTCAATCAAAGAGTTCATAGAAGTGTGTCTGATTTCAGGCTAACTTGTATGAGAATGTTCTCTGAAATTCAGTGGTTTGTCAGACAGCATTCAAACTGGCTTTGTACTGGGTTTGGTTGGGGTGGACTTAATTTCCTTCACAGCAACCTATAGGGTTTGTGCCTTTCATCTGTGGTTAAAATAGCACTGGTAGCACACGGGTTTGGGTACTGCTGAGCAGTGCTAGCACAGTGTCAGGGCTTTCTCTCCAACAACCCACCAACAACTTTGAAGGTCTGTAGGCTGGAGATGGGCAAGAGATTGAGAGGGAATAACTGGACCAGCTGACCCAAATAACCAAAGGGATAACCCATGCCATATGATGTCTGCCTTAGAAATAAAAGATGAAGGAAAGGAGGATGCAGGGAGAATATTTGTGGGGATGCCATCTGTCTTCCCAAGCAACTGCTGTGCCTATTCAGGCCTTGCTTCCCAAAAACTAGCTGGACATCTGCCTGCTGATGAGTTGTAGTGAATGAATTCCTCTTTTTACTTTGTTTCCATGTGCAGCTTTTGCTTTTCTTAACAACTGGACTTTTATCAAACCATGAGATTTTCTATGTCATTTTCTCCCCCAGCCCTTTCAAGGAGAGGAGTGAGAAAGCAGCTGGGTGGATGTCTGGTAGTCAGTCAAGGTCAACCCTCCACAGGGTTCTGGACAAAAATTAGTTTTTCTTGACTGTCCTTCCCATTTTGGTTACTGCTGATGGCAAAGAAAACAGATGATGTAAACTTCAAAGGCATTTTCATAGGAGAATTGTCCATTTCATTTAATATTGCCAACCTTGAACATTCAATAAACATCAGTCCTGATTAAAAATAAGAAAAAACCACTTGGGGTCTTACCTGTTAAGCCTTGGTGGGTGAGCCCACATGGATGTGGTTTTATGGGCAGCATGTTCTAGTTCAAGCCTGTGCTGCCCTACTGAGACTGGCTCCACCTTCACTAGAGCCTGCTTTATATTCCTGCTGCTTGCCTTAGGTCAACACTAGCAGTCAGGAGGAGAGTCAAACGAGCTTCAAGATCTGGCTGACAAAAACAGGGGTAAGAAGGGTCTTGCTCATTCTTGCAAAATCTTCTGTTTCAAAGGTGGTTTGCGGTAGCAGCAAGACTGTTCGGTCTGCCATAGGATGGTCCAGGAGGAGCACAGGAGTACAGTTTGTCACCGCAGCATTTCTCACTGTGTGCAGCAGCTCCTGTCAGCAGAGAAAGAACAACGACTGGTTTCAGTCAAGTGCTTTGACTGCAGCGTTTCTGTCTTTATCCTGCATTGCTTTATGCAAGGTTTAGACTCTTACTATTGGTCACCTGGGCTTTTGCTGAAGGATATGTTTTAAAGTTAGAGACATGGCTGTTACAAAACAAAGAAAGTGCACAATTTCACCCCTGGAGGAGTGAAAACAACAGGCTTCAGTGTCAGAGAGTATGTTTATCTGTAAGGGATTTAGTTATTTTCTTACCCCATGAAACAAGTGCCATCTCTCAGAAAAGACTCCCTGTGAGGATTTTGATCCTTTGGGAAGAAGGATGAGTTAGCAATTAGAGATGGAATGCAAAGGTGTGCATAGCATAGCAGCTGGCTGCTCAGTTTTCTAATACAGTACATTACATTGTTAATGGAAATGTTACTTTGTACCTTCTGTTTTTCTCCCAGCAGAATTAATTTCAGCACTGTTTGCATGCCAAGCATGCACACTCAAAGCTATGAGCTCTGGGGAGAGGGAGAAGGCACAGCTTGGACTTGCATTGATAAGATCACGAAGATTCTGCATCAGGGCTGGGAGCTGAACCTGCTGCCTTTGCCAAGCGACTTCACCACAAGACCATCTTTGCTCCTGCCCACAGGAACTGTCGCACAACACTACAGACAGACCTTGGGAGTCAGCAGATTGGGGGAAAGGCATCTGGCTGCTTTAAAGTCCTGTGGGAGGTCTGCAGGAACAGGAGTCTTCTGTTCCACTCTGTGATGCAGCAAAGAGGGAAAAAACCCCACCATTTCCCACAGAGCAGCTAACCCTTCCCAGTTTGCTAATCCAATCTGCACTCCTGCTCCTGCCAGGAATCAATCTGTTTCAAGGCTGCACGTGTCATTTATTAAGAAATAAGAGAGAGCAGGGAGGAGCAGTTCTTAAGGCAGCAAGTCATGCAGGGGCTGGGAAACACAGGCTGCCAAGTCTTTGGGAACACTCAGAGATGAAAGTACCACAGGAGTGCCACATGGCTGGTGTAGGTACTGTGCTGCTAAAGTAGCTCTCTACATGGTGGTTATGAAGAGACACAGATTGTGGAGCTTGAGACACAGAGCTCACTAAATCCAATGGTCACAATATGGGACATAAAGGGAGTATATTTTTCCATGCAATGGGAGCCACTGACCCAAGCTAAAGGCCCTGGAAGAAAAAGCGACAGGGCATATAAGTACTTCTCTGGGAGCTGACTGTGAATGAAGCAGCTTGGTTTTCACTTGGATTTGCAGACACATGTTTGTGAAGAAAATGAGGGTGCAGAAGCTGAACAGATTTCTGAGAGGACTATAGGCTTGTTAAGAGAGGGAAAAGTACCTAATGCTATGTGTTGTGGTGGGGCTGCTCAAGGTACACAAACTCAGATCCAACTTGCATTTCATCCTGCTGAAAGCAAGTCACAACTCCTAATTAGCTGTTCAGACTAAAAGGAGGTCATTTATTTTCCAAGTACTTAGGAAAAAGAGTGAAATTGTAGGATGTGAGGAAGAGCTTTTGCTCTGTTATTGCAGAGCCAAAGCACAGCATCTTAAATAAAGCCAGCAATATTATTTTGTGTATGCTTAGGAGGAAACTGTAATCCCTCATCCAACATTACCTGAGTCTGCAGTTACCACAGTGTAGATCAGTGTATATATGCACAGCCATTAACCTATTGGGTCCCAATCAGCATAACTACTATAACTGTTTTGTATATTGGAAGAAGAAAACACAACAGTAAACTTGTTTACTGGCTACTTTGTTTCCAGAAAGACAGCTTGCATATATTTCTTTACATCACTGGAGAACAAAGTTCTTAATACTGACAAGATAAAAACTTCCTAAAGCCAAAGTCTTAGAATCATTAAGGTTGCAAAATAACTCTAAGATCATCAGGTCCAATAATTAACCCAGCACTGCCAAGTCCATCACTAAAAAGTGTCCCTATATGCCATGTCTTTTGAGTATCTCCAGAGAAAGTGACTGCACCACTTCCTCAAGCAGCCTGTTCCAGTGCTGGACAATCCTTTCGGTGAAAAAAATGTTCTTAATACCTAATCTAAATGTCCCCTGGCACAACCTGAGGCCATTTTCTCTTGTCCAACCACTTGTTATACGGGAGCAGAGACCAACTCCACATCTTCACATAGCTGTTGAGAGCGATAAGGTCTGCCCTGAGTGTCCTTTTCTCCAGGCTAAACAATCCCAGCTGCTCCTCATAGGACCTGTGCTGCAGACCCTTCACCAGCCCCATTGCCCTTCTCTGGACTCACTTCAGCACCTCAGTGTCTTTGCTGTAGAGAGGGGTGCAGGACTGTTCACAGTTACCAAGGTGTGGCCTCACCAGTGCCGAGTACAGGGGGGCAATCCCTGCCCTGGTCCTGCTGGCCACGCTATTGCTGATCCAGGCCAGGATGCCATCGGCCTTCTTGGCCACCTGGGCACACGCTGGCCAAAAGCAGTGCAAGGTCAAACCCCTGCTTTTTCTGCCCAGTGTTCACCAAGCAGAGGGTGATTCCTGAACCTGTCAATAATGTCGGGGTGAGTCACCTCATGAGAATCCTGGAGGTTACCTGGCAGCTTGTGCAGTCAGCTCAGCCTTGGTTAAAGAATCAAATTTGAAGCTGAAAGTCAATAACTGTGGGATTTTGCAAATACCAGTCTGCCTGCAACATATCTCTTATGTAACATGGAATACTGTACAGACTTAGGGATTTTTTATTCCGTTCAAAAAGGAATTAATGCTCAAGCATAGCTATAATAAAGCTCTCTGTAGCACTGACAGTGTAAATTAATTGCAGTCTAAAACTTCCTTGTGAGGGATCTCTTCTCTCTGGTGAACAGTGACAGGACCCGAGGGAATGGCCTAAAGTTGAGTCAGGGGAGGTTTAGGTTGGATGTTAGGAAAAGGTTCTTCATCCAGAGGGTGGTTGGGCACTGGAACAGGCTCCCCAGGGGAGTGGTCACAGCTCCAAGCCTGACAGAGTTCAAAAAGCGTTTGGACAATGCTCTCAGGCTCAGGGTGTGACTCTTGGGGATGCTCCTGTGCACAGCTAAGTTGGACTTGATCCTTGTGGGTCACTTCCAACACAGAATATTCTGTGATTCCATGATCCTGTAATTGTAAGAGACTTTTATTTTCAGCAATTTGACATACATTTAGTACACTTTCTAAAACACAGAAATACTATTCAAAAGGCCAGTAAACACCCCCACAGCAATGGCACCCCCTTGTCCAGCAGACTCAAACAGGTCAATAGTCCTGACCTGTGGCTCATCCTGAAGGCCATTTTAATTGCAGGGGACAGGAAAAATTCACTGGCTGGGACTGTTGTTATTGTGACACCAAAACCTTCCCCTGACATGCCCTGAGCCAGCCTAAGCCACAGCAGGTGAGGCCGGGCAAGGCCAAAACAGACTGGAAAAGTGGGCACATGGGAATCTCATGAGGTTTAACAAGACCAAGTGCAAGGTGCTGCACCTGGGTCGGGGCAGCTGTGGTGCCAACACAGACTGGGGGATGAACAGGTCGAGAGCAGCTCTGATGAGAAGGACTTGGGGATGCTGGTGGCTGAGAGGCTGGACATGATGTGGCCACGTGCACTCACAGCCCAGAAAGTCAAAGGTGTCCTGAGCTGCATCCAAAGCAGGTCAAGGGAGGGGATTCTGTCCCTCTGCTCTGTGAGACCCCACGTGCGGTGCTGCCTCCAGCTCTGAGGTCTCCAGCACAGGAAGGACATCGACCTGTTGGAGCGAGTCCAGAAGAGGCCAACAACATGATCAGACGGATGGAGCACCTCTCCTACGAGGAAAGGCTGATTGTTCAGCCTGGGAAAGAGAAGGCTTTGATGCAACTTTAATTGTGGTCTTCCAGTACCTGAAGGGAACTCACAGGAAAGATGGGGAAAAGTTATTTACAAGAGCATGTAGTGACAGGAGGAGGGGAAATGGGTTCAAATCGAACAAGTATCTTTAGGTTAGATATTAGGAAAAAAATCCTTTACCCTAAGAATGGTGAGGCACCGGCACATGTTGCCCAGAGAAGTTGTGGATGCCCCATCCCTCGGAGATATTCAAGGCCAGGCTGGATGGGGCTCTAATAATCCTGGTCTAGTGGAAGGTGTCCCCGCCCGTGCCAGCGGGGTTGGAACAGGATGAACTTTAACACCCTTCAATATCCCTTCAGCCCAAACCACGCCGTGGCTCCGGCTCTGTGAGGGGAGGTCGCTGCTCCCGCAGAGGGCGCGGGGGGGGCGGGGCCGGCACCGCCTCCCGCCGGCGGCAGGGCCGGCTCTCCAAAATGGCGTCGGCGCCGCCTCCGTCGGCGGCCAAGCTGTACTCGGCCAACAGCTTCGTCTCGCTGCCCGCCGAGCTCAAGTCCGACACCTACGACACATCGCGGGAGAAGCGCCGCGCCGAGGCCGAGCGCCTGGCGATCCGCTGCCAGCTCAAGCGGCAGTACCAGCTGCAGCTTAACGACCCCAGCCCGCCCGCCATCATCGTGAGTGGGGAGGGAGGGGGCTGAGGGGGCGGCGGGGGAAGCGCGGGGCTTGCCCGCCTCACCCGGCGGCGTCCCGGGAGCGGGGCCCGCGCCTGCGGCCGGGGCCGTGCTTGGGCCGGGGCCGTGCTGGGCCAGGGCCGTGCCGGCGGGACGCTGCCCGCCCTCCCCGTGACCTTGGTGCCCTTCCCGATGTGCCCCGGCCTCAGTCCCTGGGTGGAGGGGCCAGTGCAGAGCCCCGCGGGCCTCACCGCCGTTCTCTTTGCACCCCAGGACAATCCCGCTTTGGTCCGCTGGGCCTATGCGAAGTCGCAGAACGTCTACCCTACTTTCCGCGCGACACCCAGGACGTCCTTTCTAGGAGCTGCTTATGGGTTAGGTCCCCTCCTCTTCTGGATTTTTGTCTTAAAAGCTGACAGGGTAAGTCGGCCGACAACGCTGAGCATCAGCGAACACCAAGAACATCAGCTTGTGAAATGTAGATCTGCTTGGAGTCTCAATTTGTGGGATCCTCATGCGCCCAAGAATGATTAATACCATTAAAGGAATGAGGGAAGGAAGGCTGATAGCGAGCCTGCTGTCTCAAAGCCTGTTCCTGGTTGCAGAGTCCTGTTTTCCTGAGAGCCCTTTATTGTACCCTTGGTATGGCCAGTCACAGTTTGCCTGATCAGGCTGGTTTGCAATCACGAAGCTCTTTGTAGCACTGACAGTGAAAATTAATCATAAGTTACTCTTCTTTTCAGCAATTGACATGCATTAACTACGCTTTTTGAACTTAAAATACACAGGAAGCTTATGGATGACAGACCTAGCAATGTTTCTGTGCAATTGCTTGACCATTTCTCTCATTTCGTGAAGCAAATGGGGAGGAGCAGTTATGCTAATTGCAGTGTCTGATCTCAGCTGGATGTTTTAATATTTTGGAAGGTTTCTCTTGTTTCTGTTCTAACTCCTAAACCATGAATCTGAGCAATGGTAGATCATTATGAAAAACTCAACTATATACATAGATAAAAAATGCTAACAGGCAGACAGTGGCTGGTTTTAGTAGAGAATTTGTGGCTGTTGTAAAACACTTTTATTTCCCTCTTTTGCACAGAAGTAGCATTTTAGATCAAGTCGTAGACCACAAAGCACTAACATAAATTAATAGAATATCTGTAGGGAATGTTGTTTGCTAGGGTGAATCAAAAATTCAGGTTTTAGGAAACATGCTGAGCATGTTGATATAAATGTTCTTGAGACTTCAGTACCTCTGCAGTATTTTGTCATGCTGAAGTCTTTAATTAGTGTCCAGGGTAATTTGCTTTCCTTTATTCCAGTTCCTTTCGTGATGTTTGGGGATTTTTCTTGTTTTCCTGGTAGTACATAAAGCACAATAGTCATGGTCTTTTCTCTGAGGAGTGTTTGCTGTGTGTCTGGGAGAGCAAGAGATAAGTTGCCAGGTCTTAAGCAAATCTTCTGGTTTTATCCAGCAGAAGGAATCTGGGCATTATCCACAGTGCCTGTGTACTGTAATGGTACCTGTCAGAAAGGTACATGACTGCAGAGTGAGGTACAAGTGGGTAGAAAGTGAGCACAGGCACTTTTAGGCAAATTATTAAGAAGTTTCTCCATAATTAGATGTCTAAGCTGGATTATTCAGCCAGAAGGAGGTGGTAGAAACTAAGGTATAAATTATCTGAGACACAACTAGTTTGGTGAAAAATCCCTCACAGGAATTGGTCTCTGCTGGCCTGTGAGAGTACCTAGATGTGAGGTCAAACTGAGCAGGTTTTTAGAAGCTGAAGCTAAGTGCCTTGTTATCTTTTACTTTTAAACAGTTGGTGCTCATGGACTCATTTAGGGTGGAAAAGACCCTTAAAAGAAGCACCTATATGGTGCTATCTTCATGTAGTCCATGCTGAAATACTAGAAGTGCTGTTCTCTTACCCCAGGCTGATTGAAAGTCCTTCTCTAGTAGGATAATGATAAATGTTCTCTTTCTTCCACAGGATCGTAAAGAGAAGCGTATCCAGGAAGGTAAATACAAGCGACCATTCAGTGTATTCTTCTAAGGTCCTGGAATTGCAGTGATGTTCATGGGATATAAATAAAATAAGATGTATTATGTGATGACATTTCTCTGTCATAAGAATAAATCTTAATTGCTTGTTGGTTGTCTTGCATCTTTAAAAATCATGGAAAAATGCAAAAACGTAGAATCTTTGTATCTAAACCAGATGGATACAGAAAGGGTGTCTGGAACTCAGCCATTGTACTCTTTTGGTGTACTTACAGAGGATGTTTTTAAACCATGGAAGTTGCTGCTGTCCAAGAAGGCTGAAGTTTAAAATTACTAGCAGGCTAAAATGCTAAGCAAGACCAGTTTCCTAAAGGAAGCTGCAAAAGCAGTTTCCTAAAGGAACTACTGCTTGCCTTCTAGACATTTCTTCTTGGTGTCACTTTGGCTGTGGGTGTCAGTTTGGCTGTGTGGTTTGCCCTAACAGGATAATAGGCAAGGTCTATGATTTTTTGGAACTTAGGAGTCTGCCTGACTGCTCTCAATAAGCTGAGTAATTTTTCTTTTCCCTAATGAACTACAAGCCTAAACTATGTGTTTGTTTATTGCAGTAACCTGGATAAAATTAGCAGATTTGGAAATAGTGAGCTGAATGCTGTCACGCTATATGTAACTAGAATTTCCGGTTACTCTGTGGCTCCTGTGAGTGAGAGACAAGAAGTGTAAGATAAGGATTTTTACTTTGACACTGATTCTCTTGTAGTATGGGAGAATTCCACTTCATCCCTGTAAGGGGGCTGTGTTCCAAAGAAAAAAAATCTACCACAAAGCATAACTGAATCTTATGCCTGCAAATACGCCTTTTCTGTTTATTCTTATAAGAACACAAACCTTTTCTGCCCAGGTCAGCTGGTATAGGGGACTCTGGAATTGTTACTGCCAGTGTACTGAGATGTGAGTGCAAGGAAAAGATTTTTTGATGCATACCTGAATTTTTACTGGCCTGTAGGTGCCCTCATTCTTCAGAGACTATGGGGGCAGTTTCTTCCCAAGCTTTGAGGTTCATACCAGAAGCTCAGTCTGATACAAAAGTTGAAAACTTCCCTCTGCCTGCTGGGAAGGCAGCCAATGTGAAGTCAGCAAAAGCAGCTATACTGCGTCCTTTTCCTGCATGATGAAGATGTAAATATGGGCCATTTGCAGTCCCTCTCCAGCAGAGTTGATGAGCTTTTCTACATAATCACAAAATGGCTGAGGTTGGAAGGGACCTCTACAGGTCATCTGGGTCCAACCCTCTGCCCAAGTAGGGCCATCTAAAGTGGACCGTGTATGTACAGGTGGCTTTTGAGTATCTCAGGAGGTGAAGACTCCACAACCTCCCTGGGCAACCTGTGCATGTGCTCAGTCACCCTCACAATAAAATCACCCTCACTGATTTTTTTTTTTTTATAAATTTTTTTTAAGTGTTTCCTATTGTAGCTCTTTCCTGTGTGGGCCATGAAACATTCAGGTTGTATGGAGTTTGGCAATAATGCTGTGTACAGAAGCTGGGCTAGTCAGTGCCCTGATTTTGCAATCCCATATGTGCTCCCAGCAACCCTTTTGCACCACTTTCTGCAGCTTGTTCTGCTAGTTTAACTAAAGCAAACCTGGATGATTCTCTGCAGAAT
The DNA here is from genome assembly GCF_000738735.6 of Corvus cornix cornix. Lineage (NCBI taxonomy): Eukaryota > Metazoa > Chordata > Aves > Passeriformes > Corvidae > Corvus > Corvus cornix. The sequence goes on along the minus strand of NC_046332.1, from coordinate 21,775,350 downwards.
AGCTCCTAAAAGACTGTCACAAATGATATTACAAGATAGGGCTGTGGATCAGTGCAGAGAGGCATCAATGCATGGAGAGAGTGGTATATAGGGAAAGAAATAATTGCTTGTCAGAGCATGCTAAATTAACTATTCTTGCTGCCACAAACTAATTTGATCTCCCAGGACCCATTTCCTCAGCTAATTGGAACTTGAGTTGCCACACATGTAAATTCTCCCTTGCAGCTCTATTTGTTTCAGGCCAGCTGAGCAAATGCTTCGGGATGGGTTGTGGATGAGCACAGCGCCTCTGGTCTTTTAGGCCAACCTTGGATTGATGCTTGCGGCGCCTGCCACAGCCCTTTCTTTTCCAGCCCAGAGTCTGATGCTACATCCCTGCAGGTTTGAGCATGGTGCTTGGGGAAAAGGCTGCCCTACTTTTCTCTCTTGTTATTTCCAGAACTCTCCAAGCTGTTTTCTTGTTAGGAATGAGCGTGCCATGCTGCTGGAGGTGGGGTTGGTGTTTGAGGCAGTGGTTCTGGGTGCAGTGAGGAAGGAAAGAGAAGTTTCCAATCAGGTACTTAGAGTGAAGGTTGGAGGGTGAATGTGCCTTACGGAATTTTACCCTTGACTAATAATGTGTTACCACACATATATGCTTTGGTGATGTGTCTGTATAAGAGAAATTCAAGCCTTCAGGTCACTGGATGATAATTTAGGTCCCAAACAGAAAACAAGCTTTTCTCCTCTGCCTGTGAAACATTTAGACCTCATTTATCCCTGGATCACTGATTAAATCAGCTTCTCTGGCAAATTGATTCTCCCAAACGTCCTTCTCTGAATTGGCTGTTTTAGAGTAAACATCTCCGTGTAGATTTTATAATACTTTGCTCAAAGTTGATGCTTTTTTTTCCCCCAAGGACCTGGTGCAATCAAAACTGATGATGGATGTAACTGACTGATACTGTGTCTGGTGGCACTGAGTTTAGAAACTTCCACGTGGGTATGTGCTAAAGTCTGTACTTGAGTGCTTTAGCCTGAAGTGTGGGGTGCCTGGCTGTGCTCCTGGTTCCCACTATACTTGGGGCTTTGTTTGCTGCCTCTACCCTGTGGAATTCACCAGCTGGGGGTGAGGTTTGCATACTCCAATCAATGTTGAGGTCCTCCATGTTGTCTGCAGCTGAGCTTTTTTCCAGGTACCTTCCCAGGAACAAATGCTTGGACTGGCTATAGAAGCCCTCCACATTTGCTATGCTGCAGATTAGCACAGAGCTAAGGAGAGAATTTGTCAAGTGCTGACAAACAAGTCAGTATTGCAGGATGGCCATAGCATGGAAGAGAAACTTTCTCTTACTTAGCAGTGAAGTGCTTTGGATTCTCCAACCTTTTTTCATTTGTGGTCTACTTTTCTGACAACCAGGTCTTTCTTTGGCAACCCTCCATGGATGAGCAGGTTGAAGTGGCTTGCTCTGATAGTGAGCTTAGGCCTGGTAGAGCCTTCAGCTCTGTTTATAAAGCTCTTCCCATACAGACAGCATACAGTGCTTTGTCAATCCTTTGCTTCTCCCTTCGAAATACACATTAGGTTGTATTTTCAGGAGGCCCTGTGAACGGGAGCTGGCTGTCACCTCGTGCCCACACAAGGTGCAGCTTTCACACCAGGCTACATGTGAGAGCCACACAAGTACTTCAGCTTCAACATGTCACCAGGAAAGCTTTAATTGGATACTTGAAAGTTAAGAATAATGATGGGTTTTGTTGCGTTCCCATGTTCCTTAGGGATGATCATTTTCGTGGCTCAGTGGCTGGTGGAAGTGCCGTTCTGTGCTAGAGCATTCTGCACTGCTTGAGTCAACTGCCATCACACATAGGTATGCTGGACTTCCCTGCCTTCTCTCACGTGTTACAAACAGCAAGCACTTCTCTTTACTTGCATCTAGGGTTAAAGTGGCTTTTCAGAGGTTCCCAGCACTTGTAGTAGTTTTTATCTAGGCGATTGGAGGTCTGGAGGCCCCATTTGGTGACGGCAAGGCTGAGGGATGATTCAAACATGAAGGCCTGTTGGGAAGAGAAAAGGTAGGTTAGGGTAAAAGAGGGAAAATTTAAATCCAGGCAAGGTGTCTGCTCTACCACAAACAGCATTTGTATACATAGTCCAGTACTTCCAGGTTCTGTCTTCAGCCTGACCAACTCAGGGAGAATGCTATTCAGATCTGGCAGTGCAATGCTGGTATTAGTCCAGTCTCAGGACTGGACTCCCTGCATGCCCAGGAAAGCCAGGTTGTTCCAAAAGCTCTAGTTAAAGGTCTGTTGATGATCGTCATTAGATTTTAGGGGGTAGAGACAGGAGGACAGTCAAGGCATTTGCTTCTTTGCCCACAGGCTAAGACAAAATTAAATTCTCAGCTTCCTGAGAGGCAGCAGTTTATGATGGGAGATGATCAAAGCTGCCTGGCATCAAATGTCTCCAGGGGAGCTCCTGGGAGCTGAACAGTGCTCATTGGTGAGGGAGGTGGATGCTGCAGCCATTGGGTCCAAGTACTTTTCCAACTTGCCAGCAAGAAGCTACAGTACTAGGCTGTAGTTTAAAAGTGGGCACTATGCCATGCTGTACTCCAGCCTCCCTTGGCTCCTTACCATGGTCCCGTCTGCAACCCGCTCCGGCTCCAGCTTGGCTTTGCTCGCCTTCTCAAAGCAGTCAGCATCCGGCCCATGAGGGGTCATCATGCTGTGCAAGCTGCCGCCTCCTGGCTGGAAACCTTCCTCCTTTGCTTCATAGTGGCCTTTGATGAGCCCCATGAACTCGCTCATGCAGTTCCCTGCAGGAGGCAAAGAGAAGGTGATTGGGAGGGATCACAGACAGGCTGTGAGCTCCTTGAAACCCATGTGCTAAGCCGGGCCAAGAGGGTGGAGTGGAAGTTTCTGAACAGGGTGTCATGCAAGGAGACATCAGGGATCCTACAGGCAATGCTTGTAAAGTTGTACAGGATTTTATTATCTGGATTCAGAAACAGAGCTTCCTAATGAAGGACATTCATTAGAAATCACCCTAATGAAGGTGGTTCCATCAATCCCTAAATGACCTGTGCTTTTCCTACCATCTCAAGCTGTGTAAGTAATACACCTAAATATGGACTGCATGGTGTAACCTGATTTTACAGGCTTGGATTAGGGATTGTGAAGTGCTAGAAAGGAAGTTCTGTATAATCATCCCTGTGTTACAGACACAAAATGCCTGATCAACAGCCTTATGAGAGAGCTTGCTTTGCTGTCTCAGGTTATAAGCATGAAATTATTTTGATACTCTTCTACCACCACCAGTGTAGTTAGGCACTTCATTACCTTATGCTTTTAATTCATGCATTATCTGCCTATATCTCTACAGCCACTGTATGCCCAAAGACAAGGAGCCAAATTCTGTCCTTCCCTGAGAAAGAATACTTTCCGTAGACCCTCTGAAACCACTAGAGCAGCATGCCACTAACTTAGACAAGGATGGTTATATCTAATCATTCAGTACTTACTCAGTTATGCTCCCTGTAAGGAAGGTATTTTAACAGCTGCCATCCAAGCTTTCAGCTTTACTACTCCTGATGTGACTAAACAATATGGCAACTTTCTGCCAGCAGTTAGTTTTTGCAAAACTGGGACATGCTTCCGTAGCTATTTTATATATAGCCCTTTTTAACCACTAGTTCAGCCTTTATTTAGTACAATCCAGAGTCTGAAATGTTTAGCAACAAAACTAATTTAGGTCAAAGCAGGGTTGGCCTATATATGTATGCAAACATTCATTAATTTTCATCCCAAGTTGTCAGAGTCTCATGTAAGACCGGATTGTTACAAGCTTTTCATTGAACCTGCTCATGTACTGCACTTGGCGCATTTAAACTGCAGTACAGGCCCTGAGAGCTGGACAGCCAGTTTGTCTGCAACAGGAATTTTAATATCTCTTAGGAAGACTGGGCAGGAAAGTAGGAAACCAGCTTGAAATTTAAGAGATGAGCAGAGTCCAGTTTCTTTTTGCTTGCAAATTTCATATGTGAACCCAAACAATTTAGGTGTGCCTCCCTTCCCTGTTAGTTAAATAGTGTTGTCTCTACAAACAGGATGTTGTGAAGTTAAAATTTCTTAGTGGCCAGTAGAGAATCACATAAGCACCATCATGAGAATCACATAAGCGTTCTTTCAGACAGAATAAATATATGCCCATGGTATAAAAACTGCATTAGACATTTTCAGTCTGAGTTCAGAAGTACTTAGGAGTAATTCACAACCTCTGAGGATGTAAATGTGGCCAGGAGAAGTCATTATTTACAAGCTGCACAGCCCCCTTTGAATGTGAAATTTTTATGGTGTCTAAGAGGAATATTTTTGAAACACCCTTGCTATACTTGGGTCAAAGTTTACACAATATGAAAACCGTAACTCTTGAGTGCATCAAAATTCTCTGAACACAGGCTTTCCACAGCACCTGAGAAGAGGAGGCAACTAAGGATTCTGGCAAGCAAAATAGGCCTCTTGTGAAATACTTGGAGAGAAGGGAGTTCAGCAGAACTGAACTTGTTGAAATCAATATGGTACTTCTACCCCAGAGTTGCTCAGTCCTGCTATACCTCTCTTAATGCAACAAGATTCTCATCACAGCACTCATTTCAGAGGGAACTAACATGTGCAGTGTCCTAGTAGTTGACTACCACAATATCTGCCTTACCCACTCAAGCTCTTCCCCTCCATGGCTGGGGTAGAGCAGACAACCAAACTGCTTATCATGAATTCAGTGCTCAAGCTTATGGCTGAGGTGCTGTGGTCAAGTGAGTAGCTGTGGCAGCCACAGCCATCTTCATGGGTACTTAGATCATCGCAACACGGATAAGAGAAGGACAGTCCCTTCTGTCTTTTAGTGCACACGAAGCAAGGTTGAACATCTTCATATTTGCTATGGCTCACAATGCATTGATGTAAAATTAGCACAGCTCTACTGATGAGCAACAATTTCATTGTGGTTAAGCAGGAGTGTGTCTCACCTCTTATGGTCTAGAAAAAGTCTTGGCACTATTCCAGGCAGTCAGGAAATGTGTTTTCATGTCACCCTCATTATTGCAAATGAAAGCTGAATGACAGGGCAGAACTTTGCCTGTGGGATTTACTCAGATGGCTGCACAGCTGTCTACTATGCTTGCAAGTGCCACTGATTCTGCTGGCCTCCAAGATGCTTGGAAATAATCTGAGTAGCAGAAGGAACTGGCTGTTAAATTGTGGTTAGTAAGTGTGCAGAAAGCCTCTGAGCACTTCAAAGTGACCACAACATTGTCACTTGGTAGCTTCTGAGATGAGGCCTCTTAGCTGTTGACATAAGGGGTGCAGGATGGCCAAGCTTTCCCCCTCAGTCTCATGGAGCAGGGGGTCTCATCGTCTCCCTGAAAGGGCAGTCCCACGTGGGGAACTGGATTTCTAGCATCCATTCAATGCAACACAATGCTATGCTCTGCCAAGATGAAGCCAAAAAACTGCCAAAAAGAAACCAGCTCTGGGGATGGCAACCAAATCCAAAACACATTAATCAACTCCCTGCCTGAGAAGGAGCCCAGTTCCTCATGACTGGCTTCTTAAATGCCAGCAGTACCTCCATCACTGTGCAGGTGGTGAAGAAGGGCTCAGGAAAGCCAATTTCCTCCTTTGCTGTAACTCTGATCTCACCATACAAGTGCCAGCTCTACACCCCCTTGTGCTTCTCACTACTTGTAATATGATATTTCTTTTTCTCCTTTATCTATGTACTCTAATGAGATATTAAGTGATTCATGGCTGGACAGGACAGTATCTGACTCATTTGTACAGTGCCAGGTTCAATATGCACCCAGTCTCTGTGGGAGGCCCTTGAGTACAGACACATCCATCTATGAGGACTCAATGAGCCCCATAACCTCCGAGTTTTCATGAGATCCTTTAAATAGGAACATCTTTGGATTTGTTCATTTTCCAGGGAGGACTGACTGACTCCAAGAAGCTGACTAACTGAGCCAAGGACAATGAACCAGACTGCTGCTTCCCTGCACACGCTCTCAAATAAACGGAGACTTGTTTCTTTTCTGCAGTCCTGGGCTCAAGCACAACCAAGAAAGACCAGACGTACGGTGGTAGTAAGGTGGACGGAAGGTGTTGTTGGCTACCCCCCATCGCGGGGGGAATATGACAAAGTCAGCAAGTGCCACTCCAGCACGGGTTGTCTTGGCTGTCAGGACAGTGAAGATGGAAGGATCCTGGAAAAAAGCAAAGTGAAAGAAGCATGAAACAGAGCAGGGCTTAGAGCTGTCTGCTCAGGTCACGCAGCTGGTAAACCTGACTGATACAGCCTCTCCCTTGCCTAAACACTTTTGTCACCTGCATCTGATAGCCTGGATGAGATTTGGGACCCTGTGGGACAGCACTCAGCATCACAATTCCATGCTGTACATGGGGGACAAGAAACGGGACTGGGTGGTTCTTCCTTTGAGCAGCTTTGATGATCCTTCCCCATCCTGGCCTTATAGCTGGCAGCACAGATGCAGAGGGTGGACAGCACTGCAAGATGAGGTACTGCAATTCCAGGAGCAGTCTCCAACACTCCTGCCACAAAACCACACCTTTTCCTTAGCCAGTTACAGAGGACAGGAACATCCTGCTAGAGGCATTTAGCCTCATGGCCCTGTTAGTTTACAAACGGAGAAGAAATTGCAGAGAAATTGTGACTTGTTGAAGTCTTAAGTCCAGTAAAGTGATTTTCTGGGCTTTGATCCCAAACCCATCCTTCTCCTGGCAGATTTGTCTGGAGTTTTAAACAAAACTTTCTGTTGGTTTTCTCACTAGAAATGCTCCAGTCTCCTTGCACACTCACTTGCATTGCTGTGGGCACCTCTCCCACTTGGACTGGTTTCCTTTATAGATGAGCTGCTCACATTAGTTTTGGCTTTAGTTATTTTCCATAAGATTAGAAATTATTACAATGAAAGCTGCCAGCTCTTCAAAATGAATTTCAGTGCTGGACTCAGAGGAACCAGACACATCCACAACTTAGAGAAAGGAATCTGTCCAATAGCAAGAAATAAATCAAGGCAAGAATTTGAAGCAACAGTCTTTTTGCTGAGTTGCAGAGTGTATGTTGGCATCAGTATTCATCCCTCCTCCAAGGTACAGAAGTTCTATGTGAAGCTGCACAGAGCTGTTTAAGAAGCTGATCAACTTCCAGTTATGTCTTTGTACCACAAAGAAGGATGTCTTCCTCTATGAAATCTTGGTTTGGGCCCAGGGAAAGAAGCACAAGAGATTTCACACTGTTTCTTAGAGCATAACATATTTTTTAAGAGGTGCAGAGCCCCTGGAGCTCAGGGTGGGTTTGGATGGTACGGTAGCCACAAAGCTCTGCCTTGCCCAGTTCCAGAACTTACCGCATGGTCAAAAGCAACAGCATTAATGACCATGAATTTTTCCAGATGGTATTTGTACGGTGTGTAGTTCCCATGCCAAGCTACAACATTGAAGGGGGAGTAATCCTAGCAAAGCAAAGAGACAGAGGATTACCACATACAGCCTTCCAACATGCTGCACATGTGCAGGATGCTGCTCTTTCCCAAATGAAAAGTGGGTTAAGTACTGGTTAGAGGTACACTGGCAGCCCTTTAAGCACAGCCCAACGTTGTGAGGATGAGGTTTTCCTCAGTGTTTCTGCTTGGTGAGCCTCAGCCTTCCCTCTGGGGTTTGGTCTCTAAGGGCTTTTAAATGCTCAGGCAGTTCTTGCCCAAGACCAGCTGTAACACCAGCTCTCTGGTAAGGAAACTCTGGATTTTCAGAGTAGCCCCAGCTCCTATTTCTACTTTGTTGCTATAAACATATGGAGGCAAAGACCACTGTTGAGTTTTTGGACAACCAAGTTTTCACAAACACTTTTTTCCCAGACTGAGGATCCTCAGCTGGGAAAATGAATGACCCAAGAAGACAAGGGCTCAGTTCTGCTCCACCTAACTCAGCAGGACTTCCTAAGACTACATCCACGCTACTGAGCTGCATATCCCAGGCCATGCACTGGCAGTCACTGCACTTCAGTGTTACCTGTTCTCCCAGGGCATCCTCACCTGCTGGGCTGCAAACAGCTTGCCCTGGTACTTGCTGATCACTGTGTAGCCCCCTGGCACTTGGCGGTCCTCGTACCATGCCACAGGCACCAAGAAGTCACGTGGGTTGGCCAGGCCATTGGCTCCTGGGAAAGAAGGAGAGGTGACAAAGCTCTTTGGGCAATCTGCTAGTGAAGTGAGAGGCTGGTGCAATTTCTTGGCTTTGTGGGTGTCCTTCTGTGTTGTGAATGACCCAACTCTTCTTGGCCCAACAGGAAACCTGAAATAGTCATGTACTTCTCATGCTCCTGTGAGTAGGTAATTGTAACTCATCCTAGTGTTCAAGTCCATGCTCCCTTTGTGACTAAGACAGGTCTCCACTAGGTGCCTTCTGAATGAGATTAGTAGGTCATCCTCAATTAAAGGTATGTAACAACCAGGAATTAAGTGAAAAATGGAGGATGAATTGCTCTCTGTTCCTGGACATCCTGCTGATTGGATGCTTAGCCACGCAGAAGTTATGAGGCATGTCATGAGGGGCCAAATACATTCCTGAATGCTAACAAAGAGAGTAATAACATAGTGATACCTACAGACTCTGGGCATACTGAGGGGTTGCTTAATGTGAGGAGTGAATTTTCAAAGTGCAAAGCACCATATGGGTGCTAGAGCATTCTTCTCCTCATTAGTAGTACTGTTACAAAGTGGTTTTGAATTTCTTGGATAAAATGCAGACATTACTACCTGCTGCTAAGGTTTAACAGTCACTGCTTTTCTCCAGCTGTCACTTTTTCTCCAAGTGAAAAGTGAAGTTAAAATAAAGTAAGACTGAAATACAAAGGATCTTGGTCTCTGAGGGGAATGCAGGTAGGTGGTAAGAAGAGGAGCTCTTATAATTACCATCTCCTGAAAAGGTTTACAGGCAAGTGCACTCTTTTTCTTTTCTCCAGAAAGTAAGCCTTAGAATAGATTCCTACCTTCTGGAGACAAAAAAAACCCAAACCAAAATCCTAAAGAAAGTCTAACTGTTTCTGAAAAACTAGCTAATGGGAAAACCTATTGCAAACAGGCTGGGCAACCATATCAATAATGAAGTGGAGCAGGCACAGGGTATGGTGGATGAAGGCAGAAAGCTGCAGCTGGCTAAAAGGCAAGCTGCTGAAAAATCACTGTAGGCTCCATGTGGGAAAAGATGTACCCAGCATGTCATAGAGGAGAGATATTCAAGTGGGGTCCCACATACAGCTGCAAATTGGGTTGGTTCTCCACTTGGAAGAATGACCAGCTTCAGTTTCACCACAGCTATGAGATGCAAATGCCCCCGAATGCAGATTAGCCAAGCCAAGCTTGTTATTGATTGATAATACCAGTTAATTTACTTGAAGCATGGCCAGTCTTTTAGATCATGCTGAGAGCTAAAAATATCTAGTGGGGGAAAAAGCCCCAATCCAACCTGAAACAAAAAACAACCAACCTCAAAGCACCAGTCTCAATGTGGAGAACTATTGGCACTGGTTTTGTATTTATTTTAGCTGTTGTAAGAGGAGTTTCACTTCCCTTCCTTGACACAATCTTAGTAGCAGTAACCAGGAGGTGTTTTTCTCAGCAAGATAAATTTGGAGGCAAGTACTGAAGGGATAAGGAAGGTGACATAACCTGAGCTGAGCACTGCCAGAAAGCTGACTGGGAAATCACAATGTGGGCAGCAGGCCTTCAGATGCTGTGTCCCCTCACAATATCTTTGTCGTGGCAGCAAGAGGCTGTGCCTCCACGATGTGTGACTCTGCACAGAGCAGGAGGCATCCCACACAGAGGATCTGTGGTTTATGAGAGCTAGACCTGCACTCAGTGAAAGCAGATCCGCCCTGGCAGCAGCACACAGAGATGTGAATGTGTTGCTGATCCAAGTCCTGTGCTGCTCATTTTATTGGTTTCTAATTTTCCACAGGAAGCAGTTTCTGATAGTAAAGCACTCTAGAGCTCCGAGGTGTCTCTGTTAACAGAGGTAGGGGGGGAAAAAACCGACTTGATTAAATCTAAAGTGAGCCTTCAGGAATATGTGTTGCCTCTGAAATCTGCCCTTTTACCAGGAAAATTCTCTCCTATCACTCCAGTTTATGCCGTATCTGTAAGTATGAGGCATCAGTGGTGATGGCCTTTTGGGTTTCTTTTGGTAAGAACAGGTTCAGAGCCAGCAGATAGGGACTCCAAGACCAGAACAGAAAAGAACATAGTAGAAAAGAGGGTGGGAGATAAATGGTCCCTTCAGTGCCAGGGGAATCTCTGGACAACTGGTCTGTCACATTTTTTTGGACAAATGCTTGCCCTTCTGGGGAATAACAGTGCTGGAATGGAAGGTATCTTTGTGAAAGAGCACATGCATGGGAGGATGTGATGGATTTGGGCTTGCAATTCATGCCTGTCCCTATGAAATTCACTGCAGATCTAACAGGAGATCATTACCAATGGGTCCCAGGTCAGGCAGCTCGAAGTGTGCCCCATACACCTCCAGGATGTAGCCTCTGGTCTCTCCAAACACCTCCACGCTGAAACGCATTCCTTGCTGGAAAATAAAGAAAGATACTAGGATCCTCCCAGGACTTTGCTGACAAACCATGAGCAGCTGAGTGCAGGAGTAGGCCTGCTCCAACATCTGGCTCTGAGCCACGGGCAAGGTGCATTCAGTCCTTACCTGGATGACACAGATTTCGTTGGGCTCCACTAACATCTTCCCAAACTCAGTTGTGATGAGCAGTTTTCCTTGCTGGGGCACTGTGGAAACAAAATGGAGGCAGAAGAGCTGAAGTAATGTGATGATTGCCACCCTCTCTGTCCTTGTCAGAGCACCCAGGCTCCAAGGAAGAGCAGTAGGCCCGTTCTGATATAGCTACACAGGGAGTCTGGGCTCCCATGCAGAGTCTTGAAGCAGAGACAGCTGCATTGGAGTGAAGCTTCCTGATCAGCCCCATCATCCCCACGTCACAGAAGGTACTTGTATGAGCCAAAACTTCATGGCCCCTTGAGGTAAGATTTGCACCACAGTCCAAATAAATGGGATTTGATGTATTTGGGTCCATATCTGTCTGTCTCACAACCTTCACATGAAATAGAGCATGTACCCATCTTTGTCATGACCATGGCAGTGTGAGATGTCTGGGAATAACTGCTTCCTGAGGGTAGAAGCAATACTCTGCTAACATCTGCATTGTTTTCCATGATTGTGCTGGCACAGGAGAGCTCACATTTTGACTTGAAAAACTAGCAGATTTACAAAACCTGCCCTGGCACTTTTACTTCACAGTAGTGAGGGAGGTGAGTGAGAACAATTTAATAGCTATTTGATGGGACAAATGTTCCTGTTGGTGTCCCGAAGGCATTGCTGTTCTTTACTCAAGAAAGATACAAGAAAATATCTGACTTCTGATACCACTCAGAATATTTTTCAGCATGGGTGGACTTTATCTGTCAACCTCCACACTCACTGTGGCAGTCTGGTTGCCTGAGGGTGGCACAGCAGGGAAGCTAAGCTGCCGTGCCAAATAATCTTGGGCTAAAGCAACAAAGGCAGCTAACTGTAAGTTGTTCAGAAATCCTGAGGTTTATGATTTCCAGAAAACCTCTGCCTGTGGCATGTCTAATACCAGTCTGGGGAGCATTGGGAAATGATCCCTGAGCACCATGTCCAGGAACCTGGGTCACTGCTCAAAGAGTTGAGGTCTGGCACAAGAGCAGTGCAACTTGCCCAACAGCCCAGCTGGTGCCAGACCACCATATCTGCATGGCATGGGGGTGAAGCCAACCCTTTCCTCCAAATCTTGGCTGTAGGGCCCAAGGCTCTGGAAGAACAAAGAGGCAGGCAGGTGGTACCCCAGGCAGAACCACCTGGAGGAAAAAAGAAGCCAAAGCATCAACTCACCAATCAGGAAGTCACCATCCGAATTATAAAGGCATCTAAAGAAAAAGGGAAACAATAACGTTAAGATGCTACAAGCCCCGTGCATTTTGTACGCCACAGCCACAGCTGGGAGTTTTGAGCTGGGAGACTGACATGGCAGAGTTTTACAGAATATTCTGAGTTGGAAGGGACCCACAAGGATCATCAAGTCCAACTCTTAAGTAAATGGCTCAGCCTGGAAGCAGGATGTTCTCTGACCTCTGCCAGGTTCCTGCCTTTGTATTCACACGCACATCAGTTGTTGTAAACTGGGGAGTGGGGCTGATTTCCCCCCGAGGCACTGCAGGGAGCAGCAATGCCTGCTGCATGTGTGTTGAATTCTGAGGAGCAGCTCCAGTCCCTAAGACAAGAGCACCTAAATCCAACACATCTCCTCTTGGTGCACCCCCATGTCCAGCTCCCTACTTCTCTTGGTGGTTCCCCACCCACTCCTCCGGTGTTTGACCACAGAGTACAACCTGCTGCACAAACACCTGCTGTGGACACGGGGAACACGTTTGCCTGTGCACACAGGAACACAGCACGCACAGTGATGCTGGGAGCTGGACTCAAGCTGGTGGCACCAGACAGGAACATACAGCCAGCCAGCCTGGAGCAGCCTGAGCCACCAGCACAACAGACACTGACCTGTCGACCATGGAGGTGTTGCAGACAAAAATATGGACTGCGATGCCATTGCGTCCTCTGGGCTCACCAGCGCCACACAAGGTGTGCAGTCCCTGCCGGCAAACCGAAAGCACCAGGAGTGAGCGGCAGGCAGGGGAGCAGGGGCGGCCCTGTTTCTCCCCCTCACCTCACCGCCTTGCTGGGACTCACTCCCTCTCCCACTTTCCACACTGCTACCAGTCTTTCTCTGTGTGGCCTTTTGTCAAATGTGTTGGTTTCTCTTTAACATACTTGGGGTTTCTTAAAATCCATGTAAGCTGGTGTTTTCCAGCCAAGGCTCTAGGGAAAACTGAGGGCTGGGGCTTTTTTTTTTTTTCCTTTAAGAGTTCCTGAAAAGTCAATGAAGAAAATCAAGCCCACTGTCAGTTGCTTGAAATCTGCAATCCTCTCCCCTCCCACAGATGCTCTGCAAGCCCAGTGGTTTCAAAAACTGCCAATACTAGCCCAATTCTGAGCATCTTGTGTGCCCTGCCCCCCTGAGGGGGAACAGAGATGGAGGATGCCCAGATGCCCTGGTTCCCCAACTTACGCTCACAAAGTCCATCTTATTCTGAGGGGCTTTTGGAATCTCAAAAGGTTTCCATCGCAGCTAGATTGCAGCAAACAAAAAACAAGAAAGAGATGCCAGTGGTCAGAACACAAATGGTGGTAATTCAAAAGAAAGTAAACCCCTGTCCTCCCCCTGCTTCCCTGCCCTCTGCTAGCTGAGGTAGCTCTCTCTTTCCTTGTTCTCTTGATAATCTGGTTAGGGTTTGTGTTTTCCTTTTTGTTTTTTTTTTTTATTTGGGGGGCTTTTAAAATTTTTAATCATAGTTTTGTAAAGTAATTGGCAAGCCTTTGCAGTGCCAAGGTTAAAAAAAATCCTATTTAAAATGTGTCTCTATTACTAACAACACTTTTGAGAGCAAAGAAATTCAGATGAGCCAGCTTTCCACAGTCAAATTGTCATGGTCCTGTGCTCCACTCCATGCTGAATGATTCAGTCCCTCTGTGACCCAAACAGGACACTCCTGTTTGCTCCACTTGAATTTCCCCACATCCAACGCTGAAATAGCTCTGCCTACATGAGTAGGAGCCATGACCGGCACTAATTACTTCTTGCAAAGTCTATCAAGGTCCTCAGGCAGAAGGTGCCAGAGGAGTCCAATGTATTGGATTTGAATCCACCTGCATCCTCTGACAAGAAGTTCCAGAGTTTATGTTTGTCTGGGGATTTTTTGATCGGTTCTTTTTGGGTTGGTTGTTTTTTTTTTTTTTTTACTGTGACATTTGTTATTGGTATTTATTTTCTCCCTGCCTCTCAATCGTAGCTTCCCATGGTCATCTCTGTTCCAGTCTGGAGAGCTTTCTTCTGTTTCAGCATTTCTTGCTCAAATGCCACTCCATATTTTTTCATCACATTTGACTCCTTTTCAGTTTTGTCATCTGTGTCTTTTATAATTCTGCCAGTGTCCTTGGGTAATTTTAAAGTGTAATTTTTCCCTTTGACTTCAATGGGCTTTGCATAAGGTGCCTCCATATGGCCATCTTTTTAGATGAATGAGGATTGGGGAAGCTCCTTTAAGTACCTAGGTGAAACATAAAGCATCACAAGGAAGAGTAGGTCTTGTCCAACAAACTGAACCTTGTCTATGGCTCTGCTTCAGAGAGGATAAGAAAGAAAGCAGGAAGGCAGCTCCCACTTACTGCAGGAAATAACGTCTCTGGGTTTGGTGGTTGCCATTGAAAGTGGAAAGAGAGGGACTGGGCAAGAGCTTTCCTGCTGTTTCCTTAGGCAAAAAAGGTACTACATATAAATGGCTTCAGATGCTTGAGAGCTGGGCATCTTGGAATTACCGTAATCATAAATAATCATAAAGGCAGGTGTGGGGTGCAAAAGGGCATCCAGGATGGATGAGGTGATAACAGAAGTCATTGGAGCTTCATCTGGGAAGGAGCACCAAAGGCATGTAAATATGAGCCTGTCACTTCTCCTTGGTTAATGGCTGGAAAACATATTCCAGCAGAACTGGGGGATTATTTAGACAAATGGTGAGGCTGCTGGAAGGCTGGAAATTAGCTAATCATGATGCATCAAAGGGCAAAACCTGAGAGAAGTGAAAACCAATGACCATGAGATGATGTTGAAAGGAGAACGGCAGCAGATTAGCAAAACCAAATGTTCTGGGGCTGGCAGGGAAGAAATCATGATTAAAGACAACAGCAAGGCTGTAACAGAGGAAGACAAATGCCATCTCTCTGTGTGACTCTCCAGAATGAAGTGAGATTTCCCATGAGGGCTGCAGAGAAATGGGCTGGCAGGCAGTAACCTCTCCAAAAGTGCAGGGAAGGAGAGGATGGATGGCAGAGACATACTTCTGCTCTGCCTGCTGGGCTGGGGCATGATGAGATTTTGATGGGGGACACGGAAGGAGAAGAGAAAGCAGATTAAAAGGTGACCAACAAGAGCCCCCAGGGGAGATGCCTGGTAGCACAGGTCTAACCCTGTGGCACTGTAGCTGTGCTGGGAAGCAGCACAAGGATCTGACAAGATGGGAAGCAACAAGCATCAAAGGCTGTCCTTCCCTGGGTAACCATGGTGAGGAACAATGAACAGGTGGCAGACAAGAGCCTGCTCCTGACTTGGCCAGACCCCCAGGAACCCATGACTCCCATCAGACCTCTTGCAACTCAGTGCCTTTGCACTTCTGATTACTTTGATATTTGACTGTCCTCTCGGCAGGACTAGGGCTCCTTCCAGCATGGTTACCTGATTGGGATCAGGCTCAATTTCATCCCAGTCGTGTGTCAAGTGGCCTTCCTTGAGAGGTTTGAAGGGTTTGTGGCAAACTGAAGGTAGGATTCGATACAGCCAGCTACAAAGAAGGAAAACACCTGGATTAGCCTGGGGAAAAGGTTAAACCCTCTCGGTAGCTGCTGGCTGATTGAGCTCCTAGAATAACATTTACATGGGTGGCAACTGGAACAAAAGGTTTATTAAATATCAACTTAATAATATTAATATTAAAATGAAATATCAAACAACAGCTCACAGCCAGAGGTTTCCAGAGACATGGCTTTTATTATAGGCTCTAAATACAAACATGTTGTGCTTTGTGTAGGTAAATGTCTGTATGTGTATTTATGTATAATTACATATGTCTACATTCACACATATATGCATATAAAATATAAAGGCACAGCTTTTTCTGTGGCTGAAATACAGCAACCTTGCAGTTGGAAAAAGAAGCTTGTTTAAACACAGTTGTAAAGCAGCTCAGACACAACAGGGATGAGCAGTGTCCAACAGAAAGAACAGAGAAGCTCTCTGGAGACAGAAGGTCACAGCCTGTATCTGAATTTGGATGGATTACAAAAAGTAGCATCCTATGCCTGGCTGGCCATGCCCATGCAGCAAAGCCCAGAGTTTTATGTGATGCTTCCCACTGCTGTAGGAGGTCCCCCGTGCCTCCGTCACTGCCTGGGACCGTCGCTCTCCTCCCTTGCTGCCTGCTGTGGCTGTGCACCTTGCCACCGCTGCCATTCCAGCATCCACACGCCCTGCATGGTGCAGCCAAGCCTGAAGCTGGGCTTTCAATCAGGTGAGAGAGCAGAGGTGATCAGGAAAGCCTGAGCTAGGCAGGGCTGCCAATGCCTTTGATGTGTTAACTGTGGTGGATGCAGTTTGGGCAAGTGGGAGAGGGGAGGAGGGAGCTCTCCCTTGAGAGCTGGAAAAATTCCATCAAGGACAACTGCGTGCAGCAAACAATGATTCATCCCTTTCCCACGCACACTGAGAGCTGGGAGCAGCCTGGAGAGCAGAGGCATCTCAGATGATGCATTTGCCTTTTATTTGAATAAGCAGCAAAAGGGACAGAAGAGCCACAGCGGGAGAAGCAAAACGAGAAACCCATCTTCTGCAATCTGGTTGTGGCTGGAGCATGACAATCAGGACAGAGCTCTGGGAAGTTTGTTGCTGGCTGGAACAAGCTGTTCCCAGCACTGCTGAGGTGTTAAAGAGCATGCTGGGTGCCTGGCACTTTTCTGAGGCCCTGGGCAGCCCCAAAATGGGAACAGACTGAGCTAGCAGCACTCTGGACCCAAACAGTGTGCAGGAACATCCATTAGGAGGAAAGAGTCTTTCTCAGAGGCTTCATTTTGACCCTATTCATGAGGTGCTTACCAGTGCCAGTGGCAGGGGTGATGTTTCCATAGAAGCATCATGGCTGAAACCCCAGGGTTGTTTCACACAGCACACACAACCCGCTTGGGACCATGTGGTCCCTGTGAACATCCCCCCCTTCCACGCCTTGCTCAGAAAACCACTTTCTTTCCCATCCCAATCACTGCTTTCTCAGCATTTTCGTAACCCACTTGCCCCACTAAATCCTTTTCTCTCCCTCTCCCATGGTCTTCTGTCCCTTTCCCTCTCGTAGTGCACAGTAGAGGTTTTTTACCCTTCTAGGCTTGCAGAAAACACAGGTGGCACCGAGGCAGCCTCTCCACCACTCCCCAATGCTCACCCCAAGTGCCACATCCCCCAGCCAGTGCCAGGGGCCACGGTACCTTCGCTTGTTGGTGGGCCGGGGACAGGTGAAGGCAGAGCCCGAGAGCTGTTCCGCGTACAGGCCGTACGGGCAGACTTGAGGGTTATTCTGGATGGAGGAGAAGGAAAAACAAGGAATGAGAGGCAGTGGCATGGAACTTGGCTCTGAAGCCTCCAGCAGAGCACTGACCTGGGCACCTGACACCCTGATGCCATGGGGTGCTGTGCTGTCCTGAGGCTGTGCTTCAGCTCCAGTACTTGCATGTTCTTGCTCCTCTGAGGCACCAGCCAGACCCCAGACCCCATTCCCACATGCCAAAGAGTGCCCCAAGGAGTCAGCACAGCCCACTGGGGCAGCAATAGAGTAAGCTGCAAGGGGCAGTGCTCCACAGGGTCAGGAGCAGGAGTATCAGGGAAAAGGAAATAATTCCCGGTGAACACAGACTGTGAAGCAGACTGCTATTGAGCACAAACTTTTCTCAGACCAATTGTTCAGAGGGGTTACCCCAGAGCATCATGTCTGGCTGGCTTTCCAGAAGGCTGATAAAGACTTACAGCAGCTGAACGCACTGAATCCCCCCTTCTCCCCTTGCCCACTACCTATGGAACCGCTGCCCAGAGCAGGCGTTGTGGTGTTGTGCTGCTTCCTCCTGACAGTGCTGCTTGCTGCCCAAAAGCATGAGTGACCTGTGTAGGAGCCTCTGCTTTCCTGCAGGGCTTCTGCACAGTGAGAATCCTCCTTTGGAGTACAAAGGGGGCACTTTCCCCTTTGCAGAGCCATGGGTACAACTAGCACAGGTTTTAGCAACCCTTGTGAGTTCATAACTGGAGGACAGACTCCTCCTTTTTAGAGAACAGAAACGAAGCATTTTGATCTAAGTAGGCCACCATCTATTTGTCTGAGATCAGCAAGAAGCAAAGGCACCCAAGAACTGCAGGAAACACCCCTGTGGGACAGTCATACACCATTTGCTATCCTATCTCCCTCCTGCAAGGTCTGCTATAACATCCTGTCATCCTGCTGCTGAGCAGACCAGCCATCCATAAGGTATCAAACCCTGCCCTGAGAGGTGGGCAGAGGGGAGAGCTGAAGCTCTCTGAGTGTGTGTAGCTTCCAGCCCTCAAGCTCCATCTTTTCAGTGTGGGTATGCAGTGAAGCAGGGGGATCAATAACCCTTGGAATTTTTATCTTAGCCAGCACTACTGCAGATGCCAGTCTTATAAATACTGCATCGGAGAATGGATCCACTCCCGGGACTGAAGATTTTTTTGTCTAACTTGTTTTCAGATTTTTCTGTTAACTCTTTTGATACAGAGCCCACACTCTGTCCAGATGAGAGCACCTCAGCCAGGAGCTGGAGGAGTCTGCTCTGGAACGCAGTGTGCTGTGGAAATCCTCAAAGAGCGCATCCACTGCAGCCCAGTGCCTTTTTAGACCAGCAGCCACCACTATTGTTCTTCCAGTTTTAAGGTGCCTCTATCTTACATTTTTTCTAGCCAGCCTCAGAAACAAGAAACTGCACCAGTCAAGCTACCAGCCTGAATCAGCACAGCAGTTTGTCTTTCTTGTGAGCACACCGTGGGCTGCCATGCAGACCTAGGGGACATAGATATGCATTTAACATGTCCCTGTGTTGTGTGTCCTCACTGGCACACGACATGTAAAACATCAGAACTGGGGAAATCCAGAAAACTCAGGAAAAGCAAAAGTTGAGAAGGTCTCCATTTGACCGTAATTCTTTGCACAGAAGGTGAAGAGGAGCACCAAGGGATGTAATTGGCTAAGCACCAAGTCATAGAGTCCTAGAATGGTTTGGAGTGGAAGGACCCTAAAGATCATCTTGTTCCAACCCCCCTGCCATGGACAGGGACACTTCCCACTAGACCAGGTTTCTCAAAGCCCCGTCCAACCCGACCTAGAACACTTCCAGGGATGGGGTATCCACAGCTTCTCTGGGCAACCTGTGCCAGTGTTGCAGCACTCTCATGGTAAAGAATTTCTTCTTAATATCTAATCTAAACCTGCCTTCTTTTGGTTTAAACCCATTCTCCCTTGTCCTGTCCACTACATGTCCTTGTGAAAATTCCCCCTCCAACTCCCTTGTAGCCCCTTTTGGGTACTGGAAGGTGCTATAAATTCTTCCAGGAGCCTTCTCTTCTCCAGGCTGAAGAGCCCCAACTCTCTAAGCCTGTCTTCATAGGAGAGGTGCTGCCATCCAAGTCCAAATGGTTACAGGAGATCCAAGGGAGGCCACAGGCAGCCTCAAAATGTGTGCTGGTGTAAAGGAGACCAGCACAAAGGAGGTGAGAGCACTTTAATTCTTCAGGGTTTCATTTTCGCCTCTGGGCACCAAGAGGGTAGCACCACGTGGGTTGCGATTCTTTTCCTTAAAACAGAACGACCCCACATAATTTATTTTCATCAAACGTTCAGAATTTACTTTTAAGAATTAATCTCTCAGCTTATTACTACAGGCATTCATGTCCCCTCCCTGCTCCCTGCCAAAGACTCATATGGCAGCTTCATTGAACCCCATTCCTACAGAAGTTGTGAAAGCTGCCTCTCCTGCCACAAGCATGTCTCTGCTGATCTTCAAACTTCTGCTCTGGTTTAATCCAGAGCTGGTGGTTTCCTTCTCTGTGGCTGAGCCACTTGCGCTTCAGACTCTGGAAAAAATCCCCTGTTGCTGAGCAGAGGTAATTTAGGCAAGTATTAATCCCCAGGGTGAAACCTGGAAGCTCACAAATAACTTAAAAATAGAAAGTGTGAATGGAAATCTTCTGTTCTGACTTCCGCCAGCATCTTATCACTCCAGTCTTGCATAAAGAAGATTCCTGGAGATTTTCATAGTGGCAGAGAGAAAGGAAACACGTTAAGATGAAAAGAAGAGATTAGATATTCACTCAAGAGTGCATTTTGATAAAACACTTAAAAAAACCTCAGTACCTGTCCCTCCGGTAAAGCTCCTGGACAGCGTGGATCCTCGGAAACATGTTCATTTCCAAATCCCGACATGTACTGTAAAATAAACCACACAGCTCATCACTGTTTTGAAAACACAATCAAAACCTCTCCACACAACCCACCCATTGCATTCCCATGCATTTTCCCAGGCTCTTTGTATGCATTAAGACTTTCTCAAGTGATCTATTTGCATGTTGCCATAGACCATTTTCACAGCTCCTGGATTTGCTTCATTAGCTAACCATGTGGTGGGCTGGGAAGCACAGATAGGAATTGCTCTCCTAAGTCCACATGTCTATTTTGACTACATTCTGCTCCATCAAGGCATTTGAGAAATAACCCAAATATCACATAGACTGTCAGACTCAAGAACAACACGGTGATGGATAGGAAGAACTGTGCACCAACATTATGGATGTATGCTAGCACCATTCACATTCAATCTGACTTTGCTTCAATCATGGGTGTTCCAAAATCTGCAGACTGCCTTGCAAATTTGTTCACTTGGTCCTCAGATTCTTAGGGAATGGAACTGGGAGTCATTTGGTTGACATGTCTTGTGATAAATCCCCATGCTCAAAGAAAAGGTCAGGATGTAGATGGGATGAGGGAGGAAGGGAAACACAGCCAAGTTAAACTGTGTCACTGATTTGCCCTAAATAAGCACTAATTGGGCATGAACTGTCCACCATGGCAGTAAGCGAGAATTAATCCATTACTGGGTGATTGTCTGGCTCTCTAGGGCAGTGAATTCCCAAGAGACCCATGGATGGAACAGACCTACATGTCCTCCACACCTGCCCTCCCTACAGCTGCTGTGCTCTGAGCATGGCTAAAAGCCACAGGATACAGTGGATGCAGATCCCATCTTTGCAGCACTGGGAAAATCCCTGCAGCAAGCCTGAGACACATAAGGGAAGCAGGAATAACAGAGACCTTAGCTTTGCACTGTCAGAAATGTAAATACAGTCCTTTCTGATGCCACAGGAAGGCACGAAGCAGCTCTGTTGAACTCTGAGTGAACGCAGAGGTGTTTTTTGTCAGTGACCAGCGGTTCAGCCCCGTGGCCTGGGGAGGGAGTTAAATATTAATGCTCCCCTCTAACAACTGCAAGGGTAGCAGGGCTGCTCATCAGCCTTCACACAGCAGTGCCAGGATGGCAAAGCCCAGGAGCCCTAAGGCTTGGCTGTCACACACCCTGGCTATGGCCAGCCATGAGCAGCTCTGGCAGGGGCAGGCACCTTCAGAGAGGCACAGGTCTGAGACAAAAGTGAACTGACAAAGCCCCTCTACCTGGTTTATTTTATATATAGTATTACAGTGCCTGGGTTATTCCCCCCAGGGGTGCTCAACCTTGGGCAATTTGCAGCCCCCTTATAATTTTCCCAGTGTAGCAGACACTCAGAGAGCAAGCCTGAAACCTCCTGAGAAATCATGTGTTTTCCTCAGGCTCCTTTCAGCGACGTGTAAGAGAAGACTATTCCCAGGGGGCCCCGGCTGGCTGGAAGCCCTGCTCAGCCTGAACCTGAAAACATCCTGGTTTCCATCGGTTCAGGGAGGATATTTCTCTCGTCTTGCAAATGAATATACATCGCTAGGAGCTGCTCTCCGCTGGGTTCTGCAAGAAGCATATTGATATGCAAAGCAGTAGGTCACCTAAGCAGCCCTGGCAAATGTATTGTACTGGAGCATTTTTCCCCCCCTCTTTTTTCCCCCTCCCTTCTTTTAAACGGAAATGCAGCAATATCTGATGGGACTGCAGCAGTTCCAGAATTAACTGAGGCTTCCATACTGCATCCCCCTTTACCAGTAACATAAAGGTGGTCCGAGCATTTGCCTTCGGGGCAGCCCTGGTGAAAAGGGGAGGACAGGGGGAAGAGGAGGAAGAGGGAACAAGCTGATTTTCTGGAGGCATAGCTAGCAAGATTCGACAGGCTCTGCTGAATGCTGATGGAGAGCTGGGAGGGGACAGTCAGTGGTTCTTTGGAGGGTTTGTGTACCTGGCAAGCATTGCATGCTCCCCGGCAGCCCCGTGCCACACTGCTGGGGTGAGAGGGAAAGAAGGCACAGAGACTTTTCTGTGACAAATCCATCCCCTGTCCTTCAGGCTAAAAAGCTGGTGACCTGCACATCTGGCCTGCCCATCCACACCCCCAGAGGTCCCTTTGTCTCTGCTTGCTGGGACAGAGGAAAGAAAGAAAACCAACCCAGCAGCAAGCATCTGGTGGCAGCAGCTGCCGTGTGGCCACGCTGGTGCTGCACCGCACCTTGCCCGAGCGCAGCAATGCAGGGGGCAGTTTCCCACTGGGCTGGATGCAGAGCTGCTGCCTTCCTCAGCTGCACCGGGGGCTGCAGAGGGTGGCACTGCCCCGCTGCCTCCAGAATGGCGGCAGAAGCTGCTGCATCATTGTTTGGTCAAATAAATTCTTTCTTGCCAAGAAAAAAAAAATAGAATGCTCGGATAACTGCATCGAGTGCTGAAAAAAAGACATTGGCAGGACTGCAGCCGCTGGAGGGGAGATGTCTTCTTGGTGATTTATCACCCTGAGTGTGACTCCAAGACTTCTGCCTAGATGTTGGATGTGGCTTTTCTTATTCACTGTTTCTTTTTGTCTTTCTCTGTGGTAGACCTCAGAGAGGTTCTCTCCTCTACACACCCATAGGGGTTGGTGTCAAACATTATTTGGGCTCCCAAAACGCTGTGCCATATCAGCTCCCTGCATGCCTCGGAATTGTCATGCTCCAGGGCTCTGGGGCAGCATGCAGGGACCCTGCTGATACAGGTTGGTTGGGGGCAGCGGTGGAAGGGCCAGGCACATCATGGCCTTTCTCCCTTCCAACTCTCTCAGCCCACCTCCCACTTCTCAGTCTGTGTTGCACAAGGTGCCCCCAAGCCAAGGGAAATGACCCCTTTCTGCTTGCCCAGCACCAGAGCATCCTTCCTGGGCCGAAAAATCTGCAAAAATGGAACACAGCCCATCTCCAGGAAGTGGCACCATGATCTGACCAAAGGCATCTCCCCCTAGGTCTCTGCCTGGCCTCTACAGTTCCTAGATAAGTTATAGATATCTCCAGGCTGGGCAGGTTGATGGGCACTATCGTAATTGGGCAGGTGGTTTCTGTTACACAAAATATTCTCTGTGGCTCTTTGTTTTCAGTTCTGCTTTTAACTACTGTTGTTATTTTGTTCAAGATCCTGTAGATTTTTCTGCCAACAGGACCTTAGGAATTCATCTGACTCTGCTTTGGTTTTTATTTTGTAGTTTTTTGATGAAATGAGAGAGATAAAAGCCCAGCACAGCATAAAAAATTCAGCAAATCTCATTGATTGGAATAACTGGGATGTAAAGCAGAGTGCTCACAATGGGTGTCATGCTCTGACCTATAAACCATAACCTTTTGTTCTCCAAATTAGATGGCAGGCATGGGAAAAATGTGTTTGAAGTCTGAACACATAGGCTGCAAAATAATTAAGACCCTTCTTCAAACACTGCATAATATATTTCTCTATCAGCTCCTGCTGCAGGACACAGGAAAACAACATTCCTCTCTCGGCAAGAAGCATGGCACTTTTTATCAGCTCAGTCCAGTCAGCACTGGAGTGTTTAACAAAAATGCAGAAACATTGACATGAGCATTTGGGGCAACGAGCAGAGCAGGTCTCTCACCCTCTGTGTGGGGCTCCACAGCCTCCTTGCAGGCTGTAGCCAAAGCACACAAACCAGAGCTCTGCCCTGGTGCTGCAGGGCCAATATCCCCAGCAGAAGCTGCCACCTCCCCGGACATTTCCACATCCCTCTGCTCCAAAAGGGCTGGAGATGGTCCAAGGCCAGACCTTTCCTGAAAGGACCTGCTCAGCTTTAGGGTGGGACATGGCACTCTGTGGGCAATAGAAGAGAGGGATGGATGCCAGGGGAATGGAGAGCAAGGGTAAAGCAACAGTTTTGGAGGAGAGATGCCAAGAGAAGGTGGAGCAGGTGAGGTGATGACGGGATAGGGACACATGTGACGTCTCAGAGAGGAGCTGCTGGCAGAGCAGCCTGTTCCCATGAGCAGAGCCACGCCCAGCCTGCAGCCACAGTCCAGCCACCAAGGTGTATGGGGCTGCTAGGAGTGAGTCAAAGCCGGACATGGAAGATGCAGTCACAGCCATGACATGAACCAGTCAGACCCTCATCTGGAATGGTACAGGGACAAGGCTGTCCTGCTGCTGAAAGAGGGCAGTGAGAGCTGGGAAGTGTCATGGACAGGCAAGGAAGAGGCGCAGTGAAATCTGACTGTGTGAGGAGACAGGACTCCTCAGAGGTGAATAAGAAGACCTGCAAAAGCGCTGTGTAAAATAATGAGCATTGCAGAAGGTGGTCAAGGAGCACACACATGCATCTCCAGGGCTAGGAAAAGGGTTGGGAACAATGACATCCCAAAAGTCTGGGGAGAAATGTGGTGATCCTGCACAAGCTCTTGAGACCCACCACGTCCTGGGGTGAGGCTGTGCTGCCTGCTGCAGCAGCTCATGCACCCCAATGACCCTGGGGCAGCTGGCCCCCCACAACAGCAGTGAGGTGCTGATGAGGTTCAGGGTTGCAAGTCTCATGTTCCTATGCTTGAGCCACAAGCCCACCCTATCACACCCTTCTCCCAAAGCTCCCCCGTGCTCTGCCAAATGGTGCCTTGCTGGGGCTTGGAGAGGAGGGCATGGCCACAACCTTGCTGTTCCAGGGTGTCCTGCAAGGGGCACTGAGAAACAGCCCTCAATGGAGCATCTCCCCAGGGCTGTCAGGGAAGATGGCAGCCAGGGTTGCAACATCTGGGCAGATGTTGCCATCCAGATTTCATAGGCTGAGAGGGAAACACCCCCTGGCAGCCAGGGTGGGAGGAGGGGTGTGTGCCAAGGGTGCGGAAAGGATAACTCCCACCATGACGAGGTGCTGACCAAGAATGATGACCTCCAAAGGAGGTGAAGGGGCAGAGAAATGCCTATTTATCGATGAAACACAGCAAAATACTTCATCTCAAGAAAGTTTTAGAAACACACCTTGACACTCAAAAGAGGGGCACAATAAAAGGAAACAGAGCCCAAAAAATGAGTGTGAGCAGAGAAGCTCTGGTGGGTTACAGGCACCCGACCTCTTACCTGCAGGCCCGTCGTCATCCTCCTCCTGGTTATCCTCCTCTTGGAGCAGACACAAACCTCAAGCAGATATCTGGCCAAAGAAGCCTGCCAAACAAAGCCTGCTCACTGATCAACTGAGCTGGGCTGGAGGCAGGCTGACAGTGCTGGGAGTGAGAAAGTCCAAGGGAATTTTCAACCTGTTTGCTCAGCCCAGTCTGTGTTTAACCAAATGCCAGCCCTTCTCTGCAGAACCAACCCAAGGATCGATCTGAATAAACAGTGGGTGAGAGGGACTGGGTTTCCTCATCGCCCCTCTTTCCCTTTAGATGTTAAAAAAGGGGTCCCCCACACGTGGGGAAGAGCAAACAACAAGGTGTTTAGAACCAAGAAAGCCATTTTGCAGCTGTTTTATAAGCTTCTTTCATAAATGATACCTCTAGCAATTTTTATACACAGTCCTCTAAATGTGTAACAAATATTTGTCCACTAATTCTTCTGAGCTGTGTTATACTGGGGATAGAAGAGATCACGTCCCCATCGTGGTGAAGGTAGTGATATTTGTGAAACACTGTGTGCCAACATTACACAGCATTTTGGGGCCAAAAGCAGGGGAGGATTTTGTATTCCTATGATTAGAGCTAGTAGGGGGAACTTACAAATTCTGAAGTATTAATATTTTTCAAGAAAGCTGTTGCTGGGGAAGAAGTGACAGCAAGCATTTAGCTACAGAATACTAATGTAAGTAGCTCTGCACTCCAGAAGTTGCAGGGAAAAAACACAATTGATTTTATTTGATTTTTTTTTCCACTTTGAATTCTGAACTTAACCCCCCTCCAAAAAAAAAAAAAAAAAAAAAAGGGAAAAGCAAAAGCAGTATTTTTTCTATTTCCATCACCTACTCTGCTATATGTCCTGCCAGGAGGAAATTTCTAGGAGGCACACACTGAAATTTGAATGTGACCCTGAATTAATGTCTCCTCCTCTCCTAGAGCATCCGGGAAGCCTTCCCTCCCCAAAGCAGTTACCAGTCCCTGTGGTCCCCACAGCAGTCACTGAGAGCTTGGGCTGCAAGAGGGGCAGGTCTTAAATCATCTTGGCTTCTCTGAAAACTGGTAGCTCCTCACACCATTCTGAGTAATACATTAGAGTCACTGAGAGCTGCCACTTTTAAGGTCTGGGAAAATTGGCTGGCTGCCCTGAGGGAGAAGATGGGTTGTATGAAGAGACAGTGGTTCTGGATGGGGGAGAGGGAGAGAGAGTTTTCCTTGGCTCTAGAAGAATATAGAGTGAGTGATCTCCAAGTTAAAAGTCTTCTTCAGGTCTCTGTTTCTGCACACCAGGAAGGCTCTCTCCATACCCTGGCCTCTTCCAGCTTTGCTAGAAAAAATCACTCCAGCAGAGAGGAATTCTCCAGGACAAGGCAGTTTGTGAGTATGTTAGCTCACCCTGAGCAGCAATTCATCATTGCCAAAGAAATAAAGTACCTGGCACTTGTCACCTACCCTTGAGACTCCTTTCCTACCAGACAATATTTAAGAGTAAAAACTTCACCTCACTTATTTTCTGACAGTGAAGAATTACACATTTGACTACAGTTTAGCAAACTGCAGTTGCAAAGTTTCAGGGGTTTCCAAGATCCCCTTTTACTGAGACACACAGCAGGAGAGAGAACATCACATTTTAGCTTACATTTCCCTTGGAGAACCTACATTTCACCTTGCTTACATCTCTTTACAGGCTCCATTCTCTTGTTTTCTTCTCATGGGACAGGTAAAAATAAAGGTGTTGTTTTCTAATTATGTGTAGGCCTATTTCCTGGTTGTTCTTGTTTCCTAAAAATGGACAAGGTACTTTCACTTTACTCACTTGATGGCCACGTAATGTTTTAAAACTTATTAGGCTGCCTAACCTTGCTTTTCCATTCCATTCCATTCCATTCCATTCCATTCCATTCCATATATTATGTAGTAAGATTCTGTTGAAATGCCACTTAATTTATAGACCCTCAAGTTATATGAAATACAAAAAAACCCCCATCTTAACACCTGTTGTGTTTCTGTCCTAGCCCATACCATTTAAGAGGGAAATCATAAATCCATGCTGATCACTCCAAATCATCCTCATGTTCTTCACGCGTGTGAAAATGCTTTCCAGGATTAGTTGCCTTGAAGCATTCCTTCTTGGGGATGGAGGTGAGGCTGCCTGGCCTGTAGTTCTGTGGACTTCCCTTTTTGCCCATAAATGTGAATATTAAGTGATGATCAAACACTGGAATAGATTGCACAGGGAGGTTGTGCATTCTCTACCAAACAAGATGTTCAAAACCCATCTGGGACATGGTCCTGGGCAACCTGCTCCAGATGACCCTGCTGGAGTAGGTGGTTAGACTAGATCTCCAAAGGTCACTTTCAACCTCAGTGATTCTGTGATCTAGCGTAAACAACCCCTTTAGTTAGCTGCAGTATAAATCTTGACTGTCAATCTTATGTAACATGAAGTATAGATGGACTTGATTAATATTTTAGCAACTGTGTTCGTTATCATGTAAATATGAAACACAGAAACACAATGAATTGTTATTGAATAAATATGGGTCATAAACACAACAAATTAAGCCTGGAAGAATGAGCATTAAAAGCATTCAGTGTTTTCTCAGCTACCTTTCAGGGTTTATGACATTATCCAGTGCATGTCTTTACCTGGCCTTTACTCCAAGGAGATTCCAGCTGAAAGACACAAGACCCAAAAGAAATATGTTAAAAAGCAAAAGACATCAGTACCACTGTATTTGCTACATGATGTATGAACAACTGGATGGTACCTGCATACCAGCAGCTTATTACTTGTCAGCTGTTCTCAGAGGCAGCTGAGGAGGTGCTCAAAAAGCTCATCTACTTCAGGGAGGCAGGATGAAAGTACCAAGGGACTTGCTTGAAAATTTAGCAGCTAGTGTTCAACATCCTGGTGGTGAATGAAGGATGAAGAGGAGGATGGAAAAGATTTCCTTTTAAAGAGAAGCTGAAACAGCTTGTATTTGATCCAGTAGACAAAGGGGACTCAAAAAATTTGAATTCACAGCATATGCATTAAAAGGCATTTTGTTTCCTGCTGATTCAGGTAGTGGGGCCGTGGTGTGAACTATTATTGGATCACAGCTCACCACTGCTTCTTGCAGCAAGGCATTGTCCAGTCCCAAAAGTCAAGCTTTTCTTTCCTGTGAACAACAGACATCACAGGTGACTGAGGCAGATCCTTTCTGATGCATTTGTGCCCCTCCTGCTGCAACAACCTGTTGCTTTTCACAGTGATGCACCGTTTCTAAAAGGACCAACTTCTCCTCCTGCCTATCTTCATCAGGTAACATGCATCTGTGATGTACATATTAATAAATATCCTCATTCACTTCTTCTCTGTCATCCCAGCTTCCCCAACTTGCATCTGTTCTTTGCTTGTTAACCCTTTACACACTGCCAAATGGGACAGGAGCTCTGTAGAGCAGCTGTCTTTGTTTCTCTGATCGTGTACTACTTAGTACCAGGAGATTTAATCTCTTTTTTGAACCTTTCATCACAACATAGCAAAATAAAGCAATAATATTTGTACCTTTTTTTATCACTGCCAACAGCATTGTGTTAAAAAAGGCTCTTTTTAATAACATGTACTTTCCTGTAGAGTGGCTCTTATGAAATATGTCCTTGTCATTTTTCTGGGACTGTTCAGCAGGAGATGCCAGACAGGTTAATTATTATCATTTATTTGTTCAGGAAAGATCATAAAAGTTGTCTGCAGCAGAGAGCACACACTCCTTGTTGCTGCATGAATAGAAGCTGGAGAAGCCACCTGCTCACCTTGCTGTGTTGCTTCTACCTTCAAGCTAGAACCACTGCTCTTAGAAGTCAGCAGAAAATTTGGTCACCTTGCCTGGTTCTGTCCTTCCCCACTCTGGTACATTGGCTGAAGAGGGTGCTAATTTTGGACAGCCACTGAATTTGTGATCTGACCTTTTATTCAGCAAGGGTAGGACAGTCCATCAAACCCACGTAAGCCACAGCAAAACGAGCCTCAGGAAGAGCAGATGGTATCAGACAGCAAGATAAAAGCTCTGACCATAGTCGTAGCCTTCACAGATACTGGGCATCCTTGTCCTTTAATAAATCTTTAACCCAAAGCCAGCAGTGCATTTCCACTGTGTAAACATTAACTTTCAGGTCAAAGGGAATGTAGACGTGCATGGGTTAATCACCCACTATTTCACTTTATGCTCCTCCTAGTCAAAATTATGATTGAATTTTAAGTTGGCTTGCTCACACAGTCCAGACTACTGTGTTCTTTGATCTTCATTTGATCTAGTAAAGAAAGAGCATGTGTTTTTATTTATGAGCTTGTCTCGTGTTCCACATCTTTTTGAGAGAAGTCTGTGGTGGTATGCTGAGAATAAACTTCCCTGTGCAATTTCAGTAGGTATGGAACCAGAATTTCTGTGCATTGATAAACCCAAGGGGCACAGCAAGCTGTACCTTGGTGATACGGAAAAAGAAAACACATTTCTGTGCTTAATGGTATTTGCAGCAGGGGTTGGCTAGGCAGCTGAACTGCCAGAGCTAGATTTCACAGTCTCTTTGCTGCCACAGAGAGCTCTGAACATCTAAACCACCTTCCTTACAAAGTATGCTGGGGGACTTTTCCTCAAAGCTGTGCTAAAGCACGCCTTTCCCAAAGCTACTAATGCAACCCTGAAGAACCCCAAACACTGACAAATCTGCTTTTTTTCCATTAACTGTTTCAGGCATCATCACTCTCATTGTTAGGGAGCTACATCTCATTTCAAGATCTGTTTAGAGGCAGGTCCTGAGAACTGCTGTTCACTGCAGCTTTGCCTGCGCAACTGGAAATCCCTTATGCTGCTCACATGGCCACTGTTAGTGACAGAGACTCTTCTTAACTTCTTCTTTGTGTCCTAATGAACCATAAAGAAACTTATTTTCCACATTTACACATCAGAATAAACCCACAGTAGCACAAGTGGATAAATACTAAGAATAATACTTTTGGCTACACGTCGCAGGCCCTCACTAGGTGGGAGAGCTTTGCCATTGATATTGGGAATTAAAGATTGGGACTGATTTTATTTTCCATCCCCTCTTCCACCTGATACCTTATGTGATGTTTTTTTCCTAAAATCCCTCTGTGTCTGAGGACCTAACACACAGTGCTGCAGCAAAGCACACCCTAAGGAAAGCCTTACCTCTGCACACTTCCCGGTAACTTGCCAGTGACAGGTTCATCAATAAGGATAATGGCTTTTTGTCAAAGCAAACGAGTGCACTAAGCCACACACTTGCTCAACCCTACAAAGGAATCAAAGTAACCAGCATTCTTGTAAGGAGACAGAAACATGACTTCTAACAAGAGGAGCTGACTAATAAAAGAAATAGGAGGATTAAGATCCCTTTGCTGAAAATAAGAAGCAGGTTTTCAATCAGTGAAAACTGTCACCTTGTTATCCACTGAGAAATGAGAACCCAAACCCTGACTTCACCATAGCTGACTGACTGCAGGCTATGACACAGTTCATCTCTCATTTGTGACAAATGGAGCATATTGCAGCTGCCTCTGCAAATATAATCAATAATGAAAATTTGTATTAAGGTTGCACCCAAAATCCCATTACTGGATAGGTTTCACATGCTTAAAAAGCCAGTGACATCTTTGCTAAATTTTCCACATTAAGGACATTTTCATATTCATTCTGACTATCCCCCCCAGTCATCAAAGTGGTAATAGATAAACTAGAAAGCTCTGCCAAGCCCCTTGGGAACAGGGAAGGCTCATGTTTATTTGCTCTACATTTCACATGTGTGTGCATGGGAGGTCCAACACATCTCATGTGCACCTGCACAAGCCACCTTCACTGATACCGCTGGTACACAGCACCTGGGCAGGTATTTCTGCCTGGGAAATAAAACAGAGACATGGAGTAGCTTGAATTTAAAGGGACTGGGTAACAATGTTTTGATGTGAAATGTGTGTGCCTGTAATAGAAACCAGAGACAGACAGAACCAGAGATGAAGAAAAACAAGGAAACAGAAGCAAGAGAGACAATGCATGGCAGAAAGAAACAGAGAGGAAAATGGGAAAAAAGGGGAAACCAGAGAGCAGAGCAGGAAGCACGAAGAGGAGTCTTTGTGACTTCTTGTGATATGGAGGGGTCAGACAGATGGGGTAAATGGGGAGAGAAAGAGGGATAGTAATTGTGAGAAAGGGAGCAGGAGGAAGAGAGAATGGAGGTATAGACAGACACAGGCAAGACAGACAGAAGAGTCAAAGGCCATGGAAGGGGGGTGTGTGCAGAGAAAAGAAAGGTAAAACACATAAAACAAGTGTGACACACCGAAGTTGTCTGGTGTCACATCCCTAAGCTTGCAAGTGAACCATTTTTGGGCAGCTGAAACAGGTGAGGCTCAAAAAGCAATGGAACTAACTCCAGCTGCTCACATACTTCTGGTTCCGACAAGCTGGAACTTCCTGCAAAAATAAATGTAATGCCATCAACACACACAACTCCATTACCTATCACCTTGTCCTAGGAGGGAAAAAATACACCTAATTATGGTTACCTGCTGAGATCTAAACAAACAAGATACTTACTCTGGGCTAGAGGCCTATTTTAAAACACAGACAGGTGAGCTGCAACCAGGGGTTTGGCCACTCCAAAGATGGCACAGGGTGAAGGAGGAAATGGCACTGAAGTTTGCTTGCTCTGCTCTGCAGTTTCTTAGGAACCTGAGGGAGCCCAGATCTGGTTACCCTAAGATTGCACCTGACCTTGAGAAAACAATTCCAGCTTTCATTATCAAAGGATCAGAGATAGACACTGGTGCTGTCATGAGCTGCACAGCTCAGATATGGGTTCTTTATTATGACTATTTTGGTACCTTGTTTTTTCTGGTTGTAAAGTGTAAACTAACAACCTATTTCACAGAGGCATCTAAAAACTTACTGCACTCATGTTTACAACTGCTCCCAGACCTTTCTGGAAATGGCCTAAGGAAAAGCAAAGCATCCATATTTTTAGTAAGTTTGACTGGTGCCCCCAGCTGTCACTTTTGTGCCTGATTAGTGGCAATAGGCAGTTTTGCATTTATTTCTAAGCAGCTGCCAGAAGAGCTGCAGGCAGAGGTAATCCAGACACTGCAGAACTCTGCTCCCTGTCAATTTCACAGCAGCGTTTTACTTTCGTCTATCCCCACTTATTATTAATCTCTATTTATATCTAACTCCAGCTCCTAGTTAGCCTTTGCCAGAGGCTTAACCATTAGAGGTGACTGTGAGGAAGGAGTGGAAATAAAAAACTGCCATAAATCAGGCTTTTACCACTCCATGTAATTCTGGCAAGGTGAGAAACCGTGCAAAGCTTGGGCTATTTAGGAAGACAAGACCCTGTACAGCAGATCAGACCAGGTCAAGTCTCCTTTATCTTTAGTGCTAACTATGTAAAGCAAACATCTGTATCACAGAACTTTCCTTCTCATCATGCTCAGTTCCTACTTTGTACACAGCTTTATATCCCTTCTAAATTTCTATCCATCCTAATTCAGAGGATGTTCTTACATTTCATGTTTTCTGAATCCACTAAGTCCTCAGGCTCAGTAGGACCATGTCACATTTGTTCCAAATAAGCACTGTACAAAAACATACTTTTCCCATCAGTTTTCAAAGCATTGCCTTTTAATTTAATATAAAAAACAAGACCACAATCAATTATGAAAAGATAAACAGGAGAACCTGATTTACTTTGCCCTCTCCAAAGTAAACAATTTTAATTTAAGCAGCAGAATTAACACCAGTTGTTTTCTACTAATAATTTTCTTTTTAAGGCTTCAAATCTTTTTTCATATCCTGCCTATTGCTTTTATCCCTTTTGAATAGGGATGAACAGTGTGCTCTAGGTGAGACAACACTCCATTCATTTAATGAAGGCATTCTATGATTTTCCAGACCTCTTCTTACCCATCCTTATATTTTGCTCACTTGTTTTGGTCACTTTACAGTACATGAGAGGCCCACTCAGTGTCATCTTTCCTCTAGAGGTAAAATGAATGCAAATCATTGCAAAGACTGTCCGTAAGTTTTCCAAAATGGAGACAAGGATGTCACATATACGTGCTGTGTATGATGAAGTCTCCCCCAGCAGTGTGAGAGGCATTCAACTTATTGCACACTTTCCCCAGATGTTCCCATATATCCAGGCCTGCAATCCTAGGAAACACTCTAGGTTTCAGATCAGGTTTTTGGAAAACTTTTCCCAAGTCTTTTCCAACAACAGAAGCTTCAGCAGGCTAGCCAGCTGCAATATCATTTTACTCTGCTTGACAGAAGCATTATTGTCTTCGAGCATCCAGTCGGAATGGGAATGTCATTAGGAACTCAGAGAAGTCACCTTCCACTTCTTCAGTGCTCAATCATAATGAAGGCTCTTCAGTGTTCCTCCTCCAAACCTCTTCCTTTCAGAGAAGCCAGGAATCTAGAGGCAGGGAAGACAAGTTGTCATGTCAGAATCAGCATGAGCTCCCTCTAGCCCACACTGTTACCAAGCCAACTGCAACATCTTCCACGCCGTCTCCAGAACCAGGGCCACAATGCTTCAGCTGACTGTGGGAGGAGCACCACTAATTAAACACTGCACAACATCACTATGGCTCATTTGTTCTGCGGGGCTCCTCAAGGCTTTTTGGCAAGGGAAATTGAAAACCTCAATCCTAACCCAGTTAATGAGAGATTTCAAAGCCTGTATTTCCTCCCAGATTCAAGTGCATACAAGAATTTCTCCCCCATTCATTTATGAAACTATAAAACAGTACAACTGAGTCCTACCAAAGAGCTGTGGAGGCTTTATGCCTTCAAACCTGGGCAGCAGCACTTCACTGGCAGTTGAAAGTACAGTTTTATCAATGGCTGAAAGCTTTAAGGAAACCATAGGGGTAGAAATGGCTGCAACCATACAAAGGATTAGCACTCCTGCTTTTGCAGCCCTTCTGTAGACACTGATACACTGTGACAATGGATGTTTACAAACAAAAATGACTTGAAACCATCAGAAGCTTCTCTGGCTTTAACAGTATTTCAGACAGGTTTTCAATTCAACGCATCTGTGAAGTGCCAAAAGAAAGTGATGTGCTGCTTTCTAATACTGCATATCTGTCCTATTGGCAGCATAAAACTATTTGATTACAGGCCAGAGTAATTTCTACCTTACTCACTACACATAAGCAGGAACAGCAGACCCAGCAGACACACCCTCCCAAAACAATTCCATACTTTCATAGGAAATACAGTCTTTTAAAATGGCAGGAGTCAACCAAGCACTACAAATCATTCCAGGAGAACACGGGCATGTATGGATGGTATGGGACAAAAACATGATCTACAATTCACAGCAGATTGCTCAGGTTACACACTTCGTTGGTAAATAGAGAGCTAAAGAGCTTTCCCAAAATACAAGTCCATTAAAATCTTCACAGATTAAATCTATTTAGGGTTTTCAGGCCCAAAAACTCAAACAGATATGCAAGGTATTCTCTAAGGTACTGTTTTATTCATCTCTGAAAAGCAATCATCTCTAAGGATAAAATCAGGCAGATTTTGTACAAAGGTTCTCCTTGTGAGAACTGCTTTGGGAATTTAAAAAGGAAAAATGCAATCACTTTAACTAAAAAGTACCTGGACACCATAGGTAAAAAGTTATCTGCTTTAGCATCTTTTATATCAAAGTCACTAATTAAGAGTAACAATTATTTATTTATCAGAGATCTGATTGAAGTCATAGCTATGAACAATTTGAAACTTATCATTCTTTTCATCCCGAAGAAGTTTATAACAGAAATACCTCAAAACACGAATGACCGCAGTGACCTATTGTAGAAAACCCACAAACACATTGATCAGAGTTACATTAAGTAGATAACGTCAAATGATAACATTAAGAGGTTGTATTGAAATCTCCAGTTCCAATTTGGATTTTTCCTCTTTAAACCTGACTGCTTGCTACTTAAGATTTGTTTTAAGCTTTTGAGCTCTTGTCAGGGAAGTAGATAGTCATCGGCAGGCTGCAATCTTTGGCACACAGCCATAAGGAATGCATAGTTAATCCCTCGCTAGCTGCTAAATATGATCAAATAATAAAAATAAAAATCTTACATCATGCATCAAAGACAACCAGCACACAAGCAGGTTTCTGCATTAAGATATTATTCCCATGAAAGGGAAACTTCCTTTCACTAGAATGTGGGGAGGGGAAGGCAAGAGGGGAAGAAAAAAAGGCATCATGCAGAACTGAAAGAGGCAAAAGCGAATTTATTTTTAAAAGGCACTAAAAAAGAGCTCAAAGAAAGGAAGCATTTTGTAATTTGTGACTATTTTTTCCCCATTCTCCCCAAGGGGCTTTCAGCACAGCTACCTCTAAGGATAGGAGTGACTGTACTTCAGAGATACTTTTCATGGTAATTTGCAACACCTTTACATGTGGTAAATGCAACTTCACTACTCCCTGCATGGCAGACTGCACATGGGGAGGTGGGGGGCACAAAAGCTGAAGTGGCCTGCCCAAACAAGAAGTCATTTTGCAAGCACTTCCCCAGCTGTGCTGAAAACAGTTAATTCAGTCCTTCAGGAATGAATTACAACCTGGTATCATACTGCCATTTTTCTTGTGGCTCCACTGAACCTCTGGAAACTACCTGTATTAAACATAAAATCTAGTTCCAGCTGTGCAAAAGAAAGCCTTTTCATTGACCTTCAGGATAACATCTATGGCCTAAATCTGCAACCAAGCAGCCTGAAGCTGACAGAGCTGAAAGAAATCATATTTGCCCATTTTATTTCATTATTCCAACTTCTACTACGTTATCATACTTAAGTATTTCACTGCCAATCACATTACAGACAAATACTTCAGCTGAAAAAAGTCAGCCATTTTTCTGTCTAGCCATAACAGCTGTGCTCCCACAGATATAAGAACTCAATTACCAGCACAGATTGTCATTTAAGTTGCATGAAGCCTGTGTTTTAAAGAGGACTGTGTCAGCAGTTCACATTACACAGGGAGAAATGAAACAAAAGAGGAGGAAAAGTGACAAACCTGATTGCCATCTCTTAAGAAGTATCTCTTCTCTATGACCTGGGAATAATAGAGAATGATCTTAGCTTGCACAGCACATGCATAACCTCATATTCCAACCAACACTTCACACATGAGCACTCAAACTCATGGCTAACTGGGACAAGGTCTGACCCCACATCTCTGCTCCAGGCCTACTGATTTAGTGCACTGCTCCAGCACGCCTAGGAGTTGCCACCTCCAGCCATTCTTAGAAAAGCTTTATTATCCTCAACTTCAACACACCTAATTTAGTTAGCCCTCCTCGGTAATGGAGGTGATGGTTTGTGAGTCTTCTGCTTCAGAGTCAGTTACTCCCATTCCCTCTCTGCAGGGGTAGTGGTTCCTACCACTGCACAGTAGCCCCACTATGCTATCTTTGCCCAGGGGATGCTTAAACCAGAGCATTCCTTCTGTCATTTTCACAGTGGACCTTGATGGTCTCTGTTTCAGGAAGGGAGAGTAATATTCTTAATTAATTTCTTGATACCTAAAGGTTGCTTTAACCAGGATCAACAAAGCTAACCAGTTTTCTATCTCCCCACATTACTACCTCAGAATGCTGCAATCCCTCTGGCCTGCCAGATGACTTCAAAAGCATAAGCAGAATGTCTTTGCACATTAGTGAGTTCTTTTTCATTGCTCTGTGTAGATCAGGAACTAAATCTTCAAGCAGATCAGCTATCTCCTGTAGAGTTCCAAAAGCAGACCAAGCTTTGGGCTCCCCACACCTGCCTTGAACCAACTCAAAGAGCGGAACGTGAAAGGAGCAGCTTCAACTGTTCACACTCAAATCCCAGACAGCACTCGATGCACAGGACAATAAAACATCATTTCATGGACTCACCTTATCAAAAAACCTGCTTAGTTTGACAGCATTGGATGAACCTGCGGCCAGGTAACGAGGATTGGTGCAATCCTAGAACACACAAAAGACAACAACAAACCAAGCACAAGGAAATCAGTGCAAGGAAGCCAAACACAAGGAAATCAACATACCCCTTCCCCTGACACACACCATCAGCGGGGGAAAACAATGGATCTGCTGATTTCTGCTCCACAGTCACTTCCGAGAAAAGACCAACTTCTGTTCTGTGAATCAACTGCAGAATTCCAAGCAACCCCCTGTATGCTCCACATCTTCCTTCCACCACCAGCTATACAGTCAGGCAGTGATTTGTACAGGCTACACCTGAAATTGTGAGTGTGTACACAACCATTCATACAGCACATGTATATTTTTATACCCATATATCTCGATAAAAGCATCTTCATGTTTTATTCAAAGATAGTCTATGTCAGAGCTATGAACAGGAAAAAGAAAATTTCATTTGCAGCCATCAATTCTAAGCTTCAGTGACCCTATGTAACACCCCTTACATCTCCCTGTAGTGAAACAAAGATATCTGTTTCATCAAGCAAGGGGCACAGCCAACCCAAATGTGAATGAGTGGCACTACTGAAAAAATCTCCAGAAGACAAATTTTTGTTACAACATCTTTACTTACTAAAAATTGGACTAACTCCCATAGAAAAGAAAAACAATAGTGATGACAAGGATACTAACCAAATTTATCTCTTCAGCATTGAAATCCTCAGCCAAGAAAGCTGTTCTGGTCAAAACTTCATTCCTCTTAGTTTCTGGGATCTGATCCAGCTTAGTTCCTATTACCAGCAGTGGGATCTGGTTATCAGCAAACTGTTCACGGTCATAGTCACTGATGAGCGAAACAAATACAATTCTGAATGAGCTGATGGCCACGTAAGTGGGCACAGGGACAACGTCACCTCCCCTGTGCCTTTCAAAAAAAAGTTATTTATTTATTAATGGTCTATTTATCTAAGTGAGAATGTGCAGTATCCATAAATTAAGGAAGGGCTTCTGCATCTAAGTCACTACGCAGGAATCCAAGCTTCGACCATTCTCCTTAGCTAGGAAAATCACTTGTCTGTCATTTTTACCTAAACCAAACTTTCTAATTTTACAACCAACAGCAACAACTTGAGCAAGCAATTGCTAGTGGCTGAACATCTGTCCTTGACAGAAATTAAAGTTTTGAAAATGAAAACAATTGTGAAGAACCTGTCTTTGGAAACACTGGAGAATTTTGCAGTTTATACAATGCAAATCCTCTTTCCCATCTTCTACATTTCTACAGAAACATCTGTGTATCAGAACAGACAGATAAACAATTGATATTCTTCCCACAAAAAGCTACTCCTCATTATTGCCTTCCTGCTCATGTGTGAGGTTTAGCAATGATTTTCAAACTTCCTTGACTAGATGGATGACAGGAGCACAGAGGTTCAGGAGGAACTCCTTGACAAGGTGTCGCAGAGTTAATTATAAACACGCTGCTTAAGCAGAGTTTTCTAAGCTCTTTTAGCCACACTCCTAAAATAATTCCCCTATCACCCAAACCAAAAATCTATGCAGTGAACTTCCTCAGTCTTGGTACATGGAGGGAAAGCCTCTTGAACCAGACACATCATCCCCCATGGCATTTCCGGTACAATGGCACCTCTCAGTACAGACTAAGAAATCTTCAGGTATCAGGGACTGGACCCAGTCTCACAGAGGCCTCAGACAAATAAAGGATCCAGTAAACATCTTTTCCCTTAAAGCAAGGTCTCTGCCATCCAGTTACAGAATCTGCTGTCAGAATGGCCTGATTGGAAGTATAAAACAAAAAGAATCATCAACAATCAACTTTCTTTGATATTCCCCATTTCTTTCTTTCTTTCTTCAAAGTCTAACCACATCTACTTTCCTGTGGAGACCAAGTAGCCTTAGAGATGAACAAAGACTTCTATAACAGCTTGGAAACACTGTGCCTGAATTGTATGCCTGTCTTTGTGTATGTTTTTCACTCACCCGTTTGTCACGAGAACTCCTGTTGGAGCGACATCTCTGTTGAGGGCTTCCAAGGACCAGCGATACAAATTCTGGGATGATTTCTTGTTGGTTAAGTCATGCACTAAAATTATCCCTAGAATGAAAGACAAGACAGAAAGATGGTATTTAATGATACACATTCTCTTCCTTATCTTACCAAAATGACACCTGCAGGTTCCCAGATATCTGAGAATGAAGTAAGGGATGTATGATCAGTTGAGTTACAGTGATTAAGTAAGGCTGCAAATATCAGGATGCAACAGGTTTTTCAAAGCTGCTTATCAAGAACTGGATAAGAGAAAAATCACATGAAAGCAGGAAACAAACAGCCACCTCCGGGTTTAATCTGCAAAAGGCTCACAGGCATTCACTGATTCTGTCTACTTCTCATGATACTGAAATTCTATACTACTGCAGCAGAAAACTTAGCATTTCTCTAACTGGTAAACATAATTATTTTTTGTCACACCATCTATAAAGTCTAAAGGCTTTTTCTTTGTTTCAAAAGAGTTCAGAGAGAACTACTGCTTTCCTGCATTTTCAAGAATTAATGCTATGTACTTGGGGAGGAATCCAAAGGGGAAACAGACACTGATAAAATTTCACAGTCCACTAAATGGCTGGTAGAAGCATGAATTAATAAGATTTCTTGTACTTAAGATTAGGTTTCTAGCATTTTTCATTACCATGAACCTTCAAAATGTAAATTCTGAGACAAGCTTCCTAGCTGTGCTATTAACAGACACCCACTTCTGATAACCACAGTTCCCAACTCAATTACCAACTCCTGCTAGCAAATTTCTTCTATTTATTCACACCTTCTGCAATATGTGGAATGTTCCCACTTCCTCCAGACATCCAATTATCATCAATTTAAGGACAAAATGGAAT
Organism: Corvus cornix cornix; assembly: GCF_000738735.6. Taxonomy (NCBI): domain Eukaryota; kingdom Metazoa; phylum Chordata; class Aves; order Passeriformes; family Corvidae; genus Corvus; species Corvus cornix. The sequence continues at coordinate 21,735,114 of NC_046332.1, read as the reverse complement.
GATACCCCTTATCTGCATCAGGATTCATTCTCAGAACACTTCACAGCCTACAGGTGGAACAAACCTACTAATTTAGTCTTTCACCTTAACTCCCAGAGGCGCCACCCACTGTACACACTATGAAGAAACCACATTTCCACAAACATTTTCCACCACCCCACATGACTGTGCACAGGCTCTCCCACAAGAGTTCCCAGCATATCACAGCTATAGCCCTATTTCAAAGCATTTATCTCAGTAACAGTATGAAAAGGCAACTCTGCTGCATGTCCACCCCCACTGTAGGGAGAAAATGCCTGATACAACATAACTTGGACTACAGCAGCAGATCCAGAGGCACTGCTGCACAACCTGTGAGAAACACTCTCCACCTCCAGACACTCTCCCTCAGTTATGTTTTTGATTGGTCAGTTCCCTTATCTGCTTCACCTAAAACCTGCACAGTTAGTTGCACGAGCAGAAGACGACCCTGTCAACATCCAAAAAGCGCAGGCAGGACCAATGACTACTCAAGGAAATGTTCCTCCCACATTAAGGTCTGCAAGCCAAAGCCTTACTGCCCAGTCACTGTCCTCAGCTATCACAGTCCCCACAGCAGGTGGAGGGTCAGCAAAGCAGAAGATCTGTGGATAATCCAAAACCAAATTGTACCCAGCCTTGTCAACAATCTGGCAGCCTGCACAGGTGCTGCCACAACCAAACATTAACTTGTTTTCAGACCACTGCAAGCCCAGAAAGCACAAGCAGTCAGGCAGGAGGAATGCATTCATCTTCTCTTCTTAAATCAGGTCAAACAGGCAATTTGTGAGACAAGCTCTAATGGAGAAATTAATCTAATGAAAGAAACAAGACCCAAGTTTCTACCAAAGTCAACAGTTTTCACATGTGAGCTAATAATATCTTTTGGGCAGTGGAGATAACTAACTCTATTTTAATGTCATCAATTATAATTCAAATGCATGAGTCCAAGATTTCATTTCCTAATGGGCTGTTCTAAGGTATTTCCAAGTCTGACCTACACTTGCTGGCACACTGTGGATTTGGTAACAAAAAGAAATCAATTTTTTTTTCATATACCAAAGAGGCTTGCTTTGACGGCACAACTCAACACAAGCCTTATTTACAGAGATCTGGTTAACAATATAAGCAAGAGTACCTCATGTTAATCCACATGACACTTGTACCTAACAGTTTTCCCCCTGAGAAAGGAGGAAGAAGTAACTAGTTAATCACAGACCAAAAATGTGTATTGTGTGGTTTAACATGTTATTGAAAGACCTTCAAATGAGTGGGAACAAGCAAGGAGAATCAAACAGAACATTTGAGCCAGATTTTCAGAAGCAGTTGTTAGTCTGATACACACCTATTTTTACTGAACTATCCTGGGATGACAAAAAGTAACAGTTGAAATACTGCACTGTTATGTTTATAATCTCTTATTTGCTCTTACTACAGGCACAGATGAACTACTGGGCCTTTAAGACAGTATCTCAACAGAAGGCACAAAATACTATTTTCTATATATGCAGCAAGTTGCAAGATACAACTCTTAAAAATAAGTTGGTAAGCTAAATGAGCAGAGGCCAGATGGTTATCAGCATATGGCAATTTTATGGGAGACTGTTCAAATTTGCCAGGATAGGATGTAACTAATCATTTCTCTGCTGTAGGTTTTACAGCTGAGCAGGCAAGAAAATATAAATCATATTTCTGCAGTATATGAGGCCTGGAAAGGTGAAGGCAGCCTTTATGTCTGCAAGGGTAGCTGCAAGGGATACCACTGCACCTTCAAAGACTCCCTGCTGTGCCAGCTGCACAAGACTGAAGGGAAAGGCTGATGAAACTCATCTGCACAGGTTTCCCTGAAATATCTGCCACTCACAACTGAATCCATAGAGTTCTGCCTACAAATGGTATCAGGAAAAAAAACCAAACCAAACCAAAACAATGTAGCCCTCAGCCAGGCTGCATGGAACTCTGCCCCAGAAACAAGACACCTCCTAGCAGAAACAGTAGTAAAACCATATTTATGGCAAGCCAACTTACCATTCAGCAAATTATAAAACACTGCTCGTGTGCTTTTCACACTGGTGGCACTGCCCACAGAACCTCCAACATCCCACAGCTCAATGTAATAGGTCTTCTCTTCTGGAGTCCCTTCTTTGTAGTCATGGATCTGATGAAAAATTCACATCATACATAACCACAGCACCAACTCACAGGAGTTAATCCACGTGACACACTTTCAGCTGGAAGGATTACTGCACTTCAATAGAAATTTGGAAATTCTCAGGCTGACACCATTTCAGACCTCTGAAGTGGAAGAGAGATGGAATGAGTCAAACAGCAATGACTGGATACCAGAGCTCTTATATGAAATGGAGCCTGGTGAGTAAGCAGGGAGCATCCTTTCCATCTCAGTATTAACAAACCTAACATCTCATGATGCGCTTGGAAATAGCATTTTGCTAAAGCAAATGGAAAAATCAAGGTCTTGACTTCCTACAGTTGTTAAAACCCACATGGCAGCACTGCAAGAATATTAACACAGGTGACAGACCTGGATTCCAACTGACCACATCTTCCTCTCCAAATTCTGACATCTCAGCTGAATTAAGCAACAGCTTCTGGCCCCAGATCTGCTGGGTAGTTTTGCTCCACAATGAAACAGGACTGCCATGTTCCTCTCCTCAAATTTTGGAACTACATTCCTAACCTAGGGCAATGCATTTCAAGGAGAATGCAGCCAAGAGTGATGAAGGAAAAAAGCATTTATCAATGCTCCATGAGGGCTGTAGGCTGGGTGAAAGAATTGCTGGATGAACATCCTCATTCCTCCCACAGCAGGTCCTGCAGCAAGCAGTCAGGAGGAGAAGCAACCCCCTGGTCACAGTTGTCACCAAAAACTGGGAAATAAACTCCCTATATAAACCCAGTCAGGTTAGAAAATCAACACTGCTTTATGCAGCACTGAGGTACGTGAGAAGCACTTCACCAAACATGTACATCAGTCATCAAAACTTATAACTATTTACACATTTTAGCAAACAAAGGAACTAGTGCTCACTGGCTTACAAGTTATGCAGTTCTCTTCGTTAACTAGTATTCTATCTTCTACTGGTTATTGATTTCTCACTTCTCCTGCTAACTAGCCCACATTTTCAGCCTTTTTATTATCTTTTTCCCAGAGAGGGAGAGTCTCAGTATCTGTCTTTGTTAGTTTCTTCTTCAGCTCTGCTTTCTGCAAGGTGTCTTTGTGGTTTATAAATTCTGCATTCCTGGTGTCCAGGTCTCAACAATAAGTTTCTCCTGTTAATTTCCTCACTCGGGTCTAAGAGCACTGAAGCATGTCAGGCCCTAAATTCCAATTTGCTTTTCTAACACATGAATATCACCGAGAGGTTTCCTGTGTACCCACAACCTAAACAAACCAACTGGTTTTCCCCACTGTGTTTGGCTGAGAATTTAGCTCTGCCTTGCCTGTTCTCAAAGAATCGGCCACGCTGTGCGTTGTAACACACCAGTCGCCACTGCAGCAGGGAGAGGAGATACGAGTGACAAATGTCTGACTGTGACAACCTTGAAAAGTCAAAACTTGCTTACACAAGTGCTTGGCTCACATTTGACACTACTTGCATCAGAAGATTAAGTCCTCAGCAAAACACATGATCAAAGTACACTTCTTTCTGGGGCGGCAAGTAATTAAAATAAAAAGTCAAGACCCTTCCCTCACACGCCAGGTTCAGGGCCACCAAGAGGCCGTGCACGTCACCTACTCGCACATCCACGGAGCAGCCCACTGTCCAGGACGGGTTCCCCAGCACCTGGTTGTGGCACAACAGGTGAACGAGCGACGACTTTCCGACACCTGCAAGTGCACAGAAACAGAACAACTCCTAGGAGGCGGTGCCAGGGTTACAGGTGGCGAGGCCTGGAGCAGCACTGAGTGAACGCGGGAGGTCCCGGCCTCTTACGGGGTAACGAGGAGGGAGGCAAGGAGCAGATCCCCAAGGAGCGGCCCCAGGACACACGGCCTAGGGACACGGACTCACCGGAGTCGCCCAGCACCAGCACCTTGACCCTGTCCAGAGCCGCCATCTTTACCCTGCCTAGCAACAACGCCCGGCCACCAGGGCGCCCGCCAATCGCGACGCGTGTTCTTGCGCTTCTCTCAGCCTATTGGCTGCCTGCTCGAGAGGCCTGGGAGGCTCTCACTTCTGATTGGTTTAGCTCTCGCGAAGGCGGGAAGGCGAGGAGCCGTACGGGCAGGCGATTGGCTCGCTTTCCTGTCACTCACCCCGCTGAGCGGCGCGCGGGGCGCGGGAAGGGAGGGGGCGGTGCTGCGCAGGCGCCGCCGGCGCCATTGACGCCAGAGGCGCGCGCGGCGGTGACGCGGGTGGCGGAGCCGCTGGAAGCGCCGCCCGGAGCCGGGAAGAGCTGGAAGCGGCGCCAGGTCAGTGCCGGCCCCGGGGAGCGGGGGTGGTGCCTGCGGCCCGCGGAGGCCCCCGGCCCGGCGCTTGGGTGCCGCAGAGCGGCCCGCGGGGCCCGTGCTCCCCGCACGTTGTGCCCGTCTGGGCCCCTTCCATGCCTTGGCTCCTTCCCACCGTCTGCCGTTCCTCCTGCGGTGTTTGTTGAGGCTTTTTCTTTGTTTTGTTTTGTCTTTTTTTTTTTTTTTTAAGAGGTGCTGCTGACCTCCTCCTGTCCTACAGAGACCAACACAGTTCGATGTTTAAACCTCACACATAGAATGCGTAGGGAATGGGAAGCTGTGCAGACGGCAGAGGGATTCTCCACTCTGGCGGTAAAGCTTAGTCTGCTGCTGTAGTCCAGGAGGTCTGTGTAGTTTGTCATTTGAAGGGAGATGCAGGGCTATGGGCGTCTGAGGAGTAGCTGACTGGCAGAGCGAGCCCATTCCTGTTTGCCAGGTTTGAGCCAACCAGCCAGCGGTGTAGCCATTCAGTTTGCCAGGTCAGCAAGGTGAGGCTTGTGGGGTTTTTTTCTTCTTTTTGGTTATTTTGTGGGCGGGTTTTTTTTGTTTGGTGGGGTTTTTTTGTGTTTTAATTTTCTTCTGGCGTCAGGAACGTGCTGGTTCCCTGAGAAGCAGGAGAACATCACATCTCATAGTGGCACCGAGCTGTTGTTGAATGGGTCCAGCTGTCAGGCTTCTGCCATTCCAAGCAGCTGAGAACGAACAGGGAAGATCAGCATTCTGATCTTCTGAGATCTGAGAAGGGTGTTCAGCCGTGCACATCTAAGGTGCATTTTCATGAAGTGTAGGTGGTTTGATATTTTTCATCCACGAAAGGTGGAGATTTTTCTTTCATCCTTTCCAATGTAGTGGTATCCTCTCTTACCTGCTGGTTTTGTTGCTTGTCAGAATTCTCCACCAGCTCATTAAACTGCTGAAAAATGTCGCAAAAAGGGGAGAAAAAAAAAAGAGATGTGTTTTTCTACTGTTAAGTGATTGGTTTGGTGCAGGAGAGCTGGCATGAGTGAGGGCAGAGCCATGTGCCTGGGAGAGGAGCACATGTCTTTATGGCAGGAATGAGGCTTGATGGGAATTGCATTCCTGCCTTCCACTTCCTGTGACATACAGCTCACTTTCTCACCGGATGCCTTAGGAGATTCTTCTAAACAAGAAACTTTATTAATTAAAGCTAATCTGATGTCTTGTTACTTAGTTTCTTTGTTTCTTTATTGCTTCTATCCACAGTAGATACACACTTGCACTCCGATGCACTAAAACTGTACTGAATCCAATACTTCCATAGTGTTTCGTTGTCTTTCTGGAATTTCCAAAAGACAATATTACATCACCTATCATGATGAAAAGCGTGGTGTTCCAGGGTTTATTTAATCCATAATGTGAAAAGCAATTACTGCTTTTTTCCTCTCAGAAACCTAGAAAGGAATGCTGGTGTTAAGCCCACTGTGCTTTGGTGTAATTATGACTTCCTAGGCTTGATATGTGAGAGAAGTGATCTTACTTTCTTCCCTTTAAACAAACTCCCAAAACCTTACAACTGCATTGTGTGAGGGCCAATGCTTACACATCTCCAAAATAACACATATTCTGGTGTGTTCAGAGCGTAAACTGTAAAGGGTCCTGGTGTCCATAGTTAAAATCTTCTAGTGGCTTCACGTTACAGTTGAGTCAATTTTGCCACCATGTGGGGAAAGCTCGCTCATCTACATCCTTAGCCATGCATTCTTTTCTCTGCTTTGTGTTGGCTCTAGTCTGGTAACATAAATGATACAATTCTTGAACTTTTCCCCTTTGCCCTCTCTGAAATATCCCACTTTTTTATTTTGGCATGTTAGTTTCTCACTTTTTATCAACTTGATTCACATTGCTACATGAACAGTGAACTGTCAGAATTAGGACAGCAGGGTGGGGCTTGTGGCTAAAGGCAAGGAAGGAAATGATTTCCTCATGGGAGGGAAGGGGCCATTTGACTTAAGCTGTAACAGGAAGTTTCATCCATTTGTATACATGCACACAGGTGGTCCTTGACTTTCCTGACACCTTGCTATTGTTTATGCTGGGTTAAGATCATAAAAGTGATTGAGAATTACATCCTGAGCCTGCATTGTTGAATTTCTGCCTCGTGTGGTCAGACCTTCTGGCCTTGTTACACCTGGCTCCATGTATTTTTACTTGTGAAATTAGGAGAAAATGCCCTCCTTTCAGGCAGGCCCCTCAGCCTTTCTGTGTGCAGCTGCAGCACAACTTTTCATCCTGAATGAAGAAAACCCTTTGGTATCTGTGGCCTCCTGGCTTCAGTTTATGGAAAGCCAACAATAAGATGGGATTTAAGTGAAAGCAGATGGTTCTTTTCTGCCCTAATATTTCAAGGCAGGTCTTGCAGTGAAAATACACTATTTCTCATCAAGATATAGTGCAGGAGGAAGGCTGAGCAGCAGTGTTCTTGAACTTTCCAGGGAATGAAACTCAGTGAGCTCCTGATAAAATGCCAGAAGACTTTGGCTTTGCAACTGATGTGGGATAAAGGCAGTTCCGGGCTCAATACAGAGAGAAGCAAGTAAAAACAAGACTTGAAAGTGGAAGATTCTGTGCCCTTTTCTGGAAAGGATGAGTAGTGTCTGAGGTTACATTGTACAGACATTGAAAGTCTTGATGGCATGTTTTCCCACTGTAGTTCTGAAATGTATGCCTTCTCTCCCTGTTCTCAGGAAGATTCAGAATTGCTTCTCGTAGCTTAACCTCATCATCTTCTGAAAGACAGAATTTTAAATCTGGTTAGAGTGAGAGGCTACAAAACTGGGATCTGGTGTTTGCAAGTGACACCTGGAGCAGGATATGGCATGCACTGGCTCCAGGAAGCCTGTTGTACCTGCCACATTTACAGGTGAGGGGATTCTCCTATTATAACCTGATTTTGATTTTACCTCAAGAAACTGTGTCAGTGGTGTAAGGAAGTAACTTTTTTTTTTCCCCTTTCTTAAAAATCTTGTGTCGGAATCTTGGAGAAACATTTTCCAAGCAAATCAGCAAAAGCTGGTTTCAAAGACTTAGTGAAAAACAGCACTAACTATATAAATGTGGGGAAAAATAGGAAGCACCTGTGCAAGTGTTAACAGTATGTCTGATAGATTAGGTTCACAGCCAAACCTGCAACTCCAAATTTTCCTCCAAAAGAGATCTGTGGTGTTAAAAAGGGTTTGTGTATCTGTGTGAGTCTGAAGAGCAGTCTGCTTCCTTTCTTAAGATTCTGATTTTAAAGATCCTTTGTCAAATATATGAATAGTGAGACCATTACATTTTCTGGGTAAAATTAATGTAAGTCTCAAAAAGTTACAAGTTGAAACAGAATGATCAACATTTGTAGTATTGGATAAAAATTCATATTAGTTCACTGGCTGATGACTTCATATTTTCAAGTACCAGTTTCATCTACATTGTAGCTTCTAGGTTATTACCCTTCTAGCACTTTTTGTCTCACTTTTAGTCAAGAAAAGCAGGAAGAAAAACAGATCTAACTTCATTAGCGCAATTCCTGTTAGAGTTCATTGAAATTGAAAACTCTTGAAATTGTTGTATGTGGAGAAGAATAGTTCAGTTGCTTTGATGTTGCATCAGAAAAATCCTGAAAGTGGAGGTGTTTGCTCAGTTGAATTTCTGGCTTCTATGTGGTCTTTGTTCCCATCATACTGAATGGGGTTTTTTTGCAGTCACTTGTTTTCGTCTTGATTTCCTTTCTGGCATCTCTGGTTATGCTGAAGGCCTCGTACATTTACTCAACCTGAGGTACAATCTTGCAGAAGGTACCCTGATTTTCTTCACCCAACAGATCTGATTGTGGTGTGTAACTGTCTCTTTTTTCAGTGTTGCCTTTTATAGACACATCAATATTAATTCTTTCAATTACAGCAATTTTAAAAACCCAGCAGATGTGTATTTAGGTTTGCTGTCCTACTGTGTTAACACAGACAGGTCTGCTTTCCTCCTGTACCCATAATACTGAATCGTATTAATGTAATTACCCATAGCAATTCCCCAACAACTGTCTCTTTTAATAAAGTCCATGTTTAAATTTGGAATTTTTTCTTTTGGCTGTTTCTGAATATGATTCTGTCCAGTGTGCCTTATTATTGATGCTGTAGGTGCTTACTGGCATAGCTGAGTATCTTGGCCATTGATTTTTTTTTTTTTTTTTTCCTGAAAATGTTCCTTGATGTTCATAAATTATTAAGGTCAGTTCAGACATTATTATGAAACACATGCACGTCCATTAAAACCTTGTTAAAAGGTGTTACCATATTTCTTTGCACATGTAATTAATTCAGGCTTGACTTACTGCTTCAGGGGAAGGTGAAATCATTGCTCAAGGATGCAACAGTACAGTCCCCTGGTTTTGAATTTTGTGAGCTGTATTGGCGTGTTTTTTGCCTGGTGGAAGATGGTAAGAATTTGCATTTTAGGGATTAAAAGCCTTGGATTCTTCATGGGCTAGACATCAGCTTGGCCTGGTGAGATCTGGCAGCTGTATGCACTTGGCTTTGGTTTATTTTTCCGCTCAAAGATGGCACTAGTCAGTTGTTTGTTTCACCCAAAGGCTGTCCTCTGCAGGATTTAGAACTTAACCTGTGTTAATCCACTTTTTGAAGTAGAGGATAACAGGAAAGAATGGTTTCTGGTATTTTCAGGATGCTTGTATTTCCATATATTCCCAGCTGGAAGGAAACCAGTATCACAGTCAAGAAGCCCTCTGTGACCTGACATAGAAGGTACATATGGACATAGAAGATTTGGACATCACTCAAAATCTCCAGCAGAGGAGAAGAAATTGTGTTAAAACTCCTAGTCCCACTAGATGAAAAAGAATATTTTCTAGTGATTGACACTAAGAAATATTATTAAATCTCTGACTGTTGCTGAAAACTCTCAGAGCTGGTTTTATTTATTGACCCCTTGTAGGTCTCTGTTTAAGCTGTTTGAGTGCATAATTCAGGAAATTGTTCTTCAAACCTGTTTTGGAAGTGTCTGTGGAAATCTGCAGCTGTCTTATCAATGCAGAGGAAGTGCTTTCCATCAGCTCTCAGATGAGGTATCCAGAGTGAGATGTGCTTATTTAAAAACACTTTTCTCCTTTTTTTTATTTCAGCTGATATTCTGAAGGTCACTGTGCCCCATGCAAGTTGCATCACCAAGTTTTTCTGCAAGGAAGTTTTAGGGAAAGTGGATTGTTGAGAAGAGAAGGTTGTCTGCTCTTCAGATCAGCACTTAAAAAGCTTTTGACTTTAAAAATTATAGTTTTTAAATCTCCTGGGGTGCCGGGTTTTATTTAAAATTGATCTTTACGTTCATTCTTTACTGTGCTTTAACTCTGAATAAGATTTAATCAATTTGAATATATCAAGGCTTCCTTCCAGCTTCTGCATTGACGTTGTTTTATAGTGTCAGTATGTTGCTGACAGATACAGTCAAAACCAAGATTTATCTTTAAGTGACTGAAAGACGGAAAAAATACCAACAGAATGAAGTTGATCTTAAAGGACAGTATCCTGTGACAGTATTTCGATTCGGTCTGACTTAGAGATTCCAAAATACTGCATGGCTAACTCTTGATGGGTCATCCTTTATTGCTAACACTTTTACCTTCAATGAAAAGCTCTATAAAGCTCTCCTTTGTGTGAGATAAATCACTGTGTATCTGGCATACAAGAGAAAGCTGACTGACTCTAGAAGTACTTGTTTCATGGTTAATTTGTGGTGTGATAGACGTATTTTAATTGAATTTCCTTAAAGGGAAGCTGTAGCTGGACATCCAGGCATTGTTTTCTGTAAGCTATTTTCAGCCTGCACACCAGCAGTCAACAAACTCAGTTAATTTCAGTTTGAGCACTGTGAATACCGTTTGGCCCTAAGTTAGAGGAAAAGAAAAGCTTAAGCGGGGAAGTGTTTTAGAAGAAAAACACGAAGGTGGTTTTTTTCTTATCCAACAGGCAGAAAAGACAGGATCATCTTAATTTACTTAGTGTGAAGCTTCACATTCCACAGCCTAATTGCTTTGCAGTTGCACTGGCCATAACCATTGGGAGGAACATCCCTCCTCAGTGGCAGAAGAGGGTAGGGGTAGAAGAGGAGTAAAGCTTCAGTGGGTAATGTTACACTTTTCTGAAAGGACACTGTTTCTCATTAGAAAAAAAAATCCAAGCAGGCTACTGGGATAAATGATCACAGATTTTGGAGAAGTCTTAGCTGATGAAAGTGAGTCAGCAGCTGCTGGGTTACATGCAGAGCTGGTGATCTCTGGGGAATGTCTTAGTGTGGGGAGTGTAGAAAAGTTGTGTAATGGTGTTTGCCAAAGGGCCTATCACAGGTTTTATGATAGCGATGGAGAAAACAGGATGCTCATCCAGGTCCTTTCTTCTGCTGTCGCTTTCTGCTTTCCTTTGTTTGATAGGCTTGAATACTGGGGAGATATGCATACAGTGTGTGCAACATCTAATGGAAGTGAAAATTGAGATTGGCAGAGTTTTGCAATTCATCATATTAGTTCACAGATGAAATTTGAGTAGCAATAATAAAGAAATGGAAATTAGGGTGTGGGGGGGTTTTTCTTTAGTGGAAGAACCTTTTGCTTAAGAAATGGTTACTCATGTCCTAAACTAACATAGGAAACTCATACCGAACAAGATAATTCAGAGTCTTATTTGATGTTAACTGGAAGTGCAGCTTTCTGAGTGGGTATTTCAAAAGCACCTCTAATACTTTGTTCTTACCTTGAATCCCTGCTGTTGTCTGTGAGCTAAATCTGACAGGGGGTGACAATGTGAGAGATTCCTTGCATGTGATCCTATATATGTTGCCATGTATGTCACAGAAACTTGTAATAGTCGTGATCATTTGTGCCATTTGATGTTAAGGTGAAGGAAAGTGAAGTGAAAATACAGTACTTAGAAGTGATTGTCTTGTCACAGACAACCTGGTTAAGTGATGGTAAGTAGCTCAAAGGATACTTCATGGAATACTTTCTTCTTTTTTAAACACATTGTCACTTCATGTTGGGTATGTCTTGATTTTTGCTTCATTTATTATGCTACATTCTTCATGGGCTTTTAAAGTCTGAGTGTGGGACTTTAAATGAAGGCTCAGTCCTTTTTAAGGGCCTATTTGCTCATACAAGAAGAAGGCTGAAGCAGTTTGTAGTGCAGGAGTTGGTAGTGCTAATGGTTTTCATGCTGCAGATAGTTGTCTGAGGTCTGTTTATCAGAAAGTATCTGTTCTCATGGTGCAGCTGGGAGCTTTTGCTTGAGTGCATACCAGCCTGTACAGCGAGCTGTCCTCGTACTGCATCTCTGCCCAGGGATGGCTGAGGTGTTAAACCAGACAGGGCTGCTTACAGTGGGATCAAGTGATGTCAGCTGAGGCCATAAGACTCCTCTCCTGGGCTGTCTTAGGACCTTTCTTGCTGTAGCCATTTTCTTCTTTTCCCAATTTACAAGTCTCAGCTATCCCAAAACTGTCTTTTGGAGCTCAGCTTGAAGACAGCTTTCTTAGTCTAGCTGTGTTGGCTGTGACTGAATAGAAATGAAATGTGCTGTATGTTTTGGTACCAATTTCTCGTGTGCTTTTTAAAAAGTTTTACATGATTTTGTTTTGAATGAGAGGTACCATTTCCTATTTCTATTTCTGTAGCATTATTGACACCTAAGGAGACAGTAAGGGCTTGGGAAAGGGAAATGGAAAACACCCCATCCTTTTCTTACCTGTAAGTAAGATAAATAGAAAGTCTGGAAGACCAGAAGACTAGTTAAGAATTCAACTGCCTTTTTTTCCTTGCAGTATACATGAAGTCCAAGATCTGAACCTGCTATGACTGACCCAGACGTCCTCACTGAGGTCCCTGCAGCTCTCAAACGCCTTGCCAAATATGTGGTGCGTGGCTTTTATGGCATTGAGCATGCTTTGGCTCTGGACATCCTCATCAGGAACCCCTGCGTGAAGGAGGAGGACATGCTAGAGCTCCTGAAGTTTGACAGGAAGCAGCTGAGGGCTGTCCTCAATACCCTCAAGGGTGACAAGTTCATCAAATGCAGGATGAGGGTCGAGACAGCTCCCGATGGCAAAACCACACGCCATAACTATTACTTCATCAACTACCGCCTGCTGGTGAACGTGGTCAAGTATAAGCTGGACCACATGCGCCGCAGGATCGAGACCGATGAGAGAGACTCCACCAATCGTGCCTCTTTTAAGTGCCCCATTTGCTTCAGCACTTTCACAGATTTGGAGGCCAACCAGCTGTTTGACCCCAGGACAGGTAAGGGTACAGGTAACAGAGTGCTCTTGATGTCTCCTGTGGTTCTAAGTGCTGGACTTTAAGGAGACAGAGCCTTAGGAAAATTCTCTTTGAGTTTGGCCAGAGCTAGAGGGCACTCTGTTTCTGCAGGTGGTAAATGTTTGAGCAAAATACAAAAGCAGTGTATACAGACTTAACACAGACTGTACAGACAAACAGCACTCTTGGTGAAGTGCTTTTGAGTGACAAGCAGTAGAGAAATGGAAGCCTTAAAGTCACATGCAAGGGTGAATAAGGCAATCTGTCCTTGTTGGAAGCTGATGGCTTTTTGGTATAACCTGGTCTTGCCCATGAACTGTAAGACTTCCAGGTAGTTTGCAGAGAGGGCATATGTAGAGTTGACTTTAGTTGGTCATGCAAGGAGTGAGTTGTTACTGTTTAATATTCTCCTAGCCTAGTGCATTATACTGCACAACCCTGTTTCCTGGTGTAAGGCAGTCTCACGAAAGTTAAAAGAAATTACTTACAGACTTGTTTGTGGTTGGGAGTAAACAAGATTCTTATTCATGTATAAGTCTCAGTGGAAGTGTGTATCTGTCTCATGCATATGAAATGAGAGTCTTTCCTGGGTGTCATTGTCTACTTTGTGCTACTGTGCCAGGGAATAAAAGGAGGAACACCTGCACCTGATGAGATTGTTTTGCTAGTCTAATCTGGGATTATTTTGGGGGGAAGGCAGAGAGGCTAGGTGTTAATTTACTTTTTAAGTTTTTCCTTTTGAATTTTCTGTCCTGATCTTACTTTTTCAGAAAAGTAAGAGGACAAAAGTCAGGACAGCTCTTGGACACATTTAGGTGTGATGTTTTGTGTCAGTTAACATAATGAGAAACTGTAAATTTGACTCTTCAGGAACATTGAAGCTTTTAGTCTAGGGTTACTGATGTCTAACCTGCAAAGTGCAAATGCCCAGTAGATGTTCAGCCTATCATTTTCCCTTTTTCCTGCCTCCAAAGTTAAAAAGCTGTGAAACTCCTTTTACTTGAGCAACCACGAAGATGTTACTTAGTTCTGGAGAAGCAAAATCCACTAAGTCAAGTAACAGTTGTTGATAAAATTCAGTGCAACTCGCTGAGTAGAAATTGCTTCCTTGTGGAGGACCAAACCAGCAGTGCCAGCACAAAAGTTCTGTGCTCACCACTGAGTGTAGAAGCTCTGTGTGCTGTCCACAGTTAATGACTGTCTGTGGTGGCTATGGTTGAGTGTGTTGGGCTGAAGGGAAATAGTGCTGTTGTAGCTTGCATTGGTAAGGGGAGAGTAGAGAACCTGTGCGGAGAGCACACACAGTGGCAAGTGTGAGACACTGATTCCGGGGGGACCTGTAGCATTTTGTAAAGGCCTGTGGCCATTGCCTCCCAGCCTGTGTGGGCAGTGAGTTCTGACAGCAAAGAACTGCCTGTCAAGGAGGTGCTGAAAATAATAACGCTGGAATTTGGCTTTGATACCAAGGCCAGGAACTGATAAGGTTAACTAAGGGTCTGTCTGCAGTACAGGCACTGGCTGTGTCCACAATGTGAAATCATTCACTGGCACATGGAATGTTTTATTTTCTGATGGAGGAAAAGGCTGAGTGCTGTTTTCTCAGCAATTCCCAGGAGCTGAGTTCTGTCAGTATTTGTGCAATAACAAGATTGTCAGTTTACCTCCACTTACTTTCAGTAAGAGCATATCTGCCTAGAATTTATGTATATTCTGTTTCTATTTATATTATTTTTTAACTTCATCTAAATAGTGTACAATGATACTGTTGTATGGCTGCTTTATATTGTAGTGGATTGTGTTGTCTGCACGTTTCCTGCTGCTCTGGAATTCTGTATTAGAAAAGAACTGAGAGACCTTTAGGTCTTTCACAGAGGAAGCTCATGAGGTCAAGGCATGCAGAGAAACAAGGTTTGTTAGATAGTGAATAGCCATCCTTTTCCAAGAATGTCTTTAGCTCCTGTCAGTGCTAAAGATAAGCCTCTCCCACTCCTGGAAACTTGTGGCTGTACAACTGCTGAAGGGTAGCTGAAAGCCACATAGCTTCAGTCACAGTTGACCTGAGCTGTTCTTAGACTGCAGCTTTGTTGATAAGACTTCGTGAATTAAAAGGCCTGCAGGGCCAAAATCTGTTAATCCATGGAGCAGGTAGGACATGGAAGGCATCCTCTGCACCAGTCTGGACCAAGCTGCACTTAAATTGAGAGTTTTTTCTTAAAAGATATCTTTTTTCTCTGTCTGCCTTTTGTCCTTGTCATTCAGAGACGTGTACGATTTAGATGTCCTGCGTTTTCTTCTGCTTTGCTTTCCTCTCATATCTACAACTCAAATGCAAATTCTGAGCAATTGTAGAATGGAAGAGTTGCTCTTACCCTTCCTTATTAGCAAGGGTGAAGAGGTTTCCAGACCCCTTCCATGACTGTGGTCATTATACTGGAATTTGTGAACTAAGAGTGCTTGTGAAGAACCTGTCCATAATTTGGGTCTGTAGAGCTCTTTAATTTTTATCACAGCATCTGTGTCTACCTCTTGGATTTAGCAGAGCTTTGTTTCTTACAGGTCAAGTGGCTCTCTTTTGGCTCTGTTCTTTA
Organism: Corvus cornix cornix; assembly: GCF_000738735.6. NCBI lineage: Eukaryota > Metazoa > Chordata > Aves > Passeriformes > Corvidae > Corvus > Corvus cornix. The sequence continues at coordinate 21,719,720 of NC_046332.1, read as the reverse complement.
CTCTATCTCTGAATAATGTTGAAATAAACGGAAGTGGGGTTTTTTTCATCAGAAAATGTGATTATTGATGGTTTTGGAGGGTAGATGTATGTCTGCTGAGAGAAAATAATTGATAATAAGAAGGGTATGTTTTCAGGGCATGTAGGTACAGATGTGCTTTTGACTGCTTTTCACTTAACTTGGGAAAAATACCTTGAACAGAGTAGCATGTTTGCCACTAAAGTAATTTTAAATGTAGATTTTAAATAGTATAAGTGTTACTTTGAGAGTGTGTTCTCTCTGTTTTTAAAAGCATTATAAGATTTTTTTCTCCATCCCTTTTTGTGCCATCAAATATCTCAACCCAAAAAAAGCTCCAAAGACTTCCTATGCTGTCACAGGTTGAACAACTCTTATCTGGTACTTCAAGGAAGTTCAAGGACAGGATGTGAGACAATGAAAGGCAAGATGACACAAAAAACTGGAGTTTTCCTGCTTCAGCTCACAAGGGGATCTTTTAAAAAGTGAAAAGAAATGCATGCTGTGTTGGAGGAGTTGCTTGGTTGTATGACCAGTGAGTGCCTCCTAACTCTGAGGATGGCATGCCCAGGTCAGGAGTTGTAGCCCCATCTGTTCTGCGTGAGGAGCTTGAAAAAGAGATCTCCAGCTGTCACACTTTCTCCTCAGTGGTGTTTTTTACTGTTGCCTCCAAAGAAGTGGTATCAGTAACCTCTGGGTTTAGAGGCAAGTAGCTTGAACACAGCATGATTTTATTGTGCGAAAGTTTGCAATGGAAGCTTGTAGCAAACCTTAGAAGAACTTTCTGATTGAAGAGTTTGTCAATTTGCAGTTTGCCTATTGATGGGAATTGGTGCAGACTGGGTTGTTACAGGCTGAGCAGGCACTTTTGCAAGCGTTTTGTAATCTACAGGAGGGAAAATACTAACGCTGTATGAATGAAGTGTTACTTCGAGCTTTGTGTTCCAGATGGGATGACTGAGAAAGGAAAAAGATTGTTGTTTTCCTGAAAGATCCTAGTATAAGCACTTGATCCTTGCCTTTTACCTGTATCATCATCTGCTGTCTGACTGTACTGTGGTATTTCATCACTCCTGATTCCACATGTTAGCAGTAGCTTGCTGCTGCTGTTGTGATGAAGCCTTATGCAGGTGGAAAACTGCAGCTATTCCCCTGAACAAGATAAGGGGCTGTCTCTTGAGTCAGGGGGTGTACCAGGAAAGAGTTTAACTGAGGAGCAGTAAGAAAAGCCAGCTGTGAGATGCATGATGTGAATAACACTGCTGGACTCGGTCTACTGCCGGGCCTGGGCTGACAGTGGACACATAAGGGAGCACTGGGTCTTCCCGTTTCACCTAGAGATCGGATGCTACGTTAGTCTCTTAAACCTATGGGAAGAATTTTCGTCTCTGTGCTTTTAAATGTAGAAGCTGCAGAAATTTGGGTTCTTTAGGCCAATCCCTTGAATCGCAGATCAATCTAAACAACTCGATACCATCTTGTGGATTGGCTTTTTGGAGAATTAAATCCGCCCACGTGCGTTCAGTGGAGTGCGGGGGAAGGAGGGCAAGAGCTGCATTTCTCACCCGGTAGAGGGCTCTGTCTTTTCTCTCTACAGATGGGCTTGGGTTGATTAATCAATGGAATGTCACAACACTGGAAATTATGTTAATGGGTGTGTGTTTCTGTAGTGTGATTAATTGAATCTGAATGGAGAAGGTCTCTGATGTATCCTATTGTCATACCCTAATCATATTTGTAAATCTAGAGAAGTGTTGGAGTTAACTGTCAAATTCAAGGTCAGTTTGAAAGAAAGAATGTGAGTAGAAACTGCGAAGGGGAGAGTGAGGTGCAAGTGAAGGAGTGGCAGAAATGAGATTCTGCAGTGCATCACACTGGTATTCAGTCCTGGATTTCCTTAGGTAGTCTAAATACCAAATTCTATCAGTATACTCACCAGTGTAGCAAGTGTATTTGATGTTAGAAAGTGTAAGGCTAGATGAAGTAGTTTTTCCACTGTTCTCTTCTACCTTTGCGATACAATTTCTACCCAGTCTTGTGTTTCTTTCACTTCTGTTACTGTGAAGAAAAATATTGATGTTACCAGTACATCGTAATTACAGTTGATCTCTCATGTACATCTATACATTGTGTCCTCACCATAATATTCAGTTAGATAAGGTGCGAACAGTAGTGGAAAGAAAAGGATGGAAGACAAGTGGGTAATGTGAATTGGAAAGATGATGCTTGTTGGGATATTTTTAATTGCAGTTGTAATCACTGAAGTATTTTGTTGCTTTTGGAAATCACAGCAGTTAATTACTTGTCTACTCTTTGTACTCCCACAGTTTGCTCTTGGTTTGGTGAATGATTTTGTGGGGATGTCTTGCTGTTCCTGAAAATGCAGTGTAATGGTAACATACTGTGTATCTGGATGCCTTTCTTATTCTGTGTACTGATAAGAAATTTAATTTAGGAAGAACAAATTGAAGGTGACAATATCAGTTTTATAGAAGGAAAGACAACACCTTGAATATCATTTTAACCCACTTGTTTTACTGTCAGCCTCTCACATGTCCTTTGTGTACTTCCTAACAGAATTGCACGTAACACATTCAGAGACTGGTTTTCTGTACCTGTCACAAGGCACCTAATATCACATTCAGGCAGCCTGTGTGCAGCTGAGCGCTTGTATGATTTGGGCCCTGTTTCTGAGATGAGAAATTTGACTAGTCTTTCATTTTTTTGCTTTGCTACTTTTGCTTTGCTACTTTTACTTTTGCTTTGCTACTTTTGCTACTGCCTTTTCTCCTGAGTGCTCAGCTCCTCACTTCACCCCCAGTGAGCTGCTCAGAACACATCTGTCTTCTCGTCTTCTTTTGAATTGCCACTTCCTCAGCCAAGTTCTATGTTAGCTTCAAAACTTCCTCATCTGATTCAAATTACTTTTGAGCCTGTCCTATCTATTTTGTTAATTTTTTATTATGCTTCCCCTTTTCCCTGCTTTTTGCCTTACCCTTTCTTGGGGAGCTCTTGTGTCCATTTCCTAGTACATCTCTTTTTGTATTCTGTCCTTTCCAGCCATTAGAAAAAAAATAAATCACATGGAGCTATTTATTCTATATATTTACACAATGTAGTCAGTGCTATTTGATCTTTATGCTGTTGATTCTTGTCCTTTAAGTTCAATAATTTTCAGACATTCTGGGTAGCTTTGTCTGCCACGTACTGCCATGTGTGTGCTATATGATGCTACTACTATAACAATTTACAGCTTTTAACCAGCCAAAATGAGGACTTGGCAAGTCTTAATGTAAATAGGCATACCAAAACTTCCCTTGAAAAAGAAAGAATTCAGAACAGTTCTGCTTTGAACAACTTCGTGTTCTGTGAAGTTGTGGGTTTTTGTTATCATTGTTAGCTTTCCAAGTGCATAAAAACCCAACAGTGTGATTTTCCTTGACTCTACAAGCACATTTTGTTTGTCTGTGCTACCACTGAGAGCTTTTGGCAAACACCAGCAGAAGGAAACTGTCCGTGCTCTGCTTAGTTTTTCTATTTCTATTCAGATTCCTGGCAAAATCTCCAAGAGTATTCCTGTCAGCTTCACTCTGCTTCAGCTTGATAAGGCTTGGAGCCACAGGGAAAGGAAAACTGAGAAAAACGTATCAGGATTAACGCATGTTTTCCTCAAAGTAAGAATACTCTGTAGAGTGACTTAAAGGGTACATCTTTAACTGGAACTCATTCCCTGTGGGTTGGGCACCCTGTCTGGAAGGTAACCAGCTGGTCCAACCATGGATCTCTCAGCTTGATGGAGAAACAGGTGAAGGTAGGTTTAGAACCTGTGCTATGCAGAAAATCAGGCCAGAGGACAAGCTGCTGCCTGCAGAATGCTGGCTGGTCACTTCCCTGTATTCTACACTGACCTCTGGCTGGAGTGCTGTGTCTCTTAGATTAAGAAAACCTATCTGATAAATGCATGGCCTGACTTACAGTATTGATGCCTTTTTTTTTTTTTAATCTGCAAAGGGCATTTTATTATTTGAGTGCACAAAGTAATTGCCCTTCAAGTAAAGGTTATCACTTTAACTTCTCTTAGCTTTGCAAATTGAAATAGATAGCAGCAAGAGGATCTCTGTAAAATCTGTGAATATTGCTAAGCCATTTTCCGTGATGAAAGCTGAACTGCAGCATTCCTATCTTTTATTCTAGTAACTTGTTCTTTTGAAACTGCATTCTTGGTAATGCTGTCTGCAAAGAGTGTTACTGTTTTAGACATGGGCATCTCTAAGTCAGATCAAGAGCTCATGGAGAATCCTGTAACTTGTATTGCAGTCTCTCTGCTGCTGGATGCAATTCAAGGGTATAGTATGTTGGCTCAGTTGGTATTTTGGTGTAGCCTTCTTGATTGAAAGAAAAAATACCGATCTACGGTTCCCACTGGGCTTCCTTTGGATTGTCCCTCTGCCCAGTTGTGCTTTTCTGTGCTTAGTGTCTGGCTTAATTTATCCAGAGTAGGACCAACAGAAGAACTCTGTCAGCTCAGAGCTGCTGAGGTTGTGCATATGTGCATGGAGAAGAAATAGTTTACTAAGAAGAGGAAAGGATTCCTCTCTTCCAGTTTATAGTGAATACATATTGAATACATATTAAATCATCTGACGCTTCTGAATGATCAATAATTTGATGTGTGTCTCATCCATTTTTTGAATGTTTAATTTACCTTTTTGAGATAAATTTCTTTGCTTAAAAATGGTGTTACAGTAATTTTAATTTAGTTGAGCTAAAAACGATCTGCACACTGAGATGAATGAGCAATGTGATATTCCTCTAGATAATAGAAAGTTGTTCTTAAGGTGCTGCCTTTTTTTTTTTTTTTAAACATGAAAGGTTACATTTCTCCCCTTCTCTAACTGCAAATCTATCTCAATCAGGAATGGGAAACTGTGGCATGCAATGTAGGTTAATGTTGTTGTGAAATGCCAAAGGAAATTGGGTTGATATTTTAAATTTTCTTGAATTTACTGCCTAAACTATGGCCAAGGAATAAATACATACAGGCAATTCCAGATACACATTGCAGTCTGTGATCAAGTTGCTATTTCACAGCTGAGTTACAGCCCTGCTTTGCCCTTGGAGCACCTTGCATGCCTCATTCTCCACTGATAACCTGCTGTGGCCCCCTGGCAGAGCTTATTGACTTATATCCTGTACAGTGCTCTAGAGAAATGTATTTTAAACTGCTTACTGGGCCCCTGGACTGTCTTTGTATAGCTGTACTTGGTTCTTGGCCAGAAAAAAACCTGGTGTCTATTTGGCTTTCAATTTAAGATCAGAGTAATACAGCTGGGTGTGTTTTCTCCCAAAGTGCTGTCAGGGTACAAGCTGGAGGCTCAAGTGTGTCCATCCTGTACAGATATGTGTCTTTGAGAGCACACTGCAAGTCAGGTATGGAGCTTGAAGAAAGAAAATCTGTCAACCCATGTGCGAGTAAGTGATTCTGCTGCTTGAGGAACAAGCCTTTTTGCAATCTAGAGTTACCAAGGTTTTTTTGCTTGAAAATATGAGATTTGGGGATGCAGAAAGAAGAGAGTGGAAGTGCAGAGATCATGGGATCTCAAGTGCAAGACAAGATGCATTTTAGAAGATAAGTAAACAGTCCAGTGTCCCACCTAACCTTGTGCTCTTCGGAGAGAGGCAACAGTAGCAGGAGGCATGAAACCTGCTTGGTGAAGATTTGCACTTCAAAAGGATTGGCAAGGCTTTTAATTCTCTCTAGTAGGGATGGCCAGGAAGGGCATTTCATCAGAACACAGCATCTTGTCTTCAATGATTAAAAGAAATCTGGGTGTCAGAAGGAAACAGGCAGCTGCTTTGGCAGAACAGGAGGAAGCTTAATAATACAAAACTGTTCTGAAAATGCCAGTCTAAAATTGCATCATGGAAGCATTTTCTCTCTTTGCAGTCAAAATTTGTCTTCCACCTGGGCTGTTTAATAGTTTTATTCTTACTTTCTTGTTTCTTCTTGGAGACTTAACATAAGTTAACACAAGTGGCTAATAATAACCAGGTTCTTTGGTTGTGCTTACAGGTGGAGCTAAGGCAGGCTGTCTTTTCTGGATTCCCTTTGCTGTTAGTCTGAAACAGTATGACCCAGTTTACTGACTTCAGGCTGGGGAAAAGAAACAATCCTACTTCTGAAAACAATCCTGTTGAGAAGTAGATAAATGTGTTTAGTAGTTTTATTGCATGACTGGAGTATATAAGCTCCTAATGACCATGATTATGGGAATACTTGAATACTGTAGTTTTAAGTTGCAAAGAGAAGATTAGCAACTTCTGAATGTAATTCAGTGGAGTTGAAAGAAGAGATACCTTTTTAATTTCCATAATAATTGCACTGAGCTGCTGAAACTGATTAAAAAGGGGTTTGCTTATCTACCCTGAAGCCTAAAAAGCAGTGAGGGACAAGGATGTAACTGGACCATAAAAGACAAAGGATTAGGTCTTTTATGAATCTTCACTCAAGCTGAAATGGAGAGATGGCAGTCTCAGTGGTTCTTCCTGCTTTGTGAACAAGATCACATAAATATATGATTGTTGTTGGGAACAGACCACATCAATTTTAAAAACAAACAAAATCCAACATTCTTTTCCTATGAGAAGACAGTAAGAGCTGTAATTAAATTGGCTGATGTTTATGTCTGTGTAAGAATACTGGTGTTAAAATCTTAAAAATGTCAGAAGCTGATGAAGGAAGAGGCACTAGTTCTCACCTGCTCTATGTGGTGCTCTATCAGCTAAAACTTTGGGTTGATTCTGTGCTTGATTTGATTTCTTTTGCGTTTTAAAAAGTATTTAACTCAAGGAAATCCATGTGTTCTCAAGACACAGTTGAGCTGCTTACTATCACCCAAATATTTTTATGTGATAAATGAACGTCAGGTGGCTAGACTGGAATGTTTTTGCTGAGGATTGAGTTCCTCAGTCCTGCCTGTGGTCCTCCCTCTCGGTCAAGGGTCTTGCCACTGGTAAATGCTTTGGTGATTCATCTTAATCTGCCTGGAGCTGGAAGTTAATGACCCACAAAAGCAGTAACTTGTAAAGCTGACAGGAACTTGCTGCTTTCAGGCAGTGAAGGCTGCTGTGCTTCTCAGCAGTTTAGTATTTGCTTCCAAAATGTGATCCTGGTCGTCATCTGAATCAGTAGTACACATTCAGGAATTGGAGTGTTGAGGAGCTGCCGCCTGGTTTATTCTCAAGACTGCAGTGGTCACAGTCCAGTGCAGGCACCAATAGCTATAGTTGTGGAAGCTACAGAGAAGATGTGACTTGAGTCTGAGCCCATCAGCATGCAGCTTTTAGCTCCTCCTAAGTGTTCCTTGGGTGACTGTGTTGTTTAGATACCACAGCTTAAACAGGGCATGAGCTCCAGAGATCCCCCTTCCATGGCTTTATGACTAATTACTTAGGTTCTCTGTCTTCAAAGTGGGAAATGTATAATGCTTTTTCCTCATGCTTGCTTGATTTGCCTGGTTAGACTGACAATTTTTGAAGCAGAATTTTTTCTATCAAATACTTTTTGCAGGACTCCAATTCTGTGCAACTCTGAGCCTCCGTATCTCACGTGTCTAGGACCGATGCCTCAGAAATACCAATGAGTGTCTGCTGGTCTTCAGCACTGTTCTGAAATTGTATCTTTATACTTAACTAGATGACAAAATTATATAAAAGTGTTTACAAATTTCTGAGGTTCTTCTGTCTTTCACTGCTCTCTTGGATCAAAAGAGACTTTGTTACCTTTGGCAAAAATGAATCCTTTATACCCCGCTTCTCCCTCTTCAGAGCACAGAGTTCTGTCTCAGATTCAAGATCATTGGAGCACTGCTGCTCTTCCACCTACAAAAGAAAGGAATAAGAGCTTGCTCCTCCTAACCCCTTTTTATTTGAATTTTAATATATTAGCTCACTTCTATCAACTGGTGCATTTCTAACAGCAAGATGGCAATTTGCCTTGGAGTTGTGCCAATTCCGCTTGCTCCGATAGAAGCATTTGCAGCACCAAGCATGAGTGCGTGCTTAAGGAGAGGGAAAGCAAATGCAAGTAAACAGCACAGCGGGCCTGCTCTTGAAACTCTCCGTGAAGCCTCAAAGATTTGCAATTAATGTCCATATGTTTGTTTACAATCAGTTTTGAAAGAGCATTAAGACCCTGTAAGCTACTGAATGCTGAAAGACAGGAAATTGGGTTTGGAAATCTGAGGATTAATTTATGTAGTTGTTGTTTGTTTTCTTCTTGGATCTGCCTGCATCGGAATTTGTGCAATAAAAAAATTTTAATATATATTTACTGATTTTTTTTTAATTAAGTCTATTAACTATGTGATATAGTTGCAGGCATAGGCACTCACTTGGATTGTCTGCATCAGTCTTTGGAGGTGCCCCAACATTGCAGAGTCTGAATTGTGGTAGGGGATACTGGTTTTATACCTATTTTGCCAATCCAGAGGTGCCTTTATAAGGCTCACAGCCATCATCTGTAGACAGTGTGGAAAGTAAAGTGCAGGTATAGGTGAATAATGGAAAAAACAATGGAAAAATAGATAGATGGACTTTAGTAACCATCATCTTGTTGACTAATGACAATTTATGTAGTTCATAAAGACAGTTTTTCATTCCAGTTGTGTCTTCTACCAAGGATTTGCCACCTTTTCCAATTTTGTCTCGTTAGTACACTGTGTATGCACATAAGATTCTACATTCAAAATCTTTAGTTGAACGTAAGAAATTAAAGTGAACCAGGACAGACTCTTGAAATGCCCTCTAAGGCTAGCAGTAAGCCATGATTTTTTTTTCTAGAAGTGGTGCTCTCCACCAGGTGTGCAGTCGTTTTGTGATTAATTTATCTGAACTGTTTCTTTAGTTTGCCGATAAGCATCCAGAACAGTTTTGAAGATCCTCTCTTCTCCCAACCAAAATGGATTGCTTCCCATTTTTCTCATTATCCTTTAGGTTCTCTAAAACTTAAAATTTGGCTCATTTTTTTTTCTCTAATAACTCATACTCCTTCTCAATTCCCCCCTTATGAGTAAATTCTCTTCCATGCTTTAGCCTCCACAAATGTCCAGTTTTCTGGGATGTGTTATGGAGTATAATCCCTAAAAAAATGGGCTGAGTCTCAGCTGTCTTCCACCCTTCCTCAGTCCTGAATTCTAGTCACTGGACTCACTGCCATCATAGTTGTTCTTTTTCACTGCATTAACTCAAGGTAAATGCTGTTCCTCACTGAGCTGCAAGAGATTAGATAATGTCCTTGGAAGTAGGAAGGAGGAGAAAAGGCCATCTGCAGCTGTCTCCTAAGTGGGATTCATGCAAAACAACTGATCGAGGTGAGAGGAATAGTAAGAAAATATTTTTTGTAACATCAATAAAAATCGTCTAAACTGGTTTATCTCATTCTTATTTCTGTTTTTCTGTATGTTTTGTAATGTGTATAGCATATTATTATGGTACTGCATATATAATTCATAAGTAAATATTCTTATAGTTTGCTCAAAAATTTTTTTACTGATGGGGTATGCAATCAAAAAAGTGATCTGGAACTACAAATTTCCTCTTTTCCCTTCCAAAGACAACTTCCAGTTCCTTGCCCAGTGTCAGGGTCTTTTTTCTGAAAGTTTTTTTAATCCAGAGCATTCTGATTTTGTTATTTGAGGGTTAAATCAGACTTTGGGTTTGTTTATCAATTTGAAAGGCAGTGTTTTGTGCTCTTTAGAAGACTTGCATGGATTTTAATAAAGTACCTTGATCTCTTGCTGACTGCTTTTGTCAAAAATCTGAATGTTTCTTCCTGCTTCCACTGGAATCGTTTGTCTGGCTTTCCTTGACCCTGAAGTAAACTCTTTTTAAGTACTGAGTATATGGTTGTGAAATCAAGATTTCTCTGGCATCTTTAACCTCTGTCACGTGCTTCTGTGCATCCCTTTGGACTTGTATCAGATAAAAAGGATTGCTGTGACTTTTACATGATGAACTAGCTGAAGGGTAGTCCTTGGAGCACACAGAAGAGGATGCCACCGACTTTGTAGTGCTGTTCTTCATCTTCTGCCCACGGAGAATTGAGAGTATTCCAGTTCAGGATTGCAGTGGTAATAAGTGAATGCTTTTGTGCCTGCTTCCTGTTTAAAAGCTCTTCTCTTCTTAGCTCTGCAGGTTCCAGCAGAGCAAGGTTATGTGGTTTGAGGTTTAGCCTTTGTTTTTATTCTCTGTTCACCTTACTTTGTCATAGCTCTAAGGCAGAACATCCCTGTGTGTTCAAATGGAACCAGAACAAATTGCTTCATTCCTCAGGTTGTTGTGAGTGAGGCAAAATTATTTTGGAAATATTTAGGAAAGTGGGAGCTTTTTGTTAAAAGCCAGCAAAAGTGATAGGATCTTGGATTGCATAAATAAGGAAAGATCTGTGTGGGAAGATAATTTTTTGATGGAAACTTGTTCTGCAAAAAAGTATGTTTAATATAGGAACAGAGAAGTACTCAGAATACTGTTTGTTAGATTTTTCAAAAATGTCTACATTCAAAAATTTATTCAGGATGCAAGGCAGAGTAAGAAGTTTATTGACATCAGACTCTAGAAGTTACTGCAGTGATGAACATGAAATATCTTAACAGGGCTTTCTGGCTTTGGTTGAAGAAGAGTGAAAAACTGATACTAAAATAATCAGAAAATTAGCATTGTTAAGGTAGATTTGCAACTTTATTTCTTCTGTATATAAGCACCTGACACAATCTGCATATGCCCTTTCTTCTCAGAAGAAATGCAATGTATTGTTTTTCTGCAGATGAGTTTTCTGCCTTGTATGCTGTGTCAGATAGTGCATGCTTGCACTAAGCTGCATTTTCATATATAATGCTAAAATATGTTGCCATATTGGCAGCTAAATTAATTTATTAAAAAGAACTAGTAATTGTGTCAGTAATGTTCTTCTCTGATGGCAATAACTGACAGTGTTAACAGTGAGGTCTTGTGAAAGTATATATAAATGTAAATAAGTTGCATGTGTAGGTGTTTGATGTGTTCCTAATTGGAAATAACTTGGTGACAAACCCAGAAAGAGACTCTGAGTTCAGACTTCTAAATTATCATCCTCAGAGAAAACCTTATGGCTGGGATATTGTTATTTTCTTTCTGATGCCACTGTCTGAAACTGTAGAACCTTTCATCTACCTGTGCTGCAAAATATGATATGTAGAGTGGCACTATTCATTAGTTAATTCTGCTAAAATAAAAGTAAAATGCAGCTCAGGAAACTGATGCAGATAACTCTTGTATTTTTTTGAAGACTTTGGAAGGAAGCCAAAATTAGCATCAACAATGGTTTTGTTTAAAAAAAAAAAGTATTTGCAGAACATTAGAAAATGTTCCAGTAATACAACTCAATAAATGGGAGAGAGGGAAAGAGAGAGTCTTCCCCAAGCATGGGCACTGACACTAGACAAGGTATTAATCTTTCCTAGTTTTAGGTATTTACAGACCAGATGTGGACACTTGAGGCAGAAGAAAACTGCCAGTGAAGCATCTTTCTCTGCTGCCAGTGAAGGGAGCCTTGCAGACTGGTAGGCCCTATGTTCTTGTCTGGTTTTAAGTGTCTTAAGTTCAGTGGAAGTTCTTTCTACCTGTCATGTGCACCATAGTGATGCCTTAGGTTTTAACTTTTCTATTTTTCAAATCCTGTACTGCCTAGTGAGTAACTCCGAAGTTTTGTGTGGCCTGTTAACTGCTGTTCTCTCATGCTGGTTAGATGTAACAAAGCCTCTATAGGTTTGCTTTCTAAGGACACCTCGGTTGTCCCAGGCCCAAAATGTGTAAACTAAAAGCCTCTGAAGAGGAGGGGCAAACTTGGGGTAATTACATCATTAACTGAAGTTATAATTGGAGAATTAACCCTGATATTCAAACGGACCAAACTTATAAAAGTATGAAGAACCCGTGACCCAGGGCCCATCGTGGGTGTAGCCTTTTGACTGCCCAGGGTGTACCTTTGAAGGCCCTTCAGACAAATACCTCCTTTTATTCTCTTATTCTTGTCTAGCCTCTTTTTTTAGGTAGCCACCTCACGGCATCAATAGGAATGCCGGTTTCATTCTGTCACTCTGGAAGACCTATTAAACTGGCACGAACTAAAGCTAACCTCACATATGGTCTGATGTTTACTAAACTTTTGTGTAGAACAGTCCAATCCAGGAGAGACATTGAGCTGTCTTACAAAAATAACAGGGTTTAGTTTTCATCAAGAAAATATTCATTAATAAAACTTTTTGTTTGTGAAAGCAAACTCTATCACTTAGGATAGTTTTTGTGCTAGTCATTATTATTTGGCTGTGCTTTATATTTTGATTTGCTAAAACCATGAATAGCAAACAGATCACAATTATCTTGGCTCAGATTCTGTACAGTGTTTCAAGTATGAAGGCAAAATGTGTACTTTTTTGTCTTGACCCCTGAAACTGCTTTAAAGTGCAAAGGATCAAGCATGTCACTGGTTTGGGTTTTTCAGTCGTGACTGCTTAAATGAATTCAAGTTGGATTAAGCTCCCTTCCAGCCCACTTTGAAATCAGCAAGTTCACTCTATTCAGTCTCCCAAAGGGTGGGGGTGTGCCTCACAGCATACCTGGTAAGGGAGTGTGCTAGGAGCAGGAGAAAAAAAGTGTGAGGATCAAGAATTTGTCATAGGAATCAACCTGCAATTTTTTACTCTTCTTTCAGCCTGCATGTGTTGGAGACTGGGAAAACAGGACAAGAACATCAAGAGATGTTCAGTGCCAAGTCAGACATAAAATAACATGTTAAAGTAAAACACACAGCTGGGACTTTCACTTGAACAGGTTAGCAGATGGTCTATTAGTCCATGTGTAAGGCACTGGTGCAAGTGTTTGCTACAGTCCCAGGAAGAAAGGCATTCAGGCTCTGTGGGGCCTTGATTAAAATATCAGTTATTGGAGCTAACAAGAGGGCAAGGGAGAATGGATAATCATACGGACCTCCAGAGGGCTGTGCTTTCTGTTGCCTTTCAATTACTGTGACCCTGGCTCACTGTCTTCCAGAATAAACAGTGGAACAATATAGTCTAAAACTGGCAATCTGTTGATTAAAATGTACAGAAGAAAGCCTGAAACAAGAGATACGGCATTTGTGAACCAGAATGATGGTGCAGAATCAAATTTTCCAAGGAAAGATGTTGTTAACAATTCTATTTATTAAACAGTCCTCGGTGGTGGGAGGGAAGGGAAGTGCTTTTTGAATTTTTTGTACTTGGTTGTCAATTTTATGTTTGTGGCTTTAAAAACATTGTGTGTTTCTGCTTTGAAAAGTAGATACAAAATAGAGAATGAGTATACAGTAAAAGTATCTGCATTTCAGAATATGCTGAAGGTTATTTTCAGATACAGTGCAGGGCTAGAAGAGATAGCCTTATCATCATCCTATTCTGAGGCAGGGTAAATTTAACCTCCATGGCTAGCATATTCTAGGCTTCTTATCCTCAGTTTTTCATAATACCCTAACCTATAAAGGGGTTTTTTACCCCGAATCAAAGCTGTGAGTAATCTCTTTATGTATGTGTGAAATTAAAGAACAGTTTGTCACTGTTTTCATTACTGTAATACCCAAAATTTGCTGTTCCCTACCACCACCTTCTTAAAACTAAACAAGTCTGTCTTTCCAATTTTTCCCTAATGAAACATATGTTAAGCTGTGTCATTTTGTTCATTTGGAATTTTTACAGTTGGTCCCTTGCTTCGAGTATGGAATCTGAAGCTGCACCTGGTTTATCAGGAGGAGATATTCATAGGGAAGAATAAAGCAGGGTAACATACTGTGGAGAGTAACAGTCATAGTCATGCACAGCATGGTTATTAATATACATAGCAGCCAGATTTTCTCTTACTTTCCTTATGGCACAGCAAGTTTGGTTTTGGCTTTGTCCTCTGTTATAAACCTGAGGTTCTTCGCAGTGTGCTGCCAAAACAATTACCCCCCATTCTGGTCATCCCCCTTCCCTTTTTTTATTTTTTGTCTTTTTTCTCTCTCTCTTTTTTTTCCCCCCTAACTCAAGTGCTATATTTTCTACTCATCGTTACTGAATTTCGTTATATTTATTCCAACCGTTTCTCCATTTGGAATGGCAATCCTGTCTCCTAAAGCATTTCTAAGCCCTACCATTTAAATTGTGAGCTAAATTCACAAAATTTAGTTATCTGACACTCACTAGAAAATACTAACTGTGGTCAGGGCCTCACTTCATTGCCACCTGATGAGAAATTACTGATGCCTACTCACTGAGAATATTGAGAATATTTTTCAGTTGTGCATCCTCCATTATCAGTCCACCTGTAGACTTTCTCCCTGGTGAGGATGTTTTTCAGAACAGTCCAGCATCAGATTGCATCACATCTAATGCCTGTTCTTCAGCGTCTGTAACTATGAGATCTCCAGGAAGACTAAGTCAGGATATTCACAGTGGTGCCAGGTGCGAGGACAAGAAGTGATGGGTACAAAGCAAAACAAGAGGGTCCAAACCAATACATGACCTTTTCACTTGGAGCAAGACTTCCCACAGATGTTGTGCAGCCTCCACCCTAGGGAGGTTTCAAGACATGACTAGATAGAGTCATGAGCAGTCAGGTCTGATTGCCCTCATTTGTGCAAGAGGCTGCACTGGAGATATGCTAAGGTCCATCTATGTTTCTGTTCTTTCTGAGGTCTGATCTTTTTACTCTTTGTGTTTGTCCTTCTGAGATTCTGACAGTTCTTCACATCCCAGAGCCTGCTTTCAACAGTTTCCTGTTTTCTTCTATGGGGGAATCATCATCAGATCTTGCTGCTGGTATATCAGAGATGTGAAACTTTTTTTACCAGCTGTACAGAGCTTTAGGTTCCACCTGATTTCCTTCTTTTCTCTATTACAACATGATACCAGTTCCCACATATGATGTTGTCGACGGGCAGTTTGTTGGTGACAGCAGCACTTGTGAGCAGTGACACAGCCATGGTGACCCTGTAATTGCCACCTCCTGGTCCCTGCTGCTGAGGTGGCATGAAGGCAGTGAGCAGGGCCATGCAGTTACAAAATGAACCTCCTCACTGCCCTGTGCCTTCATCAAGCCTGTGCTCATGTCTTTCTCCCACCCCCCAGCTACCTTCTGGAGATTGAACGTCTTGGTGCTCCTTCTCAAAGGGAGTTAATGAATGGAGTCTGTGCTACTCCAGAGATGCCATACATTGAGACTAACTGGCACAGCAGCACAGCTCACTTGGAACAGTGTCTGTCCGTCAATGCTGCCTAGTTTTGACTTTCAGAAGTGAACTGATCAAAAAAGCTCTTACATTGAAATTTTGGGTGGACCTCAGAAAAAGCAGGCATGCATATTCCCATCAGTAACTAGTCCACATCCACCACTTTCCCCTAGTTCTCCTACCACCTTGGTCCAGTTCATTTAACCTCATCAAACTTGCCCATGGAACTGAAAAACCAGCACGCATTCCCTGTCTGCTGGAGGAGAACAGGAGTTGCCAGCCCCTCTGGTGCAGAAGCCCTTTTTCCTTCCTGGGATGCTGCATTTTTCCATCTGTTTACCATCCACTGTGATGCTCAGGGGTGTGTGACTGGACGTTCCCCCCTTGGCCCCTGACACCACCTCCCAGCACAGGACTTCCAGGGGAAGGCTGCCCTTCCTGCCGTACTCTCTGCTCTGGAGGGAGCAGGGACTGGTTAAAAATAAATTTGGGAGCAGATGGTGAGGCAGATTATTGTTCATCCTAGGGTGATGATGATGATGTGCCAGCTAACTGCTGGTTGTCTATCAGAATTAATCAGGAGCTGTTGTGGCACATGATCAGTGGAGCCACTGCTCCCCCTGGGAAAAGGGAAGGAATAGCAGAGAAACAGCTCTGTAAAATAAATTGTTGGAAAAGCACTTGTTTTGAAGATCCAAAAAGTTTCTGATTGAGACAAGACGAATAAGAAAAAGAGGAATGTTTTTAGGAATTGGGGTTTTTTTATGTACTAACACTTTTATCTATCTGCAGGCGTGCTTTGCTTCTGAAAAGTAACTGGGAAAACTTGGTCACCTTCTTCTTGCATTTGTTTCACTAGAATTGCAGATGATCTGAATAAAAAGATTTCAGGGATTTGTAGGATCTTTACAAGCACTATCTATATTGATAGTAGGAAACATTATCCGGGAATGCACCTGTTATGGATTTGTGATCAGTGTCAGAGGAAAGGATTTGACACTTGCTGTGCTCAAAACACTGCACAAATGTTAAATCTCTACACTCGCAAAACAGACAAGGCAAAAGCTGACTCAACCCACTGAGCTGAAAGGCAGTATCAGTTCTGATGCTTTAGCAATCTGAAGGGTAGTTTATCCATGTTACCTTTGTAATTTCCTTCTTTTTCACTAAAGAGGTTAATGGAATGATTTAAAAATTAGCAATGATGGATCAAATTAAGAAATAAAACAGGCAGTATATTTTTGGTTATTGTTTTTTAATGAAAAATAAGGGTAATTTTTTATCAGTCAACTTGGGTAACGTGTCAGTCTGTTTTGTTAAGCCACTAACATGCGTTTAAATGAAATTTTTTATTTTGTGTATTCAGCTTCTGTTGTCCAGGCTATCTATCATGGCATCTCCTTCAGAGTCCACCCAAGCTGATGTCCAAAGATACGTTTTGCTGGGGTGTAATTTGTGGAAAACTTGTGCTTTGTTTTGCAAGGTGATAGATTAAATACTTTTTATCTAAGACTGTCGGGTCTGTACAGTCTATCTTAAGCAACACATTCTCCACAAATATACGAATGAAATTTGCTATTTCTTCGCATTTTTAATCTGTTCTTCTTTTATATTTTCTATTAAGAACATAGTGCTGTTTTAGGTTGTAACAATCTGAGGGCTCTGTCTGTAACAGGAAGTGGAAGTCAAGGCAAGGCTGAATTAAACTGCTTAAGCTTTTATTTTTCAGGTGGTCTAATTTGATGTGTTAGAAATAAGATAGAATGGCATAGAGAGAGGTGGTGCCTCTGTACTCAAAATTTGCAGGTGGCAGGGAGGCTTTCTGTTGCTTTGGCTGGCATTACCATGAGCTGCATCAGTCTCTGACAGCTCCATGGGTATCGAGATGGCAGATTGCTGGGGGCTTATCTGCAACAGCAGTAACCCATCGATCAGGAACCCCATTAAAGTATTCCTGTTACTAGCAAGTCCTTTTCTCTTGCTTGGTGTAGAAAATGATGAGAATTAAAATTTTTTACTGGATTATTTCTTGTGTGTAGGTCAGACTGAACTGGAAAACTAGTCTCACTGGCTTTGTTTCTGATCAATTCTCCTGTGTGCTGCTGCAGGAAGGTCAGGCTCTTACTATTTGGCATCTCTAACATCTCATCTTCTCTAACAAAGAACATTTCATGACCTAAAATGTTCTTCATTACTTATTTCTTTTACTAAGTGAAATAATCTCTGGAAACAGTTTATTTCATTGCCCTTGCCCTTCCAAACTGCTGCTTTTGGTATGCATGTTGCTGGAGTGAGAGGGTGGTTTAAAGGAAGTTGTGTGCACATGGGATGGCTTGCTCTTTAAATCTTTTTAAGTGCTTGGATGCTGGTAAGGTGAGGTTTTGTGCAAACCCTGCGGTGCGGAGGCGCCTGGCTCCATGGGTGAGCATTACTCAGTTTTACCATGAAACCCGTGATGAGAGACTGCAGTACAGAAGGCAAAAATTGCCCTTAGCTGTAGAGATATTTCTCCTCCAAGAAGAGCAGTAATTGAAAACAGCACCTCCTCTCCAAGCAGGTAGTAGAGGTGAGAGTGTTGGGAATTTGGTCTTTGAAGGGTTGTTAGCAGAAATCCTGTTTATTAACACAAACCTTGGCACTTGTGACTGTTTCACCAGTCCATGCTGTTGTTTTAGTCCCTCTCACCTGTGTAGGTCCATGTGGTTCCCATTGCACAGGTCAAAAGAGAAGGGATAGATAAGGTCATTCTCAGGGAATGTAAAAAATACACCTCCTCTATTCCTTCTTTCCCTGAGGCAGTGTGGGAGAGAGGTACCCAGACCTCAGTGTGGGCTTCACAAGAGATCCTGCCCAGTATCACGGGCCAGCATTTGAGCAGCCTCAACAATTTCTCCTGCATGTTTCACCTCGTGCTCTGTTATTCCCTCCTAGTTTATTTTTTCAACATTTTTGTAGTCCTACTCTGTGTTAGTTTCCCTTTATGTTTCAGGTTCCCTCCTGGCATCTGTGCAATTCTTTCACTTAGAAACTGCCAACTTATTTCTGTCCATGGCAATTCTGGCACCGTCCTGCAGTTTGGAGCTCAGCTCACTCCTGAGGAGCCTCTCTTTCCATTTATTCTCCCTTCTATTTAATGAGAAAATGGGGTCCTCCCTGCCAGCCTCTGGGAAGCACTGCCCAAGCTTTCAGGGCTGCTCCCATTACTCTAATGGCTTTGCGTGGACAGAGGGAGGAAGGGCAGTTAAGCACTAAGTGCTGTCTTTGGAAGAAGCTTTTCCATCACACTTCTTTGGATTTCTCTTCACTCTCTTCTGCCAGCTCTGGCCTGAGTCCCGGGTTATGTGCAGAGGGTCCTGCAGGTGGGAGCTGGCTGGGCTGTAATCCTTCCCCAGCCAAGAGAGGTGGAGCAGTATACTGGAACTGGTTTCATGTGGCTTGTAGTTTTCACAAGGAACAAGGGAAAGGTATTTCCTTTGAGAGTAAAGAAGAAAGAACTTCTGCACAAAGGAGTTTCTAAAAGGCATAACATTAAGGAGAAAAGAGAACAGTGGATGGCATGACTATTCAGAAGACAGTCTGAAGGAACAAAAAAGAATTCATGGATATTTCTGTTTCCTTGATGGCAGGTAAGAAGTGAGGCTTCATGTGCTAAAATGTGAGAAATACTGAAACGATCAATAGATTGATAAAAATACTGTGTAAGGCAGCATTTAAAAGGTGGCACTTCCAGGCAAAGGGTATGTGCAGAAGTTTCTTAAGGGGATCTGTTACCTTATGTATGGCTGAGAATCCAAGTTAGTTGAGTAGAAAATGCTACCTTGCATCATCCTTCAAATTCCCAGCAGAAAGTCAGCTGAAAAGCAGCACTCATCACATACTGTTGTATATTTTTGCAGTGCTGGGGCACCTTCAAAAGCTGACAGCTAGGAGCATAATACCTTACACCAGTAAATAGTTGGTGAATATTGCCCATAAATTCTTTCAGACCTTCAGGAAGGAGGGTAGTGTGATACCTGTTCTGATAATAGCCTGTCTTTATTCTTACGTAGCAAACATCACAGAAACTTACTTTGTTTGTTGTGAAGGGCCTCCAAAACCTCTTGGAAAACAAAAAGTGAAAAGTGGACGTAAGAGCAGCTTGTCCTCTTGGTGTTGGCCCATTCCATTATGTGATGCTGTTGAAAATAAGGCTGGAAACAACATGCTGGCTTGGAGCTCCTGCCTTAATTCCTCTCTCTTGCTATTTCCAGCTGCTGCCATCCCAAGCACTGGTATGGAAATGCACGCTTCTGATACTGGCCCCGTTAGCCTTTCAAATACTGTCTTGGGACCATGGTTTAAGGATTTTGTTCTTGCTCTTTGTTCTTAAATAGATTTCTGGTGTGTACATGAGCAGATTTGCATGAAATGCAGAGTCTCAGCATCTATTGTGTGTTCCCTTGGGTACCCTTCTTTTTAACTGGAGTTTATTATAATGAGGAGAAAATGACATTTTACATTTTTTTTATTAATCTGTATTGTTCTCTGTTGGTGGCCCTGGTGGTTTTTGCAGGAGATTTTTCTTGCTACACATTAACTCTGATTCTGAATTCTCTGAGGAGAATTTGAAAGTAAAGGATTTAAGTTGTTGCCATTTCTGAGCAATGGAATTTGAAGCCCTTTTGGACTGTAAGTAGTATAGTAGTGCCAGAGTTCTGAATCTCACTCCTCAGGGAATGTGTTGTATGATACTAAAGGGTTTTGGTATTGGGAGTGAACATGGAAGAAAAGATATCTCTCAGAAAATCAGAGGTGCTGGTGTAGTTTAACAAGTGGATCTCAGGCATGTGGAAAGTATTTAACATTTGCCATTGCCTGAAGCAGGGTGATCTGGAAGAAGCCTCTGAAACCTTCTGTTTCCTTGTCCCCAAACACGTGAGATTTTCAGGGAAGAAAATTGCTGGCCTTACGTATTTGAAGGTGTTGCCAAGGGTGTCTTATCTTGGCAAGTCCTCCTTCTATTGTTAACAGCAGGGTTCATTTTGTGCCGAGAGGGTCCGGAATGAGTGCTGGACACTATTCTTAGCCATCTGTAATAACATTCTAGCACCACTATTTTTCCAAATTATGCCTAGGATAATGTAACTGCTGGAGCAAAATCCGCTCTGCAGCTTAACAGAGGGATCTTCTGTTTCCAGGACTGCCAGTCCCTCAGTTTTTATATGTTTACACACTGCTCTCAGGAAGAATAAATAATACATGAACATATGCATTGGCTAAGTGAAATTTCCTTCTGATTATAGTGAGACACTGTTTAATGGCAATTATAAAATATGTTTCTTTCATCTTTTGCTATTCCTGCTGTGTTGAAGAGTATGCCTTTATCTCTTTTGTTGTTGCTTTAAGTTACTATCTTGTTTTTATTTTTTGAACAAATTGATCATTTTTCATATGTTAGCAAGTTGCAGTTTTGAAACCTTCTGAACATGTTTCTGGCAGAATTACCTCATCTGAATCAGAAATAGTGCTACTGCATGAGTGCCCTTAAATGCTGTGGCTGATACATCTATGTTACAAGAATAGAAGCTTTGAAAGGAAACTGATTGACATTTATCCCAAATGAAATGTTTACTCTCTGTTTAATACCTGGTGGGCAATTCAATACTCTGAATCTATATTAAACATGTTTAATATTAAAATGTTTAAGAAGCATTATTAAGGCTCAAAATAGATACTCGGAAGTCAGAGCTGTATCTTGGTATGTATATATTATGAATTGGTGTTGAATTGTATAGTGAAGTACTGTTTCTTCTGCTTCCTAAGATCATAGAATAAGTGCTCTTCAATCACCCATTTTCAAAGGCTGATATGGAGGGCAGGAGAATATATGACTCCTTCCCAAACCTGTACCTGTAGGCTAGGGAGTTGAATGCTGTTCCAGGAACCTGGATTTTACTCTCCTGTGTCCACCCTACAGTCCCATTTCATATTGAACAGCAGGTCAGTGAAGGCAAGCTGTTGGAAGGTGAACAGTCATTGTTCATTCTCTTAATTCACAGAAACCTATTTTAAAACCTTGTGGTCTGATACTGAGAAGGATCAGTCTCATAGCTGTTGACTCAGTAGGATTTATACTAGAATACGTACAGACCTGAGAAAAACTGGATCAAGATTTGGGGCACATAAAGTTAAAAGGAGGGGGTTTTTTTACTTCATTGTGGGGTCTTGATCCCATTTGTAAACAGTAGATTACACAACTTTCTTAAGAATTCAGATATTGTGGAAAAATTAATAAAGAGATTAAAATCTTTCTTCAGATAACAGTATTAGTTACATTATTTGTTCCTAACCCCATTTTTAGCTGAACTGCCGTGCTTGACATTTACTAATGTGCACTCCACATGCTTCCTCACTCACCTGAGGCAGAATTGTGATAGAAAATATGTTCTAGCAAATTTCAGTCTAGGATTTGACAATAGGATACGTCCAGCGGTGTATAGTATTGGTTCTTGCTGTCCCTCCTGCCCATAATGGTAATTGTATGTGCCTGGTATTAGGTCTTCAGAAAAGGAATAGGGGGATAGAGAAGATGCTGTAGTTCACTAGCCTGTTACTAGGAGAGCTGTCAGTTTTGGGGGCAGGACCTGTATTTAGCAGTGTGCATCTGCTCAGGCATCATGCAGTGAGTGTGGCAATTGGGGTGCAATGCTGTTCCAGGGGTGTTGTGTGCTCGGCTCCAAACTGCAGCCACTGCACTGACCTTCTGTGGGCAGCACTGGCCCATGAACCTTTCAGTTCTCTGCTTTCAGCTATCACCCACGTGTTCTGGATTTGCTCTGTCACCATTTCTGACCGAGGCTACTCATTTCAATTGCAATATCCCTTATCTTCTCTATAGTTAGAAATTATAAAGCAAATCGGGTGAAGCCTGATGCATTTTGGATTTCAATGGCAAAACTGGATGTTTTATTACAGAAGCAGGTCAGCAAATCTTTCCAAAATGCTGACATTTTCTACACATGGTCCAGTGTTTGTTTTCATGTTCTGACAACAGGGTCTGTTCTGGGCTATCCCAAACAGGACTAATACAAAAACTTTAACTTTCTGTGTCACGTTTCAAGAGAGAGTACTGCACTCAGCCCTGGGCTTTGGAGTGGCTCCAGGAGCTTAAGATCCAGTGGACCATGAAACCTGTCTCAGAAAGATGTGGCATTACATTTTATGTAACACACTGTGCTCTGTAACTGGCTCTTTCATTGCATGTGTTGAATCACTGAATTACTTGCAAGAGAGAATGGTGTATTGCTGTGGTGTTCAGCAGACAGATTTTATTGGTGGATTTCTCTTGTTTTTTCCTAAAGCAGCTGCATTTTTGGAACATACAAATGTGCTAGGGACTATGGATTTCCAGTACCCATAGTGAGAAAAGAGGGATGGGGCCAGGGAAGGCTAACTGATGAACTTAACAGCAGACTCATCTTTCTGTGTGGCAGGAGTGCGTTTCCTACTTAGACACACTGGACTGCGTTCTCGTTGAGAAGGTGAGAACAGTTTGATGAGGGCTGAGAAGTCTGTTTAAGTTTGGGAGTCAGGACAACAGCTGCTACAGTCTAATCTGCATTATGATGAATCCAGTTAACAATCAACTGTTTTAACAATTAGCTCTGTTACCAGATCAGTCCGTTAAGGTCATTAAAACTCTCTTTGCTTCAATTTAACCCCTCAGGTTGCCACTTCTAGTAGGTTGAGTATCCTTATATCCTAATGTAGAGCATGTTATGGTAACTAATGATCCAGGTCTGTTGTAGCCACTTGACCTACTATTTGTGTCTTTAATGATTCAGCAGAGATATGCCTTTAGGTGCTGCTCTAAACAGTCCCCTAAATCTTAAAAAATCAATGATAAAGGAGCTTAATTATAATTTGTACTGACAGCACTGTCTCTTACTTAGGTTGCTAAGTATTTTCATTACATGAGGTTGGCTTGTTTGTGGACGGCAGGCATAGGAATTGTTCTGTGATTATTGTTCTGTTCAAAACTTTGTCAAACACTTACTATATGTTGAGTTTTTCCCATTCTATGCACCTGACTACGTTTAAATTGCTTAGGAAAATTTAATTTAAAACAGTTTGGCTGTATTGAAGAATGGGCTGATGAGAAAATGGAAGGGGAGACCGGAGAAATGTATATTCTTTTGCCTGTGTAATGTTGTTCTGGATGACAGGTTGTGCTGTGAAAAGATCTTCCATCTCTGGCTTGAAACAGGAAATTAGTTTGATGACCAGGGCTCAAATCAAGAGGCAGAATTAATTGATCTAAGAGCATGGGGCAGGGAGGCACAGGATTGAGGTGAGGCTGAAATTGGAAAAAGAAGTCCAGGAAAAGAGGAATGGACAGAGGAGTCTGAGAAATGAGTGAAGCCCAGGCTGGAAAAGCAGGACACATAAACCAAGACTTGCTAGCAAGGAGAATAGGACCATCAGAGAAGGAAAAGCCCAGACCTGGGATGGGAGTAGATGGGAAGAGCTGGATAAGAAACTTCAGGTGTGGAGCTAGCAGGTAGAATAGTGGATTCCCACAAAGCACCTCTCTTCCAAGAAGCTAGAGTAGCACCCAAGGTGCTTGCTTCTCATCCTCCCTTCGTTACAGGAAGCAGGCTGGCACGGCATCCTGCTCCCCTGCAGCACTAGCAGGTTGTCCTCTTGCCTTTGTCGAGTCAAGTGGCAGAGGCCTGTGCGGAACTGAGGGCTCCAGGCCTGGTGAACCATATGGCTGCTGGCACAGCATCCCATGGTGGGAGGCATTTGTCTGCCTTCCTGTTGGGAGGAACCTAGGAAGCTCCCATCCTTTCCTCGGGGCCTTTATAGTCTCATTTTAACATCAGGGGAAGCACTCAGGGTTAAGGAGTACTGAAATAAAGCTGCTTGTGCATCCTGTAACTTTTTCTCTGTGACATAATCCCCCCCTCTGCCAAAATGTGCTTTGCTCAATCAGAGAGAGGAGTTATGCTTATAGGATGCATTTTTTTTGTCTGGCTTGCTGCAGAAAAAGGAAAAATGCAGTGTAAGAGTCAGGGAATTACTTGAAGAAAATGGTTGTAGCAGCCACAGGAACATGATCTGATCCTTCCGGCCAGCTGATTTGCGTGATGTTGAACCAGTCATTTTAAGCTGAACTTCTCAGAGGCTGTCGTTAGGTGTTGTACCTAACTCACTGGAGATGCCCAATCCTAGAGCCTGGAAGAAGACTGGTAAGAATATTGCACATTCTGTTTTGAAGCAGAAGTTTCAGAAAAGCATCTCAAATCAAGTACTGCTCAAATCAGCAGATACTTCTGAAACTGTGCCATCTGTGTCTTAGCTCACTCACCATGTAATGGTAATAATGCTATTTCTAAAAGAAGGTTGTGGGAGATTTTGAAAATAAATTAGCTTAATGTTTTGTGATGCAATCAAGAATAAAGAATTGGATGAGGGTGAAGGCTGGAGGAATATAAAGGAGCTGAAAGATTATAGTATAAAGTACAGTGTCATGCACCTACAATCTAATGCAAATGTCTGCTATAAACATGGAGTTCATCAACTGGAAACTACAAAGGAGAAGGAAAGATACAAAGGAAAAGAAAGACCTGGGAGCATTGCTAGGTCTTGTGATAATTGAGGCAGCACTTTCATGGTCTGTTACAATGTGATCTTAAAAGGTCTCAATGGCTATCAGAGGAGCACTAATGCATTTGAGCTTTTGGGAGAACTCATCTGGACACTTGTCTGTGCTTCCATCTTCACAGCACAAGATGAGAGCAAACTGGAGAAAGGGCCAGTGAAGCTGTTAGCAAGGTCAGAGGAATGGATGGCCAGTTTTAAAAGGTAAAGAAGAAGATACGGCCTTGCAAAATGAAGGTGGGGGGATGAGTAGGACAGCAGTTTGTAAATACATCTGCAGGATTCACAACAAGATGGAAACTGGATGAGATGAGGTACAGTTCTTGGCAAAATAATCATTAGGCTTGAAATGAATGAGAATAAGTTGAAGTTGAAAATTAAATAGTTTTTTAAGAGAGTAGCGAGAGTCTTGGGCAGCTTCCCAGAGTGGAAGGAAGACACCTTGTTGGGCAAGGATGTAAGTAGGGCCTGGGCTCAGACTCAAGAGTCTATAGCCTGCTAAATGTGTTAACTGTAGCAGATACAGCATGTGCACTTGGACATCCTGCCTTCAGTGTGTGTGGGTGGTTGACCTTTTCCTTCTCTCAAGTGAAATCAAGTCATTAGGAATTATCTCTAAATATTCTGGCCCCATACTTCAGAGCTTGAGCTGCTTTAATCTTAGGAAGCCTTGGGGAGCCAGATTACCAGCGTATCTGCCCCGCAGAGTCTGGGAGCATATGAGGAGATATCTTTCAGATGGCTGGTTTTTAAAGTGCAGCCAGAGAGGTCTGTTGAGTGCCTGAGCATGTGTTCAAAGATGGGGATGTATGTGCTCTCTGTTAGCATTTCCAAGATGCAGAAAAGCCTCATGTCTGTTTGCTCCAGGATATCTGTTTGTCCTGGTTTATGCAGCATGTCTGAATTGAAAAACTCTGTTGTGTAAGGGCTGAAGGAAAAAATACATTATTGGAGTGGAAACATTGCCATTATCAGCCTTTGGATGGCCTCCACTTCATGTTTGTCACATGCAATTCATATCTGAAAGGAACATGTGTCACTGCCGATGTGATGTGCCATGTCATAAAAGCTTTGGTGACATTTTCTGACCTCTTAAAAGTCTAACGCAAGAGGTTTGCAACTTGTAAATGCCATCTGCCATGGCAAAGCAGCTTCCCAGTTCTCTAATCACATATGCCTCTTGTGAAATGCTGCATCACCTTGAAAAAAATCAGCATATTAATGGAGGAAGCTTGTCGTTTTACTCATTCCCAGATTCTTTACATAATTCATCTCTTAACTTTTTTTTGCTTATTAAGAACCCTGAGGGGTGGAAGTTGCAGCAAATCCGTGATAGCTTTAGGAGTTCTGTTTCATTAGAGCTGTATTTACTTTCTGGTTTTTTGGTACTCTGAATTGGAACCATTTTCCCTATGATCTTAATCTTTTGCAGATACTCATGGGGTTCACAGATGGAAGTGTGAAAAGTCTGAGTTGTCTCAGGAGCGTGTAACAGGACTTTCAGGGGGCATGTAAAAAGAGGGGAATGTTCTTCATTAACCTGTGTTTGTTCCCTTAGTCGATTATGGGAACTGAGATGTGCTAATTCTTTGAAATTGATTCAGCTTCTGTCACACCAATAGCCTCAGATGTGGGATAAGGAGACCAAATGTTGAGTTTGGCTTTTGCCGGGCTGACAGCTTATATAATGGACAGTTTTGAATCAGTAGGGACAGTTTTGACAGCCTGGAAAAAAATAAGCAGAGTGTTTCATGCTTGGATAGGAGGGAAGAGCACTTTATCCGCTTATCTTTTACTTTGCGTAGTGCTGTTGTTGGCTGCTCTGGCTTTTGCATGTCAATAAGAGAAACTTTCTAAAGAGAGGATTTATTGCAGGAAATGTGTCCATATTCCAGGCCACATACACAACATGCATTCCTTTCTGAGGAGCAGTGAGCAAAAGCTACTTCAGATGGTGCCAGGGTACAAAACTGCATCTCTACAAACTGTGGTGAGAGGCAACAGATCTCCCTCCTGTCATAAACAGTGCTTTTTGTGTTTGCTGAGAAGAGTGTGAGCATTGTCTAGCCCTCACAACCAGCGCTGAAGAAGTTGGGTCTGTTTTTATCACTCTATTACAGGCAGGGAAGGAGGTGTGCTAAAAAATGAAGTGATAACACTAGCAAATCTGTGTAAGCAGCAAACCAAGATACCAGAAGCCTTGGCTTGCCAGCCTGTCTCATTACATCATGCCCAAGTGCCCTGGGCAAACCCTGTTCTTTTGACTGTGTTTGGACATAGCACTGGTGACATAGCAAGCTTCCATACTGATTCTAATTCTGGTTTTTATACATAAGATTATAATTTCCCTGACAGGACCTATCCTCAGGCTCCCTCTTGGTAAAAAGATCTTTTCATTTCTTCATTGGGATATGGAGAGGTGGGGCTAGATGTGGATGGGTGTCACAGAATGGATAAATAAAAAATATCAACCAGGGACAAGAGAAATCAAGAAGCCTGTGAGCATCACTCTGGATGTCATGTTCTGAGGTAGCAGGGATATGTTCTCAGTCCAGCACTTGCAAGACTAAGTCATTACAGTGTGCTGCTCCCCTCCTAGCAGACCATATGGAAAGGTCCCACTGTGCGTGTACCGCCCCAAGGGTCGAGCTCACAGATGGAGCGATGAAACCCAAAAGCTGCTGTGCAGGAGTTCAGTGGGTTTTTTGTAGCTGCTTTGCCATGCAGCCATTTCAGTCTGGCCTGTTTTTATGGATCCTGACAAGATCTGCAAAACAAACTTATTTTTAACTGCTATTCACATGATTCTTATCTTACCATTCTTAATTTTAAGAAGGTAATATGGGAGTTGGGTGGGATAGATTTTTGCATTGGCTGCTCTGGTTTTTTGCCTGGTTTGGCCCTGAAACAGAAGGAGAAGCCATCTCTTTTTTGCAGTAGCTGCAAAGTGACAATGGTTATATTAGCAGTTACTGCAGGCTGGTTGGTGCAGTGTAAAACTACACTGTTTTATTGTGAAATCAGCCTGTTGGTATGGCCTGGGAGATACCAGTGCAAGCACCTGAAACAGATGATATTTGAACTCCTTAGAGGATACTGTGTAGCTTTTTATCACAGCCCAGTCATAGCTGACATTTAAAATGTGCAGCAAGAAGGAGGGAGGGAGATTAGGGACATGTCTCAGTAGAGGTATTGCAGCCCATCTGGGCTTTTCAGAGTGAGAAACTGTACCCAGCTGGGTATCACTGGATGCTATCAAAATGCTTGCTTTGTTGTCTGCTTGAATAATAACCGGTACACCATGTGTGGGAAGGGATTTTTGGGGCAGAAAAACTCCTTAGCATCCAGCTAAGGCACTGCTGTTGGGAAGGCTGCATGAGGAGCTGGGCCTGCTGCTTTCCTTCCAACGCTTAGCAACTTCTCTCGTTTTAGGAACTTTCCGCTGTACCTTCTGTGAGACTGAAGTGGAGGAAGATGAGTCGGCAATGCCCAAAAAGGATGCAAGGACACTCGTTGCAAGATTTAATGAGCAGATTGAGCCCATTTATGCCCTGCTTCGTGAGACAGAAGATGTTAACCTAGCCTATGAAATCCTGGAGCCAGAACCCACAGAGATTCCTGCCCTGAAGCAGAGGTGGGAGTGCGCCTGGTCTTTTCTCACTGCACTGCTTCCTTGTAGTGTGTTCCTTTGTTCTGTGGGGCTTTCCCAAACCTTGCAGCCTCTGGCTGCGTTGAGGACTTACTTGTATAGCACCAGCTATGCAAACAACTGACAGAGTCCCCCAGGGATGTGCGGTTTACAAGGAGACAGAGGGCTGTAACCATTTTTTACTAAACAAGGCAAATGACTGTTCTTCTGGTCAGCCTCCTGCATGTATTTTTCTGTGAGGTGGGATGCTTCAATTGCCTGCTGCTTGCCATGCTGCAGCTGGTATGCACACCAAGCCCTCACCCTAGTATTTAAAAAATGCAAACTGCAGCTGCTTGACAAAGCTCTGCAGGTGCCATCTAGGCTGTCTGTGCTGTCTTCTGTCTCTCAAATACTTATCTTTCATCTGTTCCTTTTACTTCTACCTAGCTCTTGAAACAAAGCTGTCTGTAGTCTGCACCTTGTATTTCAAATCCTCATATTGCAACATTCTAGTTTGAAGACATTACTTGTGATAACCAGATTTTTTTCTTCTGATTTTCTCCAACTTTTTACACACCTCTTTTTTCAGGAGAAGACCATGTTGGAATCAAAAACTCCTTAAAATGTTCTTACCCATGGGAAATGACACTTTCTTTCGGAACATTCCTAGCTTTACAAAAACAGATGACGTTTAAATAATGCAAAAAGATGTGGGGAGCTGTCAGTTTTGTCAGCTGTGGTGAAATGTGATGCACTTCTCTGTATTTAAAAAAAATTAATTAAACACACAGGGGAAAAGAACTGTACCATGAGGAGAACCATTCCCACAGTGCCTTGGGGTGCTTGGCTTTAGTTAATAGGAGAGCAAGCAGGATGCTCTTTTTTTTTCTCTCAGGCTAACCTTGAGAGAGAATGTTCCTCATATATTCATGCTAGACAGCTTCTAATTAATATAATAAAAATTCTTTGTCTCTTCATAGTCTTTTTCTAGCCAAGAAGGTAGCTATTTTTCCTCATCATTCTGATAGAAAAACAGAAACAGTACAAAGAGCAGAAAAGATTTTTCCAAGGTCGCACAACGTGTCTTTGGTGATATGGAGAATTCTTTGAAGCCTTTATACCCAAGCTGAATCATTAGACTTTGCTTTAAAACCCCTTTTCTGTAGTATAAATAGTAGAACTGGGATAACCCTACCAAAAAGAGAGTAATTTTTCAGTCTTCCCCTTTTGTGTACAGGAAATTATCGCAGCAGAGGCCTGATGCAGTCCCATGATTAAATAGCAGCACCCACTTGCTTG
This sequence comes from Corvus cornix cornix, assembly GCF_000738735.6. Lineage (NCBI taxonomy): Eukaryota > Metazoa > Chordata > Aves > Passeriformes > Corvidae > Corvus > Corvus cornix. Next base: position 21,689,853 of record NC_046332.1, on the reverse strand, counting down.
ACTCTTAAATACTTAAAAAATATTGTAAATGATTAATTACTCTGTGCAAGGAATGACAAAATAAATAGGCAGCTTTTTAAATGCTTACTTGAACACAACTTGTTTCATCACATACAATGATTTAATTATTTATTAACTCTTATTAATTCAAAGCAGTTAATTCCATGAAAGCACTGCTGTGAGATTTTTTTAAAGTGCCAAACCCTGGGTTATTTATTCCCTCTGTTTTTATGGAGTCTTGAGTGTCTGAAATCGTTGGCAAAACTGACATTTGGTGATTCTGAAACAAACCGAAAAGGTCACAAAATGCCTGCATCTTCTCTTTGCAGTAACTCAGGCAACTCCATGTTACCAGCTCTAAGTGGCCCCACTGACATTGCATGACTCTCATTCACCTGCCCTGGGAAACTGGGTAGATCTTCATTTATATTTTCCTAAGAGGCTGTTAATTCTTAATCGTGGGAGAGCATGAATTAGCCCCACAGGTTTCAAAATAAACCTGCTTTACTTAAGCCCTTCTGTGTGGTTTTTGAAAAATTATGGATTTTAATAACCCCTCCATTTCCTTGTGTCAAAATAGCATGATTCCAATTAACAAAAAATCTTCACAGAATTAATTTTCTGTGGTCATGCTGTCAAGAACCATGGGTTGTCTGTTCTGAAGTTGAAGCTCTTAAGAGCAAGTGAAAATGTGTTTTATTCTCAAATGTGGCAAAAAAATAAAAGAGTTATCCCCATTATCCAAGACCTTTCTTAATAGTCTGGGCAGGACTGAGATGAAAATTTCAAGTTGTTTGTCCACTGCACAGTGTGGTTTCTGTGGGTCATACCTCAGCTATGTCAAGGACTATTTATATTGCCTTTAAAGGCAGCTAAACCACTCATTAAGGGATTTCCATCAGGGTGAATAAAACAACCAATGGGTAACAGACTAAATGTAGCCACATCTGGGCCACTGAGCTGCCATGGTTCCTGCCTGCAACGGTGGCCATGCGAAGTGTAGAGCAAGGTGGGGAAAAAGTAGTTCATGGATCTCAAAGACAAAGAGAGATTAAAGAGATTCCTTCATCTGCTCTGTGCTGCCTGTAAGGCAACTGACACACCTGGCCTTTTGCTGGTGCCTGGTCCATGGTGTCTAATTCTGTACTTTGGAACAGGTTGGTGAACAGGAAGTTCTCTTCTTGCAGAAAGAAGTGTTCTCCTGCTCAGGTAGTCTTCAGGTGGTGCTCACACCTACCAACAGCGTCACTGAAGATAAAAAGATATAAATTGAGGCACATTTGCAAAGCTTATTGGGGTCCAAAATTAGACAGAAAGTGTCTAGATGGTTCCAGCTCAGTGTGGGACATTGCAGTAGATCACGTGAAGTAATTAGAACTGTAGGTGTCTCTTAGAAATGTTACTTTCATTTTTGAAACGTTCCTGACGTCATGGAATAAGTGTTTTGCTGCTAAGTGGTTCTGTGTAGGAAAAAAGTCAATTTCAGGCACACTTAGAGGGGCCTCTGTGCAAAAGTATTATTAGGTAGTTCCTGGCACTACTGAGTGTTTAGTGTCATGCTGTAGTCATGGGGAGGGAGAGCTTGGGGGAGAGCTGCATTGTGCATCCTGTGAGGAAAGTGGATTACATAAAATCGTCAGGGAAACGCTAGTTAGAGATTTCTATTGTGTGGGAAGCAGAGTGGTGCTTTTGACAGAACACACGCCTGTCTTGGAGAGCTGAAAGGTACCAACACTTGAAATAACACGCTGGGAAGAAGGTCTCTGTGTGGTTCCTTAGGTTACATAAGCAATACATGCGCATGAGCCTTCTGCCCCAAAATTCAAGGCTGCTGTGAAGCTCTCCTAGCAGAGCTGGCTGGAGGATTGCTAAGGACACAAGACATGCTAACACAGATGCTGTGAATTATTTTGCTAACAGGTCCCAGAAAATTCACTATTGAGAGGCTGTGAGTAGCCTTGATCAACACTGTGGCTCTACACACCAATATTTTTTATCTGGGGAAGAGCAGTGTTCACCTACCTGCGTAATTTCCCATCACTGTTTACCCCTAGAAATCCAGCAGAATTAGCTCATCAAGGTAATGTCCTTGCTGAACTAAAAAAAATTGCATATTAGTCAGGTCTTCTCCAAATGCAACTTTATTTTAAGCTTCTTGGTTGGAGAAGAGGTCATTGGGTAGACAGCAGCAACTGAACCATGCTCACTGATGACAACTGTCAGCTCAGCTGGCATCATGGAGTATCCCTGATGGATTTACTCTGGCCAAGAGGAGGAGGAAAAGCAGGGCTGTTCCTCCTGAAAAGCTGTAGTTACCGCTGGCAATTAGATGACTGAAATTATATGGCTGAGGGTGGGTGCAGTCTGCAGTGGATTTGTTTCTTTGAAAAGATAAAATATTCTGAAGTAGAGGAACAGTCATGTTTGGCTTTCCCCACCCAGAGAGCAGTGAGTTTCCATTCAACCACTTTCCCCGATCTATGCATATGTAGCAGCACAGGCCAGGGCGTATTTTAGGCTCATTGCCATCATCAGTGGGCAGAAAATATTTCACCTGATATCCTCTTTCAATCAGATCCAAGCAGGAATGTTTTTCTCCATGAGTCTCCTGAGCTAGAAGGGGCCCTGGAGGAAAATGTGCAGGGAGCAAAGGAGGGCTAGGCTTTGACTGCCATACCCTTCACATAGGTCAGCACCTTTATTTCTCCAGCTTTTCCATAGTAAAGACAGTTCTTCTGTCTCCTCCTGTGCTCCATCAGCACACAAAGCCTTTTTCCCAGCCCTGGTTCTCTGGTTTGAAGGTGCTCTCTCTTCTTTCTTCTCTGCCTGGAAACCCCAGTCCTCTCTAGGCTGTGTCTGTGGAAAGTACAGATCTCCTGTTGTAACACAGGAGAGGCGACTTTTCATGTGCATTGTCACTCATAATTCAAGCAAGGGTTTGAATTGTGTTTTTCGTGGTGAGTTAACTCCTTCAGGAGTCCTCTGATTAGTAACAGTTCACAGCTCTGAACGTGCTGGGTCCCTGGGCCTACTGTCTACCTTGGTTCAACTTGAGTTCTTTTTTATGCACTATATGGTTGCTGTGTGAAGGCCAAAAAGGCTTTTCCAAATACCAGACTACTGTTTGACTGTTTTGCTGCTGTGGCTTTTGTTTCAGGGAATTCTGGGATTTTATGCTTGTTTTTACGTAAGTGCATCTGCATCTCTAGTGCTGCCTCTTCTTTTCAGTGTCTGTGATGGATGTTGCTGTAGCCTTTTGTAGGGTTTCCCACTAGAGAACCACAGGTTTCCCAAACCAGCAAAGGCGGCAGGAAAATTCCTGGCAGCACATGTTAGAACTGAGAATGAAAGTTCTCAGTGCAGGTCATGGGAGATAACTAATCATAATTTAAGTGTTTCTGTCCAAGGAGGGGCTTGTTCTGAGAGCTCTGTTTTTCTCTCTTTGACTTTCATGTAGCAAGGAGCGTGCAGCGGGTGCTGGTTCAGGGGCAGCAGCTGGCCTTGCAGGTGGACACCATCGGGAAGCATGGACTACAAAAGGACCATCATATGAGGACTTGTATACCCAGAATGTCGTCATCAGCATGGAGGACCAGGAGGATCTTAACCGGTCTGCAAGTGAAGGAAAGCCAGCCAGAGAGAGACCCATTTGGCTGCGTGAGAGCACGGTGCAGGGGGCTTATGACCCTGATGAAATCAAAGATGGTAAGAAATTCACAGAGCAGAAGTCCTGCAAGGCCTTTACAGTGCTGTCAAAAACATGTTCTCCTGTGTGTGTACAGCTGCTGCTTCCAATACTGGAGCTTGTCTGCTCCACTCTGCTGCGCAAAGCACCTGTGTGTAGGCAGATGTAAAAATTCCTTAGATCCAGGATTGAAATCTAGGTCAGTAAAGCTGAGCTGTCCGTGAAATTTTGTGGGGGCTTCTAAAATGTTAATTAACTGTTATGTCTTCCACCTTGAGAGCTTATTGCTCCTGGATGAAGGTTTTTCAGTTTCATCTAGAAAGCTGTCTCCCTAATAGGTCACTGCTGAAAAATAACATTTTCTAATGTTCAGTGACTCTGAAGTCTACTAAATCTACCAGCAGTGTTTACCTGCTCCCAGCCTTCTTGCCAGTTGTTTCTCAAAACTTGTTATATATGAAGAATACTCAGAAATAGAGCTGGAAGTACAGTAGGAAGGTCTGTCACCATGGCAGGTGAGTTTTTATTCCCTTCTGTTTGTTTCTCATTATCTCTGCTTTTATTTTCATTCATCTTGGGGTCAGGTTGTCCACAGACCGTGGTCAAGATGTTATAACCATTAGTAGAAATATTCTGCTTTGGTATGTGTGCTGTTTAAGCTTCCATGCCAAAATTGGAAATGGAGACCTTTTATGGTTTTTGCAAGAGTGAGTCAATAGATAGAATCTTTAGAGTCATTTGAAGATTATGGACTGAAATTGTTGATGCCCTAGGAAGAAAAGATGGCAAAAGGGAGCCATGTGTGTGAGCATATGACCCTGGAACTTGTGCTGTGCTCAGAAGAGGAGTGGAGTATTTAGGTATAGCAGAAGTGAAGAAAATGGATGTGATGTAATGGTCAGAAGATACCTAAAGAATTGTTCACATGTAATGCCTTTCAAGTGTATTATGGATCCTAAAACATTTTTCAAATAGATTAAGCAAAGTGAGATGATTGAACAATCTGCTCCTGCAGTCTGTAGCAGATGTTGTTACTCACCAGCCATGGTGAGTTCTCACCCCATTTTTCTGCTAGACATTCAATTCCCCTCTAGTTTTAAATCAACTCCTTGAGACAACTTTTGGTGTACACAGCATAATGTTTCTCAAGGTGTCACTGAGGGACATGGAGGGTGGAGTATGTCTCCTTACAGGATGATGGCATCACTGCTTAACCTCCTCAGCTACTGGAGATCATAGAGGGGGCTTGTGGAAATAGCCTGAAATTGCTGCTGCAACACATAAACAGGAAGGACAGGAACTTGGGGCCGTTGACAGAAAAGATTCACTGCTTGGATCTGGCAGCAACAGTTCTTGCAAGCAAGAGACAGCCCCACTCCTGAGCCACAAAGTCAGCATTTGTGTAGCTACCTCTGGCTGTTGTGGTTTCACAGCTCTCAGTGTGATGAGCTATGATATTATTTCACAGAGGTGCTCTCCCACAGCCTCTTATGCTCCACAGTCACAAGCAGTGAGCTGAGCACACGACTGCCAACATGATGCCTTTATTCTTTCTTTCTTTCAAGAATTTGGCAGTGTTCTAATATTAGTAGTTGTAGCCATCGCCCATCACTACGACTTCATTTACAATGAAAACAGAAGTCCGGTGAAATTAGGTGTGGTTCTTTTGGCCTTTATTTTACCACAGGAAAGGAGTGACCACAAACTGCACTGGGTTTCAGTGCTAAATGCAGAATTTACTTCCTTCACAGTCGTTTTACATCTCAAGTTTTAAAACGTAACCAGCACATTTCTGACTGGGGGGGGAAAGACTTGGGAGCCGCCTGCCTGAATGTGGTGACAAAACCATGAGATTCCGTGTCTTGGAGGAATGGGCAAGTGGCTGCCTGTGTGAAGGCAGAATGCCAACACCTCAGCTCCAGCAATTGTTCATAGGCAGCATCTTTTGGTGTAAGACAGAAAGTTTGCCACAGGGAGCCTGTCCTGCTTCTTAGGCCTTGTTTTTATGTAAGGTTCTCTGTATTTCATGTCTTGTTCTGGGTTTTTTTTGTTTGTTTTTTTTTCCATATTGTCTGTAGTTCTTTTGGTGCTAGGTGGACTCGCAGCCCTCTCATCAAATGTAGGATTAGGAGAGGTTTCCTGTGGAATTCTACTTTTTGAGCAGAATTTTACCTTTTGAAGCCATGAACTCAGACATCCTGCCTACCAGAGCCATATGGAACCCTGCCAGTTATTGTACTGCCAAATTTACTGAAAGAGGAGCACAGGCCAGGTGTGTCAGCTGGGACACTGCAGTCCCCTTCAAATAAGAGGTGCAGGTAGGGAGCCACAGGGACTGTCTGGGCTGTGTTTCAGCTTGGAGAGCAGGCAGTGGTTTAGTGCTGTGCTGCACAGCTTGGTTGCAGGCTGTCAGCTGCATCTGCTCCATGCCACCACCATCTTCCTGTAAGGAGCTTTTTCCCTTCCCACCTGGTAGGTGCACCTCTGAGCTGAGCAGGCATGGCTGCTCTAAATGTTGTTTTATAACACATGGTTTCCACATATTCCTTGTCTGCCTGGGTCCATTTCTTCTCCATGTTAATCCTTACAGGCAGGGAGCTCAGCAGGATAGGGCCTAGGCTTGGGTCTGTATTTTAAGGACTGCTTTGCTTTCTTCTCCGCTGTAATGCCTGAGTTGGACACCTCCTTGGGGAAGTCTTTTCCAGGTGCCTGCCCATCGTGCATTTGTTGTCTTCACTTGCAGTGTGCTCCTGGTCAAGGCTTCCAGCTGGGAGCCACAGTGACTCTAGGCGTCCCTTGCTCCTAGGAAATGTCAGTACTTGCTCTGCCATTATAAGAAATAACTGTTTTAAGGGTGAGGAGGAGTTGGAGAAAGGGTGTGACTTGGCCAACTGAGCTCAGTGGCAGTAATTAATAAAGGTTAAGAAAACTCTTTCAGGGCCATCACACACATCTCTTTGAGGAAATGCTCATTCCCTCATGTCCCTTTGCAGGGAGCCGGGATCTGGATGTGTTCCAGGAGCGTGAGGAGGGCCGGGCAGCCCTGGATGACAATGAGGAGGTGATGCGTGCCCTGCTCATCCATGAGAAGAAGACACCTTCCGCTTCCACTGTCACGGTCGGCGGTGCCGCTCCTCTCTCTGGCGGCAATGCGAGTGACTCCGAGAGCGAGACGAGCGAGTCGGAGGAGGAGTCCCCTCCCCGCCCCACCGCCACGGCCACCACAGCGTATGGGCTGGAGGAGGAGGAGGAGGATGAAGAGTTCGAGGTGGTGGCAGAAGACCCCACTGTCACAGTGGCTGGGCGTCCACATTCTTACAGCCAAGTGAGCCAGCGCCCTGAGCTGGTGGCCCAGATGACACCGGAGGAAAAAGAGGTTTACATAGCCATGGGGCAACGCATGTTTGAGGACATGTTTGATTAACTGGTCCCTGCCATTGCATTTTTTAAAAGGTGACTTTTCAAGGCAGTAACTCCCTAGCAGAACAGAAGACTGAAGCGCATCTTCCCTCCCCTGTGCACAGGCAGGGTCACTGCGGCTCAGCACTGCTGAACTCAAGCATCCTGCTCACCAGAATAGGGGTGCAGCAGAGCTGCATGAGCCAGAACACATAGGGGAGGACAAGTCTCAGAACTGAGGATGCTTGCAAGGTGAAAATCTGCTTCAGGGTGCCCTACATGGGCACTGCTTTAACCTTCTCCAAGGCCCTAGCAGCTCCTTCCCCTGATGGCTTTAAGTTGATTTTTGTTGCAGATCCCAGTGAAGTTCTCATACCTGCCCTCAGAGGACATAAGGGCTCCATACTCTGAGCAGAGTGCTCTGCAGAGGAGGGTGTATGTAACATACAGCTGCCTGTGCTCAGCGAGGGGAGAGGAGAGGGAAGCACTTGTCTGCTGATGGCAAGCTTGGACGGGGCTTGTACCTGACCTCTGCCAGCAGCCACTGGCCACCAGAGTGGCTCTTTCTAAGCAGGCCTGTAGGCAGCAATCTTCTCTTGCTCCCGGTCACTCACTGCTGGGACTCAGCACCTCAAGGTCAGGTGTAACTTGAAACAGGCAGAGTGGAAGCCTTGGACAGCACACAGAGTCAATCACTTTTTGTCAATGTAACAAATGCCCTCCATGGATCTGAGTTGCCAGAGCTCTGACTTGCCAGGAGATACCTTCATTTTCCGATATTGCTGCCTGTTGCTTCTGCCTAGCCCTGTCCAAACTCCAGTGTTGCAGACAGTTCATAGTGGGCAGAGCTGCTGTCAGGCAGTGCCAGAGAAGTAGCATAACTAAGTTTTATTTGCAATCTCACCAGGGCTGTATGATTTTAAGAGGAATTACACAATTTTGAATTCTGCTTGGCACACTCTTTTACCACAGAAAGACATTTTTCAGTGCCTATAGAGCAATACAATGTTTTTAATGTTTTTCTCTTTCAATTGAAAATGTTGCTTTTTTAAAATTGTTGTGTTTTCCTACATAGTACTACAATAAAACCAAATTATCAAAGAGTTCTGTGTTCCAGAGAGTAGGGGCAGCATTATGTGCTGTTCCACTTACATGGGCGGTACAAATTTGCCGTTCACTGAGACTGTAAATCTGTTTTATACTAACTATGCTTTCTACATTCTGCTAACCTTGTAATGCCTCCTTTGTGGTTTGATTTTCAGCTTCTCGATATTTTGAATCCCCTTCTTTTTTAAATAGTGTTTTAAATTTTCTTTTAAGTCATTTTAAAGAGGAATAAATAAACAGAAACTTCTCCTCTTTGTCATCTTTCAGTTTGTCTTGTGCCTAGTTGGGAATGTTGTTTGCTTATCATTTTGATTTATTGGATTCAAGAAAAAAAACCAATTTGAGCTCTCCTTTTGAGAGGACCATTTGAAATCCCACTGCACGTTGTTTCTCCTTACCAGAGCTTCATTGAATGCCTCTTGGAATCTCCTACATTTCCAGCGTGGATGTTTCATTACACCAGTGCTATGGGAGGCTGGTTTTGATCAGCACTTCCATTCCTTTTCTCCTTCCTCAAGGGAGGCATAGGCTGATGGTAGAAGACTCACAGACATTGTACTGCTGGTTAAAATGGTGTTCTTGTGTAGACAGGCTTCCAAGATCTGGTATCAAGCTTCTGGATATCAAGTCACAAAGCTGATAAGTCAAATTCAGTGATCAGCTAACAGAAAAAAATGTGCTGTACCCATTCTGTCTAGATTTAATCTGGCTGAATTCAGTATTAACACTGGAGAAAAGCAGGTAGATTTACAAGGAGCCAAAAGCAGAAACTGAGGACTAATCCTGAATACAGAAAGCTGCTCGTGCTTGTAACTCACCAGGACCTTGTACTGGGTTTTCAGTGTAGAAAATCAAGGTTTAGTAAAGCTGAAGTGAAGAAATACCCAGCATAACAATCTATAAAGTAGTGGGTTTCTTAATGGACATATTTAATGGTGGTTTGTGCAGCAGTTGCAGTTTCTGTCATTTTGCAAGGCACGTCCTGCACATGGGGAAATCAGAGCAGTGGTTGTGGGGTTTGCATTCCATGTCATGCACCACATGCAGCCCTGGGGAGGACTGGAAAGATCAAGGTGCATGAGCAGATGCCATCATTGTTTCCTGCTCTCTCCAACAGTTCCTGGCATTAGAAAGGATGGCTGCTCTACTCTGTTCCAGCCAGTTCGGGCTGCTGACGGACAACCATACACTGCTGCTTCCCTGTCATGACAAGCACGGCTTGAATGAACAGAACACACAGTTGATAGTGCCCTCTTCCTGCAGCTAAACAGAGCTCTGCACACATGTCAGGAGGGAAAAATAGCCTCTGCAAGCAAAGCCAGGCACTGCCAGCAGGTTGGTGCTAATGCAAGGGATAAAGCCATCAATTCTGAGGAAGGCCCAGCCACTTCCCCTGCCTGCTGGACCACATGTGCTGCATTAACACTAACCCAATAACGCTGTCAGGCCTTCCTGGGTGGATGTTCTGTCTAACACCATTCAAACCAGTTTCTGCATCTGCTTCCGGCCTAAAGCGCGTTTTATCTGATGAGTGATATCTGAGAGTTCAAGAAGCATTTGGACAATGCTCTCAAGCACATGGTGTGATTCTTGGGGGTGTCCTGTGCAGGGCACTGGAGCTCAGGAAAGAGAACTGCATCTCTCAGGCTTCCCATGCTCCTCTTCCCAATGGTCAAAGGGGCCTCTCCCAGCTGGATGAGAGCTGCCTCTGTTCCTGCTCCCATTGCGGGTCAAGAAAACTTCAGTGGAGTTATGTGCTCCCTGCCCAGTACAGAGCAGGCCAGAGCAGATCAGCTAAGCTGTTGATGGAGGACATGTGCACTGTCAACTCTAGGAAACAGGAATGTTAGAATCTTTTCTACTAAGCTTCCAAAAATTGGCTTCCTCCATCCAACTCTTCCTGTGCTGCTGCCTCCTTCAGACTTGGATTAAACAGACTTGCTCTTTGAGAGTCAAGGGATTTGAAGGTCCCCTGGAGGAATCCTGGGGGGCAGAAAAATAGCATCACCTCCTCCCTAAGACATCTGAGGAGCTGTGCCTCAGTGATGCCTGCAGCGCCAGGACATGCTGTGAAGTTTAAGAGGGCCTGGCGGGGGAAGCAGCCTGCTGTGCTTGGGTCTCTGTCTCCCACTGTGCCACTGCAGGAGGAGAGGGAAAATTGTCTCAGGAATCAAATGCAAGACAAAGCCATCATGGAAACAGAAAGGTTATGAGCAGGTGGAAGGACATGTCAGCAGCAGGGCAAGCCAGCAGGCTGTCCAGGGGTGGGCTGTGGGGGAGAAGCAGCAGCAGCCCCATTCCTCTGGTGTGTGTCAGCATAAACGAGGGAGGCTGTGGGCTCTGTCCTTTGGAGCAGGGAATGTCACACAGTGCTCCAGGTAATTGCTCTGGGCTGTCCAGGACTGGTACTGCCTTATCCCACTGCAAGCCCTGGGCTAGGTAACCATGCCTCAGGCTTGTTCACAGGAGGCTTGGGAATACTGATCTAAGCATGGACAGCCAACGTTCCCTAAGCATCACAATACACTCCAGTTTGAAGTGTATGGACTGTGAGACAACACAGTCTCCTCCAGCAGCAGAGGAGCTGAGGCTGAAGAGCAGCTTCTCTGTGCTGAGCTGCTTCCAGAATAATGATCAATATTTACAAAGTCCAAGGAGATCATCACTTGTACAGTCTTGATAGGAGGCATAGCCAGATGCTTGAATCTGTTTAAGATGTGAATCCACAGAGAGTCATGGAGAGGCCACTGCTAAAAGGAGTGGCAGCCCAAAGCGTGGGGAGCGATGTCTGAGTGCTGGTGCTCTTGGAAGGCTGCCTGCCTGCCTGCCTGCCTGCCTGCCTGCTCCCTCCTAGCAAGCAGAGAGCAGAGCACCGGCAGCACCAGACTGTTCGGGACTACAGTCCTGTCACTGTGGCAGAGCTGTTCTATCTCTCTTTCAAAGTTATCCAGGGAAGTCTGGGCTTTTGCCTGTTTGGGATACCAAAATGAGCTGTCAGAAAGTAGTTTCTTATTTACCAGCATTTAAATTGAGAGAGAATGAACCTAATTTATATTCAAACAAAAATCAGACTTTGGAAGCACCTGGTATCTCATTAAAAAACATTAAGGACAGTGAGTATTAGTGCAACCATCCTGAAGCAGCAGACAGAGTCTCTGAACAAGTTGCTTTAAATATAATAGGTATTTTTGCTTAAAATATGTTTGTGACCTAAATATAATTTGATTTCCATGCCTTTGAACAGTGTGATGCTAATGAAGCAGGCGGGGATGGCAGAGAGGAGGCTGAGGCAGCCGCATCGGAAGCGGCTCCACTGCAGTGCGTTAGAGCCCCTGCGTGCGCTTCGCCCCGGCTGTCACAGCCACCAATGCGCCAGCCCTACCCAGGGCTGGCCAGGCAGCAGGAGGAAACCTTGGGCTGCTCAGCCACAAAAGTGAGCAGGGAGCCAGCCAGAAAATGAAGGCTGATCAAATGCTGTTCCACGAGCATTAATGTCTGGGTACAAAAAAAGGTACATCTGGCAAGGAGGAAAAAATCACATTTCATATAGATGTGATTAGACCCCTGACATACTGCTTGTGCTTATTTTTCACCTGGAGTCCATATCACCAGCCTCTGCCATCCCATTACTTGCTGGAAGAAGGAGGGTGAGCAGTGGTAATTTTGCAGTGAGCTAAAATTGTGCATAGAGCTGAGAAGCCTGGCTCAGTTCCCCCTGGTAAAGAGATCCTCCTAGTCTTAAGCATTTATTTTCTGCACTTCTGACAATGGAAATCTGCCTGAGCCAATGCCAGATTTACCAGGCTCCGTTACCACAGTCCATGCTTTGGCTGTTTTTTCATGACATGCAGTATGGGGGGACAAGTGTGTCAGACACCACAAATGTTCGTGACTGACTGACCTGGGTGTGCTTTAGGGTGCAGTGTCTGAACCAGCGCTGGCCCATGTGAGGCAATGATTGCTTGGGTAATTTTGGTTGGGTTAGCAATACCTGCTCTTGGCAAAGGTGCTGGTTGTTGCTCTCCCAGTCACTGCTGATGGGCTCTCATAAATTCAATCTGTCTGCAATCACACACAGGTGTCAAAATTAAGCTTCAAGTGCTTTACCATCACCACCACCCCCAAGCAGCTCCAGCTTGTGCCATGTCCACTCCTGGGACACATGGCCCTCTCACGTCAGGTGCACCATGTAGGTCTCAGCCATGACTGCCTCAGCCTGTGCCACATCCCAGCAGAGAGGTTTAATGAATGGTAGGTCTCTGTTTTTCCAGAAGTGAGCTCTGGCTGGGCTCAGGCCCCCTCAATTCCTTCCATGGGGAGAAAACAGGTATCAGCCCTAGGCTGGTCACACATTCTTTGCTGCTTGAACTAGATGTGGTTTGGTAGGACTGGGTTTGATTTTTATTTTTTTAACCCTTGTTCTTTTTGTTCCTTGGGAATATTTTGAGTTGCTGAATTTCTCATGTTTCCCTGCTGCTTCTAACAAGAAAAAACTTTTTTTTTTTTAATGTAAATGAGGCTGTAAAATCTTGGTAGAGTGACATATCTGCTCTCCCTGCCCTGCCACCACAACTATTCTTCCATTGCCACACAGTCCTTTTTCCAAGAAGGTGTATGCTTTCGACACCTCAGCCCTTCTGGCAATGTCAGGAGATGAAAACTATTCCAGTACAACACGGAAGAGTAGAGGGAAATGCAGTTAGAGGGAAATTGGGGCTTAAGAAAATGGTGCATCATGAGAGAAATTTCACTCTTGCATACTCTGCCAGGCCACATGGGTGCTGTATCCACACAAAGAAAAATACAATGTGATGAAGAAGGACTTGGCTTATGGTGCATTTATCCTGGTGTATTCCCTTGCCTCCGAGCCCATTAGGAAGAGTAATATTCTCCAAGTGTGCCAACCTCTTGTAGTTACATAAAGGCGTCAGGAAACTCCCAAGTTAGCAACCAACTTCAGCAGGAGCCTGCAGGTCCATTTGAATGATCTGATTCCTGCTTTTGTCATGTTGAGAGGTTTGGTGTAAAAATACCTCACAGCAATTAGTTGCGAAACTGAGTTCAGTTGTGACATTAAAAAGTATCTTTTTCTTCTAATATTTCACCAGAATTTGTGCTGTTATGTCTGTGTATGAGAAACAAACAAAGTCATGTAGGGGGCTGCCCAGCCCTCCTCAAACATGCCTCCCTTTGGGAATGTTAACAGATAAGGACTTTGTATGGTTTAGGTAGAAGCTACTGTCAGGAGCAGCAAATGACAGCTGGAGTTTTTGTTCACTAGACAGTCACATCATTGCAGCTGTTTGAAGTGTGGACTAAAAGTGCTGATGTCCACAGACAGCAGACACGGGCTCTTACAGCTGAACATGTGTCAAAATGCCACATTTTCAGCTCTTCCAGTGTTGGGTTTGCTTTTCTTTAATTCTTTGCATTTTTTGCTTCTCGTGCAGCAGGCTCAAGCATCTTTTGGTGCACCCAGGTGCTACCACAAACTAAAGACCTCCCTGAGGCATTGCTAATTCACATGCTAATGGGATCTGCCCCAGGAAAGGCATGAGTCAAACCATTAGAAACCTGAAAAACAATCAAGATGAATATTGTGGGCCGCAGTGCGTTTGTTGAGGTGGTCAAAGCCAGTGAACAGGAGATGAACAGCTCCCTGTTTGCAGAAAGTGTGTAGGGCACTCCAAGTCTGCAGTGAACATAAAAACTGCTTCATGCCTAAGTCAGTAATGGAAAGAGCATCAAAACTGGAAGCCCGTATTGGGAGGGAAATAAACTGTGCATTACTAAGGGATTATTTATGTTTGTTGAGTAGAAAGGGGCAGTGAACCAGAACCTTTCTCTGTCCCATATGCAAGACCCTTTGGCACCTGGGGACGTAACAGCGAAGCACAAATGGGAACCGTTCTGACCTCACAGCTGCCAATGGATTGATCCGCACAGGAAATCCAGCGCTTTTTAGCACTAGAAGAAGCCAAGTGTTCAGTGAGACCAATGCAGCCTGTGCTGTGGCAGTGACAGCTGCAGAAGCACAAGGAGAGCTGTTGTGATTCAGTACTCATGCTTGTCCTCTCTGGTTTTCACAGGAGCTGTGGCCATGCTGCACGATTCATGGAGCATATTAACAGAAAGAATGTGGTCTACTGGAGATGGTGAACTTTCCTTCCTTCCTGGCCTGGCCACTTCCCCCAGCCCTCTCCTTGTGTTTTGAAAATGAAAAATATGAAAAATAATGAATTTTCCCTTTAAACTGGGATAACAAATATGATACCCAAGCCTACAGTTTAATGGCAAGGAATCAAGGAGAAAAAGTGGTTGCAGGTGACAGTCCATTTTGCTGATAGCTTTTCCTCACACCAAGGGCTGTAACTATAAAATCACAGAATCTCAGAGAGCCTCACAGGAGAGCAGGACCTGTATTGCTGAGTGTGGGTGGACTCTCCAACCCATCCCAAGGGGACAGAGCAGGGAGTTCCCATGCACATTTCCAAGGCACTGCATGACTGTAGGATGAAAATGCTGTGAAAGTGTAGAGGAAAGTGAAGAAGTATCAGGAGAGCAATAAACAGGGCACTTATCTCCTCCTTAATCACAGCCCAGCCTTCAGGAGGTCTGCAGGGAGAACTAATGGATTAAATACAGGTATTAAATGAAATCTTGGAACCATTTCCCTCACCTGGCAGGACTGAGAAGCCAATGGTAATGAGGGAGTGCTCCCAGTGCATTTGAGCTGTGAGAGGCGACCGAAGGAGCCAGGGCCATGGTTGCTCCTTTACAGCCAGGGGATTGAATAACCTGGGCTTTCCCTGTTGCCAGGGGCAATCCTGAAATTTCCTGAATATGTCCTTCAGCAGTTCCCACATGGACTCAGTCTTTTCAAATTGCTTTCAGCCTGAGGAGGCAGTCAGTCTGTGTTTTATTTCACTTGCTGCAGTGCTTGACCATCTCCAGATTATGGGGCACACGAGCAAAGAGCTGCAGCTCTTCTGCAGCCAAAGACTACAGCAGCATCCCAAGAGATGTCTTGATCAGATATTGATATGACCTGCACAAAACCTTGCTTGGGTGTCCTCAAAATGCTTTTTGGGTCTCCAGGTGCCCTTCTGTCAGAGGGATGTCTCCAGAATGTGTGGCTGAAGATGAGGGGTGATTTCTGTCCCGGTGCCATGGGTGGCTGAGTGTAGATGGGAGCTCACCAGGAAGGTTTCAGTGAGTACAAGCACTGTTCACAACTGGGAAGTGGAGATGGAACAACGTATAGTTAATTACATACCTTAGTGCCATGGGGTTTGATGCTGGCTGCATTCCCAGGCCATAAGATCTCACCTTGCTTTCAGCAAGGATTCAGTAATCTTTCCTCCTCCTTCCTCTCCTAGGAAGTCATTTGCCTTAAAAATATTAGGAAAAGCAGTGCTTTTCATAACTTCTGGGGTTTATCCAGAATGTGTGAACTAGGACAATGTGAACTGGCCCTCAGGTGACTAGCTCAGCAGGGTATGGGGCGTTACCTGCTTTCTCCTTTACTAACTGGATTCGATGGTTGGAATCCTTTCATGATCAGGTGGTTTGTGAGCAAGTGCTCACAGAGAGGGCAGCTCTGCCCGCAGCTGGAACCAGCACTGTGAACTCCACTCCAAAAACCAAGCTTCTAGTGCTGGGCAAAGTTAACACATCTGTTGGGAGAAAGCAAATCACATTAATAAATGGTAACATAATTCAAAATATTTTTTGAATATAAGGCTAATTAAAGTAATACACTGCTTAGGGACAAATCAACACCCATCAGGCTAATCAAACTGTTATCTAAAATAATCCAACACAAGTAGAAAATCCTATTTAGCTCTGTGATGATGCCAATCATTTTATTCAGTCACTTTCAGAGTATAAAGAGAATCCTTCATCTTTGAAGTCAGTGGCATTAGTTTCTCCAGCTCCTCGTCCCTTTCCTAGCACACTTCCCCTTGCTTTCAGAGGGTCACTGGCTGGGATGCCTGTCTCCCACAGTCCTCACGCCACCACTACCTGAATAAAACCTCAGCAGAAGTGATGCTTCACCAACACACACCATTCAGGTGCTGAATTGTCAATAGGGGTTGCTTGAGCATTACTGGGAGTAGAGATTACATTTTAGACAAAACTCGCTGCTGCCACTGTACTGGCAGTGGGAAAAGGCCAGGTTGATGAGGTGTAGCCAAGATCAGGGTCAAGGCCAGGTCTGCAAGGAGCTGTGCTGGGTGGCTGTTGTGGGACCATGGGTGATAGTGACAGTGACAACACAGCAGTGGCCTTGCCACTCAGAGCTAATGTCATAATTCAAGCAACAGTAATTAAAACAAGGCAGCAGGGTATTCTTTGCATAATAAACCCCCCCTTTAAATGAACATCTGTCCTCAGAACCCTGAGCTAACTCTGCGCATTGGTCCCACTGACAGGGCTGTATCAGAACAGTGGCTCCCTGAGAGGCAGCCCCAGGTGAAAACAGGATGGGAGGAGATGGGCATGGAAATTAAGAATTAACAGCTAATTCATTCATCAGGTACAGACAGGCTTTGCCATCTCCTCACTAGCTTGTAATGCACACAGTCCCAGCACTGAACTCACTATGCGATTTTAGATCCTTGGCTTCTTTTGAATGCAAGGAACTTCTAGCTCACTACTTATTTCCCTCCTTTCATAATTTTATTTCTGAAGTTAAGAATTGATGTTTCTTCTGTTTGTGCTCCTGAGAGGCAGTTACACCTTCCTACAGCTATGATCTACCTGCTATGACTTCTAGAACCATTTTCTTCCTGCCCAGGAATCTCCAAACTCCAGAAGTGGTTTTGATCCATTTCTTTTGCTCCATCACCTCCATTCCCGTGATGTCAAGGAGAAGTCCATACACAGGAAGCTTCTTCAGAAGCTCTTCAATGACCTGAGTTGCTTTTCTCCAGCTCTGGAGAGAAATAACAATGAAGTCACTCATGTGTTACATGATCTGGAGAGACTATCCCTCACACAGAAGGGAGTTATCATGAGCTGAGGAATTCCAGCACATCTCAAAAGTTTTATCATAAGTTAACTTTCAAAGAGGATTAGATGCAAAAAATATCACTCTGCCTTTCCAGTGCCAGAGGCACTGGAGATGTAAATTTAAGGATGCAGTCAGTGTAACTACCTGAGCTATGGCCTCCCAGGGGCACCATGTCTCCTCTCTCTTTCCTCAGTCTGGACACTGGAAGTTCATCCAAGGGCTCAGCTACTCAGGTAAGCAGAAAAATCTCAATAACATGGAACATAACAGAGAACAGAGAACAAAGAACAAAGGTTCTGCAGGGGCACTGCAGAGTGGGAACATGGACCTGGGAACATTCTTCCCTCTTCCTCTTGTTCCCAGCAGCTTCTGTACACCCCAGTACCCAGTTAGCAGAGGCCTGTCCCAGTGCCACCACACAGCACTGCTCACAGGCATGAGGCAGCACAGCACAGAGGTACATGGGTTGCTCTGGAGTAGCAGGAGTGCCATCAAACCAGATGCCTTTGGAGTTCATGTGGCTTTACACAGAGAATTGTTTCAAAAGCACCCTCGTGCACCCTGCACAGAGCTCACCTGGCCCTGTGGTTTAATTGCTGTGGCTCCATGCTGTCCCAAAGCTGCCAAAGGACTTCTGGAGCCCAGCTGGCCACAGCAGTGATGGCTGAGCTTGCAGCGTAGGGCATCCAAGCCATAACCAGCCTGGATGTGAAGTGGCACTACAAGAGCCAGCTCCCATGTCTCCATCTGCAGAGCAGCACACTCACAGCCTGGACAAACAACCTGTGAGAAGCTGGGATATTAGTTTGTATTCAAGTAAGTGTCTCCATGACACCTGCTGTCCTACTTGGGTGACAGGCTTGGTCACCATCAGGGTGGCACTGTCAGGAACAGACAGGGCTGCTTCAGGCTGCTCCATGGGGACATCGATCCCGTGAGCTCAGGGGAGGAGCAGATCTTCAGGGAAAAATGGGAAATCACCACTTAAAGGTTTAGCGTGACCTCTGGAGCCACGCGATCAAGTGAGACAAATGCCCTTCTTTATGGCAGATTTCCCTCTTCATGCTGCCACCAAGAAGTCTCAGCTGTGATTTTTTTCCAGCTGTGCTGGTGGCAGATGCCTGTGGGTGGATTTTGAACTGGAGGGTTTAGCTGCACTGGTGCAAAATCCCTGCTGTAAACAAGGCTGACGTCTGTATCTGTCTTTCATTCCTGCAGCAGCCCTTTCCACTCTCCCCCTTCTC
This sequence comes from Corvus cornix cornix, assembly GCF_000738735.6. NCBI lineage: Eukaryota > Metazoa > Chordata > Aves > Passeriformes > Corvidae > Corvus > Corvus cornix. Next base: position 21,671,402 of record NC_046332.1, on the reverse strand, counting down.
CTCTCTAATAAAGACATCCTGGCAAGCTTCCTGTTTTTTAAGAAGGCTCATAGCTGCCAGTTGCCCTGGCTTTGGCTTCATGCAGGCCTCTTCCTCTGCCCCTATTAATTCCCCTGTAAATCGGATCATGATGAAAGGGAAACGGCAGTGTAATTTAATTGTCCTCCAAGCACAGCGTGCTGCAGAGGGATGCTGGTGAGGATAAGTCCTACTCATGAGATGCCTTTTTTATCCCTATATTTTACTTTGCAGGGAGATGGGGGGGCTCAGCATTAGCTTCCTCTTGCTGGGTGCCTTCTCGTAATGCCCAGGAGTGGAAGTTCACTGTGCTGCAGCTTCCCCTCATCGAGAGAACAAGAAAATTGAGATGTCCCCACTCCGTACTGGATGTAGGGCTGGGGGATGGGAATTAACTAGGCAATGGTTGGACAGAGCCCTAAAATATAATGTCCTTCCCCATTGTGGCTGTCAGGCAGCCCCATAACTTGGCAGAGCACTGCTGGATCCTATCTTGTCTCCAGTGAGTGGGAGCTGGGGGTGGAAAAGGGATGGGGAGCAGAGAGATTGGTGTCAGAAGTGTTTCAGCAGAGAGACAGGTCCCTTAACACAGAGAGCAGGGGCAGCAGCAGGAGTCCCACAGCTGATGTGGGTTGTGAAATGGCTCTGGAGCTCAATTTAAAAGCAGCAGAGGCTCAGGCACACAAACAAACCACGCTGGGTAGGAAGGCACAGCACAAGAACCGAGCCCCAATGCCTCTGTGTCACTGAGCTCGTCCCCCCAGGCAAGCTCACGGTAACACGGATTATGGTACAGTTTTTCCATCAGAGCTTGCTGGGATACCTGCTTTCCTCGGCAGGGTGGTAGCAGGGAGATGCCTCAGCCAGAGCAGACAGCTCCTCTGCTCTGGCTGAGGCACAGTGACATGTTTGCCATCTCATCTTTTCTTGAGCTTTTCCTTGGGGACAGTGTTGGCTCTTTTCTTCCTCTTAACTTCTTAGCATTCCACTAAAACTTTCACCAGTTTCTAATCCTTTAGGGAACCATCTCTAGCAATTAGGAAACTGCATTAAAGTGATGTTTTACTGGGGATCTGGTAGCTAACATAGTGAGAAAGCTCAAGAAAGGTGTTGAGCTGGAGTCAAGGGGCACTGGGACTTTGATCTGAGGTGAATTTATTCCCACAGACTCTGATACTCTGACATGTGAGCTCACGTATGATGGAGAGATCAGCAGCAGGTGCCTCCTGCATGGAGGTGGAGGACCCTGCACAGCTTTCCTTGCCCAAATGGCAGGAACAAGATGGGGGAGGAGAGTGGGGCAACCTTGAGCCTCTTCACAGGAGCTGAGACTCTAATTGCTGCCATCACCAGACTTGTCACCAAAAGGAGTCTGCTGTTAATAAGAGGTAACCTGAAACAGTCACTTGTACAATGTGCAGCACCACCGGAACCTCTCAGCCCTTCAACTGCTGCTGGACACTGGAGACCACCAGCTGCAGCAGGTGGTACCTGCAATGACAAGCACGTACATTTTCATGGTTTGGGTTCTTCTGCACTCTCTGCCCTGAAATTCCCAAGCAGATCTTCTCCCCCATCAAGACCAAAAGATTTTGCTGGTAAAATATTCCTTTTTCCACACTTTAAAATGTCTGGTGTAGAAAATGTACATGCTTCTGACTTTCCCTCCAGGTGTCTTGTGATTTAATTAATCCCAAGTCACATTTGAATATCTTCTGAGACAGAGGCACAACACTAATCCTCTTGCATAGGAAAAGGCATGCAGATAATTGCTTCTGTGTCTTAGTATGGGGAGAATGTCTGTCAGATGGAGAGTCACGTCCTTACATATTTCTGATGAATTACTGTTTTCATTTAAATCCTATAAAACAATTATGTAAGTTGGTATGCTCTTGAGAGTGTTGGCCCCAGAATTATTGCTGGATCAGATACTTATTGCTGAACAGTGTTCAGCCTTCTGCAGGCTGCCTGTCTCTGCAGCGGAAAGAGGCCAGGTTTAGATTAGATATTAGGAAGAGATTCTTCACTGTGAGGCACTGGCACAGGTTGCCCAGAAAAGCTCTTGATGCCCCATCCCTGGAAGCGTTCAAGACCAGGCTGGATGGGGCTTGGAGCAGCCTGGTCTAGTGGAAGGTGTCCCAAACCATTTTGTTAACATCAGGGTGAGGTGGACTGGTAAAGATCTCCCATGTGAAGACTGGTCCTCACCTGACTGGATTTGGCTGTTCTTCTGACCAAAAGTGAGAGGAAATGCTTTGCTGGACACAGCCCTTCTGACATCCAGAAGCAGTTAAGGAGCAAGGATGTACCAGGTTCACCAAGTGACTTCATCTGCAGTGGGACTGAGCCCCAGTTCCCTGTGACTCCTCAATAGCTGTGTGCTCATGGCCTCCACATCTCTGTTTCCTCGCCAGACATTCTGGAGTACCTTTTTCTCATTTGGAGTTAAATGTCCACCTGCCAGGCAGCTCTAACTGGTTAAATGCAAACCTGGGTCTAAATCAGATTCCAAATTCAAGCACAGTCATCACCAAAGACACAGCTGCCAAACAGGAAGAGTAAGAAAGAGAGGCAAACCAGAATGGTAGGCAAACACACTCAGACTTTGACATTAAGATGTTTATGACCCAGACTATTTACAGTGAAATGTCAAACATAATTTGAAGATTAACAAGTAGTCTTGCAATGAAACAAGCAGGAGAAAAAACAGCAGCAAAACCAGGTGTGAGATGCCTCTGAGCCCAGTCACCTGAAGGATGGTTTAGAAAGGATGACATAACTCTGACAAACCCCTTCAGTTTACATGTCATAAGGAACTGCAACATCAGACAAACTGAAAATACAGCCCGATTTCTGGTGCACGTAAGACTAAATCCATTGTTCTGTCCCCACTTGGCCTGCAGGATGTCCCAGTCTGCCATGGTTTCTGTTTTTCTTGTAAGTAAATCTTGTAAAGAACTTGCCGCACGGAAGTCCCTGCTGGGAAAAGCTAGATATTGACAGCAACCACCACAATCTTGAAAGCTTAATGAGTAATTCTTTCTGTATATCCTACACAAAGAGGATATCTTTGAGTAGACCAAATTGAAAATACCATATCTCATTTTGTTTGAGCTCACAGCACTATCCTCTAGTGCTGTGATCATCAACTCTAATCTTTGACACACCTTCTTCAAGTTGTTGAATACTCTTATGAATGGATTCTGAATGATCAGATAAATTCATACAACACATTCATTCAAAATCTTCATACCCATGTCTGTGTGCTAATAAATTCCTGGAAAAACACAAGGTGAGAATGTAATGCGTGTGCCTGTGTTAGCATGTATACACATATATATAGAGAGACTGGCAAAGTACCTGTACCAGAAAGAAATGTGTGACTTGTCTCTAAAATGTTCTCCTCTGCACAAGAGGTGAGATGTGGAATACAGTGCCCTTAGGTGAGGTTGTCTTATCTCACATATTTATGTACAATTAAGTGAACTCAAGGCTTACCTGATTTTAAACCTTGTACAAAGCTGTTGGGCCCAATGCTCCAGCTTTGTGTCTGTGCCTTGATGGCGCTGGAATCTGTGCGTCATCTTGAGTCTAAGTGATTTTACTGCAATTTGGTGATGAAGTGCATGGAGTTTCTAGTACCTGCTGGCCAAAGGGGTTCACCTACTCTGCACAGAAATATGCACATTTTAATTTCTTGTCCCCATTTCTTGATGAATAGGCAACCTCGGAAGGTGGTCAGAGCACTTCTGTTTGGTGCCACTGCAAAGTCAGGAGTTGGAGTGGGGAGCAGAAGTGAGCCTGCGATCGTGCTCTTGGCAGTACAGCACAGACTCACAGCCTGGGTACCAGAGCAGCAGCAGGAAACAAGTGTGTCCAATTTCTGTACAGGATGTGATTTCCATGCTCATCAGATCGTGGAAACTGGAATAAATAGAATTAATGATCTCTTGGGACCATTGCAGACAGTGTGAGTGGAAGTTCTTCAGCAGAGAACTGCACTTTCCCCCTCTAAGTGCCCTGAAATGCCCTCACCAAGTACAGAAAGAAGGAAAATCCTGCTGTTATCCTACACTTTCTCCAACCATCAAATGCTCACAAATGAATGAAGGATGAGGTTGGAAGCAAAGGTGGGAAGAAAAGTTCAGCACTCCCACTGGAGAGAGGATGCTCTGGAAAAATCACTGCTGAACCTGGTGCTGCTCCTGAAGACTGATCAATATTCAGAGTAGTAAAGGGGCCCAGAAACCTGGCAATTACCTAGAGAAGAGCAAGGTGCACAGCAGGACCCTGTAATAGCTTGATATGCCAAAATCTTGGCATATGTGCTGCTGTGCTCCAAGTTACAGCATCCTCGAAGGGATATATTAGCACTGTAGGGTGACAAACTCCACAAGAGTTCAGCATCTTGTTTCCCTGATTCTCCATTTTTAGCCTCCAAACTCAGGGCAGTTTGGAGGAGTGGTATGTGCCGAGGTCAGCCCTCTTCCTTGCTGAGGAGCAATGATGGAGTTGGGAGGACACAGACCTGGGAGCCCAGCAGCAATGTCAGGTCCTAGAATTAGGCAGGGGGAAGATAGGGAACAGTCCCTCTAGCAGGAAAGACTAAATAGATTAAGGCTCTGTCCTTTCCAGTCTTGCCTTCTTGGGAGCTGGTCAAGTCCTTGGAGAGGTAGCTTTGAGTGCTGGACTGCTCCTGGGACTGTGGATCATGACTTACAACAAGGTGTGGTTTTCTCTGCTGATTACAGAGCATTTGTAATTCTGACACCACCATGCCCCTCTCCTCAAGATCCCACGTGTGTATCTCATCTCACAAATTCCAGCCCTGATTCTGAAAGGACCCACTACTGAGATGGCAGCTACTTATTAAAGATCCAGTCTTCATAGTAGAAAAGGAACTGGAAAAGAAATGAAAATTTTAATTAACGCTACTGATGGTTTATAGAAGAAAAGCAGTAAGAAACACCTTTGGTGTGAGACTGATATTAAACTATTTTTAAAATTACTCTTCCTCCTTTGAAAGCAAAAAATAATTAACTCTGAAGTGCTGGTGATGTAATACCAGCTCTGAGTGGTGGTGCATATATCTAGCACTTTAGTTGTCCAGTTCTGAGAGATCCCAGGGGACAGAGTTTATAACAAGTATATTATCCCCTCATTGAAGAGGTATTTTTTTCATTTTAGAGGAAAAGCATAGCTCAATAAATGATGTTCACCAAATCCCAAACTAATTGAAGTCGGGAAGGTGCTCCAGAGGCCATCCGGCCCAAGGCCCCACTAGAGCAGGCCCAATTAAAGCAGGTTATTTATGGCTTTGTCCAGTCATGAGTAGCTCCAAGAAGAGAGATTTCCTAGTTTTCCTGGACTCTATTTCAATCTTTGATGACGCTTATAAGGATGAAGGAGCTTTTCCCATACCACATCCGAATTGCTGGCATGCCACCTCACCCCTGTTGTCTCTGCTACAGTGCATCTCCAAGAAAAATCTGGCTCCATCTTCTCTGTGCCTTCCCATTGCAGACAACAGCAGGATCTCCCCATACCTTCTCTTACATCTGAACAAACCCAGTTCACCCAGCTTCTCCCCACATGCTGCCCTTCCCTAACCATCTTGGAGACCTGATGCTGAACACCATGTTAATGTGTTTCCTCACTGGGGAACCCCAAAATGGAGAATATCTTCCAGGTACATTGTTAGGTTGGGTGAAACAAACTGATTCTGCAATTGGAAGTCCCAGGTTTAGTGTTAGCAATAAGCCCCTGGCCTCAGGGTAAGAAGTTTGCATCTCTCTTGCTGGCAATACATGCCCATAACCAGACCAGGGATTTTGCAGTGTGGCAGGAGTGCTTTAAGAAAAAAACCAGAGTTTCAGCAGATAATTAAAAATAAAAATAGGTGTAGGTGTCAGATCAGCCATGAGTCCGAACTGTCGCAGGTCCAAGCTCTGAATGTCGTTTGAAACGCACACCACAGCAAAGGAGGCAGCTGGACACACAGCTTGGATGCATCCTGCTGCGAGCCCTCCTGCCAGTGTGGGAGCACAGGCCACTCCCATTCTGCGGGATGACAAAGGCAGCAGCAGATCATGGGGCGAGAGGAGAAGTGGGTGTGGGACCTTGCAGCTGCCCTCAGTGCAGGAGGGGGTGTCGAGGGAAAGCTGCTGCGGAAATCACGTCACATAAGAGCTGCAGGACTACAGGTGCACAACCCCTGATGTTCCACACCTCTTGCAGGTAGAAGAGAAGGACATGGGGATGGATGCATCCAGGCAGCCCGGAGCCACTGGGGATCCTTTGTCTGCAGGCTGGTCTTTTTCTCAGCAATTATGAGTTCAGCAGATCCCTTCTCTGGTACTGAGTCAGTGGGTGACAGGAGGCAGTGATGGAGCAAATTCAGGGGGTTTTAAGGAGCATCAGCTGAGCATGCCGACTTGGAGGCAGAAAGAAGTGCCAAAGGAAAAGTGAGGGGCAGTGGAGTGCTCCCTCCCTGCCACCATGCTGCCATGCTGCTGCTGCTGGCAGGCAGTGGGGTTAAGTCTTTGTGTGGCTTGAAGCAGCTTGTAAAATATTGTTAAATGCCTTGAAATTCTCAAGGTGATTTGGATCAAAGTACAGACTTTCAGTACTTTTATTATTTTTGTGAGTTGATGGGGTTTTTTTCCCTCTATTAATCAGGCTGTGACTTCCTGTGTATTTCTGTGATAAATCACTCACCTTAATGATAGTGTCATTTAGAAATAAGCAAGGGGCTGGCAGCAAGAGAAGATTTTGCTATATTATGCACATAGATGTACATATTCCATTTTACTCTAATGGACTGTTCCAGGTATGTGGAAGGCCCAGGACACCGAGAGGCAGATGCCAACGTAGAGAATGTCTTTTTACAGCAAAACCTGCTGTTACAGCCAAGTTCCATGTCCAGAAGGTTGAATTATCAGGAGTAATTTCCATCCCATTGCTCACGACATGTGCATGGAGGATGCTTCTCTTCATAACCATCTCTCATCCTCCAGTATTCACTCAGTCAGAGTTATAGCTCTGCCATTTTACAACGTCAGAAATCCTCCTGAGAAGCTATTTGCAATGCATATGAGTGTTTTTTAATTTAACATTTGTTTTCAGGAGCAAACAGGCAATTGCCTCGAAAGAGGAGAATGAATGAACCCCCCCAAAACTCACATTGGCCTCCCATAACTCATCAGTGTTAGAGGACTCCCCGCACGGTGCTGCCAATATTGTTAAAATGTCACCTGTTATTTATGCCACTGTAGCCAAATGTGACATTTATGGCTGTAAATGAGCAGCAGGCTTGACGAACAAGTGAAGAGGCTGAGTCCCTGTGCCTGTCGCTGCCCTTGGGCTGCACTGCCTGCTGCAGCTCAGCCCAGGGACACCCAGCACCTCCCGCACTGCTGCCCAAGTCTCACGTCTCATAAAGTTGGTGGCTAATTGAAAAGTGCTTACTCCTCTTTAACTCCAGCACTTAGTGCTGCCTCTGTGGTTTTCTGGAGAGAGGAGCAGCAACGACCCTGCTGCTAATGAAGAGTTGAAGTTCGAACATAAAGTAGCAATTCACCGTAGGTCATGTATGGAAAATGCCTCTGCCTGCCCAGAGCTGTTGTGTTTCTTCAGTGCACAGGGTTTTGTTCTGGCTAAGCTAAGCTGCCAGCAGGGTATAAACTGAAAAGGATTCAATTACAGCCTGTCTACTCTTCATCAGGGGTGCCCAGGGTTCTTCACCCTGCAAGCCATGTATCAACCCCCCAAAACAGTCCTGTACTGCTTTGGACAGAACTGATACGCCTGGGTGCTGTTCCCTGGTGAGAAATGACCCATCTGTGTACCCTGCCTCACCTCCCAGCCCTCCTGTGGTACTTCCAGGCTTGGAAGTGGCTGTTGGGTCCCCAGTTCCTCAGGGTTCCAGACCTGGCAGCCCACCCTGGTAGCTGGGGCTTGGCTGAACAACAAAGTCCCAACAAAGGAGCTGGACGCTGCAGGTTTGGAGCCAGCACTATGGAAACAATCTTATACTCGCAGGAAATGACGGATATATTTTCTCTTAGGATGGGTAAAAACGAGTCCCTCAGAGAGCTGGTTCCCTCCGCAGAAGGGCTAACAAACTCTACTGCGTGCAGAGAGACCACTTCAGAGCCTGCAGGAATCTCTTTGGTTCTTTCCAAGGACAATTTTTAGAGGTCAGCTACAGTCAAATAATTGTTGCAAGGAAGAATTCTAGCATAGAAACAAGAACATTGTGTTTGAAAAAAACCAATTAGATTCCTCCCAAACCCACAACCTGTTGTTCTATGAGAGGCTTTCTGATCTCAAGTCCATCTTAGTAAAGACAAGAAGTGAAAGTGACAAGCAACAATTATTATTGCAAGCCTTATTATATGTAACAAATGAGAGTAACAGAAAGTCTGGTGACTGTGCAAACAAGTCACCAGCTAGGAAAGAGACAGCTGATGGAAGAAGATAAAACATTAATGAAAAAATCCTGAGTTTAAAAATTAAGGGCAAGAAGGCATTATTTAAGTATACTAAGACCTAGGGAAATCCTTGCAATCATACAGGAGAACAGGAATCATAGGGACCTCTTGGACCATCAAATCCTCATGCTATCTGTATTGCCATACCAAACAATCCTCTCCGTGGAAATAGTGGTATTAAAGTAGTTCTTTTTGTCCCCAGATCCCAAGGGATGGAGGACTGTGTGGAAAGCATTTTAGAATCTGGTATTTTAGTTGGTTATAACCTCCTTGTGATTTCATACTTAAACTTTTTTGTTGGCAGTTCACACCCATTCTCTCTCTGACAAAAATGCCACTCATCAAGTTCAGTAACATCTCTTTCCTTTGTTAGTCCCTGTAGCTCCCTGTGTTAAAGATGGCAGAATTGCCAATTGTGATTACACAAAAAGAAGAAATATTAATTGAATATTTATGCTGTGTATTTGGAAAGAAATGGGATGTGCTTATTTCACAGGACGGAAGAAATACTTTCTATCTCATCACTAGCAATGGAGGATGCGAGCAGCCATCACAGCAATGCACAGAAGTAGTACCAGAAAATTGGTGACCAAGAATATTGAAAGAAGTGTCTGAGGAGCTTCCTGAAACACTGACAGTATTTGTAGAACATATTGAAAGAAACGGGAAGCTTCAAAGGGCCAGAGAAGTGACTGTTGGCTGAACAGCACGACCCAGGGTTGTCCCCAGAAATGGGGGCATTATGTACTGGGCACTGCTCGCCTGCATGTGCAGAAGATTTGGTTGCAAGTCTGTCTGGTCCCCCCCCGCAGGCAGACTGAGCACCTGTGCAGCTGGTACTGCATGCCTGGTGTCATGCTGATCATGTGCCAGCCAGCAGCATGCCAGCCCCTTCCAACTGTGAGTCCTCACCTGGATTTCCCAAATGCAATCAGTCTGTCACTAGTCCCAGGCAAAATTATTGTTAGCACATATGGGAGGTGAATAAAGCATTAATGAATGGGAGCATACTCAATGCCAGAAAATGCTGAAACCTATTTTCTTAAAAGCAATCAATGAAACCTCTTATAAAAATGAGGTTTTTTATTTATCTGATTAAAGTTATCTTTATAGATTGCTGGAAATAAGAGACATCTATTTGACAGCTGCATGTGTCCTTCTCATTAAAACAAAGACAATTAAAAAATCAGTGTAGCCAGTACTGCACTGGTGAAATTAAAGACTGGCTCATAGATGTCCAAGAAATTGTCAAAAAAAAGAGCTCAGTCAGTAGTTTTGATGACAACTTCCAGCTTGGTCCAGAGAAGATCAAGAACTGACTTTGGCTGTGATCTATAAATACTCACAAGGGCAGCACTTTCTGGCAGTAGATAGATCTGTCATCTAGCTAAGCTAGATTTGTAAAATAGTGCAGCTAAGAACAATGATACACAAGTTCCACGTATGAAGAAGACTTTGAACAGGGAACAGCTGATTATTAGCCCAGCTCATTAGGCAAGTAGTGGATGACACCTGTTTGAAACGTTGGGCTGCTATTTGCCCAGCTGAAGTCTGTGCAGGCAGCCCCAGTGAGTGCTGGTGGCCACCAAGTCTGACTTGGGGCAGCTCCCTGTCCCTTGCCATTTCGGATGGCAGTGTGTCAGAGTGCCTGTCACTGCAGCAGGCTTTGTCTCTCTCTTTTCTTGGGGGTGCCACCGAACCCAGAGCAGAGATAACAACACCCATCCATGACACCTCTTGCAAGAGCAATCATCTGATTGTTCCTGCGTGCACTGTTTCCAAACAGCCGCCTGGGCTGTTTCCAGGCAGCTGCTTGCAAACGCCGCAGACAGACACTTGAATTTCATTATCCCCTGTTGCACAGGAATCACTCAGCTAGATATCTGAGGTCATATCACATTACTTCTGGCACTGCAATGTCTGTGGAGTTACCTTGGGAAGGGAGGATGCTGAATAACCACCTCCCTAAGCATCAGATCTCAGTAAAAGACCACTGCTGGGGCAACCTGAAAAGCACAAAATGATGGGTCAAGAATTAATTAACTAAGACAGACTTGGCTGACCAGCAATGCCCACAGGACTCCCAAATGAGAACAAATGCTTTCCTGGTAGGACGATCATCTTTGCCTTGGCAGAGATGTCAATGCCATGTGGGACCTCACTGCGCCTCATGGTTGCTGCTCAGTGGATAAACAGATCTCTCCTTTTAAAACAAAAACATGAACAAAGGGCTAACTTGGAGTAGTTGTGGTAATGGCACGTTTTCATTAGCAAGAGGTGAAGGAGCATCAGAGCAGACCTGTGCAGTGAAACAATTTGGGCTGGGGGGGCTGGTTCAGACCAGCTCTGGTTTGGACCCATGGACTGAATCACCACTAGCAGCTGGAGTGTTAGGAGTGTTTCTGGGGTGTGTCTTTGGCTTCCATTTCACATGGAAGGCATCTGCTTGGATGCTTCAAGGCTGCTCCACTCTACAAGCCAAAGCAGGAGATGGGGCACAACCAGGAAAGTCTCATCAAAGGCACTCACGTAATCCAAACTAAAATGCTGAGTCTGAGACACCTCAGGTGCTCACAGTGCAGTGTGCAGGGGAATAATGGAGATGGATATTGGCACATCTTTTACTTACGAAGGAGTTGCTTAACAGGGAAAGGTTTTTTTCCCTTCAAGCCATCACAGGCAGTCATCCAACTTTGTGAGGGTGCCAGACTTTCACGTCTGCTGTTAAAGTAATGGCACTTCTGTTCCTAATCACACCATGGCTGATAATGACATGGGAAGGACAATTTTGCTTATTCTCTTTTTTCCCCTCCCTTAAACAGGTACCTTGAACAAAATGCATATATGTACTACACAGCATCTTCACGTCATTGGAAGAAAATATAAATGCCATGAGTACCTTCTTTCTTGTACAGCTGACCCTCTCTGAAAATGCTGAATCTCAGCATAAAGAAGTGATAGCTAAATGCAAAATCAGTGTTGAGCATATTTTGCAGAACCTGATCCAAAGCCTGAAGAAATCTATGGAACCTTTTTTTATCTGTGACAGGGCTCTGAACAGACTCACAGAGCAGTTTCCCACAATGTGAAGCAGACTGGCTTAGATGTACCATGACTGCAGTTTTCTCTACAGTGTCCACAAAACTTAGGCATCCGTAGTGAGAGACAGACAGCATGTAGGAGAGATCGACCTACCTGTCCTAAAGATTTCATCAATACAGATCAAAACACACAATACTAAGTCTACAAAGCTCTAAACACTCCTTGAGGTGATGCTCTTGCCTCTTGCTGACCTCTCTGGAGAACCAAGAACAGTGTCAAATCCCAAGGTTTAGGGTGGCAGGAAGTATTTTTTTCTACTTTTTTCCTCTGGACATCACTGGCTTTGTTGTGCTTTCCTCTGTTCTGGTTTTCTGAGCGGTGTGTTGCAGATAGGGAGGGCAAATGACTGAAGAATGCATGCCCAGACATTTCAGTTAGTTTATAACATGGCATGAATATGCTGTAATGGCAGGAGTTTGTATTCATCATCAGAGTTTCATTTCAATTCTTGTTCTTTATCTGCCCATCTTCTCTAATACTCACAAGATACAAGGAAATGACATTGCCACAGCCAATTATATTTTAGGTAGGGGATGGTTACTGATGATCAAAGGCTGACACACTTCTCTTCACATGTATGGAAAAACATTTTAGTTATTCAGAAGCAGCACTGAAAAATCTACATCCCAATTTAGGTGTAAACTGTGTTTGCAAGGTGCAGAGAAATGGTTACAAGTTCCCTCTGCAGAGATTGCTTCAGAAATGGCAGGAATGGGCATTGTCACAGCAAAAGAGGGAGAAAATATCACAAATAGAAATGGAATGGGAGTAAGTGATACATCTCCACCCATCTGTGAATTTGTGGCTGTAGGGGTGGCAGTGGTAAAATCCCCCTAGATTTTTGCTGCCTGTGAGCAGGGATTGCTGCTAACTACCTGTAGGCACCCCAGGAAGCATGACTATGTCCCTTTGTTGCAGCTAGGTCCCCACATGCTGTGGGGTACAAAGCAATGATCCCTCTTTCCACTAGAAGGTTTTTTCCCTTGCCTAGCATCAGCCAGCACCTTCACAGGCCTTCTTGTCCAATGGTCAGTCACAAGTGCTCATCTGCCTCTTCATCTTTTTCTAATATCAGCTGAAAACATCACTGGTGTTCCTTCCCTGCAGTCTCTCAACATCCTTCATTTGTTACTGTTTGTTACACTACTATTTATTATTTAAAGCAGTGCCTGTATTATTTAACTCACAGAGCATTTTTGGGATACGATTTCCATGAAAATGTATTTATTTTTTGCCTGTGACTTGTCAGTCTCTCTCTGACTTCTCCCCACACCACTCCTCTTCCTGTCATTCAGCCACAGGTTTGCAGAGCCCTGGGCTACGCCTGCTGCGCGGATCTGTTTTAGGTCCCTGTCAATTATTCCTCCCTGTTTACGGTAACAGCTCATATCACATTTTATTACTGTGGCTCATGGGCCTTTCACATCATTGCTTTTGAAACACTGAATTTATTCTGAAATGTGTCTGGTTTTTAGTCTAGCTCCTCACTGTTTCCTAATTCCAGGAGGATTTTGTTGGTTTTGCATCTTTTTTGCCAGCTGCAGCTGTGTCTGTTTTCCAGGATTATTGCTCAGGTTTCTGTGAGAAACATGGAAATGTTTTTCCTTCTCTTCTCTGACCTTCCAAGCCCTTTAGCTACTTCTGCCCCTACCTGCTCTCCCTTCTGAGCCTTAAGTGCTGTGCTCCCTTCCTGGCCATTGTTCGGACACAAAGATGAAATGACCGGGGCGTGTGAAAGTGCTTGACAACGCTTCAATATTATCTTCTCCTGCAGGATATCACAGTTAACCCTGGGTCTCCACTTCTCTTCACAACTGCCTTATTTTCATTTTGAGGGAACTCGGTGCTCGCAGCAGCATGGAATTAATGTCTCAGCTGCTGCTATGCTCAGGCAGAGAGCCAGCTTCCTCTCCCAGCGCGTTGCCCAAGTGTCTCGCACTTGACCACCTGTATCCCTGCATGAGGAAGGGCAGCTTGGAGCTGTTTATCCCTCTTGCTGTTCCTCCACGTCAGTGTCCCCTTCTGTCAGGGCCTGATTCCACCTGTGAAGCTGAATTTTTTAGAGGGCAAATAGGATCATTTGAAAGAAGATCTTGCTACCCCTGAAGGAGGGAAGCTCATGTTTCTGATAGGCACTTTTTAAAAAACCCACTATAGCTGATCTGGAGTGGGGAATGGGAGCAATGTACTCTGTTTATAATGTAAGCAGGATTTAAAACTTCCCCAGACGCTTACACTTTTGCCAGCTCCAAATGATAAAAAGGCATGCATCAGGTCTCAAACCACAAGTTTGCCTTTAAAATTCCTTACATTTAAGAATATAAATTTTGAATGTTTATTCACTCTTCCCACTCTGGGCCTGGAATTGTATTTGATAGAACCTTCCTTCTTTGAGAAAGGAAGCTTTTACCTCAGACACTGGAGCATGGAAAATGGGAAATGCACAGAGAGGTTATAGCTCAGGAACAGCTCAATGCTTCAGTGACTTTAGCAAACCTGAATTTTACTATTACAGGGTTAAGGATTTGGGGAAAATCAGGGAGAAAAGAAGATAGGCCTCGATGGAAGAAGTAGGAGAAACTCCTGGAGAGATGGATGGTGAGAAGAGAGGTTAGCTACTTCTACCTCCAAGACTTGCTGTCCCCCACCAATCCCAAAAACTCATGCTCTTCTTTCATCAGCACCATGTAACTTGTCTTGCCACAGCTTAGGCAAAGTAGGCTGAAAAATATGACTTTTCTACCCCTAAGAACCTGTTGTCCTCGGTGACAAGGTCTTCCCTAACTCTGGAGCCCCCTCCTTCTTATATCTTGGCAGAAGTCTCTCTGGAAAAGGATTTTACAGGGATCAGGATACAATCTGCATCCATAAGGTGGGGGAGGCTGCCAGACCCACATTTTTATCCTGTGGGTGGCAAAAACAACTAGAAGAAATTTGGGGAGCATTTCACCCAAGTGTGTATCTGGCTATTGCAAGAAGAGAGAGCATTCAGGAAAGTGAGGGCTCCACTGAGTTATCAGTGTCTTACAGAGCTGAGGAAGCTGGTTCTGAGCAGCTTTAGTACTGCAGATATGCCAGTGTAGCCATTTAAGGCAGGCGTCAGAGATTTCAGTCACAGCTTGTGGCTTTCAATGAACTTGGAGCAATTCACACCCTTTCTGTACCCCAGTTTGCCTTTTCTAAGAGACAGCAGGAGTGATATTCTTCTATTACAGAGGAGCCATTGAGAACATATTAGTTCATGTTAATAAAGCAGTTGGATACCCTTCAGTTACTATAGGAAAGACATGCAGAGTATTTTGGTTGTACGAAGATTGAAATTCTTTCCTATTTTCTACCAAAAAGCATAATGCCTTTAGAAAGCCTTTAAAAGCAGGAAGGAAGCAACGAGCCAAATCACAAAACATATCTATGAAGGTACCAGTTCAACATGAAGACACAGAAAACTTAAATATAGGCTACTACTCAATGTAGCACCACTAAGTGCAAGCTGAGTAACCAGCTGAATAATCACAACTGCTGATCATTACTTATGAGCACTCCTGAAAGCAAAGTGTGACCCTAAATGTTATCTGCTGGGAAAGAATATAGGCCAACTGTTCCTTCCAAGAAATGAGATAGCTTCCAATCTATACAGGTAATGGGGGACAGGGAACTAGGACACAAAGAACACTACATCAATAGCCAAAAAAATAGGTAAGGAATTAATAAAGTAGTTGTGTGAGCAGCTACAGCAAAATAAGGTGATAAATAGCAGACAACTGGGGCTTATAATGCATCTGAGAAGCCAATTTAATTATATTGTTTGACAGGATAACAAGCCTAGTGGACAAAAAGTACTCCACAGTAGCTATGTCTATAGTTCCCTGAGATGACCTTGTATGTGGATTACAGAAATCTGAATGGTACTTCTCCAAACCCAGCTCTCCCAGTGTGCACCAAAGGCAGGGAAGTGTGTCCTGTCATGCAGTGTTCTGCAGCCAACACACTCACTTTAAACTACACAGCTGTTCTAAGCATGTTTTCTCAGCTTCCGACTCTATGAAAGCCACTGAATGGACAGTGGATTATATCACATCCTTTTCATAAGAAGGATCTGAATCCTAAACTTCAAACTACCAGAGGGGCTCAGGACCACAGCTATGCAGGTGTTTTGCTGTTAGAGCAGGCAGTAGAGGCAATGCACACAATTTTGGTTTATTTTGCCATCAGATGGTAGTCAGCAGTTTGCTGGAGGTGGAAAAATTGTTGGAGCTGTGAACAAACACCCTCGTCCAAATTCAACAGGAAGGCTATTGCTCAAAGGTGAGTTCTCCCCTCCTCCTCGCCACCCACTTGCCTGCCTGATCTCCCATGCTGGGAGGTGGCATTGTTCAAGCACCCTGACTTGTTTCACAGGAGGAGCTCTTTCCCTGGCTCTCTATCAGGCAACGAGAAAGGGCTCCAGGAGAGGTGTAGAAGGGTGTAAATCTAAGACAGATGCTCTCTGAAGAGGAGCTCCATTTGGAACACCAGCCATGGTCAGTATATTGGCATTACTACAGAGAAAGGTTCCCTGTGTCCTGGGTTTGGACCTACAAACACCATGGGTTCCAGTGGTTAAAAATAGCACAGCTAGCTCAAAGACTTTGTTAGTAGCGCTGCTAGGAGCTTAAAACATGAGCCAAGTGTGGCATGAATGACATGGATCAGATCTGCTAACACACAGGCATTAGAAAATTCATGAACCTCACTGTGGTCTTGCTACTGGAAGAGGACAAAAGTCCATCTTTTCAGGAGAGGTCACACAAGAACACAGTTTGGTCCATTTCTCCTGAGAAGATTTGAAGCAAATATTTGACCTCTCTATCCCCAACTGGTTTTTGCTGTCAGTGGCATTCTACATGACTTTGTGCTCTGCCAGCCAGGTGGGTGGCATCTGTGCTATGGTGGGGGAGCTGGAACTAGATGACCTCTAAGATCCCTTCCAACCTAAACAATTCTATGACTTTATGAGTCTTCTCTTATCTTTATGTTGAATGACAAGGAAACCAGAGAAGCTATTTCTTTGCGAAATTGCAAACAAGTCTCTGCTACAGGAATGTCAACTGATGATACCTCTGCCTTGTACAAAGCCTGATGAAAAACAGCCAAACACCCAGGATAAGTGTTAGTGGTGGAGAATTAATCAATGAGGTCTACTGTCATGCCCAAGCTACCCCTCTCAGCTTGAGAGCCTACCCATACCTGCAGAATAGAAAGAGGGAAGCATGTACATAACTCTGGGAGGTGAGAATACACAAAGTGCAAGCTAGAAGAATGAGCTGAAATCAATTAATTGAAGTTCAACCCCAACAAATAAAGGAAAGGATGAATAAACATGAGTACAGAGAAATGAAGAGATCACAAAAAAGAGTCCTAGGGTTAATGAGAACACAGTCAAGGGGGAATTGCTAGATGAGGATGGCACAAATGCACGAATTGTATTATCAGCTGGATATTAGGATTAATAGGTGTCATGACTTTAAACAAGTAATGTAGCTGGAGAGTAGTGAAGCATGTTTTGATCAGCACAGTTCAAAACACACATAAGCCAAATGGATAGAAACAAGATGAAAGAATGCAAGAATCAGCAAATCTTAGCCTATTTTTTCTGTTAAAAAAACCCCAACACTCAGTGTAAAGTTTTCTTAATGCTGATATGACTAAGTCTCCTAACTACAGGGCTTAGGAGAATAGGACCTTGGTTCCCTTCATGAGGGAAAATGGAATTGGCAGTTTCTAATTAGCCACACTTTCAGGAATTACAGCTTTGTTTACTCGTGGTTTCACAGGCTGTTTTTCTGCTTTGTTCCCAAGCAGAACAACTCCTAACTAATAAGATGTTATTGCTGTGACTGTGCCCATTGGAAGGCACAGGGAACATACACAGAGGCTTTAGAGAGGGTGAACCACAGCTATGCAGTAACTTCTGGACTGGGGACAGGGATGCAAAAGTACTAAGAAAGAGAAGAGTGCTCTGCCTGCCAATCTCTAAATCATTGGCAGGCAGCCCACATTCTCCAGACTCAGACCTGGATGATCCTTGTCCCTCCCAAGGCTGGCCTGGTGATTGTAGGGTGATTTCATAGCAAAGACCAAGTCAGACCATTTGCAAAGGTGCATGGGTGATGTATGATACCTGACTGAACCAGCACCAGTGATGTAAGATTTTAGACAGGTGTTGCCAAACTCAGGAGGAGGACAAAGCCAGAAGTGATGAGCCACACCAGAAGGCACAGATTTAGCTGATTTGGAGAAGGAGAAAAAAGTCTCTGTGTCCCTGATACCTGTAACTTTGAGTAAGTGGCAACAACTGTCTGTTCTTCCACCTATATAGCAGCAGCTGCTATACAATGTCATGATATCCACAACAGTTTCAGTTTAGGATGGAGGCGAGCATGGACTACCACCTTGCAAAGGAACAGAGTGGGATGGAAGAGGAAAGAAAAAAAATCCCAAGGGACAAATAACTTAAATAAATTTACACAATAAAACACAACCAGGATATCTTACAGGTAAGGATAGACACATAATGGAAAATTTTTCATCTTTATTTTGAAATTAGCTTGTTACATTGGTCACTGCAGAAAAACTTGCTGAACACAAGCTGAACACAAACCACTGGCTTTTCATTGTGAAAGAGATGTAACAGCGACAGCCCAAAGCAAAGCTGACCATGGAAACAAATTACAACTGGGCTTTGGTTGACCTCAGCTCTTTGGAACTTGTTAACTCTTTCATTGGTGGTGGTCAGTGGGGAAATACCCAGTTACCACAGCTACACCTACACTGCTAAAGGCCATCCACCTTAAGAGATGCTTACTCTGATTTCCAAGCCAAGTTTTGCAGTTGAGCAGTCCCCCTGCCTGGTGCTAGTTTCCTCTAGAGAATGGCTGCATGCTTGCCTTGGGCATCCTCTCAACTCCCCAAGGTGCTCCCAGGGCCTAGGGACAAAACCCTTTCCTTCTTTCTTCCTCTCCTTCTTTCTCAGTTCAATGTGTGTTAAAACAAAAGCCCTGTGCTGCAGCTCCAGCTGTTTTTAAGTGGGTACATGCCGTAAAGGTTGGTGGAGGCATTTAATTCTCCAGCTCTGTTTGCCTAGATAGTGACTCACCTCACATGTTTCAGATCAGCCTCTTTTGAGGAGAGGAGGTGTGATACAGGTCCCACAGCCGTGCAGAAGATGAGACTCTGTTATGCTTGCAAGACAGGTCTTAATTACAAAGTGAAAATTGTTATTTCATGTTAAAGTGGTGGGAGAAGATAAATGAAAGCAGAGGAAACATTCAGTAACTGCTGAAAAGGACACACAACACCCAGACACAAGGAGATGTCTCATTAATTACTTGCTTTAGTCCCCTTTGGGCTCAGAACACAGCAGCAATACAATTACTTTTATTAGCAGCTGTGGGTTCTGTTTTGACTAAGATACGTGTTTTCTATTTATACATTAATGGTTTTTGACATGTTTCTTTTTGGTGTGGGAATTAATTACCTACAATTTACCTAGAGACTGTACTTAATCCACATGTCAATTATTCATGGTTCGTAGTGTTTCACAGACAGCAGCAGAAGTAAGGACTACTGAGAATGGAGCAATCCTGCCAGCATATGTGGAGTCATTCAGGGCTACAGCTGTAAGTTACCAGCCCAAGTCGGTATGTCATACTCAACAGCTGACTTTCACACCAAAAACAAAGTACAATGAAGCAGTAGCTGTCACTGGACTGAATTCCAGAGAAAATCTCTCCTCCCTAGAGACCAACTTTGTCATTCTATTTCACTTGTCTAGTATTTTATATTGCAAGTCTTGAACAAAGTTAGAGACAAATTAAAGGAGTTAGTGAGGGACTAAGTTACTAAGATGCTCTAAAGTAAACTGGTGTCTTTCCCACAGATAAAGCATAGCTACTTCAGATTGGCAAGAGGCCCTAAGTTGATATCACCTCCTAACCCAGTCAAAATGTATGACCAGAGCTGTCAAGTGCTGCTTTATGAGAGCAGGAAAGCACTGAAGTTTGAACTGAGGTCTGAGTTTCCTGAAATTTCAAAGATACTGTTGTCCAAGGGACTTGTTTCAGAACTGCTCCTTGTTAAATGGAGTTTGTTACTCCCCTGAAAACAGCTTAGCCCAAAGAATCATCTACATCCATAATGACTTACCAGGGAGGGAGGATCAGGAGCATCAGTAATTGCAGCTGCTCTGGAGCTGGGGCCCAGAGTTATCCTCTTGCTCCTTCCCACCTCATTCCCAAAAATAATGGAACACGAGACAGAGTAATTTGGTCACCTCTCCATCATGCTTTGTCGCTGCTACCCATGATCTTGGCAGTTTATATTTATCCAGGGAGAGAGGAGGCGAAACAAAAAAACAGAAGGAAAGATGGAGGAGTGGATGAGAAACTAACAATTTCTAAGACTGTAAAACCTGGTAGGCTTTAGTTTTATGGCATCATGGTGGAGGGTTGCACAATGAAGAGCAGGCTTCTGTTGACAGCAATACTATCAGCAATTTCCCGTCCAGCTGGGAAAGGTTTTCTTGTTAATACACATCATGATTTTATGAGCATGTGTGTAGGTGTTGAAGAATTGGATTTTTTTTAAACTTTATAATCAAGGTGAGAGGAGGCAAGCACAGTATGAAAGAGAAACATGCAGTGTCAAAATACTCTTATCTATTATCCCCCAGGTCACACCAGCAGATCTGTCCCACCTCCCACCTACTGACTGGTCTTAAGGTTGAGAAATGTACCCTGCTCTGAGCACTCAGCTTTGTTGATTTATTTATTGTAAAAAATGAGCTAAAGGTGGTGACAAAATACCACTGAGTATATCTGTTAATCTCAGAGGTTAAAAATGATTGCTCACACTTTGTATCCAAAAAAAATGTCTACAT
The DNA here is from genome assembly GCF_000738735.6 of Corvus cornix cornix. NCBI lineage: Eukaryota > Metazoa > Chordata > Aves > Passeriformes > Corvidae > Corvus > Corvus cornix. The sequence goes on along the minus strand of NC_046332.1, from coordinate 21,650,873 downwards.
ACAGACCTTTTCCTATGGAAAGGAATATGAACAGTGTTTGTTTAGTACACGATGAAGAGGAATGTGCAAAAAACCAAACCCCCGGCAAGACAAGGCAATTAGTAGTTTTACTGTTAATACATGTAAATGCAATAGAAAACTTGAGCTTTACACTCTGGTGACTCGGGTTTAAAGCACAGCCTGCTTCATCTTCACAAGGACATTCTCTCTTCCCTAATGACAGGGACACCAGCTCCAGTGATGCTTTTTGTTGTGCCTTGCCCAGTGGCTGCTTAAAGGGGGTACCTTGCCTGCCCCAGCCACATGCTCCAGCTACTCCCCTGCATTAGCTTTAAGCTCTAGAGGTTCTGCAACAGCAGGGTGAACAAGCTGATCTGGCAGAAAACTGACACAGTCAAAAAGCAAATAGTTTCAGCAAGTTTATCTGACTTACACGTGTGACCTCACAAGTTCTGACACAAAGGATGGAGAACAAGGCAAGGGAGAAATGGCTGGTGCAAGGGCAGAGGAAATCAGGCCGAGACTGACCTGTCATCAGCAACACAGAGCCCAACTGAGTGGTCACCCATGACAACTTTGAGACACTCAGTGCAGCAGTCTTGTTGTTTGGGGTTCTTTGCCTCTTTATAAAGAAAAGGGAAGATTGATTGAAAAACTGTGTGGTTGACCTGGTGCCACTCCCATAAACAGTATAAAACCAGGCCTCTACTAAGCTTGCTGGCCCACAGAGATGGGCACAGAGATGCTAAGGAATCCTCTGCACTCACCATTGGGAAGCACAGAGAGCCACTCATCCTGCTGACAATCCACTGTACATCTCCAAATACAGTTCAGCTTGTGCTGTCTCCAAGGATGGCACAGCATCCTGGTTTCTGGGCTTCTGATCAGCCACATTTGGTTAGGATGACATAAACTCTCCAACCCCTTCAAAGTGGCTTTTATGTCTGAAATCTTTTGTGGTGGTTCCATATCCTTGGCCCTAAAACTCTTTTCCCTCTGCCACATTGCCTGAGGGTGATTTCATCCACACAGATTCAACAAGCATCATGATTCTGACAAACACAGTACAGACTGGTGTCACTCTCCTGTCCGAACTAACATCTCAGCTTTCATCTGACATAATTTTAGGGCTAAAGAGCTGTCAGCTTCAATTCAGTATGACCAAAACAGAAAGCCGATTTTGATTTTTCCCATTCTCCCCCACCTTATGTTTTTTCCCGTCCTTCTCTATTAGTCCCTCTTCTCTTCCCAAAAACACTGAAAACCTATGGCCTTCTCCTAACATCAGTATCTAGTCTGAATCAGCTTTTCTCCAAGTTTCTCACCCCATTTTTTTTAAGCCTTGCTGCCTCCCACTGCATATTCTAAAATCCACCCTGTCCTGTTCATTGACTCAATGACATCTGTCAAATGCAATCAGTTTGTCAGCTCCTGTTTCTACTATCCCAGTGAGAACAAAGATTTTAATACATTTTTGCCGCTCTAGTAGTATCTTTCTACTTACAAGCCAGAGCACGTTGTGTGTCAAAAGAAGAAGGCGTGGCCCAAACAACACATTTCCAAAAACATTTGTGATGCAGCCAGGAAAAAAAAGCACAATAACTTCTTGCTTCATGAATTCTGTATTTATGGGTTTATGCCAGGTATGTTTTTATACTTGAAATTGTCAAAGCTTACTTAAAATTAATGCAATATCTTAATCTCAGCATGATAGCAAGGGGTTGAAAATATGGTATTTTGTATTCAGAGGTGATTTTAATGTAGTACCAGAAAGATTGTTTTACAGGGCCTTACCTACGTCCAGGTATTTAATGTGTAATTGTTCCTAGAAGTTGGAAAAACTTCAAAATCAAGTTGAGGTTAGCTTAATTTGGCTATCTTTCCCAACGTAAAAGAGCATCTAAATAAAATATAATGACCCCTTTCTTCCAGGAATTATTTTGTGAGGTAGGATTCTCCCAGAGCTCAATGAAGAGCCTTTGGGGCTTTCCTTGCTGGATGAGTCTAGTGTGGAAGCTGTGTGAGCAAATGCCTTAGAGGAAGTGAGAACAGAATAGCTGCTTAAGAAGATTAATGACTGGATTCCTTAAAGCTACTTACGGGAAAGGTGATCTCTTATGTGTGAGCCAAAGACAATTAATTAAAATGGGTCAATTAGCCTGTCAAATACAACATGTATCCAGAGTTCAAGCTTTTATGTATTCACACCAAAACCAAAATCAAGGGAGAGGGAAGACCTTCTCAAATCATACAGGGCAGAAGATGAGTATGAGTTGGTGAAGAGGTAGAATACTTCCCCCAGCTTCCAGAAGCTCCACACTTGTGAGCAGGTAAATGCTGATGTGTTAAGTCCTGTCACTGGTGTACAGGACAGTATTTGCCTGCATCTTCAGCATCCTTCAGTGTAACAGAGCCAGAACAAACTACAGAGACAGAAATATGTGCAATTTAACACTTGTGGTGTTTTGACCCTGGCTGGATGCCAGTGCCCACAAAAGCTGCTCTATCACTCCCCTCAACGGGAGAGAGCAGGGGAGTGCAAATATACTGAAAGCTCATGAGTTGAGATAAGGATGGGGATTACTGATGACTGATTACTGTCATGGGCAAAACAGACTCGATTTGGAGAAATTAATTTAATTTATTACCAACTGAGTAAGAGCAGGATAATGAGAAGTAAAACAAATCTTAAAAACATCTTCTCTCCACCCCTTCCTCCTTTGCAGGCATAACTTTATTCCCAAATCTCTACCTCCTCCCCGCCGGCAGCACAGGGAAAAGGGAATGGGGGTTACGATCATGTGTTGTTTTTGCTGCTGCATTCTCCTCAGGGAGAGGAGTCCTTCCCCTTCTCCAGCACAGGCTCCCTCCCATGGGAGATAATTCTCCATGAATTGCTCCAGCATGGCTCCTTCCCATGGGCTACAGTTCTTCACTGTTCCAGTGTGAGTCCTCTGCAGGGTCTCAAGTCCTACCAGCCAACCTGCTCCAGTGTGGGCTCCTCTCTCCACAGGGCCACAGGTCCTGCCAGGAGCCTGCTTCAATGCAGGCTTCCCATGGGGTCACAGCCTCATTCCAGCATCCACCTGCTTCAGCGTGAGGTTCTCCAGGGGCTGCAGGTGGATCTCTGCTCCCCCATGGACTTCCATGGGCTGCAGGGGGGCAGCCCATGTCACCAGGACCTTCACCATAGGGCTGCAGGGGAATCTCTGCTCTGACACCTGGAGCACCTCCTGCCCTTCCTTCTGCACTGACCTTGGTGTCTGCAAAGTTGCTCCTCTCACATATTCTCACTCCTCTCTTCTCTGGCGGCAATTACTTCTGCCCAATAATTTTTTCTCTTCTTAAATAAGTTATCACAGATGCCTGGTGGGCTCAGCCTTGGTCAATGGCAGGTCCATCTTGAAACCAGCTGGCTTTGGCTCTGTCGGACATGGGGGAAGTTTCTGGCAGCTTCTCAAAGAAGCCTCTCCTGTAGTCCCCACCCTGTTACCAAAATAATGCCACACAAACCTCAATGCAACACTGAAACAAAACCATTTCTTATGTGGAGAACTCAAATCCCTCATGTGAGCAAAGAGGATGTGAAGAACTAAAGCCTTTTTTTTCTTCTAAATAAACACAGTGGCATCAGTAGCATCAAAACAGAAAAACCTTAAAACATTGAGGATGCAGAACAGATTAGATTTTAGCACCAATCTCTGGAAAGATAAACTCACCTTGACAGAATGAGTTTTGGTGAGACTAAACTAAATGCAGTGATCAAAATACTAAGTCAGTCAGGTATGTGATATATTTTAAAGAATAGTCTGACGAGAACTAGAAACATCCTTTGTTCCATCAGTCACTCGAAATACATTTCCTTCCAAATGTGTCTAGAATCTGTCCAAGCATCAGTGTATGTAAATTCAGAGATGAAAGCAATAATTCATACTGGTAGGAAAGCATAAGGCATTTCTAGTATGAATGCCAATCATCCTCCATAGGTTATGTTGCTGAGTGATGAATAGGATGTGAACGTGCACCTGATCAAAACGGAGCATTTCAGAAGGCACACAATCCATAAAATGTCTGGGGATCTTAATATTCAAAATGAGTGAGAACTTTGGTTTTACAACTTGTCTATGAGCACATGGTAGATGCAAAGCAAGGGCTGCGATGTTGTGTTCATGTTAACCAAGAATGGAGAGCTTAGACACGCCTCCTCCTGGTTTTTCAAAACATGCTGGGCTTGTAATGAAACAGAGTCTGTGCTGTCTGGGGGACAAGAGCCTTTGATGAATCACCCAAACTCCTACAGCCCAGGCACCACTAAGCAAACTAAAATACCAAATAAATTACTGTTTGTATCTGTTATACCTATTCACCTTCAAACCTGCCAACAGGTGAAACAAATGACTAAAATATGTGACAAATGAGTTAAAGGTACAATACTTTGTTTTGGCTGCATGTTATTTAATAACTGCCAGATTTCTGGTGTTATCCTTTAGACCAGGATTTATAGCCTTATTTATTTTACAGAGATGAGAAAATAATTCTCAAAAATACAGAAAACTGAATTCTATTAGGAAGAAACTATCAAAATGTTCTATATGATTTATCACTTTGAACGCTTTCCTAACACTGGAGCCAAAGATTAAAAGTGATTTTCCTTGTGGATAGAGATGAGCATGATGTGATGTACATGAGTGGGCTATGCAATTATTTGCTAGTCACTTAGTAGAACAATAGAGAGAATGATTTTTTAATTCTTTTCCTGGATTTGGGTAATAAAGCATGGTTTGATGACACAGGTGGGATAAGCAAGCACATCAGTCTGGTGTATTCCACCTAGGAGGTGGTGAGTCTGCCCGAGAGAGACTTGAATTTGCGATGGGGGACCATGGTCTCTACCACATATTTCAGAAAACTCCTCCTGCAGCTTCTCGGGAAACTGCTTCAATTCTATGGTCATCACACAAAACTTGAGATGTAAGACAGTTGTGCCTCATTCTCCACTGAGAAATGCATCAAACCTCTCTAAAGGACAGAAGTGGAAGTCAGTGACAGCTATTTTGGACTAGTTTGAGTTAATGGGAAGACTGAACGAGTATGTCAGGTTTAGAGGATGATTCTAGTAGAAATAAAATGCAAGCAACATTTGGAAAAAATAATTCTGATATTTTCAGAGCAGACATTTCTTATTTGAATTTCTATTTGGATGTTTATTTCAATATATTAAATATATTAACATTATTTTGAGCTTCTGAACTGGAAAACAAATTATTTCTGTCACTCTAAATGCTGATTATACACTGAAGAATTAAGCTCAGATCTGTCCTGAGGTGGATTCTCATTTCCTCCAGGCTTGAAGAAATGGCCATTAATAGGATTGCACACACAGAAATTGCTGAGGGACAGACTTTGTGTTCAGCATTGTGTTGCAGATCAGCACTGCACTAACTTCTTAGCTGAAAAAGCACTCTGCAAATATCCACTACCTGAAGGATGCAGATGGGACAGCAGGGATGCCAAGCCCCTGAGACAATTCAATCCAATCCAATACAGACACTACATACCAAATTCCTATTTGATATATCACATTGGCATAAAGAAAATCCCTGACTGAGAGACAGAACAAGGGCTGAGGAATAAATAATATAGCTGTCATTTCTGGCATGAAGAAGCATTTTTTGAACTTTTAGGACTGACTGGATTTTCATTGCTAACATTTCTGCCAGGTTTCCTTTCAACAAAGTATCAAGACTAGGATGGAATATTTCATGGAATACTTGCAGAGGAGACAGAATGGTTGGATCTGCCTTCATTTTGCTCTTAAATTGAGATTAAAGGGGGGAAAAGGAAGGCATTAGAGACATTTCAGTGATCAAATTCACCCATGGAATAGCTCAACATGGCATTAATTCTTAGACAGCTGATTAGGTGGTTTGCAGTCCCGTGCTGAAGGTCAGGATGTGGTTCAGGTTTGGGGGATGGTTTGGGAGGCAGGGGTGATTGTATAGAGTAGCAGCAAGGTTTTTTTCATAAACTTTGTAAGAGGGTTGGAAGTCAGACTGCAGGTAGCATTCATTCCCTGAAGTCTTCTGGTTAGCCTGTTTATCATGAGGAATTGTTGGGAAGAGACAAGGGTATTGGTCTTGCAGGTCAACAGCAATTTGCAGAATATATCAGTGTTAAAAATGAAAGATGCAGACCTAAAACTGAGTGCTATTAATGACAAAAGGATTGAAATACTGGAATGTGGGCTCCATTTTACCTTTGCTCTTCTTCTCTCTCTCTGCTTTGATCTTTCCAACTATTTTTTAATGCAAATATCTACACTATTAAGGGCCATCCGTAAGAAATACAGTCACCTGCTCTTGGACCAAGACTTTTGTATGAAGATTTTTCACACATAGGCCAGAAATGTGATATCTGATGTTTTGTGAACTGACACATTATATTTTTGGTTCCTATGATTCATCAAACTAGTTTGAGTGAATGGACATTTTTACCCTATAATTTAACCTGAATGATATTAAAGGGCAGCTGAAATTTTCCCCAACTAATAAGAAGTCTCTTTTCTGTATTGGAAGAAACCTGCCCAAAAATGCAAACTGTGCTGATGGCTTTTCTATAGAGCAAGTGCAGACTCATTAAATGTACTTTTTTTCTTTCCAACTCCTTATGTTTTATATGAATTCAAAGATTGTATTTCAAACTTGCAAGATTGTGTGGGTTTGAAAGCAACCAAGACAAGTAGCCCAGTCCTAACTGAGACCTTTGTTAGGGCAGAATCTAGTAAAGTGAGCTAACAATTTGCAATACATTGGCTGTCACTTCAAATGTCAGTGATAATTTGGAAAACACTCAGAGCAATAATGGAAAAAGGCATAAGACGTCAAATTTGTAGCAAAGCTGACAACAAAAAGAATATTCAGTGCGAATTACAGTCTTCCTGACTTGCTAAAGCTCTTACTGATTCTGCTTTAATAATGGATATTCTCCTCTCAAGGGATTTAAATACAGTAGATTATCTAACATGCTTAACTGATGCTTGAAGTTCTCTATGTGAAAGCTTATCCTTGATGGCTTGGAAATCTGTGATCTCTTGCTAACATGTTTGGGAGGGCTACTGGTCAGTTTGGTGATCTGACTATTACCTGGATAGGTGCACATTTGGTCAAGGACCCAAACATTCTCTTGTATTGAAAAGCTAGTGGCTATCCCATTTTCATAGGTGTCTTTTTTTGGAAAGCTATTCTGAGAACTATTAACAACTGACTTTGAAAAGGCATCAGCTCCTGCTGTTTTGCAGCTACTAGAGAAGATGAAAATGTTCAGAATGGAAAACATCCACAAAAAAATTCAGAAATGTATATATTGATCAAAAGTCAGACATCTGCTTGGTGGAAATTAAAATTCAGAGTAAGAAAATAACAATTCTGCTTTCTGAAAACCTGTGCCAGTTACTAAAAATATTTTAATGAACCATTACACCCTCAGATACATCGGATGTGCACGAGCTGGACTGCAATCCCGGGTCACTAGAAGTTCAAAAAGCCTGGCACACAGCAGGACCTGGGAAAGCCAGAGAGTTTTGTCTAACCCTTATGGAAGATGTAAGAGGGGAAAGAGGTAGCTAAACTGTGTGACAGACAGGGATCTATAAAATGAAGTGTTAGGAAAAGGAATTAAGAGCAAGAACTAGAAAACTGTGCATGGAATACAATGCAAGTTGGATGCAGAGAGAATACCGCCAAGTCAGTCTGAGAACTACAATAAAGGCGGGTAAGAGATCTCTGGCAGCGTGGTACATGGCATATATTAACTACCCTAGTATTGACCAAGCCTCTTAGACCAGTTGGCTCTCCCAGGCAAGGCCCCACATTGTCTTGACTAGAACCCAAGTTATCTCAATTTGACATCCCAGAGATTTGCAGACTTGCTGTAGTAAAAAAGCAAGTTACTGCTGTGCAGATAGTAATCACTGAGGCTTTAGCTTCTGTGTGGCTTCTGTAACACCTTGGACCCCACAACCTGTTAGAAAATGACCCCTGCTTCAGAGCAAGCAAACACAGGTTGAATCCCAGAGCCCTGGGAGAGCCCTCTGCAAAACCCACATTGCTCTGTTGCAACAGGGCTGGCTCTTTGTCCCTGACTGCTGGCTTGTGACAGCTCTTCACTGAGATATGCAGCCCTTCCTGAGCAAGGCATGTATTTGGAACACAACTCAACAGGCCACCATCGCGATGAATTTACAGTGTACACCTGAACCGAACCAGATTTAACAAAAGTGGGGCTACCCTCATCTTTCTCTCCAGGCCTATGGCTCTGCCTTTCTTTGCACTGGCTCTAGGACTTGTCTGACCCTGTGCAGAGCTAATCCAGCTCATTAACCCAAAATAAAACTATTGACTTTCCTAGCAAATTAATGCATTGCTGAAGGGACAAAAAACCCCCAAGGGCTCAAATGGATGCAGGACCTTCCTTTTCAACAGCAACAAGAACAGATCACCTCAAGCTGAGGTGATTTACCCATGGGGGACTCTACCCATGGGCTAATTTACACCTGTACTTTGCCAACTGCACAAAATGGAGTTCTTATTACAAAATTACATTCTCAGTTTTGTACAGACACATTCCAGAGCTTCTTCATTAAGAAACTCGGTCTCAGAGCATGCATAAAAGATCTCATTTTTATGGTAAATATTTCCATCCTGTACTTGTGAAGAGAAAGAAAAATGATAATGTATTAATATTACATGAGGATGATGAATTATCTTTCTATCCATTGACACCTCTGTAGGATGAGAATGGCACTGCTGTTTTTCAATCAGCAGTCTCTATGGCACCTGAGTATCCAAAGATCCTTAAAGAGTAGGAGACTTCCAGCCTTCTTATGTTAATTTTTAACAGCTCTCTTTACAGCTAATATTCAACGAGCCAAAGGAAAGCTCATGTTATTCCAAGAATCAAGCAGAATGACCAAGGTAATAACAGACTTGGCATCCTTGTTAATCCTAGACAAAACAGTGATGTTATGTGAATTAAAGCAGTCCTGCTATGTGTGATTCAATCAATAAGGAGTTAAAGGTAGGAATGTAATGAAAGCAAGTCCACATGGCTTTATGGAAACAAGACTTGACAAGCAGGCCTGACTTCAATTTTTGATGAGATTACAGGTTTGTTTGATCAAGGTAACCACATGGATGTGATAGACTTGGACCTTCCTAATGAATCTGATTTAGTACTGCTTGACATTTTGATTAAAACATTAGCATTATATAGCCTTAATAAAACACATTAAATAGATTAAGATCTGGCTAATTGATAGAGTTCAGCAAGCTGTTCCAACCAGATATTCAGCACCGACTGGGGATATTTTTAGTGGAGCTCTGCAGGCAGGAACACTATGCTTGCTGCCATTCGATGTTCTGGAATTACACAGAAACATGGGTAATATTGGCAAATGTCCCACCGTGTGATGAGGAATGGGTAGCTGTGGAAAGTCACAGTTTTGCCTGCATTGGCATAAATGTGTTTCTGGTATTTGATTACATCCTTTTCCTTCCTTTCTCTACAGGCACTGAAGTTCTTTGCCAGGGTGTAGTTGCAAGGCTGTGGTCTAGCCAGCTGCTGGTGGACATACAGTGAGTTCTCTCAAGGGTCATTGCTTTTAACTACTAACACATGGATTATCAAAAGGACTCATATGAATCACTTCAAAAGTGTCAACTGTGAAACCATCACTTATTGCACACTTCTGCACGCATGTTTTTTAAACTACCAAAAATATAACCTGAGATTAAAATATGTTTGCAGCTTTGAAAAGTCAGGAAATTCTAGTCCATGTGCTGAAACAGGATTGGCTATTTAAAAAAAAAGAAAGTCAGAGAACTGACCAGAACATTAATGATCAGTCATACACAAAACATATACCATTTCTAATACTATCACTTTCTGGTCAGCTGATCTAAGCACATCTTTCCTGATTCTTCATTTTCTTGGTCAGGTCTTGAATCAGACTGAGAGAATACTGAATTAATATTACTCTCCTTTGCCAGGTTTGACTCTGACCAATCTTTTTATATTACTGCACATAATCACAAGCTTACTTAAGCAAAAACCAAAATGAGAGTTCATAAGAATTTTGATGGTATGGAATGTTAAAGATCCTCTTTCTCAGCAAAATCTTTCTAGCAAACTGTTATCCTTTTAATGTTTGGCTTCTGTTTGACCTTGCAGAACAAGATGACTACTAAATGTAAAAGATACTATACAGAAAAACCACTGATGCATATACCCTCTCATTACTATCTAATATACATTTAGATACATATTTCCCACAATGCATTGTCATGTCTTATTTAATTTGGTTTATGTGTTAATTTAACATCTAAAATCTTTCCACATTTTCCTAATTTTACCAACTTTTTATTAAAACTGTTGGTGGCAATCTCAGAAGTATCCAATGAAATATCAATACCATCTAAAACAGTACAAGCCAGCAAGAGAATGCCTCATGTATACTGCTTGTTTCTCCACTGAAAAAAAAAGCAATGTTTTTTTTTACTCTGTCAAAACCAAATTGTTCCCTTTTTTTGTTGTTATACAACAAACTTCTCAGCAGTCTGGTCATTGAATGGGGCTCCTTTCTTTGCCTGCTGTAACTATTCCTGAGTTTGCCTATGGCCTACAGTGAGTGCCCTGTCACCCTCTGCACCATCCCACAACTCTCATTTCCATCATTGTCTCTCGGCTTCTGGATTTGTGTCTAGCTTAAGAGAAAAACTTTTAAAAGGGACGTACATGCCTTATGTGCACCAGTAGTGAGCCAAAGTTTTTTCCTCAGTTGGTGTTTTTAAACAGGGCTGATAATGTTTTATTGGTCAGCTTGGTTTGGTTTGGTTTGTTTTCCCACAAGTCAGTTTTCCTAACAGCACACTGGCAGTGTGAGGATCCTTTGCTTGCCCTTTTGGATACCCTGAGGTAGTATCTAATCATCAATACCCAGCTCTCCATAGTGATTCTCTGGAAGAGAAGTGTTGTTGGTATTCAAAAAATGTCTGCACCTTATTCCACCTCCAAAGTTATCATTCATTCTTCTAATTTTCATCCTTCTTGTTCTTGACTTTAAATAAGCTGTCTTATCTCTGTCCTCCCTAGAACTGTAAAACTACTGTTATCAGATTTTCTTCCTCTAGTACCCCCTGACTCCCAGACAGACTTTTTGCAAGTCTGTCTGTGACATTTTCTTCATCCTAATTATTTCATTTTTAACCTTATCTTTCCCTTTCCTATTTACAATTCATGTTGTTATCTTTCTTTCGGGTTTTGTTAGCCTTTTTTTTTTTTTTTAACTTGCATTGCCTCTGTTGAACGTAATATCAGTAGGACATGACATTCTTCAAATAGCTTCAACTGGGTTTTGACTTTCCCTTATTCTCCAAAACTCTCTACTTATATCTTTACAGATTTGCTTACTCAGTTCCATGCCCTTTTTCATTTCTGTCTCCTTGCCATAGTCCTCATATATTTTGTTTCCCATACAAAGTTATGTTCCCTTTTTTCCTGGCTAGGGAAACCTATCAACCTTTCCAGTTTCATCAGCAATGTATCCTTTATTTTTCATGAGGGCATTAAGTGAAGCTACAGTTATTCTTTGAACTTTACTGCAATCTTCTTATCATTCAGATGGGGAGTACCTGTGAACACAAAGGGATGAGCTAAAGTGAAGAAAAATAAAGTATGGATCTCCGTGTAAGAAGCTGAAATAAAGAGTATTATCTTGCTTCACAGAAATTAAGTTTCATAAAAAACAAATTAGGTATTACAGTGGGTATCAGAACTACACTAAGCATCCCTGAAACATCTGAAAAATGAGGTGACCAGTGTGCACTCATTGGTCACCTCAAGTGTGAGGAATGTGCAACACTTTGGTGAGGTGTTACGTATTAATTCCTACACAGGAGAGGAGAGGTGTTATGTGTTTATTCCCGTACAGAAGAAATTCCTCACACCATTTTATTCAGTTCTCGGCTTCCAACCACGTTGACAGCGCTGTGCCGTGAGTCACTTTTAATCGCTGCCTCATTTGTTCCCGACCCCAATAACCCTTTTATAGAGGCCTGTGTGCAGTGTAACACCTCGTGTGCCGGATCGCGCTTCGGAGGCCAGAGAGCTATCCCACGCAACTTGCACGGCTTCGGAGCGAGCCTCGGGAAGGGCAGCCCTGGGTCCTTCGTATTCCTCCCGGGAAGGGAAAAGGGATTTGTCCCCGGGGAGGCGATGTCAGTGCGCGGCCTGAGCACCGACCCGCACAGACCCCTCCGTGCTATGGCCAAAACCGGGAGCTCCTCACTCAGCACCCCTCTCTGCCACCGCCGAGACCGTCATCTCCCGCGACATCTTTACAGAATCACAGAATATCCTGGGTTGGAAGCGACCCACAAGGCTCATCCAGTCCATCTCCTGCCCTGCACAGGAGCATCCCCAAGAGTCACACCACGTGCCCGAGAGCATTGTCCAAACGCTCTCGAACTCTGTCAGGCTTGGTGCTGTGACTGCTTCCCTGGGGAGCCTGTTACAGTGCCTAAACACCCGCAGGGTGAAAGAACCTTTTGCTAATAACCAACCCAGACGTCCCTTGACACAACTTCATACCGAATTTAGGGGCGGTTTGACCCCCTGCACGCCGCTGAGGCTGCGAAACCAACTTTCAGTCCTCCCGACGGCCACAAACCCAGCTCCCCGCCAGCCCCGCTGCCCCCGGGGGCTGCTCCCCCTCAGCAGCGCCGGGGCCGCTGCCGCTCTCGCCGCAGTGGGGCGGGGGCTGCCCTGGCCCCGCCCACCCCGCCGGGCTGGGGGCGGGGCGTCGAGGAGTTGAGCTCCCATTGGTGGCAGCGCGTGCCCATCCTCGCAGCGCCCCAATCAGGAGCCGCGGATGGCGGCGGCTGTCAGACATCGCTTGTTCCCTACCTGAAGCCGAGCGCCCGCCGGGACGCTGCGCGCAGTCCCCGCCCCCTCTCCCCTCTCCGCCAGTCACGTCCACCGGACTTGACAACAGTAACCAATAGGAACCCGCGGGTGCCTGTCAATCACTAACGTTTCCCCGCCTTTCCCGCTCCCCGCCCACCGCGGAGCCGGGAGCGAGGGGCGGGGTGTAGGGTGCAGGCACCGGCTGTGCGCTGGTGCGGCAGGCGGGGCCTGGCGGACGGGGGAGGGAGGCAGGGAGAGAGAGGAGGAGGAGGAAGGGGGAGGAGGAGGAGCTGCGGCTGACGCCGGCGGAGGTTTCAGTACCTCGGAGAACGGCTGGGAGCGCGCCGGGCGGGCCGGAGCCGCCGCCAGCGCCGCTCCCCGCTCACCTGCCCCGCTCCGCTCCTCACCCGCCCCGCCTCTCCCCGCCCCGGGTCCCCCCGGCGCCGAAGGGAGCCCGGTCCCGCCGGAGCGGCCCCGGGGGGAGAGCACGGCAGCGGCTCAGGCTCGGTGATCGGGACGGGCGGTGGGTCCGTCAGCGCAGGGACGGGACGGGTGGTCAGCCCGGGACGGCCGGACTGACTTAGGGGGTCGCTCGTTGCCGTCGCTCTTCACGGAGCGGCGGCCGGAAGCGGCGAGGAAAGCGAGGGGGCTCTCAGCCCGCATCTCGCACCCCGCCGTGGAGCCCGAGGGGAGAGAGAGAGGAACACCGAGTGCGGCAGCGGCTGCCGGCATTTGCTGGGGTGGGCAGGGAACCAGAAACAGGAGTCGCGCCAGCGGCTGGGAACGGGGAATCCGCTCCTCGGAAACGTCGGGGGCAGTGATACCCCTGGCTCAAAGGGGTTTGGAGGGGAAGGGGAAATTGAATGTAGACGAATTCTGGTAGTTTTGCTGAAATAATCAAGTGTCGAAGGCAGATCTTAGGCAGATAAGGTAGAGGGATGGATCCCACTGTTTTGGATGCCGGCTTGAATTTTTTATTTACTTTTCTGTTTTGACCACTGCTAAATGTGGATTTTGTGAGCGAACCCGATGGCGGTTGTTCCATTGTTCCTTGTTTGAACGTAAATCTTAGTCCTGCTGCTTGTGGATTCTTTATTTATTTATTTATTTATTTTTGGAAAGGACCTTTCCAGGTAGCTTTTGCGTCTGACAAAATGAAGCCTTTGTATTTTTCAATCAATTATACCTAATATTGACGTTCTGTTTGGTACAAGAGACTTAAAGTGCTGCCTCACTCAAGAGGACCATTAAAGACTTTCTCGGTCGCTACATGTAGCTGAATGTGTTACGACACATCCTTTCTCCCCCCCCAAACCTTCCGAAAGATTTTTCCAAAATGAAGAAATTTAATTTTCGCAAAGTTTTGGATGGTTTAACTGCCTCATCCCCTGTTGGAAGCAGTGGCGGTGGCAGTGGAAGTGGGGCTGGTGGTGGCTCCGTGCACCCAGGAGGGACTGCGGGAGCTGCAGGGACACCCAGAGAGGAGATCCAGGAGACGCTCACTTCAGATTATTTTCAGATCTGTAAGGTAAAGGCTGTATTTTTATTTTCTATGGAAATAATAAAAGCTACTTTGGATTTGGGGGTGTGTGGGGGGGTAGTAATATGATATCAATAAGCGTTTTAGGTGACAGCTGCAGTGGTTGTATAAGGACTTTGGAATGAAAAGACAGAGATCCACTGGATGCTTTTTTCTTCCTGCTGCAGAGTTGGGGTGGTCAGTAAATTTGTATAAATCTTGATTTCAGCACTCAGGGCCGAATTCCAAGTTCACACTTGGACCCCAAAGTGCTGACAGGATTGTGGACAGGAAAGCAAATCAATTGGTGCTAGTCCCGATAACATTTAGAAGTCATTAGAAATTGAAAATCTACTTCCCCTCCTCACTCTTCTTATCCTCCCTGCCTTTCCTTCTCTATTTTAAGAAAAAGGTGCAAGCTAGAAGTAAAAGACAGTGCAGCGGTTACTGGACCTAGGATTTAAATTATTTGTGAGGAGCTGGGTGTAGATTCAGGGTGGCTGTTTACCATAAGTACTGAAGTTTATGATTGCATGATAGCAAACTTAGTGGGACAGCATAAATACCAAAAGTTGCCAAGTCTGTTTGGCATTGGTTTTGATGTGTTGGTCAGTTCCTTAAGTGGGAATTTTCTATGAGTAGAAAGCATAAGCTATCCTTGTATGTATTTTGGTTTGTATCTGTTTTCTGCAACAAAGCTTTTAGTGGTGGTCTTAAATATTTGCACCTGTAAAATAGTACAAACTGTTTGGTACTTCTGACCAACTCTGGAATATGAAAATCATACTTTTGTAATGAAGACAAAACACGAAAGGAGATTATGATCCTCTGCTATTACCTGTCACTTTTATGTGAATTCTGGTGGGTTTACTAGAAGTTTTGTTTGCTTAATTGTTTTGATTAGAAGCTTCAAAACCAGAATTTTTAATTAGTGCAATTTGCATTACTAGTAGTAAATGGATCCCACCTATTAAGTATACTTTGCTTTTATTAATGAGATACAAATTGATCTGAAATTTAGATTACAGCCAACTCCTGCACATCATCATTTCTTTTCATGTTTTGGGAAGAAGAAAGAAATATAAACAACCAAGACAAGCCTATAAGGCATTTTGTGTGCAGATCTGGTCCTTGTGAAACAGCTTTCCTGATCTCAGATATCATGTTTCTAATTCTGTTTGGCTTTCAGCTACAGCTAGTGTCAAAACTCTTCCAGAGTTCAAGGGGAGAATGGTGAGCCCCTATGGCTTAAAGACTCAGAGACCTTTAGATAGGTTCTACAAAATTCTAATTTTTTTTTTTTATAGTTTTTGCCATCCTGAACCACAACAGGTTCCAGCCTTTTGACTCAAATTATTCTGTAGTTTAATAGTGTCAGTGATGAGTGCATAAGAATCATACCTGCTTCCCAGGCGTGGATTTGACTACTTTTGCTTATGTACACGGTAATTTAGCATTTTTTGAAACTCCAGGTGTTCAGTACAGTGATTTCGCATTTTTGTCACTTCAGGAAAAAGATAATACAAACAATCAAGGTACATTAAAATATCATTAAAAGGTCTGACTTTCAAAGATTTCTAAGTAAGGCTAAAACTCAACATGGTTCTTCATGTTTAAATCATGTGATAGGGATGAAGATCTGTATTTAGTGAGACATAGTCTTATTTTGTATGGCCTATTTTTGAAAATGAGCAACGTAAGATGAAATGAAATTATTTTTTTCCTAATCTCCATTATTTCCCTTGTTTGCTTTGATGCTACTTGAAGACAGTGTTATGTTCTGATAGATCTGCTTGAAATATGTGTAAAGGAATATGTCATTTGAAGAAGATTTCAGTAGCCAATACTTGTCTGTCTTAGCTCTCAGGTTAAAATGTTCTCAACAAAGTAAATATTTGTATAGGAAACCTTTTGGTTGCTTGCAGCAGCACTTGCTTATGAATGCATGTTACTGCAGAAGTCTGTTGTACACAAAACACCGGCTTCCTTTTTTCAAGATGCAAAGGTATGCCGAAAGCAAACTTCCAAAACACTCGGTGATCATGTGCTCCTGACACTCTGCAGTGTTTATCCACGGGCTCCACTTCATCGGCTCTCGAGCACTTGAGGAGCACCACGAGCATGTTTGAAGGAAGCCCCAGAAGCTGTGAGGGCCCAGTCCTGCGTCCTGCACTATTGCAAGGGAGCCGAAGGCAGTGGGGCCTGATGCAGGCGCAGCTTCACCCTGCCTGCTCCAGGGGGCCAGAGCCCAGCCAGGATTTGTACCTCAGTCAGCCTGAACTGAACTAAAAATGCACCGACATGCACATAACGCGAATTCTGTCCTCCACAAGCTTTTGTTGAGCAAGGACTTCTGGTATTTGAACTGGGTATTTTCATGTTCAGTTACGTAAGTTCTATGGGCTGCATATTTAAGGATCCATGATCTGTGATCCTGCTGCACACAGAACTGAGTAAAGCTAATGGCAGTTTTGGTTTGTTATCTGCAGCATCAAGGCGTCTGGGCTAACAGCCTAAGTGGCACCTCAGACTGGTTTTCTTTTCTTTGCTGATTATAAAAGTCCTCATTTAGAAGTGAAACATAAAAGCTGACTCATACTTAAGAATTAAAGGGCCTTTCCCTGCAATTTTTATGTAAATTGCCTTTCTGAAGTTTGTGGGAGATCTGCTTGACGGAAAACACAGATCCAATCCTCTAGCAGGACACTGTTTTTGAATGGTAACACACCTGCTTTCATTTGTAACACACCTGAAAGCCAGCTCTCCATTTTGTGGCATTTTTAGGATGCTTATTACCACAATGTCCTTTAGAGATACTGATTAGAGTTTAACAGAAGTAAACTGAATATTTTACACTGAGATGTTCTCAATGAGTTACTTTTGACATTTATATTTAAAACATTAATGTGATCTTCTGTACTGAAAGAATGAAATATTCTTGAAACTGTTACTTATGGAGTAGCTACATCCTGTTTTAAGCATGACAAATTTATATGTTGGTAGCTGTAATAATGAATCAGTGGCACCATTTTCAAAGTACTCAAGCAATGTGAAATTTTTGTCATAGCTATTTTGTGACAACAGGAAGCTGAGGTACAGTTTAGGCTGTATCTAGGGGCTGCTCTTGGGATTTGGGTCTCCAAGTGGAAATCATGAAAATATTGATTATAGTTCACATTAGTTGAACTGAATGTGTGAGATAGCAGCATCATCCTAAAACTAGGCATGATCCAGTAGAATAAGCTAATGAAGTCTATGTTAATTTTAATTGGGATAGACCTAATTTCCTTGGGTTTGCTTCTTTGTATTTTCCCTCTGTATACATGTTGTTTTTTCCCTCTGGTAAGGATTTTTAGACTCACCTGTGTTTGTCCAGAGCATCTAGAAACTAAAACACAGCACTGGGGAGAGATCTGCTATTAATAGAGGAAGTGAGAAGATGACAGTTAGGATGTTTTAAATCATTTGAGTAGAACTTTGAGCAGAGGGAAGTTAAAAGGAGAAAACAGTGATTTTATTACTTTTTCAGAAGGTTGCTTGTTAGGGGATGACGCAGTTGGAAAAAAATGAGTAAGAACGAAGATGTAAATTTTTTTTGTATGTGAAGTACTTGTTCCTCGTGAAAATAAGTCTCCCGAGTAGAACTACTCAAGGTTTTCTTGAAGAACAATCATAGGGTGAATTCGTAGAGCATGAGGCTAATAACTTTGAAATCAAGACCTCAGTTAAGAGCACAGTAACAGTGGCACTTTACCAGGTATACAATTAATCTACTCTAACATGTTTTCTTTTGCTGTAGGCAGCACCTGGATACCCACAAAAAGGTCCAAGAACTGACAATTTAGTCTTCTTCTCAAAGAATTACTCCCCAAATGGTTATGGACTGCCTTTAAACCCCAAAGCATGAGATTTCTGTTCTTCTCCAAACTGGTCTTCAGTGTTGTTACTTGGTAGTCTTACAGCCCAATAACCATCCTTTAAATCTTGCTGTTTTGTTTATATTGATAGTATAGTCATAGTTTTAGTATGTACATTACCCAGTCTTTGTGCAAAACCCACGGAGGCCAGAATAGTTTTATGCTTTTGTTAAAACCGGTATGGAATCCCATAGCCAACTGCAGTTGTGCCTTCCTAATCCTGCTTACATTTTGCAAAAACAGGCCTTCAAGATACAGTCAATCAGTAGCCAGTTTAAATACCTTAATTACCTGGATTTCCTATCAGGTGGTCTTAAATTTTAATTCCCAGAGTTTATAGATGGTAATACCTTATTTTGTCAACCTATGAAGATAAACATTTAATGCTTCTGACAGCAGTCAAATAGGTACTTTAACTGCAAATGCAACATGACACTACAGTTCAGTGATAATAGAGAGAATATGAATTTTGGAATGGCAATTTAAGCACAATGCTGCAGGAGCACATTTTTGGTTATGAAGAATTAAAAACAAAAGAAAGTCTTTGTTACAAGCTATCCACAGTGTTTTAGTCAGTTTGAGCTGCTGGGTTAATCTGTCTTATTTCCTTACTACGGTCATACAGGGAACAAAAAAGTAAAATGCATGCAAAGTGCTGCATTTCAGTGAAAACCCATTTTAAAATTGGTATGAACGTTTATTTGTAAGTTCTCGGAGTTTATTCGGTACTTAAATGGTAAATAAGGTAATGTTGGGAAGGATTCTTTCCTATATACCAGAGTTTGGATCTAAAGTTAGATGCAAAACCCTATTCTGTTTAAAACTACAGAGTCACAAATGACACTTCTAAATTAGATTATAGTAATTTCATGGAAGTTGTGATGAGCATAATGTATTTTTCTTTCCTAAGTGTTTGTATTAATTAGAAATAGGACTCACCCCTAGGAAAGAGCATAGCATATTAAAAGCTTCTTTTGAAAGATCTTTGAAGATTTTAAGGTACCTGTAGTCATATAACTGGATTAACTTGTTTGGGGTTTTTTGTGCAAATATCTATCTTTTTGCATTATTAATCTCAAATGAAGTAATGCACACCCTTCATGGCCAACACGTGCAATTGCATCTTGAAAATTATTTCAAGACTTTTAAGGTTGCTGAACTCAAAAGCACTCAAAATTTCCACATTTCTTAAATAACTTTGTTTGCACAGACAACTTTTAATTACATGATCTCATATTTCGTCTATAGGTTTAATTTAGCAGAACAAATAGTGTTTGCTCATAGGAAAGTACTTCAATATTTCTTTGCATACTTAAAACTCGGAGCATCTCTGAATATTAAGTTCCCCATGGACTTTTCTAACAGAAGTGCTCACCACTGTAGTTCTGAAAGCTTTATAAACATTAATGAATTGACCTTCATAATATTTCTATGAGGTGGAAATTATTATTATTCCTGCAGTATAGAGGCCACAGTAAATCCAAAATGCCAGAATGTTCAGTGTCCACTGTTTTGAGTTTCCTGCTTGACCTGCTTTGCATCTGTTTTTCTTCTAGCATATTTAACTTATCCCACATCTTCCCATTATGTCTTCCATTGTTTTCACATTCTGTTGCACATATTCTGCACAGTTGCAGAGTGATCTTTAGGTTGGTTGTTCATACTGTCAGTTTATATGTCCAACTTCCTTAGATAGCCAGAATGACTCTGAATTTCCTCTGTCTCAAATGACTACAGATGGATTTCTGGCTTTGCTGTACTATGGCAGAAAAAGATAATTTAATTAATCCCTACAAGAGGAGAACAAATTCATACTGCATAGATTATTTAATGTATTTTTTAATTGTTTCGCTTTCTATGGTTGACCTTGTATTTTTAACGATATAAGGATAATAGAATAACCTGAGTTGGAAGGGACCCTTGAGGATCACTGAGTTCAACTCTTGACTTCAGAAAGGGAAACCTAAAGGCTAAACTATTTTCTCTAATTTTGTGTGCCATTTCAAGTGGGGGATTTTTTTGGTTTTTGTTGGTTTTTTTTTAATCCATGGGATCACAGATGCTGGAAGATCATCTAGTCCCAACCCCACTACCATGGGCACAGGCACTTTCCACTAGACCAGGCTGCTGAAAGCACCATCCAATCTGTCCTTGAACACTTTCAAGAATGGGGCATCGACAGCTTCTCTGGGCAGCCTTTTCGAGTGCCTCACCACCCTCTCAGTAAAGAATTTTTTCCAATATCTAATCTAAATCTATTCTCATTTGCTTTGAAGCCATTCCTCCTTGTCCTATCACTCCAGGCCCTGGTAAGAAGTCCCTCTCTAGCTTTATTTTAGCCCCCTTTAGGTACTGGAAGGTGCTATAAGGTGTCCCTGGAGCCTCCTCTTCTCCAGGCTGAACAACTCCAACTGCTAGTGAGAACTGGACACACTGGCTATATTATACCTCACCTGTGGGTCACCAGATATTTAATGAGAAAGTTTCTCACTATTGCACTGGGAAAAGCAATTTTTAATCTCTTCTAGGAGGATGGAGGAAATTCAGCCTGGTTGGCTCTGAGTGTTCTAATTGAGGAGCTGTCACATAAAAAGTTGGTTGCATGAGCAAATATACCCCCAATTTATTTTTGAAAGAAAAATACTTACACTTAATTTCTTAAAGAAATTACCAAGAAATTACTTAGAGGTTCATGGATAAAAATATGAAGATTTTTTTCCAAATAGAAATGCATATTCTGTGTAAAACATGCAGCTGTCCTCAGTGGAGCTGGACTAAATCCAAGACAGACCCCATTCTCACTTAGTTTAGATGAATATCCATTCATATCTGATTTCTGGTTTGAGACATCTGATACTCTCTGGTGTATGATTTATGCCCAAATCACTTTTGGAAGTCTGTGTGAAAGTACTGTGAAAAGTTAGTATATTCACTTTATAAACAGAGAAAAGGAAGCAGTAGAGCATGAACTAATATACCTTCCTAAACTATATGAATATAGTAGTCTGTTGGCTGTTCTAAGAAAACATGCTTATAAAAGTAGCTTATGGGGTATGTTAATTTGTCACAATGTGTGTTAGAATCATTATAGGGGAAAACTAGAGGACTGTAGGATTAGAAGTATAAGTAATGTGTGTCTGGGGAGAGAAAGCAATATTAGGTACAGATGGCTGGTAAGTATGCTCAAATGTAATAAGATGTTATCTTTGTGAAGTGCTGCGTCCATTCCTAACAGATCACCAGCAAAGACTATGAATAATAAAAAGTACTAGAGACAATCTGTCACCTGTAGCTAGGGTCAAAGTCTGAAGAGGTGCACTCTTTATGGTTCCTTTGAAGTTAAGTTGTATATAGTGCTGAAAAAAACCCAACCTCAATATTCAAGGCTTTGAGTTGATTAATGCATGTACTCAGATGGAGCCTTACTGAATTCTGTGGTATATATGTAGATGCATGTGTATATGGTTGCATGTGTTTTTGCAGATTTTGAATCCAATAAATTAAAAACAATTGCTTCCGTTTTATCTAAAATCTGTTATGTAAGAATGCTGTGAGGTCAGACACTCAGGGATCAGGTCCCTTATTCAGCTCTAATATCCAGTTATGTCTGTATGTGAGGCAATCTTGTCTTTATTGCATCTTTTTATTTTCTTGAAGTGTTTGCTTACATTTTGTTCCTGTCCTCCATCACATTTGTTTTGAACAGTACACAGCATATTGGGAGGATGGATGCTATTCTCTGTGTGTTCTTCCTGTGAGAAGATCTCTGTGTTACCCACTGGACATCACAAAAATAATAAATAATAATAAATTAATGAATGCTCATCTCTGCTTCGTTCATCCTGTTCCATCTATTGTATCCCTTAAGGGAGGAGATGTGCTCTCAGTTACAGCTGTCCACCATCACTTGTGTTACAGATACATTCCATTGTAGCTGTGGATAGAACTTAATTTTACTGAGTCCAGAGATCTCTACTTTATTCATTGTTTGTCCCTACATATATTTTTAAATGCTCCCTGAATGAGGCAAAGGCAGGAAAAGTGGCCTGTGGTTATGTAAACAGAAATCTGATTCTTATGATCCTTGGCTGTACTGTCTTCATTTTTGTCTGTGAGCTGTGTCCTTGGTAGCTTCATGGGCAATGCAGAGTGGGATAGTGATGGGCAAGATCTGCTGGATTTCACTGCTCTGAGAGGGTAAAACCCTGCCACAAAATACCGCAATTTCATTTGGAATATATCTTCACCCTCTGTGAGATGAGATGCTGGCCATTATTTTCAGATTAAATTCTCAATTCAACATCAGAAAAAAAAAATCTTCAAATTGCATACAGCATGTGTAAAGGAAGAAGGTAGGAGAAGATCAATTATGACTTAGTATTAAATAGTAAACAACATTGTAAATGCTAGTAATGAAATCTGGTAATAGCATTTGTATACAAGAATACCAAATTACAGTGCAAAACAGATTTTCATGGGAATAAACCAATAATACAGATTATCTCTAAATCAAAGTAGAGTTTTAACACTGTTTCTGTAGCTTCCTCTCCTGCCATTCCCCTCCCTAAACCCCCCACCCTTCAAGAACTTTATCACAGCAGCAAAATTTTTAAAATCCCTAAATAGGGATGATTTTAAAAAAAAATTGAAATATTCTGAAAGCAGCAACAGAAGCATTTGCTTCAGACCAGAAACCACAATCAGCCATAACAGAACAGAACATAATCAGCCTAAAGTAGCAAAGTTTCAGAAATCCAAAAATGGGAAGTCATGCAAAATTAATTAGCATTATCGCTATGTTGGTCTGATATAAACTTAATAAAAACAGTTTTGTTTTCGTTTAATTTCTCATTAAAGTTATGAAATTATCTCATTCTCTGCATCCACAGTCATAGTGAAGACAAAATATTTTCCTTTCAGGTATATCAGATAAGTTGAGTGATTTTTCAATTCTTGTAAGTACCCCTAAAGCAGATCTCCTTCAGGCAGATGATATTCTGAACCAGCCTGTCTCAAGTTCTAGAGTAATACAGTTAAACGATGCAACAACAAAATCAATGGAATTGCTGTCTGAATTACTTTGATTATAAAGATTCTCCATTTGGACTGAAGTCTTGCTTAAGGAGGTAGGCCAAAACGAACTTTGCAATCAGTAGTTTAGGGTTGGGGTTTTTCTATAATTTTACATTAAAGCCAAGGGCAGGTAGAGTTTTATGAACGTCCAAGGCATTTCTCCATAGGCTGATGCCCTATTTCTTCTTGCCAGTTTAAATGGCAATAGTGGGAAGTACATTATGGCATACTTACTGTACAATGGATGCAATTTCTTCATTGTGGTCTCAATTTTTCTTCCCTTTTTCTATATTTGCCTGGGTTTTGTTGGGTTTTTTGGTTTGGTTGTTTGTTTTTAAACTTGCTAGAGTTCTTTTAGAAAGAATAGGAAGGGAAGAGGTGAAAGAATTTTGCATACATTGTTCCGCCTTGGACTTGGGATTTCTCCAAAGGGCATAATGCCTCCCTTAGGATGGTTATATCCATGTATTACCCTGTAACTTATTATGCTGTAACTCAGTGCTGTGGTAGATGTAGCAGGATGGTGTAGTTGCCAGGCAGTTGATTTGCCACAGCTACACTGATCTAAATAGATAAAGAAAGTGATATTAAAATTCAACTACTTTAGCTTTGGGCAGGAGGGGTAGGACTAGATAGTCCACAGAGTTCCCTTCCAACCTCACCTGAGCTGGGAATAATGAAGCTCATGGACAAACGTAATTTCATTTATTTGTGGATTTTCCTGTCTAAATTATATTAATTTTGTATTTTTGATACATTACAGTGTATTTCAAAGAACAAGCCTGAAGAGAATGCTTTTTGAAATTCAGAAGGCCTTATTTTTCCCCTGTGGTTTACTTAGCTTGGCCGTTTGTATCTATATGAACCCCATCTAAATACAACCATCCTTATTTAATAGTCTTTAACATCTAGCTTGCAGAAGTGAAAATGACAGTGGAAAAACATCCTGGAAGTATCTGCAGAGACCTTTGTCACGGAAAAAAAATTCGTATGTTCATTGTACAAAAATGTATAATATAGAAGGCAGTTAATTTCAAATACTGTAAAATCTCTCTTATTTTTCATATAATTATCAGTGTATGATATTTGTGAAACTAAACTTTTAAAATTCAGGCTGTATTTGAAGTCTGCTTTATGTCTAGGACAGCTATTTTTTCAAAATTCTACCATAGCTAATTAAGTGACCTTTTATGACAAAGTAAGTTCTATAATTTAAAAACTAAAAAACAAACCAAATTTGCCTACTGCTAGAAGTATTACTATTCTATTCCAAAAGTTTGTGTATGGAAATATTATGAAATTTTGTTTGTTTCCTATGCATATCTTTTCTTCCTGACCCAGTATTCCTATTTCAGTAATACTTCTTTGTGCCCACATTTTCCATGTTTTCTTCTTTACTGTATTTTTCTCCACCAATACTGATCTCCTTTTACTTCCTCTCTGTTTCACTGCTACTGGCGAGGATAATAAGCTCATAAGAAATACCCTGCTGAGACAAACCCATGGTCCATATCTCCCAGCAGTCAGTCTCTGACAGTGGCAGCGGAATTGTCACTTAGGGAGGGTAATAAGTTACATCATTTTCTGCAGTCCATTCCCTTTCCAATCTCCCGTCATCCACCATCACTGGATTTGACATGTCAGAGGGCCTATCTTTAGCTGGTCCTTTTAAAATCCATTTGTCAATCATGTGAATGAATTTATCCAATGCCTTTTTGAGCCTTCTGATGCTGTCAGCCTTCAACACCTCCTATGGCAGCAAATTTCAGAAGTTCATTACCTATTGTGTAAGAAGTTTTTTGGTTGGTTTTTTTTTTCTGTTTCAAACTAATCTTTAATTTCTTTTGAATGCCTCCATGGCTTTGCCAAATATGTTTAGCTTACCCACTCACTTGTTTATGTAAGTCTTAGTCATATTCCCCCACATACAGCTCACACAAGTTTTCTATAGCAGCAGAATGATGCCCTTTGTGTTATTCTTTATGCTCTTCCTCATGATGTCTAACATTACTTGGCTTTTTGGGTTGCTGTTGAACATTAAACCAAATATTTCAGAGGAATGACAACCATGCCCAAAAATGACTTTGCTGAGTTGTAAATGGTAATTCCAAATTCAGCACTGTGCAGATGCAGTTAAGATTTTTTTTTCTTCTAGATGTCTTATCTTACATCTGTCCATGCTGAAGCTCATTTATCAACTTCTTGCCCACTTAAGTCACTCTAATGAGGTCTTTCAGGAGCTGGTCACCAGGAGTACTGAATTTCACTATCCAAAGGAGTTTACTATTAGCTATGAACTCAGAGATTTCAGGGTTCATTACCTTTTATAGGTTGTTCAAGACATTGAGTAAAATTGGTCCAAGTGTGGAGAACTCTACTTGTGAATTTTTTTCATGGTAAAAAAATCTATAAAATTCTGTGCTTTGTTTTCTGTTATTTAACCAGCTTTCAGTCCACAAAGAAATTTCTTCAGTCCCATGACACTTCTGTTTCTCTAATACATTGCTGTGGAATGTTTTTGGAAGGCTTTTGGAAAACTTATGTATATTCATATCCCCTTTATTTATTTGCATGCTGACAGCTTCATAGAATTAGAGAAAACTAGTCAGATGTGATTTCCCATTGAAGAAACTCTGCTGACTTCTGCAACAATCTTTATCTGTGTGCTCTGTTAGTCTTTATTTTACCATCTTGTCAGGGACAGCAATCAGCCTTCCCAATCTACAGGTCCAGAGTCCCTTTTGTAAATGGCTTTTTCCAGATGACTCTTTCTAGCTTTATGCCAAGGAAAAGAACTATGTGTGGGTATCTTTATCTAAGGAAAAAAAAAAAGGTAGTTTTTTAGAATATTCTGTGAAAGTGCTCTGAAGCCCTGGTTCCTAATACAGGTTGAGAGCAATCAATAACTTGGGTTTGAAAAGTTTTAGCTACGCTGTGATTTTTACAAAAAGTATTACTTTTAAAAAATGGAAATTTAACCAATAAAAAATTTATCTCTCCTGCATTGTTTACTTACGTTGGAAGCTTGCTGATATCTTGTTCTTGCCATTTTTCATGAGAAGGGATCAGTCTTACCAGTCAGAGATTACAGACACAGAGATCCATAAATGAGGCGTCATGGTCTGTAGAGACATAATACATGGCAGCTCATTTGTATAAGCACTCATTTTTACCACTACAATCTTGGAGTACCACAATACTAAAAATAGTATTGAAGTGGTGAAAATGCTGTAATCATTCACATTTTTTAATTTCCTACATAGCTGAGTAAGAGGCTGGAGAGGTTTCAGTCAATACTTCATCCTCTGTTTTGTAAACCACTCAGTTACTTCTTCAATGACATTTTTGCATGTGGCGTGTTGGTCACAATTTGAAGGTAGACTCTAAGTGCTGAGTCACAGGTTTAGACTACATAGTTAAATTTTAACAAATGTACATATTCTCAAAATTATTTACCTAAGTAAATCACTTTTGCTGTCAAATGTTAAATGAAACAGCGTATCTCTAAAATATTAGTCGAAAAGTTACAAATTTTAAGTTTATACAAATTGACAGAAACACTTTTGACTATAAAATCAATTTATTAGTTGATACACTTTAAAATTTGTTCTAGTTCTGTATTTTCTGGAGCTATTTAGAGAATGTTATAATCACTTTTATTAAAAAGCTGTCTTTGAAGTCTGAGATAAACTACCACAGAACAAAAGTTAAGAAAAACTCTTATACTGAAGAATTGCATTATGCACCATGTGAACAATTATACTGGATATTGCATATTAGTAGCAGTGCATTTTTTTTTTTTCCAGCTACTGAAATATATCATGGTATCTTAGACTGAAAAAGACCATTATGTTCTGTACAGGATATTAAAATGTTCATTGGTAGATTACTAGCAAGACCAAATAATCAATTTCCTCTATTAATTTAGGTAAATTGGTTGTGTAAAGATTACTTTAATGATATATACATGCAATTCACTGCTTAAAATTATTTAAAAGAGAATTTAAAAGAGAATAACCAAGCTGAACAAAGATTTATGCTGAAATTTTATCTGCATTTGTAATTGTTCTGTTTCAAATAAATTATTTTGCATATTGCACAGAAACTGTATGTCCTAGGGAGCACAGACTGCTTCTAGAGAAGGCGTGCCCAAAAAGGAGACATAAAAGGAAGCTGGATAATGTGGAGAAAAGCAGTCCTGGCTCCATCTGCTGTCTGGTTTTTTTTCCTCCCTTTTTTTTCCTTGGCAGCTTCTTTCTTGGGGTATTTGGGGTAGTTAGGCCCTATATTTCTTTGAACACAGACTGATTTTTAAGTATACTTCTGCTTTTGCCTGCTGTTGAGATTAATTTTGGAAAAATACCCTAACTACTTTGTTTTGCATTTCTGAGCACCACTGATAGTTTTGTTCTATGTTGTTCCTACTGGACACAACTCAGATTAAGTAGGAATGTACTTTTTTTTTTGGTCACCCTAGGATCAAGCTAATTTTGTGGCCTTCTCTTTCATCTGTATTAGTAAATGCTGTAAGGTAGCTCAGGCACGGTTCTAGAATTGTTACTCCTCCTTTCACACATGTTCACACAAGCTGTATCAATGCACAGCTGAAAAGTCTACTCCAAGTGCTAGCTTTTCATGTAAATTTTTCTCACTGTCCTTGGAAATAGAAGGGTTTTTGGACCAAAGCTGAGGACGAGAATCTGGGAGTTTGGAGTGTTACAGCTTTTCCATGTTCTTTTGTTGAATAGGTTTGATCTTCAGAATAATTTCTGAGGCTGCTCTGATTTTTGTCAAGCCCTCAGTTATAGAGACATTTTTTTCTGTCCTAACTCTTGTACTGTATAACTTGGCTTTCCTTCCAAAATGGTTGTGTTCTTTTAGAGTCCTAATAAATATAAATATTTTACTTGAAAAGTGTAAATTACTTGGATGTTCAATAGATTGCAACAGTTTTTAAAAATATTTTACAAATGGCAGAATTTTGCATTCACAAAAACCTCCCAACTGGAATTAGTCGAAATACTCAGATTTGGAAAATGGCTGCAAAATAGAAATAGCACTTCTGAGCCAATCCTAGAGTTCAAAAATTTTACTGAGCTTATGATCCTGAAAAGATGTACATCACTGTTCTTTTAAAACCTAGTTCTGTCTAAAATACTGGACCCAATTAAAATTTCCAAATGGGAAGTCTGACTTTAGATTGCAGAAATACTGAAAATACAATGCAGAAGCTAAATATGTAGGCAAGAATGCAAATAAGTCTTTAAAAATATTTATCTTTGCATTCTTAGATCTTAAAAATAGTACTGAAAGCTCCAGTCATAGCTAATCAGAGAAGCTTACTGTGGCTGGAACTGATCAGAATTCAAACTTTACTATAGAGAGGTTTTCTAAAATTAATAATTAAAAAAAGATAATTGGTGAAATAGATGGGGGTTTTTGCTGATAAGGAAGAACATTTGTTCACCAGAATACAGATATTTCCAAAGAATAGGAAATTAGTAATGCTAAATATTCAACACACTAGAAAATACTACAATCCACGATTCCTGATATTTTTGTGATATGAGAGGTAAAACCATTTCTGTGGTGTATGTCTGGTCCCAGCTTAGGTATCAGAGTAAAAAACTTTATATTCTGAGTAGTCCTAACACTTAAGAAGATGAGAAAGTTAAAAAACCCCAAAACACAAAGCAAAGCAAACCAGAAACAGAACTGAGATCTTTGATAAATGCCTACATTAACATAAGAAGAGAGTTACTTTTCTACAGCTTACTGAAGTAGCATATGCTGCTCGGTTTTTTCAGCCTAAAAACTAATAATTAGACATTCTTTAAACAACTTCCCTTATCAGCAGTAATTAAGATACGAGCAAGTAAGATCTCTTTTAAGGAAGTGGTTATTTGCTGAAAAACATACATTTGGTTGTTCCCAAACCGCTTGTGAATATCAGTTCAAGTGTTTCCAGCTGTATTGGAGGAGTTGGAGTGATACAGCTGTGGAATCATCAGCTGCCTTTTACTCAACAGGTCTGCAATTAAGGAGCCCCTTTTGTTGAAGTTGTTCCACAGGGACTGCTGAATGCTTCAGCAGACATAGTTCTTGTAAAAGATAATTTCAAGGAAGAGGAAAATAGCTTAAAAAGTTAAATTTCATTTGTTCAAAGTACTTCCTCTCCAATCCCAACCGCTTACTAAAAAAAGAGTCAGTCCTAGAGTTTATTATGTTAAATAATAGAAACTGTTACTATTATACTAAAAAATTAGTATTTTGTAACCAGTTTTAGGTAAGCAGTCACACATACAAATTTAATTACAGTTCATTTTTATGTGTGATTTTATAGTCTAGTTTTTTTATTTTCAATTTTATTCTTATGCTAGTGTTCTCCCTCATCAGATGCTTCCTCATAAGAATTGGGCAAGTCATGTTGGTCATAACCTCCAGGTTAAGGTAACTTAAAATATTGAGACAGTCTTCAAGGATGTGTTGTATCATGCTCAGTTTATTTATTCCCCAAAGTATTGCTGCAAAAATTAGAATTAAAAGCATAGTATTATAAACAAAGATTAAGAAAGGGTGAGTGGTTCAGTTGCTCATTTTGAGAACGTCTTCTCTGGCGTCTTTGTTTTTTAAATTGATATTAAGGGTTTTTACCTCATAGACTCAATTCAGTTTATTGGTTTATTGGATCTCTTCCCCTGGACATATTCCATTTCTTTCTGCTAGAGCTGTTCTTTTGAGGCTGAGGTTTCTGACAGTGTTTTGAAAGCATGTTATGTGTCTTTTTTTTCAGTTTACAGTTCAGCTGCCCTGCATATTGAGGTTATCTTTCAGTATACCACTTCAGCAGTATATACCAGTTGTATAAAAACATACACTTAGCAATCCACTTTGTTGCAATAAAACCATTTAAAAATATTACTGACCTTAAAGCATAACTGGAAATTCATGTGAACAAAATTCACCTCTGTATTCAAAACACTGTATCTTCTTTAATACTTCTCTTGAAATGTATTGAAAATGCTACAATGTTCAGAAAAACATAGATTCTCTTCTTGTCCATGTAACATAAAACATTCATGCTGTTCCCTGTGGTTGCAGTGCAGTCACTTTGCTCGTTTGCTCTGTTTCAGACGGTTCGCCATGGTTTTCCTTACCTACCCACTGCCTTAGCTTTTGACCCAGTTCAGAAAATCCTGGCAATTGGAACAAGAACAGGAGCCATACGAATGTATCCTTTCTCATTCAGAATTTGCACCATTTCTATGTATTTGTAATACAGGGATGTGAATTATCTTCTGCAAGTGCTCAGGTAAGGTTACAGTTGTTATGTTCTACTTCATTTTGGTTTGCGAGACGGACTGGAAAAGGATGTGCTGTTGAGGAATTAACCAGGTCCTAAAGAAAAGAATTAACCAGGCTTCAAAGAAAAATTTCTGATTGAGTTTTTTGCATATGGTTTTGGCATATATTGGTTAAGATAAAACAGAATTGATCTTTTTCAGCCAGAAAAGTAAAAGTGGACAGCAAAGTGGTAGTGAGCAAGTTGTGAATGTTGTGCTAGCAATAAATAAATTCATTGCTGCAATGCAGTTAGCCAACGTTAGATTGCAGTTAGATGGTTATGTATGAAATTATTTAGACTCTTTCAAGTGAATGGTGGGAAATAGGTGATTTTAGGACAGAATTCATCTCTTCCCAGAGGAGAAGGTGAAGCACTGTAAAAGTGTCTATTTTTTTTCATTAATTATAAAGGTACTTCAGTGCCTGCAATTTATATGTTGTTTTTAATGCAGTAGGATTTCAAAGTTAGAAGTCTACACAGAATAAACTTAATTACAAGGTAATTAAATTTGAAGACTTATATTTAAAAAAAAAAAGGATATTTAAATGTGATGTATTTCAAAATGTTTCTCTACATAATTTTCTTAGTTTGGCATGGTTCCAATGTATTCCAGTTTGGTGAAAATACATATAAAGCAAGGAAAAAAAGGAGAAAGAATATTACAGGAAGGTTTAAAAGTTACAGGATACAGAACTAATAAACCAATATTTTTTACAAACTTTTTGTAGCCAAATATGTGTTTAAAGTAGGGGACAGTGCTGTATGAAATAGCAATATAATGGTTCTTTTGCTATCCTTGTTCCCACGGTAACTATAAATGCAATGAACCCAAAGAGAGGTTACAGAGTAAAGAAAAATCTCCTTGTGGAAAAAGAGCCTGTGCTTCATGTAATGTTGCTAAAACTTTGGTTCCTCCATTTTTGGGTACTCTTGGTGTGAACAGTTGCATTTTTGTAAGCCTCAGTTTCTGTCTGATCCAGAATTTCTCATAAGACTCAACTGTAGCGGGGGAGTGTCCCGGGAGCAGGGGAATCCAGCCAGAGTCACGACATGAACACCGATACGATTTGAGCATCGTGCTCCAGTTTATTGTTCGGTTACACCCAGTTATACTTTTTTCCCAAAGTTCACACCCCTTTCCCATGAGAAAGCCTCTAAGCAGCGGGGGAGCTGACCAGTGTATACCTTTTCCCAAGGCTGTTCAAGGCTGCCAGCTAGCAGGTGCCTTGCAAGCCTGTTTTCAGCCTGAGGCCCTGTCAGGGGTACTTCTGCAACAGCCCTGGGATGCCCAAGCTCTCCTGGGGTATCCTATATTCCACAAGGAATCCTCTACACTCAACTAAACCTCAAGTTATGTGACAAGCTTTGCCTTGATAGTTCCGCTGTTAATTTCTTACCTGTGTGAAGTAGATTGAATATATTCTGTTCGAAAGCAAAGAAGAAAATTCCCTTGAATTTGTGCACTTCTGGGAAGTGGAAATCTAGTAGTCACGGTTTCTTCTTCTTTGTAGAGGTATGCAAGGTTAAAAAGCTGGGGCTTTGTCCCTGGACACTTCACTGATACCTTCAGAGTTGAGGGTATTGGGAATTTCATGGTAAAAGTAGGAAGAAGACCTTGCAGAAAACTGACTCCTGAGTCCACCTCTTCTTTCCATCTTAGCAATCTGGCTTTTCTAGGAGCAGTGCTGTCACTGCCTAGGCATCCTGTATCTTTAGAAGTCCCTCCTCTGAGGAAAATTCAGGTATAGAACCTGAATTAGTACAGGTTCATGTAGAATTAATTTAAACCTACATGTCTCCTGCCACAGGAATGGAACATGAAGAGGAAAAACAGCTATATCCCTAAGCTTATATAAAATTCTCTATGTATCTTCTATAAAAATAGATTATAAAGAGGTAGCAGAAGGGAAGAGAATGTTTTTCAAAGTGTCCTTCCTTTTAACATCTCTGCTCCTGTTTTGCTAGCAAACTCCTGCCTCATTCATGGAAAACTTTCTACCAGTTCTAGTATCTGAATCAAACAAGAGGATCAGGATTACCAGGGATTTTGATTTTTTTTGAAGATACGTCATAACATAAATGCTTCTCAGCTTAGTCACACAGAGCCTGGTTTGCTTAATTGAGCCCTGAGTTAGTGGAAACAGCTCGGAAGACAGAGGGTGCCTTAAAAAGAATTACTCATTTATTCATTTTAACTGAGGTTTCTCCACTTGGCTCTAAGTTTTACAGAACATATTACATGAAAAACCTACGTGTGGACTAATAACTTTGCAGTGAAACAGATCCTAAGACTACCACCAGAACACCACTCATTTAAGCCAGTCTTGTTGCAGACCTTTGTAATTGTTGAAATCGGGCAATAAAATTCAAGTCAAGATGTAACAGACTAAGTATTACATCTGGAAGTACAATTCATAATGGGTTCTTTTTTAGCAAACTGAGGAAAATATAGGTTTTAGTGGCTCTAAGTTTTCCACAGTATCCTGTAAAAATACTTTTTAACAGAACTGCACAATTTCATTCTGACACGAGTATGCCAGGTAACAAAAAGGGAATTAATTACACTGTGGTTGGTTGGTGTTTCTAAACAGTACTGTTGATGGAGTGAAAGGACAGACTACTTGGCTGCCATCAGAGAAATTCACCCAATTATTTATTTGTTTGTTTACTGGTGACACCAAAGGGACCTGGTTTGGATCGGACTCTCTTGTTTAGGGAACACAAAGGGATGGGAAGAGTGAATTTATGTTTAGTATTCATGCAGTGATGTAGAACAAGTTTTCCTGTGATGAGTCTGAGTTGCATAATGGTATTGTTGCTTCCTTGTCTTTCTAAAAGATTCTCATAGTATTGGAATTTCTAGTGGACACAAGTTTACAGGTCTCAAAAGACAAGCTGTTTAAAACAAAACAAAGAAGCATGTACTTCTGTGTTGTGAATTAATGTCTAACATCAGGCCTTCAGGTGATCATTTCACGTGATCCAGCAGCAGTACTGAAGCTGACTATGTTAAATTGTCCTGCAATAGAGCATATTATTCATAAGCTGCCATTAGAATGCAGAGATAAATGAAAGTTCATTTTGGTATGGCAGCCAATTTGTCTTCTCCTAGATTTCTTTTCAGGGTGCTCAGATGCAACTGCTCCTGCTTCTGTAGCGCTGGGAATTGCTGTCGCTGTGCTCTACTGATCCTAGCAGCCTCTGTGGGCTTCCCAAGGAGCTTCAAACAACTGTAGACTTTACCTACAGTGATGACTGCTGGGTACTGCATCCTAATAGGTGCAGCCCACAGAATCAGACTGCACTGCGAATCACTGATGGAGTGTCTTCCTGTTACCAACACAGGCTAACAAAATCTGCAAATAAAGGGCCAAAACCCCACTCCTGAAACAGTTGCTATGGCATCTGGTCATTCGTCTCCTTTGTCCTAAACACAGCAAATTTTATTTTTCCTTTGAGGTTTTGTTTTTCCTGTTTGGAGCCTGTTCCCAGCTCCCATACCTTTGGTCATTGCTCAGATCATTGCTTGGTACCATTCTACCTGGAATATCCTTGCTTCAGGAAAACACATTCAGTTGAAGAGGGGCTATGAAATTGAATTCCTTTTCTTATTGTCTCCATATCGTTCTTCTCTAGTCCCTGTCTGGAGAACCTTCTGACACTACACACAGTAAAACCAAGTGTGCAGTCTCTGGTTGCTGCCAGAGAAGGTTCTGTATCACCATACAAGGAGATGAGAAATTAAGATACTTGGTCAGACTTATGTCTCTTCTTGATTTCAGAGGAAAAGGAGAAGTCTAGGGGTTTTTTACATTCTCAGTCTGAATAAATAGGTTAAAATCAGTGTTGTTAACAATGATTATTCCAGTAAGAGATTTGAAGAAGTGGCATGCTGTGCTCAGATTCCAGGATGCATATTTCTATATTGTCATTTATTCAGCTGACAAATGCTTGTTAAAATTCATTGTAAGTACTTTTTGGAGTCACTGAGTCCTTTCCTTTGGAGTTCTCTTATTGTATCAGAGCTGCACTTAGCCGTTAGAGCTCTCTACTTCAAACACAGAGAATACAACATCTTTTTTTTTTTTTTAATCAAACTGCTGATTATTTAGTGGTCAGTTACAATGAGAAATTCTGAAAAAAACCTCTAGTTATTACCATCTTTGCTTATCATGAAATGAGAGGAAGTTTGTCTTAAATCCAGGGCAAAGAAAACAGCCTACTGGGTCCAGAATGGCCTCCACACCACTGAAAAAATTATTCACCATCAAGCAGGCTTAAATTAGTAATACGTTTTTGTATGTGTTATAGTGTGGTCTGCTGTTGTTATTAATACATACTCTTTAGACTTACAGGTTCCATACTGTCACGGATGCAGGCTGTGGGGCATGCAAATCTTCATTTTCACTGTTAGTTGCTTGAGCAAAACTGTAAGACATCTGCAACCCATGCAAGGCTTGTCCAGTAGGCATAGCTGCTTGTTATCCATGTTATCAGAAAATATAGTGGCCATTTTATACCTAGGCAAACAAAACATTATTCTGACTCACTAACACATGACAGTGGAAGCATTGCTCTGTCCCCTCCTTTAGCTTAGCTGCACAGTCCTGACACTTCCTTTGCTCCAATTCTGGTGCTTGTCAGATATATGACTGTGAGCCATCCAATGCACTAACCTGGCAAAATACCAGTTCTTTTGCTGTGCTACTTTTTTTGCCAGATTAGCAAACTGCGTTATCTGGTGCTTACCTCCAGTGTTAGTCAGAATGATGCATAAAGAAAGTGGAAGGAGTGCAGTTGGGACTGGACAGAGAGGGAAATGGGGGAGAAACAAAATTTTGGCCCTAAGGAGCAGGTTATTAAATTGACTTGTCTTAGTATATGAAATCGCATCTGATAAATCCAGGTATGGCAGATTGCAGCTGTCTATGAAATTTGCTACAAAATGCAGAAATAGTCGTTCAATTTTGAGTGGTATGGAAGATAGCATCTCTTTTACTTGCATTTAAAAAATCTTCATGTAAAGCCATTTGCAAATTACAAAAATTCTACAGGTTCTGCTCAAGAAAGATTCTGCTTTAGGATCATATTTGGAATAACTTTTTCTGGCCTGTTTTATATGTTTCTTCCAATGCTTTAATAGCAAGAGTGGTTTTTGAATGTCAAATAAGGTACAGCAACACTTCTTTTAACAGGTGTGTTTTGTGGAAAAACAAACATGGCTTCAGAAAAGCCCATGGCATCCTGGTCTGTGTCAGCAGTAGTGTGGCCAGCAGGATCAGGGCAGTGATTGTACCCCAGTACTCAGCACTGGTGAGGCCGCACCTCAAATCCTGTGTCCAGTTCTAAGCCCCTTTCTAAAAGAAAGACACTGAGGTGCTGGAGTGTGTCCAGAGAAGGGCAATGGGGCTGGTGAAGGGTCTGGAGCACAAGTCCTGCGAGGAGCAGCTGTGGGAGCTGGAGGTGTTTAGCCTGGAGAAAAGGAGGCTCAGGTGGGACCTTATCACTCTCTCAGGCACCTGAAAGGACAAGAGAAAACGGCCTTAGATTGTGCCAGGAGAAGTTTAGATTGGATCTTAGGAAAATTATTTCACTGAAAGTTATCAAACCCTGGAACAGGCTGCTCAGGGAAGTGGTAGAGTCACCATCCCTGAAGGTGCTCAAAAGTCATGCAGAGGTGGCACTTAGGGATAAGGTTCAGTGGTGGACTTTTTAGTGCTGGGTAGTGGTTAGACTCGATGGTCTTGGAGGTTTTTCCAAGCTAAGTGATTTTATAAGTGATTATCTTGCTTCTTTCTGTGAAACAGCCAGTAAACATATCTTTGATTCCAGTTACTGTGCCAAGTAAAGGGGAAGGTGAAATCTAAACCCAAGATAGCTCTGTTGAACGTCATGGATCCTCAGCAGCTGATGTACACAGAGAGACTGTATTCCTGGGAGGTAAAACTGAGGCTGTTTGTGCACTCTAGAAAAAAGAAAATCCGGCAAAGAAAATGAATAGCACTAATTAAATCATTGCTGGCAGAGTTCTGAGTAGGCATGGAATTTTACAGTAGCTAAAGGAAATGTGGTAAAGAATGTTTGACATCAGATTGGATGTACTTTAAAAGAAAAGAGGAGAATATAACTTGAGGTTTTGGTCTGTGAGAAGGGTGGCATAAAAGCTAAATATAAATTGTGACAGATTTACTCTCCCTGGATCTGCTGTCTTTTAATCTAAACAAGGTTTCAGTAGTTCTTTATCCTTAAAATAAGCCGACTGTGTTCTCTGCTGTTTACTCTATGTGATTTATTGCGCAGATGGAATGGGGGTAGCACAGACAAGATCATAAACTCAAAGTTCTGTTGTTTGATTTGGAGGAATCATTGATACATTTCATCTTTTATCTCATTGTACAATATAATCTGTAGATTTTTCTAGAGAACTTGAGCTATTCAGGAATAAAAACTTTACTGAGAGTTAGCACTCCTAACATAAGTTCTTTTAAAAATTCCCTTGGAAGTCAACATACAAGTATGTATTTTTGTGTGTATAGATACCTAAATAGGTTATTACAGAAATGAATTTATTGTCATTCTACAAGAATTAAAAATTATTGTAAAAGATACCAAAATAATCAAATTTACCTGTATTACTAAATCTGACAGAACCAGAAGTGGAGAATTTTTTCAATACTGAGACTACTATGCATCTGGTTATGTGTGCATTCATATATATATATATATATATAGTTACACCTATTAGGTTTGTGCATACTTGCATAAATTTGGGTCCATTTGTTTCCCAAGCCTCTTCCATGCTTTTTAAGTAAGCAGATTGGATATGTTACAGTTAAATGTACCGAACTCACATTCAATTGCTGTTTATCCAGGAGATAAAAATAGAATCCGACATCTGCAAACAAATCTACTGAGAAAATACAGATTTTCATATATTTGGAGATGCACGTAAAACTGGCATACAGGTGGGTGACTGGCAGCATTTTAATTGGAGCTGATGATTGCATTTATGAACACTATCTGAAAAAATGCTTTATGGATGCCTGTTACAAGATTTTTTTTGAGTATAATGAAAAAACCCCTCAATTTACTCTGATACTGAAGTTATGACTACTGGTGATAATACTGGTGATAACTATTTCAAAGAAGTGATGTGTCTTAATTAGACCTTGTGTCAGCTTTAGAGCTTTCGCTACCTTTTTTATTCCAAACTTTGTCATCAGCAGAAGTGTTGACATGCATAGGAAATAATGCACATCAATTTGCCCTCCTTTCCAGTCTGCTAATTATCTTTTTTAGACAAATACCCATGACCTAAATTTGGCAGACATCCTTAAACCACAGAAATTTGTAGTCATATTACACACTTAGTTATTTTGACTCTTTTCTTCTTTTGCTTTTATCTGGCAGATACTCTTGATGGTAGAGGGAATTGATACTTTTCCAAATAACTCAGGAAAGCTAGTATCTAGCAAAAAGAAAAACCCAAAGTACAGAGACACATACAGTGGGAGCATTTTATTGTTGTGGAAAGAGACCTATTTTTGTCTAGTTAGAGGCACTCATTCAGTTTAAATTCTTGATGAGTTCTTGAAATTAGGTGCCTTTCTTGCACATATGTTGTTAATGGAGGGAGACCAGGGGTGAAAGGGGACTGTGGTGGATTGAATGCCCATTATGAGGTAGAAAGGCTACAATGACTGAGTAATTGTCTCTGCATTTGGGAATACCTAAGGAGAAGAAGTTTCTGGAACCAAAGAGATCCACCTATGAGGATCTTTGGCAGCAAGGAACATGAACCATGTGATGAGTGGTTCAGTAGGAGATGGGACAGACACAGTCACACACTATTTCAGACCAAACCTCAAGTATAGGTGTAGGATAAAAGCACCGTTTTTCCCAAGGTCCAGGAAATGTGGAGATGAACAAAACAGAGACTACGGTCTCATTCAGGAGAGGGGGAGGGAAGGGTTTTCTTGAAGAAGTTCTCTTCCCTCATTCATGGTCAGCTTACTCCTGCTTTCCCTAACTGACCTAGTTTCACTCCAGTTCTTACAGTTCCTAGATTTCTATTCTTCAGCCCTGACCTGTCTTTTCTTAGTGGCATTAAGGAAGAAATATTCTTTCAATATCCATCTTTCACTTGACCTGTGCAAAGCAGTCTCTGAATAATGAATTTTTCTAAGGAAACTGTTCAAGTCAAGAACCAAGATGTTTCCCAGGTGCTTCAGATACAGCATTCAAAGCCCCACAGAAGTACAAAAGGAAGAATTTAAAAAAAAGAGCATCGTGGGAGAAACCAAGTTTGTCCAAAAGAGATTGCTAATCTGGAGCTATCAGAAAATGAGTAGCTGAAGTAGCCAAGTCTTAGAAGGCATTGAAGAATGTAAGTGTGGCAACAATCTTTTCATCCAGAGAGAATACAGGGAGGGGAAGTGACACAGAAATTCTGTGAGTCTGCTTCTCTTCAGTGTTGTTGTGAAGGAGATACTCTGGTGTTTTATCAACACTGTTTTAGTCTCCTATCCAAAACCCATCGCCCTGCAGGGTTCCCTGAAGAAATCACCTCCATTCCAGCCAGATATAGCGCACTTTTCAAAAAGTCTGCAGTACTGTTTGTTTGAACAGTTGTGGTTTTCAGACAATGATGAGTGGGAATCCAGTGATCTTAACATGCCTTAACTGTAAAACTGATAATTTGAGCAGAAAAAGGATTTCACAATCTAATTACTGACAATAACTGTGCTTTCCAGTAATCGATTTCTGGGATTTTTTTCATTTCATTGAATAAATATTAGCATATCTCTAGGTATATTTATGGATTGATATTCAACATTAACCCTAAAAATGCTCACAGATAGCATAAGAAAGAAATATTGGAATATGATTCTGTAGTACTGTAGTTGATTTCTCTTTGGGTTTTTTGTGTGATTGCTCCAACAAAGCCCCAGTCACTGAATACACTACATTTTTAAGCAGCCACAGCAAATGCATTTAAAATATGACTTTTAGAGGAGTTTGACTTTCTGTTTGGTTATTTAGCTGTATTTTCTGCAATGCAGAATTGACAGCTCTATGACATATTTGCATATTTCAGTTGCATCAGTAAATAAATAAGGATTGACTGAATTATGGTGGTCTGATCTGAGACACACTGATTTCAAATGCACCATGCCTTTATTATGAGATGAATCAATAGGAGATGTGTGGTAGAAGAATACATTTAAGTACATTCATGTAGTAGGCATGCACATGAATGACTTTAGTCAATATTCTCTTGGAAACTTCTAATTAGAACTTACCAACTTAGGCTTTTAAAATATTTATGTTTTTTCCTAATTACTTGCAACATATAGGTTCACATTTGCAAATAATTTCTCCATTTCAGGTGTGGATAGATATGTGTCCCAGTTTCCATTAGATTATAACAATCGTGCTTTCTTTTTCACAGCAGTTTTATTAATCTTAATTTGTAGATTTTGAGAAATTCCACTTTAAGTTAAATGCTTAGAACTAAGGAGAGGCTAATACAATGCATCAATACTTTATCTGATGAAGAACTGGATTTAAAATTTGTGATTTATTTAGGGGAAGTGTCTTGTAGTCCTTCTGCAGACATCATATATTCTATTTAGTAGATTATTTGCATAGTTTTAGTACCAATTCATTTTATCTAACAGGCAAAACTCAGGAGAGGGGCATCATTTTGAAACCCAAGAACACAGCCTCTGACATAAAAATTAAGTTAAAAGTTACTTCGTCTCATGGTAGAACACTAATACGATTGATGAATCTTCTCCAGCAACCTCTGTTACAGGATTAGGATCTGGCAGAGCCTCTCAGAACAAGTGTACAAGGTCAGACTGAACATGAAATGCAGTAGTGGGTACTACTTCTGAGATTTTGTGCTCCTCCACTGACTTGTACTGTGGATGTACTGACTTGAGATGTGGTGTCACTGTTGGGGTGGCCATGACACACATGGACAGTGCCTCTTTCAAGGGCCAAAAAGCGGTTTATTTATTTGATAAATTTGATAATTTATCAAATTATTTAATCAGCCTCTTTTATATGTTTGTATGTTATCATTCGTGTTACATATTCTGGCTGCTAAACTACTCCAATAGACTCATTGGCTATTATGAACTACAATATACTATCATTGGCCACCTATAGCATCAGCATTCAGCTGAATAACAGGTGCAGATATGTTGCTGTTTTTCTCCTTCTACTGTTTAACTTTCTTCCTTCTGTTGATACTACATCCTCATGGGTAAAAACGAATTGTTTTTCTTCTCACGGACTTTTCTCACAATCCTTCTCTAGCCGAGGTAACAGGCCTGAGCCATAATTTTACAGAGGCAACAAGGCCTTCATTTTAGAAGGTTTTACTTAAATGCCACAATGTGGGACTGTCAGTTCAATTGTCTTAGCAGACTGTTTAAACCTACACATCCCGTTACACACATTTTTCCTACCAGACTGTATATACCTGTGAGGTATTTTTCACCTTAAAGTGTTGCACATTTTTAAGGAAAAACAAGTGCAACCCAGTCTTTATAGGATAATTATTTAGTCACATAATTTAAAGTAGGAATCTTGCATTCCAGTCTGTGCTCAAAGACAGATTATAAATTTTACCTGCAACAGTGGCTAGATGCAATAGTTACAACATGTGAAGTTCTTCTCATTTTTGTGGATCATGTTATCTTAGCAAGACAGATGGAATATCTATTTCATAATGGCTTCATATGTTTGTTTCACAGAAGTTGTTCATAAAATATTAGTTTGTACTGGAAGATCAAATGGTACCAAATAGATTTGGTGATTCCAAAGTGGCACTTAAATTCAGAGCTGCCTGTCTGCACTCATAGCTCTTGTCTTTGGTAAATTCATTTATTTTATATAAACAGATCATTGGTACCACATACCATACATACACAGCATACACAGGTTATTATAGGGGCTGGAACCTAAGACCTCTCCGTCCTAGGTGAAAACCTGCTAGCCATGATTTCTTGTTCCATCTCTCTTAATTAATGAGTACTCCCTTCTCCCTCAAACCACCATGTCCTGCCCTTCTGAACTGAAGGAGTCAAGAGTTACTGTA
This sequence comes from Corvus cornix cornix, assembly GCF_000738735.6. Lineage (NCBI taxonomy): Eukaryota > Metazoa > Chordata > Aves > Passeriformes > Corvidae > Corvus > Corvus cornix. Next base: position 21,608,949 of record NC_046332.1, on the reverse strand, counting down.
GCTCCAATTTGGGTGTGGTCAGGACACTGTGTTTATAGCACTTTTAAGCAGAATAACCGGTTCTTTTTTGTTCCTCATTACTTTGAGACACAAAAAATGTTGCACTGTTAATGGGGAAGCTTTTTCATGCTTTATAAGTACACCTTTTCATTCATACAATAAGGTGTCTGGTGGATAGAGGCACCTACTGCAGATTTAGAACTGGTTACAGGAATGTTTTTGAAAGAAAAGTTTTCATCTTCAGCAAGAGCTGAGACTTGCCTTTTCAAGTCCTTTGGCCTTTAATAAAAAGAGCTTTTAACTTGATTCCTGCTGTTTGTAGCTGTAAAATGGTGAAGTATCTACCAGTGTCAAGAAGTCATTACATTCAATAAATGTAATGCAGGGTATTAAAATTCTTTTAAGATTGAGAATACTCTGGTTGTATTTTCCAGAAAAACAGACAAAGGAAATCCTTAAATACATTCACAACAGAGTGATGAGCTCTGTTAAAAGAATCTGTGAATTATCAGGTGTGTTTTAATCATGCCTCCACAGTGTGTGGTTTGTATAAAGTGAATGAATAACCATTCTTGAACGTGTATTTCTCAATAAAAATACAATTTTCTATAAAACAGACCTTAAATTAGTTTAAAGGTAACTTACTGAAATTAAAACCATCATCCAGACCATAAGCTTTTCAAGCTGTCAGCTTCCTCAAGTAGGATGTCCCAGGTAGTAAGAAAACAAAACTAGAAACCCCAATCTTTCCTGAAACAACAGGAGAAGCAAATTCTCCTGTGAAAATCATCCCTAAGAATGTCTTCTCCTATGCTCCTGAATTTTGTAGTTTAGGATCTCTCTAGTACTGCAACTCTCAAATGAAAGGAAATCCTAATGAAAAACTAGTTCATTTAACAGGTTCCCTCAGTTTTAATTGATAGGTCACTGCTTTGGGCTTGAAAGTACAAGAATCTCTTCATTAGGCTGACAGTTTTGCTACAGAAAAGAAGCTTTCAGTTTTTTAAGAGTAAAGTAAATCACTGGGAGATCAATAAATGCAATAAGAAAACAGTGTAATTTTCATGGCTGCTGAATAACGTAAAGATGAGATCTTTTCCAGCTGTTTAAAAAAATGTATAACTATTTTTAAAGGAATTTATAGAATGCTACCTGCTACATATTCCTAGAAGTAGACTAAATCTTCTGCTACAAGAGAGGACAGAAAAGCACTGAGTCCTTACTAGTTTCTTCAGAGGAATGGTTCTCTTCTGACTTGCAGTCCTCTAGGTAATGTAATTCTGAGCAGGCAGGAAGAATGTTGTACCTTCCTTGTCTATTTTAGCTAACCAGTGCCAGGGCTTGCCTATTCTAGCTAGCCATAACCCTTTCTAGGGCTTCACAGAAAAGATACTAAGAGGCGTTATATTAAGAGTGACTTCTTTTCCTTCTACATTCATACCCTAACCAAAAGAACTCTGAAGCATAGAGTTCATAGAAATATGGTACAATTAGGTCTGCATGTTCAGTTCATTCATTTTTCATTAGTCCTGCATCAGTTCTGTCCTCACGCTTCTCCAACTTTGCTATTGTCAGGATTCACCAACCTTACGCTTTCGGGCCTGACAAGGAAGAGCTGTATCAGGGTCCTTGTCTACTTTGCCATACTGTGAGCTGTAGAGAAAGGAAGAAGCACAGACATTACACTTAGAGGAAATGAGGATGAAAGAATGGAATACTGCTTTTCTGAACTACTGCGTTTCTCTGTAGTTGCTTTCCTGTCTCCTCTCCTGTGAGACTGATGTTATATCATGAGGAGAAAAAGAGAAAATTTTGGTGGTTTCATGGAACAGTCTAGTTGGTTGCTTGCTCCCTAAGTACAGCAAAGTGTCTGCTCTGGTTCCCCTGGCATGTTTCAAACTGGCTACGGGGTCTGAAAATTTTTCTGTTGTCCCTAGAGGGGCATCAGGTACAGCTAAATTTAGTCATCTGTGCAAAAGCCACCGAAACTGCTGCTGCTGAATAAAGATTTCTTCTACTTCCCTAGTTTAGAACAGGACCCTGGATGCTGGCACCTGAAAAATCCAGCGATTTCTGCTAATGTGGTGCAGTTTCTAACAGGACAGGTGAAACTTGCGGATGGTGGAGGCAGTCAGAAAGAATGTCACAATCTGTGTGCTCAGTGTTGTCTTTGCTGTCCAGAAACAAAACTTCCACTGGGGCCTAATGGTTGTCTGGCTACTGGTTTGTCTCTAAGCACCACTGGATGAGGTTCATGCTATTGACCTGTATAAACAGATCTCTGAGTTTGCAAAGATAAGGAGTCAGTGGTTAAGTAGGGTTATGTTACCTGTCCTTGCTTCTGATATTTCCCGTATTTAGAACATCACCTGTCTGATCATCAGCTCCTAGTTTTGCAAGGTCTGTACACAGGCAAAAAAGAGGCAATGACTGTTACCTTTTGTTTTAGGGCTTCAACCAAGGATAAATATATTGCACTTCTGGACTCTGATATGATGTTGGCATCAGGATCTTAATTAACACAGAATGGAATACAAATCAAGGTTGCACATGCAAATTTAACTCTTGCAGGTGATCATATTTCTGAATTCTTGGCTTTAATTTAAATTCTTTAGTATTCTTTGATCACTTCATACAGTGTGATCATATAGTAAATAATTCTTCAAGACTTGGGTCAGTTTTGCACTAGTGTAGGAATCACAACTTATTTTCTTGTAAATGTGTTTAAATGTATTTTAAAACATGAGTGCTAACACTGAGTGAATATTTACATAAAATCGTCTGAATTTCAGGAAAAAAGCCCCAGATTGTATAAAGTATCTCTCAAAACCTGAATTAGAAATAGCCAAATCTATTAAAATTATCAGTTTCTTTGCCTTTTAATTAGCAGCTTTCCATTCCTAATTAAAACTATAATTGGTTATCATCCTGCTTGCTAGAGATACCTTTAGAATCCAAGTTTCTATTCAGTATTTCTCATTTTTGCTTTCTTCTCTTTTTCCTTAGTAAGGATTGGAAAGAACTAATATTGCCTAGAGTTCCAGTAATGATTATATGGGGAAGTCTGTCAGCATTCCCTGAGGCTGTGAATGGCTTTTATGAATGAAATTAAGCCTGGTATCAGAGACATAGAAGATCAAGTTTAATCTGCCCGTGTTGCTGCTTATGAAATGGTTAAGCATCTTGGATGAGAGCAGAAGAAGCTCCCCAGTCTAGATAGTTTGAGAATTTCTTAGGAAGTATTTTCAAACTGCCTGAAAAATCAGCAGAACCTTGTAGGAGGAGCAGACTCGTGCAAGCATCATTCATTAAAAAAAAAAAAAAAGGAAACCGCGTATCTCACTGACTTTCTTAAATGCATATCTAGAAAATTTCTTGTTCATCAAGCAACTACAAGACCAATGACAAAATTATCAAGTGTTACTTAACTGAGTATTTTTATACTGGCCATGGAAACAGTGCTGTCTCTTTTTTTTCTTTTTTTTTTTTTAGTTCTAGTCAATCTATGGTTATATAATCATAGTACATCTGCCCTGGAGCCTTGTTGTCACTGCTCATTGCAGTCATTCTTCAGACATGATTCTGAAAATTTAGGCAGGGTATTTTTATCAGCAGAATCTTGTAAAGTTATCTTTTAAAGAGAAATTGAGCTGTGAATCTCCGTGTCATCTTGAATCTCATAAGCAAATAGGATCTCTCATGGGGCTTTTTTATTGCAACAATTGTATTCATCAACACTCCACATTAGTTAGTTGTAGAGATTCACACATCTCTTCCTAGAATTCCTGCTGCAAGTTTAGATTCTCCTGATGCGCATAAGCAACTAAACTGTTTTCTTCTAGTGCAAATTATGTTGAATTTGTCAATTTTGCACATAGCCATCATTTTGCTCTTCTGTCTAGTTCTTTCGGTCTATTTAAAGATTCTTGTTAAACCTGCTAAACCAGATAAACTTGTCACAGGTTTAGCTCTTTAGGTCTTTAACAGATTAAGAAATACAGCAAACTTGTATCAGATGTATACTGTGATACTGTGACTTCACCATAAGTGCCATTGCTTTTGGTGACACTGTCTTCAGAATGTCAAAAAATCACTGTTGAAAGTGGACTGTGCTCCCTTATCTCTCATCCATTTTTTAAATGCTTTTCAATTACTGGAAGATCCTACTGGAAATTTTTGATGCCCATTAGAATTCAGGTTTTTATTGACAGTTAATCATAGCCTTTTTTTCTACCATAATTTTTAATCAATGGAGGTATTTCCTCTTATTCTGTGTGTTCATTTGGTTTGTTTTCTGTTTAAGGAGACTTTCTGTAACCTTTTGACAACTGAGGAAGTTTTTGTCCAATTTCATGACTTTTTAGAGGGCTGAGCAGTACCAAGAGATCAATATCATATGAATATTTTGGGAGGAATTATTGTTCATTTTTAGAGAATAATTTTTAGACTAAATTCTTTATTTTTATATTCCTCTTTTAATTTAAAGATGCTTGCAAGACACCAGTGCAAGATTTACTGTTTTGTAGTTTTCTGGATAATCTCAAGTCTCTTTTAGAAGTATGTGTTATTAACCATGCAGTTTGGGGGTGGGCATTGCTAGCATCCATTCTGCTTCATTCCTATGCTCCTTCCAAAGAATGACATAAATATTGTTTAAACCTACTCGTAATTTACTTGGGACTTTTGCTGCTGGTTTCTGAACCTACATTTCTGATACCTGTATCTTTAATAGTCTTACTTAACACACACACACACACGCACACAAAAAAAAAAGGAGTGTGCATAAAGGAGCCTTTGCCAATATATTCTGTTAAAAGCTGAATCAAAGAAATAATTAAATTTTTTAATACTCTTGTTTGATTGCTTTCTGTAGCCTTGGGTAACCCAGGAGATTCATCAGGTTTTGTTGTAGTTATTATTGTTCTGTAAGCTGGCCATTTCCAGTGTGATCCAAACATTTCACATTTGGGGCTTTTTTACCTTTATCTCTCTTAATACTCTGGACAATAGTGTAAATCTAGAGCAACTCTTCTGAGCTGAATGTGGTTATTCCAGATGGATGTTGTACTTTCCACCTCCACATAGCCTGGCAGCACTTTCCCTCAGGTTTTATTCTCCTTATTAAAATAAAATAAAATAAAATGTTTGAGCAAGAACATATATTTGCTTCTTATGATAATGGCCAAGGAGTTGTACTAAAAATTGCTTTTACATAAGGAAGTTTGGACTGTTAGCCCAGCTACTGTTCTTGTAAAATCTCCATTGTAAAAACTTTCTTCTACCTTTCTCAGGAAAAATGGCATCCATTTTGGTTCCATCGTATTTAATGGATAGCATAGTCTTTACTTGAAGTGAATTTAGGCTTCCAGGGTTTAGTTTCTTAGTTTTACAACTAAGAAAACCCTCTTATTAGCCAATGCCTATGGATGTGACACCAAGCAAAGTGCAGGGAATGATATAGTTCTGATGGATCTCAATCAGTTTCTTTAAAAAGGAAGCTTAAACACTCTTGGGAAGCCTTTAATATGAAGGAAGATAGAATTCATTCAGTTTTAATTTCCAGTTTAAACTTCCATTTTGCATTTGCATGTTTGAACTGATTTTCAAGTAGAACAGTTCTAGATTACTATTTTAAAAGCTATACCAATATGATTTAAAACTACAAAAGCAACACTATAGAATGGGGACAAAGCAGTATTTCTTAGGGAGACCTTTAATCACCAAGTATCAAAATTATCAAAATGGACATTGACAGAGCTATCCCAGTTTTACTGATGTGAGGAAACTGAAGCACTAAAATTATTTAATAGAGTCTTGAAGAACATAAGCCCTTTGATTTTCAGGCTGGCACTTCAGCCACAAGCTGTTTAATTCAACGGCATTTAGCCTGAAAGCTTGTGTGGATGTTTCTGATGGTGCTCTTACATGCTGTCTTCTGGATCATAAGGAATTCAGGATTGATTCCCTTACCCTTTTGCATTGTGGTGCCAGAGTAGCAATCTAACAACATAATGTATTAAGGATAAGTTAACTACATCCTTTCTCTCATTTTCTCCATATACGTTACTCTTGTTGTGGCTTGATCAATAGGTTTTAGATTGCCTATTGCAATCATTGAATGGCATATATATCATACATGGAAACTGTTCTCACAGTCAGGTTTTGAGCACTCCGATGCATACACAGGCATTTGTTTAATGTGTTGCCAGATACAGAAATGCCATGTAAAATAATGGAATAAATAGATTCAGTGTGCACATTCCTCAAGTGTAAGAAGAGGGTGTAAAAATTTCATCCCCCAAATGTGTGTCTGTGTGTGTTATTTTAGTTCCTATCTGAAGTGAGGAAAAATGAAACACTATACACATGAAAAGAAAAGAAAAGAGAAAAGAGAAAAAAGAGAAAGGAAATAGAAAAGGAAAAGGAAAAGAAAAGAGAAGAAAAGAAAAAAGAAAAGAAAAGAAAAGAAAAGAAAAGAAAAGAAAAGAAAAGAAAAGAAAGAAAAGAAAAGAAAAGAAAAGAAAAAAGAAAAGGAAAAGATACTTTTGGCAACTGCGTACTTCCAGATTGCAATTGCATTTTGGGGGGGAACTGGGGAAATGCTGTGTAATGTGGCCGCTGGTCAGGAAAATTACCACCTGTCTCCAGTCTTGATTTTAGTTGTTCATAAAATTAACAGAACAGGTAAATAGTGGTATCCCAATACATGAAAACAGTTGATGGATTGATCTGTATTAATAGGGTTACAAACTATTTATTACCCAGGTAATAAAAGGCTGAATAAATTCTTTGTACTGTGTATCAGAATATCAAAGTCTCAAGCAGACAGAACTGGCTCTTGAAATCTATGTGTGTGTTAGTTTTTAGGTTCTGTAAGGCTACATTTTAACAGCCTCTGTTTAAATTTCTCTCACTAAAGCGGATTTAATTTCAGTCACAGTGGCAAAATGATAATCACTATTGCTTAGGAGTTCAAACAACCATCAACTATATAATCCATATTGTAGAATTCTGTTGTTGGTTTCTCTTACCACCTTTCTCACAAAGAGGGGTTGGGAAGCTTCCAGATTCTCCTTTGTCCCTTCTTCCCTGTCTTTTCTCTCTGAAGGATGAGGCAGGGTTAACTATTGAACATCCACTGAAATGATGAGTGCATACGTGAAGACCTCAGATTGCTACTACTGCCATAGCCAGTCCTCAAGCTACTTGCTGTGAATCACATCTTAAAGGAAAAACTTTCATAGGCAAGTACTGTTTCTTTTTTTGTCTCCAGCTGTGCTTTGTTACTAATTTCAATCACTTGGGCAACCTCCCCTGCCACTAAATCGTAAAGCTCCCAGGTACTCCACATCTTGCACCCTGAAATGTTCTGCTGCACTCCTGTGTTCTGCAAAACTTTGGGAAACCTGGTCTTCCCGTGTGTGTTTGTCATAGATCCTGAACTGGAAGCCTAGTGTTGTCCATCTGGCTGTCCCACTGGGATCTTAACAAGAGATGATAACCAAGAGAGAGGGAAGATGAAACATCGTATCTCAGGAGGAGGACGCAGTCTTTACATAATCTTCCGTGGTAGAATACTGTCCTGCTATTGCAGAAAACTCTAATATTCTGTTCCAGTGTCTTCAGACTGCTTAGTCTTCATGTACCATGGTATTTCTGCTGTTTCACAAATCTGCAGCCACTCCCCTGCATTCTCTCAGTATCAGCAGATACCCACATTAAAGCTGTCCTAGCAAACCCAGCAGTCCTTCACTCCAACCTGCCTAGCACTCCTCTGCATGTTACTATGCCTCTGCACGTTTCTCAGGTCTGGCATTTGCCTTTCCCTGTACAGTGTCTCACAGCCTCTCAGCACACCCAGCAAGTTTTACCCTTTTTGTTCATCTGTAAGAGCTGCCAGGTGTTGCAGAGCTCTGGCCTTCTGTTGTTATTGTTTGCAGCAGGATATATTGATCATATACACTGATATTTATGGCTGAACACAAAGAACTTGCAATTTTCTTCTCCTACTTGTAGTTGAAGAGTATTCTAGTGACAGCTATAGCAATTGCTGAGAATGGAACACACAAAAAAACCCAACCAACCTGTACTGGTTTTAACTTCTTTTAATACAATTGGGTCAGTTGAAAGGAGGAGGAGAATAAGTATCATCTGGCTTGGACAGTTCTCTGAATTCATCAGCAAGTCTCCAGAGATTGTTCAGATATTCTTGCATTTTGAAGAATGTTTTTTTCCAGTCTTTATTAAGGCTTAAAGCTTCTTGGGGTGTTGCACTGCTGCAGGCCTCACCAGCTGTGGGCATATCTACACTGGGTGACTGGATTACAGTTGTGGTAGGAAAGAACTCAGCTGGTGAACTCACATTCTGCCTGGGAATGTGAATACATGCTGGGAGGTCAGCCCACAATGACCTTTATGCTGCTTTAGACAACATTATTACAATACTGGGACTTTGTGACCTCATTGGGAATTACCTTTCTGAACTGTAGTCACATCTTTGCTGGCTGTATGGTTGTCTTTTTGTAACTAGAGGGTGTACTCTTTTCATATTTTACAGTAACTCATAAATGTTTAAGACAGCTTTTGAGCAATTAGTGCTGCTTCTGCTCTAGAAGTTATGAATTTGTTATGTGCAATGATTTTCATAATGTGTCACCTTAATTTATTTCAGTCAGTTTGGCAAAGAAAAGCAATAAAACTAAAAACATGTAAGGTTGCAGTTTTCTAGTTGCATGAATAATGTGCAATATGAATTCCAATCTATTTTCATGAAAAAAATAACGAATGGCCTATTCCACTCTATTCTTAGCCTGAAAATATGCTGACACATCTAATGCATCATAAAAAGTACTTTACACGTGAGTTACCTTGGTTAGCGGCTCACTGGGTCCCCGCACTTGTGCTTCCTATTTATGAAGAGACTTTACACTTGAATGCCATTTGTTTCATAATGCTTAAAGACAAATTACTCTTTACAGCTATTAAGATGTGAAAAAATCTGGTGGGCTAAAAATCTCTTCTTTTACAAGCAGTTTAGGGTTTTTTTCCCTCAAGGATGTTGCCATGGTGTGTTTCTTACTCATCCTTTGTGTGTGACCTATCAGACTGAAGTGATTGGTGCAGAGGAAAAGCAGTCCCAAGATAAAATACTAGGAGCAACCCTAGAAGGATTCTGATGCAGTTTTATTTTTAAAAATCCACATCAGAAAGCCAGTTAAGGCAATGACTTTTTGACTTGTGACCACGGGCAAACATTTTTTTCAGAGCAAGTTGGAGAATACATCTGCTTGTTTATCTGTAATCATTCTCTTCTCAGAATGGTATCATATGTACTTCATCTACTTCCTAGAAATCTTGAGAGTTCATGCCTTTACGAGTTCTTGGGTTGCAGCTGAGACTGATTATTTGACTTTCCTTGAGGAGGTCTCCTGCCCAGGCTAGGAACCACCTGGGTATCTGGAAATGGTGGAGCTGTGCTGTGCCCTTGAACTGGTTAAGGAAGAGCAGTGCTGCAACTCCTGGAACTTTCCACTGGCACTTTATTTCATTAGATTTCTCCATTTGCTTCTTCTTACCCTTCTTTTTTACCTCTGTGTATTGAGGGGAAGGTTAGGAATGGTCTCTTTCTAGCGTCTCCACAGGGAAGGGCAGAAAAAAGTATAAAAATCATGAAATCGTTTTACTTTAGTAAGTTCCTAAGTATGCAGATCCAATTCTTTTGTCCTGTAATTGGATTCCCTTTGCAATGCCTATTTCATAATCCAGGACCAAAATAACATGAGCAATTTTGAAATGTAATCCAGCACATACTATGCTACAGTAAGTTATTAAATTCCTAAAATGTCCTTCTAGATATCTACTTGATAAACCTGATACAAATTTGGAATTCCAGTTGTTTGTGTTAACTTAGCCTGAAACTTGTGGAAGAACCCAAAACCTTGCAGCAAAAAATGCATTCTCTTTGCTGTTTTAATGTGTTCAGCATCAACTCACACATTAAATAAAGTTGGGTTGAAACTAAACACTTCAAGATATTTTTTACTTTTAAGGTTATTCAGCCATTAAAATTCATATGAGTGGTTGCATATTTGCCTAGAGCTTCAGATCTCTCTCCATCTTCCATGAGCTCAGTGAAGGCTTTGCTTGAAGTTTTATTCTATCGGTAGGGTGAATGACTGGAGCCCTCTCTGGTGAAACTGGTCACCAAAACCCCTTTCTTTCTGTGCTGATGCAAACAGTGCAAGAAATAAGAAAAAATAAGAGGTTGTTTTTCCTGTCTGCATACACTGCCTTTAGACAAGGTATTAAGTTACAATATTTTCCTTTGTAAAATGCCACTAGAAATAGGAAATAAAATTAATATAGAATCACTTGCTGGTTGCTTTTACTTGCTGACATTTTGTTTTTAATATATGCTGGTATTAGTATGACAGTTTCACTTCCAGTTGTCAGAAAGTAATTTAGTATTACTGTAGTTCCAAAATCTACAGAAACAAATTTAAATTAGAAACAAAACTGCCAAAGGGACATTAAATATACTGAAGAAAGTAGTGGGAAAACGCAGTGAAGTATTGTAAGTTCTAGCAATATTTTAGAGCATGGATACCTTGTGTTAGGTTTCTGATCTACTTAGGCAGATAAGAATGGGTTGATATATTTTTCTGAATTAACCAACTCAAGGTAATTTAATTTAAAACAATTTTTTTTTAATAATGAACACCCAGAAAAAATGAAGCATTTTCTCTCTCTCTCTCTTTTTTTTTTTTTCTTAAATCCATTCCTTTATTTGAGGAGTTAAGGACTAAAAATAGTAAAAAAGTTGGAATATATATTTAAGATTGTCTCAACAAGTGCAGGTGCTCAGTTGATTTAAACTAATCTCTGTGTGTGCTCCTGCTCTGAGGACTGGTTCCATTCAGTACCCTCCACCACCAGCCAGCATTCCCATCCCTCACCCTTGCTGCCTGGTAAGTTTTGTCTTTTGCTGTGTAGCTGGTTTTCAGCACAAATGCTTCCCTGCTGTGCTTCCCTGTGTGGCAGTGGAATGAGCCACGCTGTCAGCACAAGGAAGATCAGACTGCTCAGCCAAAGGCGGCAGTGAGAAAGGCCAGAGCACAACTCTCGTTGGTGCTGTGGGCTTAAATTTGTTTAGACCAATCACAAAAGCACACAATAGCATTTCCCCCTCTGCATGGATGATCTGAAGGTATTTACTAGATTGATTTTCAGTTTGTCAGTCATCTTTGCAAACATCAAAAAAAGGAGGCAAAGCAGAAAGATCAGCCAAACAAACCGGACTGCGGCGGGTCACAGAGCTCCGGGTACAATCAGATGTTTCAAAGTTATTATATGGTGCAATTATATAACTAACAGTCTAGATTTTATCAACATGTCTGTTGGTCACTGAAAACTGCAGATTTCAATGAGGCATACCTCTGTTTTCAGCAGCTTTTTCTGGGATGTAGAATGCTATTTTTAATCAGAATTTCCACATATAAGGCTTTGTCTTGACAATTTTTTTTATTTCAGAAGGCTGTCTGTACAAGTAGCATAAAATTCCAAATGGCTTTTTGCCATCATCTTCAAAAGGGTGTTGTCTGCACAAGTTAATTAGTTGATTAGTTTTAAATGACAATATAGTTGTAATATTTGACTTTCCCATTCACATGTTATGGGAAGATGTGACTGTGCTCTTCCTAACTTTGAAAGTTATTTATATAAATATTTGTAATCACATTTTTGCTTTATAATCTTGTCAGGTAATATAGGTGGTCCAAAAATTCCCAAATAATTTTTAATCCGTAATTTTAATATTTGCTTGAGCCTCTGATTTCCATTCTTTACCTCTTTACCACTTCATTTCCCAGTGCTTTGAGGAGTTGTCATGGACATTGAACCATCAGCATTTTGCTGTCTGCTACCAGAAGTGAAGTACTGTTGACATCATTTCTGAATCCATTAAAAGCAGGTTCCCACAGGGCAAATATTGCCTGTGTACAAATTGTTTACAGCTTCTCTGTGGTCAGTGCTGATAATAATAGCAGAAAAAAGGTCCTGGGTATTAATCCTTGCAGGGATTTGCTGTTTAATTTTGACAGTGTATTGGCTGCTGCATGATCTTTATGCTCACTAGAAATATAAAGTGCAGTTCTTTTAAAAAATGACCATCAGTGGCTGAGACAGATGCTCTTTAGAATGAAATTTAATGATATATAGCATTCAAGCAGTCAGACTGCTTTTTCACATGTCAGCCTTTTCCTTATTCTGTTTAGCTAATTTTGCCAGATCTTCCTGTATTACTGATAGCTTGTCATGGAAGAGTTCAGTGTTATGACTCTGTCTTTGCTCTGTCCCTTTTCCTTTTCTTTCACTGTACTCCATCTCTAAGTGAACTTTTCCCTCTTCTGAGCATGGTGTTACACATAACAATCAGTTCTTCGCTGAGTGGCTGAGTTTTAAAATGTTTTAGAACATGTCCTTTTATTGTGTGTTTCTTTTTTTTTCATGTTGCAATCATTATTGCTGGTGGAAATCTTTTGTATATATATATTTAAATAAATGCTGAGTTCTCAATCAAAGTACATTTTTGAATTTATATAAGAACATGTTTCATCAATCAGGCCTAATTTTAGTTTAACAAAGATTAGAAATAAATTTGCATGTAACAGCTGTACAATATACACGTACATTAAGCAAAAAAATATACATGGGAAAATACACATGGAATGTAGTAAATGTTATGAGACCTTTAACTTCAAAATTGGCCTAAATTCAAAAATGCTGTATCTTGAAGCAGTATTCAAGTCCTGTTTCATAAGCACTAAAAGGTTCCTGAACTCAAATAGTCAAAAGGTATTAAATTACCTAAGTTATGCATATGTTTTATGCTTCAAGTGACTGTGCCAGGGAGCTCAGTGAGTACATGCCCTGGTATCCTCAGAATGTTGGATTTGTATAGCTAAGACAGCACTTTTGTGTTGTACAAGCAGGAAAGACCTCAGCCCATTTGTTTGCTGTATGTTGCCCTCTGGTCTTTAAAGATAAAAGAGATCTATTGGGGTGAATCAGAACATGTTCAGGACAGACATCTGTCATTCTTCAGAATTCTCCTGCAGCCAGTGAAAATTTTGGCAATTTATGCTTATTTTTTAAAAGCTTGAGCAAGCTACATAGTTCCCCCACTAACCTTTTGCAGACATAAGAGAATTCCATAGTCCTCAGGTTCTTAAACAATTCTTTTTAACGTTCATAGAAGCACATCCGTTAGAATTTTTTTCTAACCTCTAGAGGCAGAACATTCTTATCTTGCCATTTTTAAATTATAGTTCATCTTCCTTTTCATCATTCTACAGTCTTTAAGTAAAGCAAAGATTTTAGTTAGCTGGACTAACTAAAAATCTAATTAAATCTTAGTTCGGGATTTTATGAACAAGATTGTATTTTGCACATGATTATTTGTTGTCTTTTCTCTCCCCGATCATTACTTATTACAGAGTCTCTTCACGTGCTTAAATTTTCCTTAACTAATTTTTTTTCACCTTTTTTTTTCTTTTAAATCTGAGTAGTGGTGACTCAGAGGATGTATGGGCCACTGAAAATGGTGTCCATCTGAGGAAATGCTTGTTGAACTCCCAGGAATGGCATATCTTGCTTCAAAACTATGCATGTATCTGTTTTCTGATGTCTCACCCAGCATAACACTTGATTGGGGTCCACTAAGGGCCTCTGATCTTTTTCTTTCCTTTTCTCTTTTTACTTCAAAGCATCTGGAATATGTGAGATCTGTGTCTCAGCCCCACAGCGCAGTATTTTTGTAACACATGACAAAGAATGTGTCTTACAAGCTCCAGTGTATGGTAGGAATGTATGCAGTGGTATTTGAGGATGAAAAACTTTTGGAGGTAGAGCTGGAAAACTGTATAGGGAAGAAGAATCCAAATCAGGCACCACATTTTCACATTGTAGATGGAGAGTGCTGCATGGAATATTCCTCCTTCTGCACAGCTCCCTGGTTAGATCTCAGAGTGAACTAAATGCATCTCTTCAAAACAGCCTGGAAGCCAAGTAACAATTACATCACATGGACAATCAAGGAATCTGCTCCTCGCTTTGCTCCTGGGTATTATTTTACTTAGCAAAGTAGATGCAGTAATCTGCCTTCCAACTGCTCCTTACAGTTTGGACTACTTCCACATTCATCTGTTGCATTTCTATTCCCTTGCATTTAAACACTAGACAGAAATGCATTTGATGACAGTTGTCAAATCAGGCAGTCTGGCTACTTAAAGGTACCTACTGAATTAACCAGGAGCTGTGTCAATTGTGACAAAGTCACTGAGGTCTTTTCCTGGCACCAGGCACCTTAGTTAAAAACTGTGTTCCTGGCTTGTCAGCCAGCTGCTGTTGTCCAGCATGAATGTTTTATTTTTCAATCATTACATTACTGAAGACACCAATACATTAACACAAAATATTATGCAAGATATGCTATGCATACATTTAATGATCCTTGCTACTCTTCCTGTCTTCCCACATTGTCAGTGAAGTATCATAGTAATAAAAGAGTATGTGATATTTATTTATTTATTTATTATTACCTTGTAAGTAAGACATAAACCTTGATGTGAAGACATAAAGTGCGCAATTCACCCTTTTCCACTCATTTCTTCATTATTGAAAAAAAAAAAAGCTGCTTTTTTTGAGTTCAGCTTTCAGGAATTGCCTATTATTATGGCTTTCTCAGATTACAGAACTCTTTAGTCACTTTTGTTGGTTTGTTTTTTGTTCGTTTGGGTTTTTTTTGCAGCTAACAATAACCAAACTCTGCTCTCCATGTCAGTGTTTTGTGTGAACATGGAATCTGTGGTCTGGGGAGTGGAACGAGGCAAGTAGAAAGCATGTCTTTCTCTGTACCAAGTAAGGGGATGGCTCCATCTTCGTGCAAGGCTCTTGTCTGAATGTCCTGTGGCTCAGTGCAAGAAGGGAGGATGTCTGCACTGTTGAACAGTGCTTAGTGTTGACATCTCTAAAGCAGCATTCATCTCTTTCTAACTTTCATATGCCTGTTGAAACAGAATCACAATAATGCAAGAACCACATAACAAAAACCTGTGACCTGCATTATGTGAAAAATGAAATTATTCCCTTTTGCCTTAATAGCTTGATATGAATCAGTTTCTTTTTAATGTAATCATTAACAAATCATCGCACACAAAATTAGGAAGGCTATTCCATTTTCCAGTAATTTGTTCATACGCCTTTTGAAGATGCTCCAGAGGTCCTACCAGCAAGTAATTTAATTAGGTGAAACTATTTCCTTTGCTGTTTCCGAGCAAGATATTACCAAATTTATTAGCACCAAAAATATACTCCATAACTTGATACATATAAATTACCATGCTCCAAACTGAAGCTGGATTATTTTTACTCTTTGTTTCAGAATGGCTTTTTGAGATTCTGTTTAGACCTTTTGTTTTTCTGTAGCTCAGAAAGTTCAGAGTTTAAAACCAGCATCATTCCTTGAGGTTCTTAGATTCTAAGAGTGAAAACTATCACACAATTGCTAAGTGCAAACTTGTAGGCAAGCTGCAATAAATCAGGGCATTACTCAGAGTTATCCTGACTCAAGGGAACATTTAAAGGTTCTCTCAATGAGTTTATGTACAATGAATTGACCATTGTTCATATACCTGTTACCTAATGGCAATATTATATCCAGTAAAGGGTTTATTTTAAGTTAGAGAGACTGGCAGGATAATTTTTATTCTGATAGCAAGAATAGAACATAATTCAGGAAGCAATGTATTTAAAATAAAACAGTGTCATGCTTATACCTGCCATTGTAGTTTTAACTCTTTTTTTTTTAAATACTCTAGAAGTGATCTTTAATTACTTGAATACACAGTATTTTTTCTACAGGATCCATAACACCATTACACTTAGCTGATGGATTTGTTTGTGATAAGCTACTTGTTCAGTAGTTTTACAAACATCATTTGTGTTCTTGCTTATATCATAGTTACTGTCCTGTGTTCAATTGTGAAGAATACACTGGTGGAGGTTTTTTTTTTTCATTTCTTTTTAAAGAATTTGTTGCTGTTAGAACAGGCTTGCTGCTGTTGTAGTGCTGCTAAACGGATTCCAAGGTATGGATGTGGCATGCATATGGTCCTGCAGCCCAAAAAATCTTGGAGGAGTTACTGCTGTTTTCTGTCTGGGTAGTCTTAACTAGCAGTATGTTCTGGATGAGGTTTGGACAGCTTAAAAGAGGAGATAAGAAGGGCATTGCTGATATCTGTTGAAAAACAGACAGTGCAGCAACTGGCTCATGTTCAAACCAGCATGTTCTGGCCAGTAGCCTCCTACCCACCAAGGAGCAAGGGAAGCTTCTAACTTCACTTGCATACCATTCATGACCCAGTTTGATCTCCCAAGCAATTATACTCCATGGTACCAGCAGAGAGAATGAGGTGAGGGTTTATGCAGAGAAGCACAGCAGCAGTAATTTAGACTGGTAGCCACACAGCTATAAAAGAAACCCTGACCCAGACTTTTGACAGCATTATTTTGGGAGAATGATAATCTTAATTACTCAGGTATCCCGGAGTTCTTGTCCTGTTCTATTTGTCTCTTTAAATTCAATAGATACTGTTTGCTTAAATATCTTTGATTGCCACTTCCCCACTCTGCCACCTCCAGTGAGTGGGGAACATTGCTCCCATTCATAAGCAGTTTCTGGCCAGGACATTAAACTAATGTAACTAGTGTAAAAAAATAGAAGAAAAAAAAATGATTGATCACTGTGTATTTGTATAGTTTGAGGCATATTCTTAGACACCCTGGTAGCACAGCTCCTGCATCACTGCCTTGTCCAGGACCTAAGGGGAAGGCACTGTCAAGATTTGTACATAAATGAATATTCAAGCATGCTCAAAGATCAATGTTTGTAAGGATATGACATACGGCATCATGGACTGTGTATCCTCCAAGCTGTTTCATGCAAAAATACCATAAATTCAAACTTCTGCAATCTGAATTTCAAAGTGTACAGTTACATGTGCAAAAGGCAACCTGGTATAATACTGTGTAAGGGTGATCTTAACATTTAGATACCCATTTATTGAAAGTGATATCCTAAAAGAATAAGAGAGGAAAAAAACCTATTCAAATGGAAAGAATAGCAGAATAGAACTAGCAAAGCTATTTAGAAATATCTTCACGTCACTGGAACATGAGGATAAATCGTCATTTTGGAAAGGTATGTGGATGAAATTTAAAATAGATATTTGCAATTTTACAAAAACTAGCCTTGCATGTTTCTTTTCAAAGCATGAAATTGTTATCCCTGGTCTTTCTCCTCAAAGTAGTGAAATAAGAAAGGACAATAACAGTTCCAAAGATAGGCAGCCTGATTAAAACCCACTGACTTATGCTTTATATAAGTGCAGAAATGGCAAGTGGGCATTTTTTGACTGCAATAAACTGCCTGAATTATTAAATAGCTGAGGAATGAAAATGAACAGAATTTTGGCAGACAGCTTAAAAATCTCATGCAGAGTTTGCCTTTTCCTTAATTGCTGCTCTTTCTAAGGGAAAAATGCATAGGTTGTATTAGTTAGTTTCGGCTTTTTAGGTTATCTCATTGTTATTATTAAAATGAGCTCTCAAAGCACACCATTCCATCCTTTGCTGCTTTCATTAATAAACTAGAAATCAAGAAGGCACAAATTCTCATCTCACTTCTTCCTTTGACTTGTTAGTACCATCTTCTTATGCTCCACAGTCCTAGTCTTTGTTGACCATATTTAATTACCATCTCTCTAAGAATGGTTGTGGCTTAAAATGTCTGCCTGCAGTTGTGTTGGAATGTGGAATCCTTTTGCACACTAGCAGCAGAGATGGGCTTACAAATTATGTTTCCCCTTATGTTCACATCACCATGGTGAGTACACAGCAGGTACTCCCACCAACACAGCAAGTGCAAGTGCAAGGTGCTGCACTTGGGTCAGGGAAAGCCCAGAGCTGAGAACAGACCGGGAGATGAACTCGTGGAGAGCAGCACTGCTGAGGAGGACTTGGGGGTTCTGGTGGATGTTAAAATGGGTCCAGAGGAGGCCACAAAGATGATCAGGGGACTGGAACATCTCTCATATCAGGAGAGGCTGACATAGCTGGGGTTGTTCAGCCTGGAGAAGAGAAAGCTCTGGGGAGCCTTCCTTATAGCAACCTTCCAGTACCTAAAGGGGACCTAGAAAACAGAGGGAGGTTGACTTTGTACACTGACAGATTGTGGTAGGACAAGGAGGAGCAGCTTTAAACTAAACCAGAAGAGATTTAGATTAGGTATTAGGAAGAAATCCTTTACTGTGAGGGTGGTGAGGAACAGGAACAGGCTGCCCAGAGAAGTTGTGGATGCCCCATCCCTGGAAGTGTTCAAGGCCGGGTTGGACGTGACTTTAAGCAACTTGATCTCATGAAAGATATCCCTGCCCATGGCAGGGGGATTGGAACTAGATGACCTTTAAGGTCCTTTCCAACCCAAGCCATTCTAGGACCGACTCTAAGTTTTATATATGTCTAAGTGCAAATGTGTAAATATAGATATATATCTACATACATACATATTTATATATTTATTTATGTAAGCCAAAGGCTGTTCTTTTATTCCAAGAATTTGGCAACATTGGAAAAGGGATTAAGAAGGTATGAAGTTAGATTGCCTTCGTTCAAACCCTGTGTTAGTTTATGGAGTGGGATCTGAAAACCAGAACAAGGGCAATGTTTATATTGTCAGTTTCCTTGACGCTATCTACACAGTTTAGGTTTTCATCATTATTTTCTATGTTGGCATGTTGCAAGAGGGAAAAAAAGGACTAGGCGATTCTTGCTATAGTTTGATAAATAAAGTACTATGCATTCCTGGATTTCTTAGAAGTCTTCTAACTTTATTTGTCCTCCTTTAGGATTTTCTTTGTCCTCCTTTAGGATTTTCTGATGTCTTCTCTTTTTTACTTCCATCTTGTTCCTAAGGTCTTAAGCATGTAAATGGAAGAGTTTTCACTGGAAAATTCTTCTCTATGCTAGCAACATATATGTACATATCAGTCTGACATGCAGGTTCAGTAGTTCAGGAACAGCATTTCATAGACCAGGTATTGTTTATTCCTTACTATTCTCCAGGTTGAAGGGTATTCGGTTTTGGGGGGTTTTTTTAGATTTTTTGGTCAGCGTTCTGGTCACTCTGCTTTTAGCCGGTTCAGGAAAATGCACACACACTGACTATATAGTGTGCTGCAGTAACTTTCATGTTAGCCCTAATCCTTCAGATTTTTGGCTTGCTTTTTATAAAAAGAAAAGTTTCTTGTATTTTTTTCATTATTTTGTGAGGTCCAGCTTTTACCAGAATTTGTATTATTGGTTTCCCCACACATTTATGAGGTCTTCGTTCATAGTGGGAGGTGACCATATTAGCACTGTAGAGCCAGTTTCATAATTTCAGTTCTGCTAAAAACTGAGTCTCCGGAGCTATGAAAGTGGTCTTTGAAAAATCCAATGACTGCTGCATCTGCAGAGAAGCAGCACTGAAAACTTACTGCAGGGTGAGTCAGATGAAACACAATGAAGGAACATTTTAGCGATTTCTAGAGTTTTGCAATTATTGAGAGTGACATTGACATTTTTCAAAGTAAATTTCATGTCTCTGGAGATTGCCTATACAAGCATTATGCATTGTGCAGCTTCACTTAAGCTAAAGCTTTAAATGTTCCATGGTCTTCATCTGTCCTCTGTAAAAGAATAAATGTGACTGAGGCTGTGTCTTCACTCGCTGAGCAGACATTGACTATGTACCAAATGCAGCAGTGAACAAGCTTGCTTACCTGGAGATTTTTTTCCGAGCTGTGTGGCTTTTAGTTTTGTTTTCTATAACTTTAGAAGAAACATCTTCCTAACAGCAATCCATAGGAAAATGAAATGGGGAGATGGAGGGTGTAGGGTTTGCTACCTGTTTTGGAGGAGCAAATTCTGTGAGGTCTTGACAGCTCTGTTTTTGTGTGACTCCCAGAGAGGATCACAGTGCACGACTGACAAATCAGGATGAGCCTCTTATGTGGACAGGATGAGAAAGTCGGGAATGTGCAGGAAGGGCTTTAATTTTGGCGGAAGTGCATGCACTTACGGCTGAAGAATGGAGCATGCAGGTGCTGAAGTTCATAAAATGGGTAGGAGAAAGGAAGGGGTTTCAGGATGTGGTACCTTTCACAGTTAAACGGAGAGTTTTGGTGTGTGTGCCTCATAAGGAACGGACGTATTGTGTATTTATTCTACCAACGCAGCACTGATGTCCAGACCGAACATTTAGGTCCTTAAATAAGGTAAAGTGAAAGACATTTTTCATTAACAGCTCAAAGATATCTGTGTAGTTTGTGACTCTTAAATATTTCCAGAATCAGTTTATGTTTATATATATAATACTGCCTTAACCCTCCTGAAAAGATAACCCCCTCACAAACATTAGTACATGACTTTTCGATCTGGGTTAGGAAAGGATCATGATCAGCAGTATTCCCTCAGACTTCAGCCTGGAGCTGCAGAAAGATGCTACAGCTTGACATTGTCATAGTTAGTCAGGCTCATGTTTTTAGGGAGGCCAGGCCTTAAGTGAAACTAGACTATTTTCTGTAGCTTCTCAGTGTGTTACCTTACTTTGCTCTATGGAGTGCAAATGTCTCTTGTTTTCCTCTTCTCTTTCCTGCATTACTTCCACTTCCCTTTTAGGAATCCATGGAAGTTTTCACACAGTGTAAGAATAGCTTGTTTAGTTATCTTTTTTTATTCTGAAGAAATAAGCACAGTGAACTATTTTACCAAAACTGAAATAAAGGGGAATTACCAGTTGCTAGTGAAAGATAAACTGCAGCCTTCTCTATTTTAATAGGTAGTATTTATTCAGTTACAGAACCACATTAATATTTTCTGATTATATAAATTACAAGATATTCCACATTTTAAAGTACAAATAGCAATAGCAGCAGCCATTTAAAGTTTACATCTAATTAACTTATAAATTATTACTGTAGACAGAACTGTAAAAGATCACAGCTGTTACATAGTGATAAACAATCACTATATTTTTCTTTTATAGGTTTACATATCTTTTATTAAAGTAGTCTTGAATTTTCAAAATATTGCTGGTTTTACTACCTTCTTTACGTAGCATATTATGCATAATTTTCATATGTCATTGTTCTACTGATTTTGGTACCTCACAGATACCTCAAAGGGAATAAGCCTTTCATAGGAATCTGGCCACAAAACTTTTTGTCACTGAAAACTGGAGTTTCTAACATACATATTTGGTATATACACATAAGAGTATGTTTGTATTTTTTTTATACACATGTATTGTATTCATATGTGTGTGTGTAGATATATATGTATAGATATAGATATATAAAAGCTGTAATGACCAATAGTGTTCTGCATATTGCGTAAGACAGTTAGTTTGATAGATTGAAAGCTGTATGTATGTAAGGACAATTCAAAATAAATAGTTATCTGTAGAATTTGATGAAGTCTCTTGGTTTACCCCCAGATACATAATCTGTGAAGAATGGTAGATAATTTTCTGTAAAAAATTCAGCCAGTTGAACAAAAACCCCTCAAAACATGGAGGTTAAAAAAAAAATAATCCTAGTTCTTAGAAAATGAGTATCTAAGGTGCTCTTTGAGGATAAGTGTATTGAGTCAAACTGAGTCTTTCTGAGTCTATGAAATAAAGATATCAAAATTGTTTATTAATTATGTATAGCGTGCTTTTAAGCATATTTATGCATGCTAGATATTGTACTGATGTAATTATATCAAGCTGTCTGCAGAGCTTTACTTCATCAATTTTTGTAAAGCCAAGGAAAATAATAAATTGCTATATATCTGTACATTTTTAAAAATAGCTCATTTATCATGGGAATAGTACTATACCATAAAAACATCATGTGACAACAGAAAGAACTGTTGGAAAGACTTACTGTATGACATAACTGAAAATACAAAAAATATCCCATGTGCTTCCCCAAGTTTTTTCCAGATGCCAAATGGCAAAAAGTATGAATTATCTTGGACAGTTGAAAGAGAGGTCTTCCATTTGCCTTATGGTGGCTCCATCTACACTCTTTGCTAGCTGGCTGCATCTCTAGGGCAAAGGTGATACCCCTGGTTTGCTGTCAAATCCTCTCAGCTGTGGGAAGTTTCCAGCTGTGGAGGGGGGAAGAGTAAAGAGTGGAAAACAACAACTCCTAGGAGCTTGGCTCTGGTGGAAGACAAAAATGAGACCTTTTGTAGGTGCCAAAGAGGAGCCATACAGGGGTGATGTGGCACTCTGCAGGTGTACAGTGTGGAGGTCTCTTCTTGTTAACTCGGTTTTGGAGCTACCTCACTCCCAACAGGTCTGAGTTTGTATCCTTTCCCCGTGTTTTGGTTTGTGCCCTGACAAGAGCTTATGTCAGTGATCCTGAACCCCTGGGGAACTCTGGAGGTTCCCCACTTGGGAAAAAGGGGGAGGTGGTTCTTCTATGATGTGTGATCGTGGCAGGGCCAAGGGACAGTGTTTCTCCTGTGATCAGGATGGAAATGTGCAGGAAGCACGCAGTCAAGGCTGTGTCGTGTTCTCTCCCTCCACTCTGGGGAAATGTCTGAAGCAGTGCTTTGTGCTTTCCACAAATGTAAGCCTTTCTTTACTGCTGTCTTAGGGTAGCTTTGCATAATGCAA
Source organism: Corvus cornix cornix (assembly GCF_000738735.6). NCBI lineage: Eukaryota > Metazoa > Chordata > Aves > Passeriformes > Corvidae > Corvus > Corvus cornix. The sequence continues at coordinate 21,586,184 of NC_046332.1, read as the reverse complement.
TAGATCTTCTCTTCCTACGCAGTGGCCACCTCCTTCTGCTCCCTTATCTTCTTGTATTAGGCAAACGTGGCCTGAAGGATTGGAAGAACTCCTGCTCTTCCTTATCTTTTATGATTACAGAGTTCTCTGCAGGCTTGTCCTGAGTTTCCTGCAGTTTCAGGCTTTTAAACAAATTAGTCTCACAGTATTTGTCACCAAGCAGAGTCTTCACAGATTGTGTCAATTTTTGCTTCAGTGACCTTTTTATTATGCATACCTGAAACAGATTCTGGATCAGATTCTGTATCAGACATCAGAGTTTGGGAAACTAATTTAAGTGTGAGGTGTTAGGCTTTCCTACCTGTGTCATTTTGGATGTACTTTTTCATAACTATGAAAAGGACTAGTTATTGGGTTAAGAGTGTTATAGTCTGAAAAACTGATCTTTCCTGATTACCATGGTCTTTTCTGCTTAGAAAATAAACACAACAACCAAGTGGAATGTATGCTATGAAAAATGTTTTTCGTTCTCTTCTGACTTCTGTATTTGTTCTGGTCAAAAACCAAATGACATTAACCTGCAGAATACAGATATGCTTTCATGCTGTATGAGAGGTGATAATAATTAGGATTACAAAAAAATATTAGACAATCTTTTATGCTTTTGCCTGCTTGACATGGTCTGTGTGGTTTTTTGTCCACCTGAAACTTTCCTCCTTTTAAATTTTTTTAATGCAGTTTATATAGTTAGAGAATAAAAAGCATTTTGTCTCAAGCCCAGTAAATTATTCCTCTGTTATTTTATATGTTATCTTAAATTTTTAGTGAAAGCCAGGGAATTAGCAGCACTAGGTGAGAACTCCATATCTCATGAAAAATCAGTCACAGTTACTGATGGTAACTAATGCCTCACTTCTTGAAAAATTACACTGTTGCGCTTGGGAGATATTTATTTTTTTAGTGTGTAGCAAAACATTCATTTTATAAATTTTTAGGTGCTTTCTTTGAAAAAAAAAAGAAGTATGTAATTTTCTAATGATACAATAATAGTTGTGCATTAAATTGATTTAGTTCTCAGTAACCAGGAAAAATAAGGGAACTTCTAAACTACAGTCACATTCTTGATCTCCATACAGTTTAATCCTCAAAATAAGAGGTTCTGTTAGAGTTGAGGAAAACATTCCTCAACTTCTTCTTGGTGCTTGACTTCATAGCAATGTTTAACATGTTGTTTTAGAAGCCAGGACTGGGGAGAGGTGGAAGAGACAGCAAAATAATTAACATTGAAGAATCCATTGCTTGGACAGATTTTTGTCCCCAAAATGTCCTAAAAATTTATCTGTCAGTCTCTCTCTCCCTGCTGCACAATAACAAAGACCTTGATCATACCAACTGGCTACAGATCATTGTTGTTCTGGCAGCCTTCCTAGTTAGGAAGCACATAAGGCTGGTTGTAGGTGGCAGCCCACATCATCCCAGAAGCTCCATTGCTTTTGTGAGTAGCATCAGCTAGACTTCCATATGACTGCCATATGACTCCATGGCTCAGTCTGATCTTTACCAGGAAAGAAGGTGCAAAGAGGAAGAGTTTGTATTTACTTTTTCCAATCTGAGGCACATTCACTGCCCCAGGACTGAATGATGTTAATATTTGGGAGACCAGTAAACTGCTTCATCTTCAGGGGCAAGGTGTCTTCTCATGAAGCAGGTAGCAATTTATATCAAGATAAAATTAATGAAATTATCACCCATGAAGAATCAGTATGCATGTCTCATTTTCCGGAGAGGTGATTACATGTTATGCTCCTCTATTTATGATTCTGTACCTTAATGTGAGGGTTATTATTCAGAGAATTGGTTAATTACCTTACCAACAGGAGTGTGTGTTAATGGTACTGAAGTTTAACAGCTGACTGCTACATTACTGGTTTAATTCTGCGCTGGTGGTTGAGTTATTCTGTCATGGAGATATAAATTACCAGTGTGTGAAATCTAGATAAGGGCTGTATAACCAGAATGCAGTACTTATTAAGGAAGCTTTCACTGTTTTCTCTCTTTTTTGCTTGCCTTGTCTTTTTGTTTTTGTGAATGTAAAAGACAGCTATAGAAATCTTGATAGATTTACAGGAGAGAAACAAAAATTACTTGGCTGGAAGAAGTATGTTATAATGAGAGACTTGAGGATCTCAGTCTTTGTTTATTAGAAAGGAGAAGGAATGATGGTTTAACTGCTTTCTACGTGTCCTTCCACAGGAGTAAAATGCCTACTGAAAAGATTTTCTAGAGTAACAGAGAAATATATTAGTGGCTTGAAATTAAAGTCTGACAAATTGCCTTAATATTTTCAGCAATATGTGTTCTTAGTCCTTGAAATTAATTACAAAGGAAAGTCATAGGGTCTTCATTTCTTGAAATCTTAAACTTTATTGCCTTTCTGGAAGACAGGCTTTTATTAAATAGTATTGGATTTATTGAGATAACACAAGAGGTTGGACTAGACACTTTCATGCTCCAACAACCAAGAAAATTTGGGGTTTTTTTAATTAATTATCAGAGAATTCTAGTTCTAAAAATTTAGTTTCAGACAGAGGAATCTTTTTTAACAGTATTTTGTCTACTGGGTTTTTTTTATTCTTATGGTTTGTTTTAATGCTAATCCAGAAATTCTGGCATATTTGTAAAATTGGAGCTGGTAATAGAAGAAAGCTAATTCTGAAGGGATGTTATAGTAGCTTTGGCTGGACAATCAATAATTGACTAGTTGTACCTTTAAGATACCACAATATGCTACACGGTGATCTGAAATAGATTCACCACCAGAAGAAGTGGGAGAGTCTTGGAAAATTAAGAATGAATCTGGTTCAGGTTTCATAATCTGTCGTGCAAAGATGTCAAAACATACTTAAATTAATGCAGGACACTTTGATATGCAAAGTGCCTTAGTGCAGAGCTTGGAATTTGTGGTATTTGACTCAAACAAGGCTTAAAACAAAGAAGGAGCTGCCCTGATTTATGATTTTTCACCTGCATTTCTACCAGGCCTTTGCTAAGTAAACTATTGCAATCACTTTGCTCTTCACCATTTCTTCCATTTGAAGAATTTCTTGTCTTTCAGCAGGCTGCAGAGCAGTGAAACCAGGGTCCAGCTGTGGCATTTGCATTGTGCTAGAGAACAGTATTCCTGGGGATATCATTGCAGAGCAAATATGGCCAGAATCTGAGTATTCTGTATCCAAAGATAATGTTTGTTACAGGAAACAGGGTTGCAAAAACATTGGAATAGAGTGGATTAAAGCTGTTGTCATTGGTCTGGATTCTGTTAGGTAAAGCAGGATGCATAATGTACTGGCCATCCACAAGTATGAGTGTCTTGAAGCTCAAAGAAATTTAGGGTATTACTTGTATTATTTAAAAACAATCTCTTCCCGAGCCCACAAAAAATAGCAACAACAAAAAAACCCCCTTTCCCCATAATCTCTGAATATCAAAAAAGCTATTTTGCTCTTTCAGACACCATAGAGTTTGGTAATAATGGGTCAGAGTTGCCAGAACAGAGGAAATACGAAATTTAGCATTGTAAATACATTTCTTATCACATTTTATTTCTGGGTCAACAAATATAGCAGGGAAATAATGTGTAAGGTGTATATTCAGTGAACAGAGATGCTTGTACTTTCCAGATGAAATCAAATCACTGCATTAGTTAGAGCAGCAGATAGAGTGTATCTACCCTCATTGCAGAGAAGTAACACAAAATAAAGGTAAGACAATTACAAGTATTTACTGTCAAGAGGTATTAAAGGAAAAGAATATTTTGACTTGTAACCCCTGATTTTAATATGCTGTGGGATTGTCAGTTAATCTTCCTTAAGCTGGGACACAGCCTTTTTTATTGTCTTTTTGTATTGACTTTGATGTGTTACTGATTTTTAAAACAAAAATGTGTGAAATCCATAGTATGTAGTTGAGTTATTGGGTAGATAAAGCATTTAGATACTTGAATTGCTTTGTGATAAATATTTTTTCATGTCAGAGGGACCACTTAAAATTTGACACTATCGCTATCATTTTACAGTACCATTAATAATAAATCTGACAGATGATTGGTGTGCAATGAATATGGATGCTAAATATTAGAATAGGCTGTGTGAAACAAATGCCTTTGTGATTTGGATTTAAAATTGCTTAATTAAAAAAAAACCAAACAACAAAAAATCGTCATTTTGTTATGGGACCATAGAAATTGCATTGAGCAACCAATGCCATCTCAGTAGTCAGGAAAGTGCAGGTCTTAGTCCCTGAAAAAGCTTTGGAGTGGTGAATTTGCAGTTCTCTTACTCTTGGCAAGATCAGTGTGGGAAATGTTTGTAGATAAGGTAGAGCTAGAGCTCTGTCTCAAAAGTGATTGCTTTAAACCAGACAAAACTGAAAGTAAGCCACAAGAAAGATGGGACAGCAAGTTGGATAGCAAAGGTCGGTTTAGGAATTAACCTCTTTTATGTGTATAGAGCTGAACTCATTGGCAAAGCTGAACCTGAAAAGAAAGCTTCACTGTGGGCTGCAACAGCAGAAGACATTTAGTGAGGTTTTTATATTCTTGTGGAAAAATGTGTATAGATATTCAGTGTGATGTTCTACATAATGATAGCTTAAGTTGCAGGAAAGTAGCTGTTGTAGATACCTGTCAGTTTCAAGCTCTGATGTCTGTCTTTGGCAGAGAAGAGCTGGGACACTCAGCAAGAATAAATACTTGCCTTTAAACATGGTCAGTTTGACATCATCTCTTTCACAGGCATTTCTTCTCTTTCATTTACTTACTAATCAGGTCAGTTTTCAAGTTACAAATTAGTGCTAAGGTGTAAAACATGGAAACTGTGTAACTTTACCCAAGCTATGGCCTTACATTTTTATCACATATTAGGATGTGAGTATATCTCATATTTAAGATAAATCCATCAGCAAATTTGGACAAGAAAGCCTCCAAGTACTGTCAGTAGCTGTGAGTATATCTTGTCAATGCTTGCTCTAATAAATCAGTATTCTCAGAAGACCTTGTACAGCTCCTGCTTTATCTATACAGATACTGGCATTTCCTTGGGCAAACCTAAATCTGTTTACCTACTCTTTGAAAATTCTGAATCCTTCCAAAGTATTAAAATTACAACATCAGAAGTCCCTGTTGAAGAAGACGGGGAGGGGGTTGTTTTGGGTTTTTTGGTGTCCCTACTCCCCCTCGCTTTGTCTGTAGAGTGTCAGAAAGTAAACTTTGTTTCTCTGCCATTCCCTAATTTTAAAATACCTCTTGCCTGACAAAGTTCAGATTTTTCTATGCTGATTCAGTGGCTTTCTGGTAGGAGGTGATCTCATTTTTCTGCCTCTTGCAAGCACTAATCAATTACATCTTTCTTTCCTTGTTATCTTCATATTTTCCCCCTCTTTTAAACATTTCTCTCCATCCCAGTATGTTTGTGTGTGTGCAGGCATTTGTCTTTTCCAGTCTGATTTTTTTGGGCTGATTTAGCAAATAAATTGTGGTCACACAAACCATCCCTTAATAAATATGTATTTGTTTGGAAAGTTGATAGACTCTTGAGCTTCAAATATTGAAAACTCCTCCTCGTTTTGGTAAATTAAGCCATAAGGAAATATGCAACAACCGCAAATGGGCAGTCCAGTTTCCAAATTCAGGATCACCCTAGTGTTTTCCTAGACAGACATCCCAAGCAATGTGATGTTTATGTGCACTGAAGTCAAACAGAGGTAAAAAACTCTCTTCCCAATTGCTCCATATCAACCTTTTGTATTTATATTCTTTTATCTATCTTAAAATTAACCTAGGTGATAGTTTTATGCTGAACTTGGAAGAACAATGCTTGGAAAACGAAAACTTCTTCCGCCCCCCCTCCCCCCCCCCCATTTAGATTAGTAAATTTGCTAGTAAAAAGGCAAATCAGGAATATAGAGGTGCAGGAATAGTGACCATGCAATGGTGATCTTTATATTTCAAGTCTTGCAGACAGTATAGGATTACTGAAATGTGATTTTTGCAATTATTTTTTGTGGGATGGAAAAGAATAGATAAAGCTTTTATGTTACTGAATAGTCAGTAATGTTTGTTAGGGTTTAACAGAATGAAAGCTAACTACACCTCCATGTTTAGCTTCGCAAAGATTTCTGTTTTGACCTTCACATTAGTGAAAGTCAAAGGCTTTAACTAATTGGTGGTCTCCTTTCTTATCCCACCTATAGTTTATATACTTAAACTTCAATATGGCCACATGAGTAGTATCTCCAACTGCTGAAAATGAATGTGGGGAGAAGCTCGTGCAATTGACGTGTGTGCATACTGTGAAGCTGGATTTCTCCCTCTTTTGCTCCAGGTTTCTCCTCTCTTCTGCTCATGCTACATGTATGATAGATTGCTCTGCAAGAGCTGTCTCTCCCTAGATGAAACCTAAGTTAATAATTAAAATTATAATGGGGACTTCTCCAGTAGGCAGAATGGATGGCCTACAGTGTATCATGCTTCCTCTGCCCCCAGTTCGTTTCCCTGCAGGCTTCCTGCCTCACATCACACTGCAGAAACACAAATTAGATTGAGCTTAAGGCATTTTTCTCATTGTCTTGAGTAGAGAGCAGGGCCCTGGTGGTGTGTCCTATCGTGCTAGGCTGGATCTGCAGCTGTTACTGCAGGCCTGCTTCCTGACGTGAGATAACAAACCCAGCAGAACTTGCCAGAGATGATGACAATGGCAAAACAGGGCTGAACTGATAACCATCCAGCCTCCACAGTCTCTGCCAGGTCTACTCATTCCGTAGAGAGGGTTTTGGATTTTTGGGAGCTACCACCCCCAGCAGTGCCATCATGCTGTCAGTTACCTGGGGGAGCCAGATGTACTTCAGCTGTGGCAGTGCTTCAGTTCTGTCCAAATCTGCAAAGAATAATCCCTCAAAGGAAGGCAGAGCTCTCAGTCTTTTTAATTAGAATTGCCAAGGAAATGTAGAAGTAGTTTTGATCCATCTTGAATCTTGTCCAAAAAGAATTGGGTTATTCTGAAATAATGTTGTATTAGTATGTTAAGTTCTGAAACAGTGTCCTGCTTCACTGAAACATGCAGATTTTCAGTAATTGGCATGGAAAAACTGGGGTCATGGGAGATTTGTGGTATGTCCTATTTTATTCCCAGAAGTAGTCGGTCTTTTCTTAAAATGCAAATGCTCTTTGGAACTTATTCAGTATTCCCTAACTAAGCTTTCAAACCTTTACTCATGTTTTAATCCATGCTAACTAATTTGATTATAAATTTTAATTCAAATAAAACATAAATGCTTCTTACAGCTGACATCAAACATGAACATAGTTTGTATGACACAATCTACATATGTCTATTTAAAGTGGCAAAATGATAGTTCATACTCATTTACACCAAAAAGACTTCCTGAAATACATTTTAGCCAGCTGCTGGTTACCTGTTTGATGTATATTGAATGGAAGGGCTGATTAACTGTGGTCTGTATTGTACTTTATTTCAAAATCAGATGGAATAATTATGTGGCTCAGGAGGGTTATAAAAGTGATAAATGTAGATACCATTTACCCTGTATCTTGGTCTAGAAAAACGAAGGGTCTCTCCCATGTAATTAGTTGCTGAAATCTTTTCTTAAAAAAGACAAAAGACATGAGTTTTATGATAATAGAAAATAAAACTATTTAAGGTTGACTGATATTTAAAATGCCTTTCAACATAGGCATATTTATAGTGTCAATTATATGGATCTAAACCTAAGAATAAAACTTGCCAGATGATTCATTGAAATTTTGTTAAATGCTAAATTAAATTTACTTCAATTAAATTCTTACATTTTTCTAATTTTAGTAATTCAGTTTTGAATAGCTTCATTGTCAGTTTTGGCTTTTATTGATAACACGTGTTCCTGTGTGCTGTACATGACCATTCTTGCTTAACAAATGAAATTCTAGATTAACATCTTTCTTCATTAAGAGTCAAAAATAAATATACTGACTGGCAAAAGAGCTGAATATTAATATAGCTTCACTGAAATTTATAGAAATGTCATTTGTCTGCTTTTCTGGGGCAGGAATGAAATTACTGCCTAGTTTAACATATTGAACTTCCTTTTAATAAGTTTTTGAATGTGAAGTATTTTCTGTGTTGTACCAGAGACCTCCTGGAATCATCCAATACTAAACAGATGATAATAGAGCCGAAGCACTGGATGAATTTGAGGAATTGCTCATCAGCTGACTAACAAGCTGCAAGCAGTTTCCTGTGGAGTAATGGAATTATTTAATATTTTAGGCAGCACTGCTCTGCCTAAAAAGAACATGGTGTATGACCTCAGCATCTGTAATATCTTGTGGTTGGATAAACACTGAAATTAAATTATTTCTTTTGGCATATTGATGTTATAGGGCACATTCCTTGGAACAATGGAAATGTTCAAACAATCAAGCAAACGAATCTCTAAACCACTTACCCCTTGCAAAGCCTGAGTCAAGATCAGGTGCTGTCTTTCCCAATGCATTAGTAGCTGTGTATTGGTGCAATTTTTCTGGCCAAAGTGCCCTTGCATAATATCTCTCTAAGTATACTTAGATCTCTCAGTTAAACGAAAGTGTTCTGTGATGTTATGCATGGAAATTTTCTGACATGTTACTGAATAAGACAAAAAGCTGCATCATCAAACCACACACTTTTACTTTAGAGCCTCGGGGTTATATTTGCCCAGTATATCTTGCTGCTTATTCCAGGATAATTAGAAAATTTAAAAGAATAATTATTTAATTTTATTTGTAAAGTTGAGTTCAGACAAGAAATCTGTCAATCAGTATACAAGCTCTGCTAATCATATTGGACAATCACCTCAATTTCATAACCTATTAACTGTCTTGTTAGCTAGTAGCCTGGAGATTTTCAGGGACTAAATTTCTTAAAATTAATTCTGGGATTATTTTCTTGTTGTTTTAGCAGGTAATTGTGAATTTAGCTTTGAAAGAAAAGAAGTTAGTTATAGAAAGCATTTATTTTGTGTTTAAAGGACTTTTCTAAATGCCTTGTGTCTTGGGGTGACCTTATGATGTGTATCCCATATCACTGCCTATGCCCAGAAATTAATTATTGGCCTTTCTATGCCTCTGAACTGAGCCTGAGAGGGGGAAGAAAAAACTGAGCAAAACTTTCTCAAAGCAGTTTGAAACTTGTTCAAGGTCACATAAAGATAGCAGGTTTTTTTTTCCAGCTGGGGCAGGGGGGAGCAAGGAAGCACCCGGCTGGCAGCTTTTCCAGTCAGTTTTTGGCCAGTTTTTTTCCAGTTCCTTGTTCTCTGGAGAGAGGCTGAGAGCTGAACTTTTCCTTCTCTGGAATTTCGGATTTTCTCCCTTTTCTACTGGACTGCCTGATTGCTGTAACATCAGAGCACATCGGGAGGACTTTCCACCGGGCACAGAGGGCCTGGCCCTGGGCCAAGCCCCAGCTCCAAGGAGACCAAAGGGAGGACTCGAACACTTTCCCAGGTTTTTCCTCTACAGCGAAAGATTTTACCATTTAACATTATTTTCCTTTCCCGTGTGCTTGTTAAATAAATAGTTTTATCTTCTTCACTTTCCTTCGAGGAAAATTTATTTTTTTTCCCGAACCTGGTGGGGGGAGGGGTGGTTGTGCCTTCTCTCAGAGTATATATATATTTCTAAATTTGGCTCATAATTTTTCAGTGAAGTAGAGAATTCTCTCACTTTTTCAGTAGAAACTTTTCACTGCTTCAGTACAGTGTTGATTGGTTGATAAGACTAAACAAAGCAGTTTTGGCAGGGTCTTAGCACTTGAGAAGAGTAAAATCTAGGGCATTCTTGTTGCAGGACAGAGCACAAAATTTGGCATGAAAAACAGTCATGTATGTGCTCCTGATTGCTTCTGCTTTTCCTTTGGAGTAACACAACAGTGTGCAAGGCAGTGTTAGTCTTAAAATCTGTAATTGCTCATGAAACACAGAGCTAGAGTTGTGTGGGACTCATTGCTGTGATGTACCTGGCACAAAGAATTAGCCAGAAGTAATTGCGACAACTGTTAATTATTCTATCACCTTTGAACAATGAAATTCTTCTTCCCCCGTCTGTACTAACCAAAACTGTGGAACAATTTCATGTAAGAGGGAACATTAAATAATCATTTGCTCTCATCTCCTACAGACTACATAATTTGCCATAGGATCTTCATCACCTTACTCCTAGTCTGGTTGTTGGGGCTGGAAGTAGCATTTGGGAAAACAAAGTCTTGCTCTAAAGATTTCCAGTAATGGCTAAGTGCTATCTCTGTTTAATAGAGAAAGTACAATGTGTATCTCAAACTCTGTCACTATATGGATGAGGGTTTTATGTATTATTTTACTTGTAGAACTTTTCCATAGCAACTAGGGGAGGAATTAATATTTGAGAAAATGTATATTTATTTTTAGTTACATTTACTTCGACGTCTTTTGACCTTTTTACAAAAGACTGATTATGAGATCCCTTTTCATTCTATCCTCTGTTGTCAACAGCTGTTTCTCATAACTGGAAACTATGAAGAAAATCTGCACCTTGTAATCACTGTTACTAATTGCTAAAAATTCAGCAAACATTAGAAAAAATATCTGTTAAAGAAAAATATGAAAAATATTAAGTTTTGACCTTATGTAGAGTTTATATAGTCTTTCATTTTTGCTTGATGAGTGCAAACAAAAATTCCCTAAACCTTCTCTAAATCTGTTACCAGCAAATTCAGTGGCAGAGTGTCCAAAAGCAGGGAAAACAAATACTAACACAACATTTGCAGTAAACTTTTAAATGCAATTGGGTTTAGTATGAAACCATTGTAGGTGGATGCATTTGTCATCAGTGGCTGCACATGCGATAACCTGCACCTGTTATGTGTGTTCTGGGTGTACAGATCCACATGGAGCAAACACAGTGTTTAATATTAATGTCTGAAGGCTGAGAAAGAAAGCTAATCAAAATGGCTGAGTTAAGGCTACCTGCTTGGTTTCGCTGGTAAGACAGAGTGTGTTAGACTACCATCTGTGCCCACTGCAAACAGATGGGCAGCAAATGGTATGATTTGCATAGTCCTCTTAAAAGGCAGTAAATTGGATAAAATGCTGTGGTGTTATCAATTTTTTTATCTATATCTCTGTAGGGTGTTGCTCAGGATCTTGGTTATGTGAAAGTAACTTTCTGGCTTTGGAACACACAGCCCTCTCATTTGTGATTGTTTGGTTTTCCATAACCTGCAGTATGCATTAGGGCAAGAGTAGTATTCTGTCCCAGCTTATTCTCTCTCTATCTTTTTACCAGATGGGTTTGTAAACAGATATGTTCCTTTTCGATTCCTGTATTTGTCATGCCTTTGACTGAACTGGTGTCTACACTGGTAAATGGCTCTGAAATACTGGCCCGTGTGAACATAATCAATTATACTCTTCACTCACTTCCAGATTCCAGTTTTCATTCATTGTCGCCTTTCTTCGTTTTATCTGTATATGTCAGTGAGCTTGCTGAGGTTCATGACTACCTGGGAAAAAAGAGGAAGCCCACTGTAAAAGCAACCTTTTAATGTTGGTTTTTTTACTACTGCATGAAGTACAACCTCAAAATAGAGATCTTGCAGTGCAGCTGCCTGGCAATTTGGAGCTTTTACAGACTAATAACAATGACTTCTCTTTTGAAGGTGAATTCAGAGCTAGGTAGTTTCTGTTAATCATTGTGTGTGTGTGTGTGTGTGTGTGTGTGTGTGTGTGTGTGTGTGTATACGCATATGCAAGAAGAAATTTAAAATTATTGATATTCCACAAATGGAATATGAAATTATTCACCTACATGTGAACTAAATAATCTTTAAGGTCCCTTCCAACCCAAGCCATTCTGTCATTTGTGTTATTTGTGAAACGTTGCTAGAGTCAGTACCTCTTTAGTAACTGCTTTTCACAATGTACTACTTCAGGTTTAGGGTTGATTGAGTTCAATCACATGTTGATTGTATTTGTATTCTGTTATTGGAACAGATAATTCTTGAAATGACAAAGACCTTGAAAGGCAGTCTTATTCAGAAGAGAGGAAACTATGTAGCCCTATGAGTTTTGCTTATTCCTATAGTATCTGCAGATACTTTGGGAAATAAAATAGCTTCTAGTATACAGGATTGCCATTAAATACAAGCTATCTATAAGCTTTAACCTGGAAGAAATCAAAGACTTGCCAAAAGCAAATTTTTCAGCCAATATAGATCATAATGAATATTTAGCTGTTCCTGAGATTAACTCCTACATAATTTGTACACATGAACAGAGAAATCTATGTCAAGAAAAATAAACATGATGAAGGTCATGGTAGACCAAAATTTCATGTTTATTGGTGCCAAAAAGGTTTGCATTTATAAAATATTTCACATGTAGTATCCTAAGATAGCAGCCAAGTGCATCAGTATTTCATCTTTACATAGTGGAGAGAGAAAAAAATGAGCTATTTATTTAACCAGCTGAATGAACGCAAGACATAATGAAGCTCATTGTAAAACTGAATCATTCTATGTTCAAAACAAAGCCCACGAAGATACTGTTTAATGAAGCAGTGCCCAGTGAATCTACAGCAAATAGAAGGCCATAAAGGTAGGAATAGGTTGAGTGTCCTTTGTAAGGAATTCAGTGAGCTCAGCTGCAAGCAGTTGACAGAATGGAGCTTTGTAGGGGGCGCTTATTTTTGAAGAGTAGTAGAGAAGTCTCAAAAACCAAAACCAGTATGATTTCCCAATTGGTTATTGTAATAAAGAGGTGGTGCACACATTTATTTAAAAACTGTATTGAATATAAGAAATTATGAAATGCTATATATGTTTTTAGATTGCATTAAAGAAACCATTACCAAGATGATGTGTAGCTATGGTTTTGATACTTGAAAGAAGTTGAGCACACATCCTAGACTATGTATGAAAACACACAGGAACTATTCAAAGCTAAGAAAATTGCTGGTGACATGAAATAAAGGAGCTCAGAGTATTTTGCTTTTATTTATGAAGAAGATGGATAAGATACAGCTTTCAAAGCAGGAAGTTTCTGCTAATACAAAGTTATTTAATTTAGCATAAAAAGACGTCATGTGGTGCAAAGGCTTGAAACTAAAGCTAAATGTATTGATTCCACATATAGCATGACATTCTTAACAGTGAGGATAACAAAACATTGGAGCAGTACACTTCAGAAATCAAAATACAGAATATCTCATGTAAAGAGAGAAAAAATCAGTTTGAACCCCAGTTTTGTACTTAGGCATTTGTTTAGGACTTGGGACTATGGCATTTATTTGTACCAGAATATGCACTGTCCTTAGACAGAAAATTAATGTATGTGAGACTTGGAGAAACTCCATGAAGAAACTGTAAAAATATGTATTCCAGGAACTGAAAGTAGCTATGTTCAGAACTGCAAATCTAGGTGCTAAAGGTGCTGTTTCCATAATTGTTACCTTTTGACAAGATCCGCCCTGCGGCACAGATACAACTGACTAAGCTGGTTGGTTTAGTTGGTTAGCGGTGTGGTTGAATTCTTTGATCGTTCTAGTACTTGATTATTTAGATAAATACATTGGTGCCTTTTTAACTGATAAATCACTCAATTCAGTGGAATAAGTCTTCTGCAAGAAAAAGCTGTCCTATATTCCAGTTACGCCCTAAGTCAATTTTGCAGTTGGTTTATGTAATGGAGTAACACCAGCCCACAAGCATCTGCTCTTAGGGTGCTGTATAGTCCTACTCAAACATGTACCAGTCAGTGCAGATCAGATGACAAGGACTCGGAGCAGCAATGCTACTTTTGCAGCACCCCACAATTCCCAAACATTTTAAAGGAGAGGCTATAAATGGAGATTTCCCATTTCTGTGTGTGCCATTTTAATAAAATAGTAGATGTGAGACCATGGTTTCCGCTTAATAATTACAACCCTTTGCTTTAATGTTCATTTCTGTACATAGATTGCTTTTAGGTATGGAGGAAGTTAGTTAAGTACTCAAAAAAAGTTAGAGCTGCTTATTTACGTAGCTTGGTGTCATTTTCTTCTATGGAAAAGTTTTGGTTTTGAAAAAGGTTCCATATGTAATTTAGGAGTTTTTACTTGACAGAGGATATCTGCTAACTGCCTTGGCATGCCTTGGAAGGAGGTTCTTTATGACACCCTATCTTCACTTCCTTGCCCTTGCAAAGAGGAATGAATCAGACTGCAGTCCTTGTTACTGCCAAAAGATTTGATCTCACACTACTAAAGAATCACTGTCTTAATGAAGAAAAACATGTTGTACCTCATCCCCTTGTGGTCCTAAGACATTAAATGCCTGCTGCAAGCAACAGTGGCCTCAATTCCATGAGCCAGTTGTGAAGTATCTGCGCTTTTGGTTCTCAGTGAACCCCCAAGACTTGCAAGTCTTTGGATTCCATTAGTACTAACCTCTGAGAAGAATGAGACACATCAGATATGTCTGTATCACATAGTGAAAATGAGTCATGGAATAAAAAAACTGTGGGGTACTGTGGAAAGTGGATCATGATATGAAAAGATTTGGTCATTGTCACCTGTCATCATGAATGCAATCATTCACTGGCAACGTTGATTTCCAGGACATGAGAGTGTAAGTTCTTGGTTACTAATGTATTATGCTGTCTTGGAAGTCTGCATCTTGGAAGATGAATCCAAGTACTTAAAATTAGTCATCTTAGCAACTGTTTTTTTCCCCCAAGTAATTACAAGCTTTGGAATATCAGGATGTTGAAATACTCAGTGAAAAAGTGTTGTGTACAAGTGAATGAAGAGCAAAAAATCCTGTTTCACTCTCACAGATCTTAAAACCAGGATTAAGTGTAGTTTTCAGAAAGAACACTTTTCTTTTAGAATGTTATTACTATCACACTTTCACTGCTTGGTGTACATAATTCTAATTCTGTTTGTTTCATTCTAAATCCCAAAAGACATCCAGACTTAGTTTTCATCCTTTTCCTGGTTATGTATAAATTAGGATAATCTGGCATGGCTTCGAAGGCCCTTGGGAGATCCAACATAGTGATAAGAGAGAAGACAGTGTCTAGCTTTTATTCTTGAAACCCATGGTGTCTACTTCAAGATACTCAGATACATTGGTCCCCCCTTTTAATATCCTCAAAGATATTCCATGCTCCCTGACAGCAGAGTCATCATTTAATGAAAAGGCATAAGTAAAAAGAATAAAGTCAGTCCAAGGCCTGAACTGTAGGTACTTCTTCTGCTGTATGTCCTGTTGGAATACACTGCTGTGAAAAGATTTGATGAGGTAAGGTTGTACTTCTCCATGCTTGGCAGCAAACACAGAATTTGCAGAAGATGGGCTCAAGTGCCAAGAGCATGTGCCAAGTCATCATATCTCTTCAGCTCCTTCTGCTGGAAGGACCTCACTGCAGCTCCCAGAATGTTTGAAAACCACCAGCAGTCAGTGCTAATGCTGCTATTTAAGCATCAGTCCTCACTTCGGGGCAACTGGCCAGAATGAAGCAGACAGCACAATTTCTCTCTTATTTTAGTAATTTGTGAGTATTTTAGTAATTTGTCTTTCAGGGTGAACACTGATGCATATAAATGTGACTTTTTGGAGAGTGTTTTGTTTGTTTGGGATATGCTGAGTGAAATCATCTACTTCGTTAGGATGTTTCCTAGAAACCTGATTTAGCACGATACTGATGCAGAAGGGTGACAGCTGCTTAATCAGGGCAATGCAGCTGTAATTTTCATTAAGGACAGTCATTAAGTAGTGCCATGTATTTGTACTGAGTCTTAAACTCAGGTTAAAAAGAAAGCACTCATCTGTTAAAAATTCCAGGTAGCTTGTCCAGAAATCCCAGGTGGGTTGGTTACTTGCTTAGTTTGTTTTGGTACTTTCTCTCACGTTACAAGGGATTGTTAAATGTTAAAAAAGAGTGCCACAGAGCAGTCATTCAAAATGGCCCAGAAGGTTACCATCAACCCTTAAAAAGTGCCTTAGGCTACAACACATCTTTATTGTCCATTTTGAATAGGTTGTTTAAAAGTTGCAGGTTTTTACTATTTTATCAGTTATGACTGTATCCACGACTACAGTTTGGGAACAAGCAGCAAATGGAGTTACTTACTTTTTTCCTCTCCCTTGCTGTTCTGTAGTGTAGAGTTATGGTGTTTTATATACAACTTCTCATCTATAAATACCAGTTTTATAAAACTCTGTCTCCAGCTTACAAACAGAGAAATGAAGGCTCAGGTAAGAAAAGATACTTTTTTTGTTCCTAAGGTTATCCACTAGACCGGTTGGCAAAATCAAGAGTAGAGTTCAGGACTCTCAAGGTCAGTGGTATCCATTAAGCTCCTTGTTTAACTATTGGAAAAGTAATTGCTTCATACTTTGACCTTCTGAACCTCAAATTTGCTAATTTATGGATTATACTTCCCGGGGGCTAATATCAGAATGGTTTACAGCAAATCTTTCCCCTGTGAAAGGGGAAGTAGAGATTCCAAGATTTACCTGCAGGTAAAATAAGTGGACAGTTGGCTTTTTTTATTCAAGGCTTTACAATATGCTAATATGATTGCCTATTGCAAGTAGATCAGGCTCTATGTTGTAAAATCTTGTTTGTGATCATAATCCTGATGTTTTTAACATGTGAAGGTGTTTCATATGTTTCACACAATATGGTGTGTTATTGCTAATACTGTATTTCATATTTCTCCTTTTGCTTTACTTTTGATCTTTAGTAATTTTCTGGAACTACAGTTTCTTGTTAAAGTCTCTGACTAAGATCGGAAAGGCCATCATTCTCTAAGTTAGGGAGATGACAATTTAGCATGCACAGAAAAAGACCTGAAGAGAACAGATAAAAACTACATCCATTATATATCTGGTCTTGATAAGTACAAAAATCTGGTACATTCATGTGTTATATAAACTAATAATGCATAAAAATAAATTTAAGATGCATCCTGCGGAATTTATGTGTTAATTCATGTACTTTGTTTCACAGGAAAAAAAACAGGCAAGAACACATCGCTCACAATTGCACGTTTCAAGCTGCTGATGTTGGTGCTTTAATTAGAATGGTGGAAAGTCAGCATGAATTCTTTTGTTTTACAGAAAGCAAGAAGAATTGAGGTTAATTAAAGGTTAATTAGAGTTTAATTGGTAGTTCTTTCTTTCCCTCTTTACTTCTGGTGATAACAGGAATGTTAGAATCCTTGACTTTGATGGCAACAGACTGGGCAGGCCTGGTGTTGATTGCTACTGCCAACATGAAAGTGGTGCTGCAGTTCTGCAGCTCCAGTTCTTAATCAATGAGGTAAGGACATATTTACTCAGATTCTTCTGTGTAAAGTTAGTTGAATAAGTCAATTCATGTTGTTGTAATTGGGTGATATAACTTCTCCCATTGACAAATTGTGCCAAGAAATAAGTAGTGTACATCCAGAGGACATTCAACATACAGCCTTCTGGGATATTTATGGGACTGCACTCAGGGAAAAGTATTGCCTTCCTATGCATCAGTTTAAAGTACCGAACAAAAGGCAGTCAATGTATGAATGTGTGCAAGTAGATGTAAAACCCATTAAGTTACTAAATATGCTGCACAGTCCTGGTTCAAATAGAAATTAATAAATGAGCTCAATCTTTCTACCGAAATATATTGATGATTATTGGCTGAAAACTCAATAGTTGGGGATATGCTATTACTTGAAGCAAGGAAAAGCAATTGCAGGGATCATCAATCAAACCATCATGCTTAGTCTTTGTAAATGGTTTGTCAAAATCAGGTTTAGACAACATGAAGAAACACTGCCAGATTATAGCTTGCTCTGTGCAGAAGATGCTGAAGATGGGAATAGGCGAGAAGACTTTCTGGTGAATACAAATCAGGTTTTTTCTTTTTAGGACCTTATAAATTGGCCAAATCTTAGTTCAGTTTTGATTTAATTTTCTCCCATGATGTAAGGAAACACTTCTGACAGTTTCAAGTCCTCTTTCTAAATGGGGAGATGTTAGAACTTCTCAGGGGAAGAGTTTTAGTTCTATGGGTTTTTTCAAACCTGAAAAATACTTGATTTTTTCCTACATCTATTTGGAGAAAGTAACTGAACCACAGACACTGAGGACGGAGGACTGAAACTTTAGAAACAGTCCAGTGAAATTCTTTAGAGAAATGCAGGAATGAGAACAGGAAGGCCAAAGTTTGAATCAGTATCCTTTCTTTTCATTAGGTGACCAGCAACCCCCCTAATACATAGGATTAATTTGATTTCTGTGGTGGACAGTCTTTCTGACTCTTTGGGAGATGAGAATTAAAGCATGGATTACACTGTACACTGTGAGAAGTCTCACCTCCATAAATTTCACTTGCATAGGTCAATGTTGAAAAGAAAGTTGCTAGGATTAGAGAAGTTTTATCAGTCAGTCATAGATGGTATGAAGTAATCTTTCCAGTTGCATCCTTGCCCTTCTAAAGTATAAAGCATTTCCTTCTGTTTGGGCACTATGTTCCTCTCTGTGATACACTGGGGTAGATCTTCTGTGCTAGGTCTGATCTGAGGTGTAAGTGTAGTGAACCACCGCAGGAGCAGCAGGGAGCTTACTCTGCAGTTAATTTTCACATGTCATCAGTATTCTGCAGTGAGGAGAAAGGAAGTCAAAAGCAGGCAGAATAAGTTCACTCCAAACTGCTCAGTCAGATATAGGCCTGGACTTTGAAAGACGACCGTTTTTGGGACACCAGAAGCAGAACCAGTCTTCAGAGTATTTCTGATCTGTGATAAAGACTCTGTCCTTCTGTCTACGTCTCTTAGTTCTCCCTAGGTCCTCTCCTCTTTCTACCTGTCCCTACTTTCTTATCTGCATCCTCTTTTCACAGTTCCAGTTTTGAATTTTCATCTTATCTTGATACGACTACTAAGCTGTGCTTGGCACTGTCACTTAAATGCCTGTGCATGCACTAAATCCCTTTATCCTTCAGTTATATCTTTAACATTCGCCTTTTAAAGTAAGCGTTGTCTGTTCTCCATTTTGTCAGTCTTTCTGCTTATGTGGAGAGACATGGGAGTTGGCTTGTGCGGGTACAAAGCTTTAATTTGAGTTTTAAATTGATGGAGTTTTATTTTAATTGTGGCTGATCTTGCACTAATTTAAAATGTTTACATTTACCAGTTCCATTCAATTGTCTATTATTTCTGGTAGAGTATTTTTGTTCTAGGAGAAAAGAATGATTTTTCATAAACTGTCAGTTTTACAGGTAGATCATAAACAGTGAGGATCATATAAGAATAAGACAGAAAAATAATGTGTTGCTGTACTTTGTGTCTGCTCTAGGGTGCTTTGGTCAGTGCATGTGCAGATGATGCACTTCATTTGTGGAACCTCCGACAGAAACGACCAGCTGTTCTACATTCTCTGAAATTTAACAGAGAAAGGTAAGAATATATGACACAAAATAGGTATCTCATTACAAAAATAACACTTTCTGGATTTCTTATAATACATTTTGCCTTTCTACAGGTGGATATAGTTTTGCCTTGACTGTTTTTCTTCGAGGTTTGTTTGTGTGGAACAAAAACTTCACTTTTCTCTTTCTGCAGCTTTCTCAGAACTAGAAAAATTTGGTCTGCTTTTTGCCAAAATGTTCTTCATTTTACTTCTATTTGCATGAACTGCTGTGAACAGTAATATGGATGTTTTTTCTTCAGACCGGACACAAGCACTCACTTTTGGGTGACCTGTTGTTCGGTAATAGACAGAATACTTCAACTGGCTGTATGAGGGTAATAATTATTTTCTTTACCTTGAAATCATTTCATTTTTGCAAAATACTGGAAGTTTAGCAGAAATAAGTTGTGAATTTGGGGAACTCTGGTAAGTGTAAAGTGAATCAGAGTGTTTTTCTAAATTTTACTTTATCGGTACCTAATCGTAGGAATCCCTACTGAAAATAGATTAAATGAGTGGTTGTAATTTTCAAACTCAAACAGGAGCTGAGCACTTCAATCTGTATTTAATCACCCAGGTAAAACCTGATATGATGTTACAGAACTTCAGTGCTACACTTCAATTAATATTAAGAAAAAGTTGCAAGTTTCTATTAAGGAATCAGGGCAGTAGTCAGGAGACCAAGATTCAGTGCATAAATGCAGCAGTTGTTTTTAATTTAAATATTAATTTTTAATACTGTCATTCTCTTAGCATGTACATTCAGTGTTTATTAAGGTGCAGCAACTTTTTTTGATATTTATATATTTGCTTGTGCAATGGGGAAAGATCCCAGTACTTCACCAGAGCTATGAAGTAAACAGACTCATCAAGTCTTTAGCTGCAGCAAATCTGAAAATTATTATGGAAATACATTTTTCTTTGTTGTTTATTATCCAGATACAAGTCATATTTGCACTAAAATGTCACCAAGGTGCATGATTTGTAGTGGGAAGTACTGCATAATAATCTGGGAAATATACAGCCTGATTCCGAAGAGTTTATAACTTATAGCAAAAGTGTATCAAGTGGTTTGGGACTGCGTGAGGGAAAATAAAAAAGAAAAATTATGTGTGCATTTCTAGCTGCTTCTGAACAGTAAGTTATCATTTTACATATGGTGAAATGTTTGAATCTTGGTATTCTCATCAGGTAGGTGCATTTTTCACAATTTGTCATTGATAAACCTAAATATCATAGAAGTTATTCCACTACATCTTGGTCGAACTCTCCCAGACAGCAATCTGACATTCAGCCTAACCAATCATTGCTTATAAGAATGCAGCCTCTGTTCATCTCTGCCTTCTCTTCAGAGATATTAACCATTATCTTGGTCAATATTTTATCAGCATTTCCTGCTAAAAGAAACTCACATTTGTGCTTTGCTAGAGCAAAACATTTGTCATCACACTTACCTAATATTCTTTCTTGTCTGACACCCTAAAACATTGGGCAAAATATTTGCAATGCAGTTGTTCAGAATACTAGAAAACTTTTCTCAAAACCAAATTTTCTCTAATGACGTTTTTGAACTGAGGTGCAAGATCCTAATCTGAGAATGTAGTTATTTGTAACAAATGCATAGCTGACTATACTGCCTTTTATCAAAATCTAGTAAGTTGTGAGTAAAAAAAAATACTGTTAGTTCTTTTATGTATATTTTATGTAACTGGTTCAATCGCTGCCAGTTAAATAAATTTTATTAGCACATCAAAGGCTGTGAGGCAAATATCCTGCAATATAATATTGTCAAAGAAGTAAGTCCAGTTTTAAATTAAGAAAGATTTTTCCATAAATATGAAGAAATAACATTGTAGGCAGTTCATTTCTTTTCAGGGTTCTCTGAGAAGATGCCCTAAGCTTCTGGTTTGGTTTTTTTTTATTATTATTCAAGCACTTGGCTTCAGAATGAAATCTCTTCATTTTTATTATATTTTCTTTTTACGTCCTTATAAATTTATTTTAAATCATCTAACTTCCAGTTTTCTAAGCTCAATTACACATTTAGTATGTAAAATTCAACATAAGCCTCTGGGCAAGTAGCAAAAAAGTAAGGCTAATGCCCTAATTAACCTTCTCAATTTGGAACATATATATGCCTAATAGAGCTAAATCTAAAAGAGAACTTTAATTTTTTTCTGAACATATTTTTGGTGTTAGAGAACAGAAGCTATAACTTATGTGATGGTCAGAGAAACACTGAATGAAATAATAGTTGCCTTAGCTATATGAAATCTGTGACAAAATGGATGCAAGGGGAACTTGAGAAGCTGATAAAGTGGTAACATCAAAATTGATTTTCTTCACGAAATTCAAAGGTCTGTCTTCTAAAAAATAATGTTTTCCTCACTGTGGGAACAGTTAAAAATACTTCATTTTCATCCTTCCCTCTCCTCTTGCAGAAGGAGGTTAGGAGGAGGCAAGATTCTTCATACTGAATAGGGATTCTTTTGTCTTAAGTTTGTGATCCAGTGAACAAGCTGGTTTTGATGTTTCTTAAATGGGGAGAAATGCTTTGACAGAAAATAGGTTTTAAAATACTGATGCATGTCTTCAAAAATAGTAAAGTATTGAAAAACACCATACAGGGAAGTGTTTAGAAAGTCAAAGGCTAGTTCTTTAAGGTCATTTATTATATAGCTTACTTTTAGATTAGGTTGCTTTCACAGAGCCAAACACATAATTGTTCAGATGCATTTTACCTATGAAAACGGAACATGTGAATCCTTCCAATTTTTCTATTTGCATGTGTTTCTTCAGGATTTTAAAAAATTTTATCCATCCATTATGTTTGTCTCCTTGATACACTGTTTGGTTTAGGGTTTTTTTTTAACAAATGGCAGATTTACTTCATGAACTGATGCTATACAATGCACTTAAGATTCTAATATTTTATGTGTTTGTGATGATGAAGATAATTTTATTGTTCCAAGTGCTTGTTTTATTTGACTTTGATTAATTAACTTTTATGTAGCTTCAGTTTATTCTGAGTTCTTATAGTATTTGCTTCATGAACCACAGAGCTGTTAGATTCTGTTAGATGGATGAATGCTACTTTAGTCTTTGGCTATTACTCACAATGCACCAGTCATCATATAGTTGAACTCTTTAATTTGCAATTTGCTTGTGCTTCTTGACATCTAAGACTGCAGGATAATGAACTAAAATCTGATCTTTAGCAGTGTTTCTGTATAGGTTTCTGCAATTATTTGAGTCAAGTCTCCCCAGGTGCATACATGCATATATCCCCTCTCTCCCTCCAATGAAAGTAAAAAATGTTTGTTCTTTCCTTTGAATGTTGGTAAAAACATAGTTGTAAAGAGCAAAGAACACTTAAATGCAGTAGTCCTTCACTTAACATGTAGCATTCAGTATTAAGACTCTGAATGGTTTATGAAAAATAATTCACAAAAAAGTGCACTTTTATAGCCATTAAATCAGAGTTTACAGCCTCTCCAGATTTAGTTTTTTCTTCTTCTGACCTACTGTTAAACTAATGATGATGCAGCACTAGCAATAATAGTTCATAATTCACTGTTCCTTTACTAAATGTCTCTTTGGAGCAACTGTAGAAGGAACACTGAAGAGACGTAACGGCGAACTGGTATTTTCGGTCATACAGTGTAATGCTCTGGACTTTTTTGGACTTCAGCAAATTATGTCTTTGCCAAAAATATGTACTTTTTTTATACAAGGTAATCATCTTATATTTCTATTGCTGTAATTGGAATATAATACAATGCATTAAGAACTTTGAAGAAAATATAAATGTAAGCAATGTGTTTCAGTGCTTGGCTCTGTACCAAGAGCTGTAATGATAAGACAGTTACTCAAAGACATGTTTGACAGTAGCATATGGTTGATAATATATGATTTATGGTTTCTTTTACAAATAGGATGGACAGGTAAAACATTTTAAACTCTGTAAACACACTATAAGAATCTCCTCAGTGTTTTTGAAGGTTAAAATTGTGGACACCTTCCATATGTTAGTACCTGTTTTTTCCTTCCTTGATGTCATAGGAGATGCAGATTCATCTTCGGTAGGCATTTTAGGCAAAATAAATAACTCAGCTACTGGAACTAGACACTGTCTCTATGTGCTGCAGAGAACATTAGGATTAAGCAAATCCACTGGAAACTATTATAGGTCTTCATTATTTTTAATATAATCAGAGCAGACTTTAGCAAGTACAGCTTTAAATACACAACAGTTTACATATTCCTGTTTAAGGTAAGTACAGCTGGGGGAGGAAAGCCAGCAAGGACTGCAGTGTGAAATCCAGGTCCTGTAAGCCAGAAGGCACTAGTTGCACTTAGGAACACAGTTCATCTCCTGTCATTTCGAAGCTGAGCTGGTTCAGTTGTATTGACTGACACAGGGAGCAGCCCTCCTCTCTTTCTCCTTTTAGCCATTGCTGACTGGTGTGTGACAAATGAACCAACAGTGCTGCAGCAGCTTATCCACTGACTTACAGCAGCATACATGAGCACAGTGTGACACAGAGTGTTGGGTCTTAAGGTCTATCTGCATGCACTCCACACCAATGCCATGACAATACAACAAGTGCCCTTCTGAGGGGAGTCACTAGGTGACACAATCTGTATAACTGGCTTTGGGACTCTGATCTGTAATATTTTCTTCAATGTTAAGGATATGCTGGCACAGAGCAAGAGGAGTCTTTTAAGTGGGCGACTTTTAGAGCAGTTCTGTTAACTGTAACTCACTATTAGTTAGGGATTTGACTCCTACAGTTGAGATTTTGCAGTATTTGAACAAGATGATTGAGAGTATTACTCCAAATGCTTGGAAACAAATTAAAACAAACCAAAACCAAAACCAAAAAATTGGATGTTTTTGAATAAGGTAATATTTCTTGGGTCTATATTCTTTCCTGACAGTAGCTGAATCTTATTTTATTTGCCTTACTGTATCTTTGCAGGATTTTGTGTCCTGTGTTAAGAGCATTTTAAATACTTCCTCTCTCCTTTGCAAATAAACATTATCAAAAAGACAGTAAGAGGCTATTGACTGGCTGTGCAGTCTCAGCAGTACGTGTGTCTGTTTATTTGTGTTAGGGAACTTGTGGGTTAGTTAAAGTAGATCCTCTGTCTCACTGCCTGTTCAAGGAGCTGCATTCCTGTGATAGCTTGCCCACTCACAAATTAACCTCCTGGTTAATGGTGTACAGCTGCAAACTCTGTTTATGCACTTCGAAATTAGTCAGAGGTCTGTCATCAAGCAAGGTTCTGTACAGTTGCACAGTCATGCTATACAACAAAACAGATTCTGATTACATGGTGTGGTCTAGCACTCAACTATTGCAAAGAACCATAGAATTCAAATATAAAGCAATATTTCACCATAAAAACGTGCCACAGTTTCTGGAAAGGATGTAAATTTTCTCAGGTTTATGATGGAAAAATCTGAGGAAATCAAAAGAAGCCATGTGATTGGCATTCACTTCCACATCTTGATGAAGATATTACAAAACTTTCCTCTGCGGGTATTGGCTTGAGGTTTTGTTGTTCTTTTTGTTATTGTGTTGTTGTTGTTCTGGTTGGTTTTGGCAGTTTTTGGTTGGTTGGTTGGTTGGTTTTGCATGTGTAGTGTGGTCTTGAATCAGCATTTGCCACTTTTGAAAGAATGGTGCCCAGGGTTTTCAAAACCCAATATTTTTATGCAATTATTGATCTTGAAAAGATTTCTGAAGCTCATAAAAACCTCTGTTCTAGGGGGCTATGCCTTAGCACTTCAGGACAGAAAAATAATCTCTGTCAGATGTCACTTCAGAAAGACAAAGGGCTGGAAAGATTCTCCAGTGAGAGTGACCCAAATCATGTTTATGTATTTATTTACTACATGCCTCTGCTTTCTCTGTTAAAAAACAAAACAAAACAAAAACAAAAACAGACAAACTAAAAACCCAAAACCGAACCAAAACAAACAAAAAAAAATCATTTTTTTTTTACATATTGCATCATGCTATGGAGAATTTCGTAGTGCACTTGACCTGTTGGATGAATGAGAGCCATAAGCTCATCCTGGAAAGTGGCATGCAACCTAGCTGAAATGAAGAATGTCTTGGTTATAAAAAGAAATCAGGCACAAGCATTCTGGGTTTTTTTGTCTTCAAGACAGATTGGCTAAGCAATCAAGAAAGAGAAAAAATGCAAGACATAGATTTGCTCATTCATACCAAGAATCAACAGGTTTGATTTGCTAGGTTTATGAGACTGTGCAATTCCACTGAAATAGAATGGAAATTGACATGATTCCTAAAATTTGAATAGATCTTAAACAAGTGAGCCTTCTCTTGGAGTGGAGCTGAAGGGACCTGCTCAGTCTGGTTCCCTCAGTTGCACACAAGAGAACTCATATACCTCCTTTTATTAAATGAACAAGCTGACTATGTTTTGCATTAAGGGTTGCTGGTGCCATACGATCCCAGTAAGAAAGGCACTCAAGGCCCCTGTAAGTTAGCTTTAAAATGCTGTTTATTAGAGCTAGCACTACAAAGAATGGGAGAAGAGCATAGGAAATCTGGCATCCCTGCAGATGCTGGGAGCCCCGAGTTGTGCGTCATCACACAGGCCTTCAGTCAGCAGGTAACCCCCACTGCAACATAATAACCCATCCATAGAAAGGGTTGCCCCATTTTTGTCATCCAAGTTATTGTAGGATTTTCTTCTAAGGAGAAGGCTGTGTGCATTATTCCTACTATCAAACAGAAAGGACATTAATGCTAAAACTTGCTTCTGCACTGTTGGTGCAACCACCAAGCAGGAGCTGCCTGCAGGCTTCTCAGTGACAACAAGCTGCCTGTGTTTATCCAGCTTCCAAGGGGTACATGCAGCTGAACACAGCCCAGAGACCACACTGCACACGCAGCCCCTGGCACCTGCTCGGTGTCACTCGTGTGTGGATCACCAACTCCTCCACATGCAAGAGTCCCCCAGCCAGGGCCTTGCACTGTTATATAACTACTCAACATGAAATCCACTGTTTGCTGTTCAGGAAGATTGTTCCATGTCAGCTTCATTCTCCTGATGGAAAGAAACCTTCCAGCTTTGAGACTAAATGTATTTTTATGGTTCTTTTATTCCCGTTTGAGATGATATTCTGGTATCCACATTGTCATGCATTTTAAATATTTTGTCTCTCCTTTGCAGATAAACAGCTCATTCATATACATTCACAACCTGATTTTTTGGTTTGGGTTTTTTTTTCATTAAAAAAATCAGGATTATGTGTTTTTCTTTATAAATTTTTGTCTTCATTCCCTTTTCTTTTCTTTGGACCTTTTTTCTCATATCAGTTCTGTCTGAGCTGATGATTCATCAAGGAAACATATTCTAGAAAGGGTCCCATCTGTGCTGTGGCCATTGACAATACCATTTTCATTTGTAATCTCTGCAGGAGTATGTTTACTGATGCATACAAAAATGGCATCTTCCTTTTATGTGGCTTCATGTTACCCGTGTTTGTGGTCTTGCTGTGATTGACTAATACACCCATTGCACTTCTTCCCTGATGTATATCTAGTGGCAGGGAATGTGCTGCTTTTCAGTGCAAGCCTTTAACAGTGGAAGCAAAGCAAGACAAGCAAAATTGAAATTACCTTTTTCCATCACTTCTGTATCACGAGTTTTAACCCTAAAGTGGAAGTTCTTTGAAGTTTGAGGCTGTGCCCTTTGCATTTAAAATTGAATTCCATTTCTTGTACTTTACTCGTGCAGATTGTCCTTCCTCTGTAGTATTGTGTCCCTAAGAGGTTTCATTAGTATTAGTACCAAGATTACTTGTGAAATTACAACAGCTGTAAAACTAATTCTTAAGAATCTCTCAAATAGCCAATAAAAATTCCCTTTTTCAGTGAAACCAAGCATAAAATAGAAATTAAAATAGAATTTTATAGTGATGTTTTTATAAGTGCTGTATTGAGTTTTGACACATGCTATATTTCCTATAATTGGCGTATTCTGGAATAGCCTACCTTTGGTGAACCTAACTTCCATATTTTGCTATAATTTTTCAAAATTTTCCTTTTGAAGGACAAAACATTTTGAAGGACTCAAAGCCTTGGTTAGCGTGTATTTTTAAGTATAGGTGAGAAAGTAGTAATAGCATTAGAGTCAGAACATCATAGATAACAACATAGCTTAACTTTATCAGGTTTAGTTTTTTATGCTTACCACCTTGGGTGGGATTTGTAATGCAGTCTGAGAGTTGGTGCCACTGCAGAAAAAGTGCTGCAAGAGCTTAAGGTGGCTAGTCTAAAACCAGTTTGGTTTCTTTATGCTTAAATTACACGAGGATAGATGCTGCTCTAAAATAAGATCTCAGAAGTCCTGGTCATATTTGTCATTCTAGAATATTAGAAGGATCTCTGTTTATATCCAGATCCAAACTTGAATTTAAGAACCTCTGTTCTTTTTTAATGGTGGCTTTCACAGTCTTTCCTCAAAGTAATTTTTAGTCCATCAGGATTCTGCCAATATGATTATTGTCAGTTTCATTTCAATTTAAAAAGTCCTTAAATGCATTATGCCACAGTATCTGCTTCTATATGTGTTTGTTGAACAACTTCTCTGAGGGCAAAATGCCTAATATGCTACATCTGAATAACATCTGAATTAGAGATAGCAGCTGTCTGTGATAGCAGAAGGGCAAAAATCCCCTGAAAGATGACTTAAAACCAATCACTTCACACATGCGCACATGAAACCGTCATGGCCCATAGAACTGCTGGAGAAAAATGCATAGCTGGCACAATTACCTGGGGACTTAAAAACAGTACAGGGCCCTCTGGGCTGACAAACCCCTCTTTTCCAATCTACGTCTTCCTTTGGGTCTCTCTGGCTGTAGTTCCTTGTATTATTTCTCTGAGAAAAAGAACAATGTCTTCAAATTTCTGTTTTGCAAAACATCTTTGAGAAGTTTTTTTTTTCTTTCAATATGGAAGAAAAAAATGTCCTGGATTGTTTAAATTTTATGTCACCTGGCCACATCTGATTGTCTGCCTAGGTAACTTCTGTGTGGGTTTCTTTCTTCTGGGAAAAAGTCCTAATGAGACATAATGTTGCTATATGCTGTCAAACCTTACATCATATGCTGAGCAGTGTGCTTGTTGTTTCTAATGCTTTGTAAAAAATATAGCATGTTTTTCAGTAGAGTTACGCTTTTTTGAGAAAACACAGGGTAACATGTTATGCTGTTTTCACATAGCAGCTATGTTGCCAAATTGCTCTGAGGCCAAGTTTGGATAACAAAATTTAAAATACATGCTCACAGCTATACATTGAACAACTGTGTTTCATGGTCTCAGTCATAACAAATGAGAGGCCAAATACTGTAATACAAAAATGCATCATATTAGACAACAGAAAAAAAATAAAGATGTCTTTTAAAATGTAAGCAAGTTCAGGCAGCATAAACAGTCTATACTATCAGTTGAATTTTCTTGTTACAGTTATAATGTAGATACAGGAATGATATGGTTTTCTCTTTTGAAGTTTTCAAATTAGAGTTTTGAAATACCTTTCAGGGTTCTGTTCAGATCTTTCCACTGACCTTTGTTATATTAGATTTCCAGTCATATGTTGGAGCAGTGAAGAACATGCTCCCGTTCAGTTGCAGTAAGTAATTTTGTTCTTGGAAACCACCCCACCTCTTTCCTGCCCAGACACATGTCAGCTTCAAGCAAGAACCCAATGCAATGATTTAGGATACTTCTCCTTCTGTCACAATAAACTCTGGGCATTATTCCAGTAAATCAGAAATAGAGCTAGTAATGTCGGTGTTGAGATTATATCATTAAACAGTACATGAGCAGGAAGAGAAGAGAGACTACAGATTGCAGAAAAACAAGGACCATTAATCACAGAGTCCCTGTCTACTGAAGCGCAACAAATGGGAACAGCTGGTCTCCAATAAGTCTACATGATTTTAATTGATGGGAGCTGTAAAGAAAAAAAGCATGCATACAAAGAAAAAGCATGCACATGTAAAATTATTTTTTCTTTGAAGTCAATTTCAGTATTTCAGTCTTATCCTGATTTTAGTGTGTCATTCAAAATAACTTGATTGATATTGATATAAAATTGGGTTTAAACTTACTTTAGTAAGAATGCATGATAAACACAGATTTGTGTATATTGCAGCTAGCAGAGGGTGAAATCCTAACATATCTTTAGTTTACTTTTCCAGGAGCTCTGTGAAGTCAAGCTGTTAAACAAAAGACAAGTTTCAACCTTTCATCTTTGAGCTAGGTCCCAATTTACATTTTTGGAACTATGAGACTGGGAAACAAAAAACTGCATTTTTGATTTATGTATTCAATGTTGGGTGAAGGGATGAGAGAAACTCTACCCCCTAGGTGTTTGGGTTTTTTTCATGCAGATGCTACAAAATCAATGAAGTAAACACATCAAAAACTTTCTCTTTTGAGAACATCATCTCCCTGTTCCATCCTTTGTTTGGCTTTTTTCATTGCTAAGAAACTCAGTGGCTCTTACTGTACTCTGTATTGCCCATCACTGTCAGTGTGTTTGGTATTACAACCCTATTTTTACTTAACCTTCAAAGAAATTTCTAAAGGACAAGTGAAGTATTACAAATACAAAATAGTGATTTCACAAGCCAGTAGACAAGAGAAAAATCATGTACATTGTCTTTTCCCTGAAGATGAGACCAAGAGTCTGTTTTCCAACCCTGTTTCATTAATTTGCTCACCTCACTGATTTTGTGAAATTTTTATTCTCATTTTTGTTGTGTAATGACCCTGAGTCAGCATCAGAAACAAATTAGAAGTCAATGAAAAGAATGCTGGTTTCTTCCAGCATCTTTTTCTGTTTAAGGAAGCAAGTTTCCATGTAATTTCCTTGTCTTTTTCCCTTGGGACCAAGTCTTCATGTTACACCTGTTTAATCCATGGCATTACTGTTGTGTAATACTAAAGATCTAGCCAGGGAGAGTGTGTCACTGTCGCTGTCACTGTCAGATCCTGCTCCTACAGGTAAGACATTCCAATGAATTTGCAGTCAAAACCATGAAAGGGAGTTGACAAAAGAGGGTATCTCTTTGCTGTGCATTTGCACAAGAGGAAGGAAAGCAATTTTCTGTCATTCTGAAAATGAAGCAAATTATTAGTAGCACAGGCTACAAAAATTGTCATGCCCTTGCACATTGGGACTTCTAAGTTGTTCTTGAGCTCCAGTAATGCCCATAACTTGCTGCAGAGCTACTGTGGACAGCCTTGGAGGGTGGGAATTTCAGTGCCTGTATCTTATAGGAGGTTATAGTGCAGCTGTCTTTGTGTTATGGCATATTGGATAGGTCAAGGTGACCTCTTATGGAGTTGTAAGAAGATTAGTTATAAGAAATAAAACTGGGAAAAACCAAGGGACCTGTGGCATACTGTAGACTTTGACTGTCCTTCTAAAGAGTTCATAATAACCTCATACGATTTTATCTAAATACATAAATTCAGTCTTCATTCAAGGGAGATCTCTGGGTTTACTAATTTAATCAAATGGAATGCATCTAATATATTCCTGAACGTGCTTTTTCTCATTTGTTCTAGGTTCTTTTGAGTTAACTGTTTGTAAATAATTTATGTTGACAGCCATTACAAATATTCATGTAGTTGCTACACTGATGTTTTATGCAGTTAACATAAGCATTTCTTAAAACAAGTATTTTTTTAAATGCTGTAAACTATTTACTACAGTTGTGATTGCAAATTCATTTGAAATAGTGAGGTCACAAGTCAAGAATGGACCTAACTTGTAGGGTTATTTCCCCTGTCCAGAAGGTTTACACAGGAAGTTCTGGCTTTTGAAGAAACAGAGGAACCAGCCTACTTTTAATCTCAATTGTTTTAACAGAAAAGAAGGGGAACAAGAAACGGAATATACTATTAATAGTGCTTTACCTTGCACTTTATATTTTAGTTTTTAACTCTTTAAAGGATTAATGATCAGTCCCAATTTCTAAAAATCAGAATGCTTCAGAATGTGCCAATAGATCCAATGAAAAAAGAGGGACAAACCCAAAATATATTGAGAAAGAAATAGTTTTCCAGCTGCATTTCTTAAAATTTTACATATTTTTTTTTGTGCTTCTTGTTTTCTTCATTCTTTTAAGTTGCTTATGTGAAGTATTTCAGGTAAGGGACGCCATAAAAAATGCTTGTGTCTTAAACACATTGAAAGCAGCAATGGACCACCAGCCAGATGACATGTACAAATAATTTGATGGAAAATAGCTGCATAAGCTTTTTTGCTTTGTCAAAATAAATAATTGTGTTAGATATCTCAGCACTATTTAAGCCTATTGGTCTAAGTGAAACCCTAAAGTGAAAATGTTTTCTTAACATTTCTTCTACGTAGAATTTGCAGAAATTGAAGTGGGGGCGGAGAAGGATGCCTCTTAATTATATACAGGATGTTCACAAGTAGCTAGAAGTATACTTTGCTTTGGATAATTTGTATTGAAATTACAGTTTAGAGGTGGAATCCTGATTTGTTGTACCTCACCATTTGTAGAAAATCTCCCATCACTGAAATTCTTTAAATCAAGAGGTATCTTTTAGTAATTTATTCTAGCTGAAGTGGTAGTTAATTTGAAGAAATCAGAATTAAACAGAAAAGAGGAACCCCAAAGGTTCATTTCTTACATTCCAATCCACAAATTAAATTATTGCTCTTGTACAAGCACCAGTGACTGTGATGAATACTTGTATCTAAACCAGTATAAAACAAAGATAAATAAAACTGTTCTGTGGACTGATTGGGTAAGATGAATAGTCTGAGATACCAAACTTGAAAGGAACATTGGCAAATAGAAGTATAGGTGTAGAAAGTAACTTGTTACCACTGCCTTGACTCCATTTTTCATACACATTTCTATGTAAGGAACACGTATTAAGTTGCCTCATGTAAAGCAATTCATTTTACTGTCTTTCTTTAAAACAGTGATCTCTACAGACTACAAGGTATAAGCTCAAGTAATGTCTTCAAGTGGTCATACTGTCTGCAGGTATTGGTAGTTCAGGCAGGAAATAGGCACAGTGATATGTGAGCTAAACAGTGACTTGTTTCACAGTTTTTAATTGTAAATAGTTTGTGACTTTCATTAATAACTTAGAATTTATTGGTTGAGATGATTCACTGAGTAGTTATAAACAGAATAGTCACATTCAGCTCTGAATTTGGTGGAAAAATAGAATTAAGTTCTAATTCTTACACTTCTCATTAGATACTCTTCACCTACCCAGTCCTGTCATCACCTTTATTTGCAGTGTATGCACTATAGTCTTAAAACAACAAATATATGAGCAGTCTGTATAACACTCTGGAAAAAATCCAGAGACAAAACTGTTCATGCAGTATTTTGAGAATATCATTTACCTTAATATTCCTGTTGTGCCCAGATGTTCCTAAATAACAATGTGGTTTATCCTATGCTATGGTGGCACCAGGATGCAATGCAATTTATGCTCAATGTGTTTTTAGCTTGACTTCAGTTTCTTCTATGTAAGTAATTAAAAGATAAAATAAGACAGATCAACTGATTTTAATTCAAAATAAATGTTGACTGCTGATGCTAGCAGAAAATATATGTGAAAGAGAATATTTTTCTTAATTGAAATCAAAACTAAATCTGTTTTTAAAAAACAAGTTGACTACAAGTATCAGTCACAAAGGCACGTTTGGTTCATTCACTTTCTGCTAGGATCTGTGTGTGCAGGGCTGCTATGAGTTTCTGAAATTATCTTATATGGTATGTGGAGAATCTAGTTTGAATAGGAGAAATATTCATGTTGTGATTAGTATCACCAAGACCCTAAAAGGAAGAAACTCTCCAGATGTATTGAACTGCTCTATATTTCATTTGACTCTTAGCCAGCCAGTTAGTAATTTAAAGTATTTCCTGTACTTTCACATCAGCCCTAGAGACTTTGCGTACTCTCCAAGTAAGTTAAAATGAGAGTGGAAGTTAAACATTGGAACTCATAATAATGGAGTTCATCTTGGATTTCTGTCTTCCTAGGACTTCCTGGTATGTAACAACACCCCGTGTTGCAGAGGAAATGTTGTTATTAATGTGCACAGACCCAGTTCACATCTGTCTGGGGAACTGCACAACCATCTGCTGAAAACACATCACATCATGTGGATGGCAGACTGCATGAATGGCTGCTGCTGTACATGGTTTTTACATCTTACAGTGCTGATAAGCTCCACATTTATATATAGACCAGGAAGAAAACTAAATACCTCCAGAGGCCAAATAGCTCATAATTTACATCCTTTGCTAGATCTGCTGGAAACAACTCCTTTTTTTCATTGTCAGTATCTTTAACCTGTGCTTCTGTTTAGGCACGTCAGGTCAGCTACAAATTACTTCGCGTGAATATCTGTCTGAATCTTCCTGTGTCCATTTTGTGACTTAAAGCAATGATCTCAGCTTGAATATTCTCTACTGAACTGACAGAAAAGTAACCTTACACTTCCTGAGAATACTGGCTAGCCAGAAGCTATCTCAGTCCACTTTCATCCGCTGGAGAAGGAGGGGCACTAGATGAGTCTGATGTGCTTTGTTTTGTTTTAGTTTTGTTCAAAATTACCAAAAGATTAAGGGAGTATGAGGGAAGAAAATAAATTAGGTGGAAATAAATTGTGCTTGCTGATGGAGGGAGAAGAGGAGTGGTACAAAGTCCTGAGACACCCCCAGCAGCTTTAGTTTTTCATTGTTGGGGTGAAGAAACCCTGCAGATACCAGGACAGAAGGGAAGGGCTTATGTAGTGGTTTTCCTCTGTCGTGAATATTCATTGAAGGCTACACAGGCCACAGATTCCTCTCAAAAAAGAGCTGCTTTGAAAAAGGACCTGACATAACATCAGTCTGTCATTGGCAAGTACCAGGGATGATGCCCAGTCTATCAGGTGGCAGTGCCAAGAGAACAGCTTTTGGGGATGACCAGCTGAAGGAAATAGCATAAATTAGCTGAGAGTACTGAAAGCATCAGAGGATGCTGGAGAAAATCCCTGGAGTCAGGAGAAGAGCCATAATCACTGCAATGAAAAGGAAGACTTTTGATAGCCATAACCTTCTTAAGAAGGTGATCAACTTCCTCAGCAGCTTTGTTCATCCATGCTGGGGCAATGCACTGTAATTGGGGTGTAAGACAGTGGCAGTCCCTTAGGCGTCACTGAGAGCAGAAGATGGGCCAGGACCATGACTGGCATGCCTTGGAGCTACTGAGCTTGTTTCCTGTCAGCTACCCATGTTCCCAGGTTAATGCTCCTTCATGTTTTATCTCCCACTTTTCCTGTAAATTTGTGAGATTTCCTTATTTCCTGAGAACATGGACAGTGTAGTTTATTTTGGTAGGATTCTGAAATGAAGTTCAAGCTGATGTTTGTTTTCTGTAGGAGCTTACAGAAACTGAATTCCTCTGCCAGTCAGTGCTGGGCATAGGGGATACACAGTTTCTATGCTTGTTAGTATTTAAAATTATCTGTATGAAGGGAAAAGCCATAGTATAAATTTAATTGCAGTTTTGATGTCCACGAATGAGCAATTAAATAATTAATTTGGAATAACTGTTTATCATTTTGACAGAAAGGCAATTTACTCTCCCCACTTCAGCAGCTCTCCCCACTCACCACCAGCAATAGTGTTCCAGGAAAACTTTTCATACTAAAAATGGAAAAACAAAAATAACAAAGCAGAGGCGGAAAGAAATGTTCTCAAAATTATCTTTTCTCTTTCTTAGAGAAATACAAGTAATGTAATAAAGATGATTTTAAGTCATCTGAGAGTATTTACTAATACTTCAGAGAATATAGCATTCTAAATTATTTTAACATTGTAGTAATCTACTAATATGCAGTCAGTTTTTGGCCATGGTTGTTAGACTGTAGAGTGTTGTGATTTTCTGAAAAATATACCTTTTTAAGATTTGCTAGTCAGAATATATTCCTTTCTAAAATGTTTTGACAATGCCTCTTTCAGTTATTCCATTATGTCTCTTGTCTTACTTATGAAATTTTAGTTACATTTTTAGGACCTTAGCAAAATAGTTTTCCTTACTTTATTCTGATTTAAGTGTTTTAGCTAGTACCTCTTGATTTTTTAAAAATTACATTCTATATCCTGTTTTGTCATTTGGAAGAATGATACAATGTTCCAGACTCTTCTGGCAGAATAGAAACACCTTTTTTGGGTATCAGTTCGTGGTTTTTACTATTTCTTACAATGATCGATAAGATTCATGTTGTGGTTTGCTGCTAAGAATGTATAATATCCACATTTCTGGCTGGCTTTCTGTTAAGTGATCAACATTGAGAAAATCCTCAAGTTTCCATTCAATTTGGTTGCATGTTATGTCAGTCAGATTGACAACCTGATTAAACTTTGTCAAAAGCACTTCTTACTGACATAATTCAGTACAACCCCTACCTTCTTAAGAAGAAAAATAGCCTTTCTTTCTTTCTTTCTGGCTTATTGTCTCGTTTTTGTAATGGCATCAAAGGACATCTTAATTTGCTTGTGGGATATATGACTAATAGAGTCATATAATAGAATACCTTTCATCCACAGTGAAAACTACAGTATGAGACTTCATTGTTTTCTCTTGAAGAAATCGTTATGTAATTTCAGTACTTACCGAGATGGAAGATATTCATTAAAAATCTGAGTCTTGCTTCAAAGTTTCCAAGCCTCAAAGTCAAGTTAATGTTTTCTGTAGAAGTGAAAAGTCAATAATATAGAAATCAGTTTGAATTTAATTTACATAATGTAAAATAAAACTGGATTGTCTTTAAGGGAATACCATTTTCTTTTAAGCTCACATATTGCAAAAGGTTTCATGACATTTATACATTTCATAATTAGACATTTCATAATGTCTAGTAACAGTTTGGGTAAACAAGGAAGACTCATAGGGTAGTTTTCTTTGTGGAAGAAAAAACATACAAGAATATTTT
This sequence comes from Corvus cornix cornix, assembly GCF_000738735.6. Lineage (NCBI taxonomy): Eukaryota > Metazoa > Chordata > Aves > Passeriformes > Corvidae > Corvus > Corvus cornix. Next base: position 21,549,666 of record NC_046332.1, on the reverse strand, counting down.
CTTATCTGGCTGTCCCATAAATTTGTCATGACAAAATGAAATTATTTAAGAGGAAGTAGCTGATCTTAAGAAAACAGGAGAGGCCGTGGTGCATTTTTTTCATTCTTTAGCAATACCTAATTCCCTTTTGGTGCTTCATATTGTACATCCAGACTTAGTAGTGACTGATGCCTGGGATTTCAGATAAGCTAGCAGGATATTAAGTCTAATAACTTATGGCCTAAATACTTATTAGTAGTTACTACGTTAGTCTGATTTTTCTCTTGCTGTAGGACCTTGTTCTTAAAGTATTATGTTCTTGGAATTTTAAACCTAAGGCAGGCAGACAGAGAACATGCAATATCTGGAAATGCAGACATCCACTTAGTCAGTTGGTTGTTGTGGCAGCGTGTCCTAGAGATCATGACGTAGAAACCAAAAAGGATGAAAAGCAGCCCAAAGCAGCCTCAAGCAGTGTGTGAGGTGATGTTGAAACTTTATTCATAATCAACTGGATTCATTCTTGCACACGGGAGACCAAGTTTTCTGCAGTACCCCATTCAGGGTTGTGAATGGATTTAACAGAGGACTGAAAAATAGTATTGTCCTAGGTGGACTTCAACCTGTTTAGTCTGATGACACTACTGCAAGGATTTGGAGTAGCAGCATTCAAGTCAAATAGGGTTCACGTTGGAACTCATGAATTTTTTGTCAGTCACTAGATAGCTATGTTTTCAACATTTTCAAGTCAAAATTGTCTTCTCTTCCTGTAATTTAACAGTTTACTACAAATGAGTGTTGAGTGACCTTCAACATGAAGTGATTTAAGGGGGTTTATCAACCAGAGGAGTTTTTTATGGGCTGGGACCTAACAAAGCACTCATATGCTCTGCAGTGAAAGAAAGAAGAGTAGAGGTAGTACAGAAATGCAAGAAATAAAACAACAAAAAGAAGACTAAATATTAATTTAACCAGAAGTGAAGGAAATGGTGTACCTGAAGAGAAAGCAGAAGTGGAGTTGTTTAGTGTAAAGGAAAAGGATCAGGAAAGATGTGAAACTATTCCCATTTGAAACTATAAAGTCAAATGGGCAAATGGTGCTTTGCACCTGTTGTGAGCAGAAGAATAAAGCTAATAGCTTGAACTCCATCAAGGATTATGTAGGGGACATACACCTTCTGCAGTTGTTTCCGTTGGATCTTTGTTGGTCTGACTGCACCCACAACATCAGTACTATGTTGCTGCTTGAAGGCATTTTCAGTTATGCATACTAAAATATAACTCCCATTCTCAAAGCAATTCTCTTGAAAAATTTGGTGCCCTTTCCACTAAAGGCTCCAGAATTGCTGCCAAAATTAGACAACTGATGGTAAAATTTAACCCTGTCCAGCTGGACAGAACAAAGCCTATCTCATATTTCAGTCTCACTTTAATCAACAAAACAAGATTTCTGTGAAGGGTAAGCCTTATTCCTGGTTCCATGATTCCACAATAATTTTCCCCATAAGTTAGGATGTGAAGACTCCATATTTCAGCTGTATTCAATCCAGTGTGATGCATAAGTACAAATAAGGGAATTTTCCTCACTTGAATGAATTTAGCATTAAAGGTACTGACAGTTTATTAGATACTCTGAAAACTACAGAACTATGCAAATACAGTGTATAATCTGTTTGGAACCTTTTTGTTTGTTGAGAGTACTTTACAGGGAATAATTACATAAAGTATATTTAATTTGTATAATTATTGAACAGTTCCTTAAAGAGTGGCAAATACTCAACTCAGAGGACTTTACTTGACTGTAATTGGAGAGAGCCAAATTACTGAAAGATTGCCAACACCCCTCTCACTCCTTCGTAATAAATTCAGAAAGATTGCTGTACCATAAGAATGTAAATTTTAAATATGCATGGTTTTAAATACTGTATGTACTTTTTTGGGGGTTGGAGGCGCTAAGGAAAAAAATAAATCAATTTTGTATATAAAAGCCAGAAATAACCTGTTTGTGGAACTGAGTGATAAATATAACATACAACATACCAAGCAAAATAACTGGGTTTTTGTCAAAATTTACAAGTCTGTACCATAAGGTTGGATTAAGTTTCAGTCTCTGTAGGTAACATGCATTCACTTATATTTAAGTAGCAAATGTCTTCTCATCTCGATTTAGTTTTGTTTGAATGTATGTAGTATCTATATAATAAGCATAGTATGAAAGTTACCTGAATCTACTCATTTGTCATCTGTGAAAACTTCTATATATTATCATGAGAAATTGTCATGACATCTTTCCAAGCTAATGTAGCACCTGTTCATCACCTTGTAATATGAATGTAGGATTCAGTGTGCCTGTGATAATTCAATTTTGATAAATGCTCTTATCGAAGGCCCTAGTCTTCCAGATGGCAAATAAATGAATGTTTTCTTGTGTGAATTATGGTGTTACACTTCTGTTGTACAAAACACGAATTCCACTGATGTCCACAAAACTCTGTGTGTTCAACTGGATAATCTGCTTATTCTAAGAAAGGAAATAAGAAAGCCGCCTTTGAGAGTCCTGAATACTATCAAAGTGCAATGTACATGCTCATGGAGATAGATAGACTTAGTTCAGTGCTCAAGTGATCCATCTCTTTTTTCCTGCCCTTAATATAGGCAGGCAGGATGGCCCTGTTTTGTTTCATGTTCTCTTTTATGATTTTCCTAGACATGACCCCCAGAACCTGCACATTTTTCAGAATGCCAACTGGGCAGGCTTTTCTCAAGTTATAAAGTGGAAAGAATAATTCTTTCAGCTGCAAAATTGTTTAAAAATATTGTTGATGTGATATTCAGTCACTTTTATTTTGTTGTTTTGTATTTTTTTTCTTTTCCAGGATTACTTACTGCCATCTACCTTTCCAGAGTAAATGGCTTTATGTTGGAACAGAGAGAGGAAATACACACATTGTAAATATTGAGTCCTTCATTCTTTCTGGATACGTTATCATGTGGAACAAGGCAATAGAACTGTAAGTGCAGGCTTTTTTTCATTTGTACGCGTGGTCGTTTTCATGGCTGTCTTAAGTTTAATTTTTAAGAATTATTTGGTTTTGCAAATATTATCAGATCTTTTGAAGCCTTTAATTTCTGTGAATGCATTTGCAGTATTAACTGGTTTTTTACAGGACATTAGGAATCAGATTTATGTAATGTAATTATATTTCATATAAAAGAAAAAAAAATTTGGTGTACTGTTCCATGAAATACAGAAAGTCTGTAATCACCAAACTTCAGATTTTGCTATTTTTATGAGGAAATCTTGATCACCATATCCTCCATTCTATGAAGAGAATAATGGAGTATATTTGCCCTAAGACTCTACAGAGAACTTTTCTTCATTGAGCTGTGAAATCATTTCAATGAGAAGGGAGAGGGGAAGGTCTCTAGACCAAGCCTCCTGCTCAACACAGTGGGAAATTTAAGGTTAATTCAAACACATCAAAACCTGATGAAGTGATAGGAAACATAATGAGTGCCTATTAAATAATAGTTCTCTAACAAGCTAAGCCAGGTGCCTGTGTTGTGGGTATGAAATGGAAAGAGACATAAAAATCTGACTGGGATACATCTATGCTTCCTGCAGGTAAAAGCCTTGACAGAAATGAAAAACTCTTTCTCTGCTGCTTCCTCTGTGGAGTTCCAGCAAGAGGAACTTCTGTGGGAAAGCTCAGAGTACTTCTTGCAGTTTCTGAGATATTTGCTTCATGTTGTGAGCGACCTGTAACTTCTGGTAGTAAACTGAAATACACCCATCTCGGTGTACCAAGAGAACAGTATCTAAGAACAGGATTACAGGCCTGCAGTTCTCAAAAATTCATTCCTTCTTGTCCCTCTACTATTATTATTATACTAATCACTCTGTCCCCCAGGTTGACAAATTTGATGCCTCATTTTCTTCCTGCCCTTCTGCCCCCCCTAAACTTCATAGGCACAATTGGAAAAATCTAAGTTTACCTTCAAAGAACACAAAAACAAGGATTTATGTAGTAATCAGGATTCAGTCTGATGGTAAATCTTTCATCCAGTTCTCAGTTTTGGAATGTTTGGTTGTTCTGCCCCTGTGAGACTGCTCAGCTCTGTTAAGTAGTTTTTGGCTACAAAAAAGTAATGCTGGAAAACATGGTTTAATGAAAATTTTGATGAGTTATTCAGGTGGCAAGTATCCTAATTGTTTTCTATTTCTCACTTTGTTTTGGTGACATTGGCATATTGGAGGGCTCTTGGAATCCTGTATTTTAGAATGTATATGTTTACTCCATTGAGTAGATAACATCTTTAAGTTTTTGAGAACAATATGTTTTCATTTTGTGTGCGCTTCTAATTTTCTCTCCTCCAGAAATTAGGATGTTCTATTCTGTAGGGAAATAGATCCAAAAGTTTTTTATGGACTGGAAGCCTTCCACCAAGTTTCACTTCCCAATTATTTCAAAATTCTTCTGGATAAATGTTTTTTAAATTATTTTAATGGCCACAACAAACAATTTTCATGAGAATAGAATAGAATGATGCTTCTCTTTCTATGTGGGAAATAAGGGCTGCTTTCTAACAAGCTTCAGTACTGAGTTGACATAGGCTAGATGCTGTGCAATAAGCTCCCTCTCTGGAACCTTCAAGGAAGCAAGGAGCCTCTACTATCTTCTTTGTACTGTCTACGGAGAACCATACCTATATTTTCCAAAATTTCTCTTCCATAAGTTGTGAAGGATAATGACTGCATAATAAAGATAGGCCATGTCACCTCAAGCACTTGGAGGTGCTGTATGGTTACCAAAATATGTTCTTCTTCTAAAAAGCAAGTTTGCCATGTACTGTTTTGCTGACAGGTGAGCACAGGTATTCGTTCATTACTGCTTCTAGTTCTGCCACTCTTACAAGGATAAATTGATCCATGTAAGTGGTGTGCTTCTCTAAAGCTCCATCCTCTCCATGCAATCTCATCATGTACTCCTTGATACGGAGTGGAGGAAGTCATCCTTGCAGATATTTCGTGGGTGGACAGGAGATCCTGTGTGTCTCCAGATTAATTTCTCTGTATTAGAGGAAGAGGCTGGTGGGACTAAGGGTGATGTTTGCCACAGCAGCCACTTTTATAGATGCTATAGTCCTGCTGAAGTTGAAACTGGGTGACTCACTAAAGTAATATGAACTCTCTCTGGTAATAAACTATGATGTCTCTTCCAGTACTGTTGCTTTCCTGCACATAAAATGGAATGTAGATTAGCTTTTAAAGGAAATGTTATTAACTTAAAATGTACTTCATGAGACTGTTCTTATGATTGTAGACTTTCCTTTAGAATAGTACTGAGAAAAATGTTTGAGAGGACAGTTTTATTTTGGGCCATGGCTTATGTTCTGATTGGATTATATTTTTTAATCTTCACATTATTTTCACATAGTTTTTGCATATTTTTCACATTTTAGTATTTTAGAATCATAAAATAATTCATGTTGTAAGGCTTCTCTGTAATTTTGTAGACCAACTTCCTGCTCACACTAAGATCAGCTAAAAAGTCAGGTTGTTCACGGGTGTTTAAATTCACAGGGCCTGTTGATGTTAGGTACTTTCAAAGATGAAAGAATGTAGGAAAATATATGTATGTAAAATTCAGGAAAATCTTCAACCTTACAATAAACAGTGTAAAGGGCAATGGAGCTCATAACATTATGTTAAGCTCTGAGTTAATTATAACATTTCAGAGTGTGAGGTTAGGTTAGCTTGACGATGTTAGTATTCTCTGTAAAGCTTGGAAGGAGAGGAAGGCTTGGAAGAGTTACCTATTGTGCAATCATATGTCTGTCAAACTTCTTAGCAAGAGAAGACCAGTAAAAGCCATTGCTCTGTTGCTATATACAAGTCCTCAGCTTACATGGAGGGTTTATAAATAAAATTTTAAGTGTGTCAAGTTTGTGTGTCATCTGCTCTAACAAGCCTGAAGGAGTTCATCCCTCTTCACGCAATTCTTATCCATTTTCTAAAACTGAAAGTCTACTGACACAACTTCTCTTTCTTTTAATCCCCCCCCCTTTCTTTTCACTGATTTGTATCTACTTCTAATGAAATCTCCATGTAACACTCATCCTCAGAAACAAACATTTTGAGTCAGTGAGGCCCATCAAATGACTGCAATAATTTTTTTGTCATAGTGATTCTGTTGCAGTGAAATACTGAGGTGAGGAGACTTGGTAGGTTGAAGACTTGAAGGGGAAGCAGGTTTAGATGTAACATTTTTAGACTTTGCATATGATGCAAGAAATCTGATCACCTTGTCCTGCATGGCCACTTTTACTTGCAAAGTTGACATTTGGTTTGGATGGATTTTTCTTGTGATTTTCTTGTCTACTTTTGTATCTGAAAGATCTGTAGAGCACTATATTTTTGAGTGATAGTGGTTTTATGACTTGTTCAGAAGTATCTAGTAGAGAAACATGTCAAAAAGATGATTGCAATACGTATTTTATCATAGGGACTATTGTCTTCTCTTGCAGGAGAGATCATTCAGTGGGCTTAAACAGTATCTAACGTTAGTGAGAAATTAAGGCCTGAACAGCTAATAGTGCAAAGGAAACAAGGTTTTTTTAAGATTATTTTCAGAACTAAGTTGTAACCAATTCTGGAAGTTACAGGAAAAATTTCTTTCTTAAATCATGTGCGCTGTCTGTCTCAGTGGACTTGTCCTTGAACAGAGCTGAGAAAAAACACAAGCATATGGGTACCAATTCTTGTCTCAGCCATTTCTCTCATCTCATGAATTATCACTACTTCAGGCCGCACTGAAGCATCTTCTCAGCCAAGAATGAATAAATCAAAACTTTTTCACTTGTCATTTCTCTGTCATGTAACATAGCTAGTCCTTTGCCAGAGGGGTTTGAGGCTCACAATACTGTTTGGTTTTCTACTCTCTAATAAGCAAACATTTTCTCTTTTCCTTCCAAATGTTTGGAAACAGCTTTGGAAGAGAAGGATAGTCAATGAGCACAGCATGTCCCCATTTACTCCAACTACAGTGAGATCGATTTTCACAGCAGGATCATACACATTTGGGAAGGTCATCCAATGTTGGAAAGGAAAATAAGATCTTAATATGTGTCCACTGAACTCCAAAAATGAAAAATCTGCATTATAAGCTCCCAGTAAGATTCCAGTGTTCGAATACCCACTGTCTAATGAATGAATAACTGAAACTTGCCAAAATTTATGGCATTTGGAGTATCAAAGAATTGGGCAGACTGGAACTCAGTTATGACTGAGCCATAACTTGGTATCTCGTTTCTTAGCCCTTTCTTTGCCCATCCCCATTTCCTAAAATAGTGAGTCAGAGTCAGTAGTTCCACAGCAGTGAGGGAAAGCAGTACAAAGGAGGAGAAGTAACAGTCTAGAAGTATCTGCTACCCCCTCTGTGTGTAGATCCAAATGGAGATAGTTATTAATATAAAAAAAGCACAAGTTTCAAGGCTTCCCACTTCTGAACATTTCAGAAAGTGTGTCTAAGACTCAGAGTTGCAACTTGAGGTTGAACTGATTCTTGATTGCTCCAACGCCCAGCTTCGATCCACAGCACATGAATAATGTATCTAACTTACTCATTCTCTTAAATTTCTCTGTGGCTCTACCTGTGAAAAGAAGGTCTTAAATTCCCTGGAGCACTGCAACTTTATGTGAAGTGGAACTGTGGAAGATGTCTGACTACTGACACTAAAGAAGTATCTGTCTATGCACGTATTTTTTTAAGCACTGCCACATTCAGTCAACTTCAACTCCATAACAATGACTAATAGAAATGTTTTCTTTCTTTTCCCCCTCTCCTAACTCCTTCTATCGCTTTCTAACACCAGATTTTTATTCTTCTCAGAAATCATATAGTACTTCTCCAATTGTGCAGGCTATTTTTTCTCTCAAAAGGAAAATTGTTTTGATTCGATTCTATTTTGTCATAGTGTACTTCTACCTCCTTTAAAGATTGTCTTGGTGTTTGAAGTTCTTATGACAGTATTAAAGTCACTTGATTTCTTAGACTGCATAAAACATTCCAGGATAATTGAGGAATATATCATCTAGGTATTTTCCACATTTTCCTGGGTTCAGATTATAACATTGTTAAAGACTTCTTTTTGAGCTTTTCCATTTTAGGATCAAATAATTAAATAAAAGCTTCCATCCTTACAAGTCTCTTAAAGACTGTTTTACAGTGACTGGTTTCTTAATTTCAGTCCAATTCTTCTGAGTCAGAGTCACGTCTTACAGCATAACCACTCTCTCATCTCCCCAAATGAACATACACCAAGTAAATTAATACCTGCTGCTGTCAGGAACAACTTCTGATGAAGTGCAAAACAACTCAAATTATCAGTATCTTCTTAGCAAACTTCTAGTTTTAGTTCTGTATAGCTGTCATGGGAATCTTTCAATTCTGCAGTCTGTTTTTGTGGGCTTAAAGGTCAACAAAAACTATGAAATATTGCAAACTTTTGTATCATTAGCTCATACTTTCTTCTTGCTCTGTTGAAGTTAGCTTTCATTTCAGAAATTTTTTACTGCAAATCATTGCTGATAGTTTTTCTACTTGACCTTCTTTTTTTCTTTTTTCTTTGTGCTGTGTATTGACTTGGATTTGTGTTTTATCCTTTTTGTGCCTTTTCAGAGCTTTTATTTTCTCAGTCATTCTCAGCTGTACCCCGGCTACTACTTGAGAATGAAAAATTCCCTGCTCAGTTTTTTCACTTATGCTTTATTGTCACCTGCTGATTCTTCATTATTTTTCCCTTTCTTGAGGGATAGGACCTAGTTAGTTTTTATGCAGTTCCCCAAGCCAGCTTGAGGGAATGCCTATACACAAATATCTGTCATCAACAGCTGAGTGTTTTATTCACAATAGCTTCAAATCTGATTGGTTTTCCAGGACCTCTTTGTCCTTTCCAGGAGCTGTTGGATCTCTGCTTTTGCATTTAATGTAATTCAACCGTGGGGTTTTTTCCTTTGTAGGCAGTTCCACAATGACAGTGTCCAACTCCCCAGTCTCCTTGACAACTTTACTGTAATACCAATGAGGAGAAACAGAACATTTTATGTATACTAAAACTGCTTGAGGCAAAATGGGTTTTGTGTGTAGACATTTCCACATGCAGTATAATTTACTGTGTGAAAGTAGTAATTACTGTATCTGTAGCTCTGATAGTGTTTCATGAGTTCTATAAAATGATATTATTGATATAATGTAGTTAACTAAATAATTTCTTTGTTTAATCTTGCTTGTAGTGCAGTCATGACATCTACCCTCAGGAGAAATTGACTGTAGAGCCTAATGCCTCGCTCTCCTTTTACAAGCAGCTCTTCCCTAGGGCTCCAAAAGATACTGCTATTGTTTCTATTTATACATACCTTCCTTGAGGAGACAAGGAGATGCAAGAAGTGAGGCACTGATCTGCCTTTGGCAGACAATTCCTGGTCGTAATGTGGCACAAAAGACTAGATTTGGGTTCCTCACCACAGTCCTGTACCAGAAGGGAGATAACATCACTTCAAGAGAAGCAAACCACAGATTTATCGTGTCACTCCTTCTGTGTCCAGCCATCGGGCAGGCTCAGAGCAACAAGCAAAAGGTCTTGCAGAATGATGGAGGAAGTTGCAATGCTTTCACACAGTTTTCTTCCTCACTCCACCTGAACTGAGGTTATTTTGTATCAGTTTATCCTCCCACAAACATCTCCCCCAAGATGGGACTGTGCATGTTCATCCAAAACCGAACAGCAAACTTTATGCTGCATCTTGGGAATATTCCTTGTTATGTAGTCCAAAGAGGAATCAGTTTTGATGCAAATACTTTACTTGCCATGTATAAAAAAATCAATGTTTCTTGGAGCCCTGGAAAGGCAGTGCAGGAGCACTGCCAGGGACTTGGCTTTACACTTCCAAGAATCTTCAAGGAACATCTGTTGTCATCTGTGTGTGATCTTATCTGTGATGGCACATGTGAAATCAGTTTTAGTATATACAACTATTTGAAAAAGATCCTTTCTGCTTTCCTGACAGAAGCCGTGTTATGGCTGCCAAACTTAATAAACTCTCTACTTACTCTTACCTATGTATAAACAAAGCTGGCCTCTGTTAAGCAGTCAAGGAAATTGTGGTGGGTGGGTCCTGGCTCGTTGTGAGACCTCCACCCAACTGCTCTCTCACTCCCCATCCTCAACAGGACAGGAAAAAAAAATACGATGGAAAAGTTCATGAGTCAAGGTAAAGACAGGAAAGTACCTTGCCAGCTGCTGTCAATGGAGAAACCAGACTTGACTTGAAAAAATTATTTTAATTTATTGACAGTTAAAATAGAGTAGAATGGTGAGAAACAAAGGCAAAAACTAAAGCACCTTCTCCCCGAATCCTCATTTTTCCTAGACCAAGGATGTATGTGTGAAAGCTAAATGATGGTTTGTTGAGTCCTTTGATAGAGTGACATACCTGACAGTCTTAAATTTAATAGAAGTGAAAGAAAAAGTAAGAAGCCAGAGCAAGCCAGGTATTATATAAAACAACCGAATTATTAAAATACCAAGAAGTAATATGAATACTTATATCACATATAGAGGAAAGACAATGAGGAAAAATAAAATCTCGTACACTTAGTGCATAGACTGCTGTGTTTGGTATTGACTTTGCTGATAGTGTATATAAAGCTGTTATTCAACAAAACTAAAGAAATAGCTAGGTGCATAATAATTAAATTATAATTCTCCTAAAAGAGATAAAAAGTGCCTAAAAAAAAAATACCCAAACCCTACAACATTAATACAATGTAGTAAATCCCAGGATCCTCCAGCTACAGTGAATTCAAGAGGGAAATGGAGGAGATAGGAAAATGTATGATATTAGTGAAGGTTTCTCCTTTCAGCTGAGGTTTTAGCATGGAAATCTGAGGCTATACCCCTGCAGGAATATAAGATAAAAATGAGACTGGTAGTAAAAGACAAGGGTTTTTATACCATTTGCAGAGGAACAATGAGTTTGTGTGACTATGAAAGTATACTTAGCCTAAAGAGTAGATGACAGCTCCTGTAAGAATTTGCTTCTACCCAAAGACAAATCAATACATTCTTTGGTAAGCAATGTCATATGTGTCTTACAAAGAAACTGATTGCACAGATTTATCTAAACTGTTCCTGACAAAGAGCTGACTAAATGTAATCAATCTTTACCTTAGAGAGACAGTATGCTCTTTTCCTTTCTCCCTCCATTTGTCATGATTCTGCCAATATTCCTGGTCATGTACCAATACTGGAATGGCCAAGCAACCCAGCCTGCATCCTGGTTGGTTCAATGGGCTGGGATAGCTGCCCAAACCATTATGCTTTGTCAGCCTCCATGTGCTTCTGCTACCATGTTGTTTGTTCCCAGCTTTGTCATATCTGATGGTTGCTTGCCTCTGCTCTCTCTTCTGTCATCTGTCTGTGGTTCTTACCTGGCTGAAAACTGAAAATTCTTACACTGTCTCTGCTCTTCTTGTTTTTTCCTCTTATTCTTACCCTTCTTCCTTTACCCATCATGGCACAGGCAGCATATACTCCAAACAGACCTGGTTTTTTCCATCAATGCACTCTGACCAGTTCAGACAGGTGAACCTATATCAGGAGCAACATTTGAAGCAGCCTAGAATGTTCCAAACTATCATATCCACTCCCTCAGACAGATGTACAAGACGTGTGTAGGTCTAAGCACTGCTTGCAAACAACCTCATCTTGCCCCTCAGTTCCCTGTCACTGCCTACCTACCCCGCCTGCTCCAAGGCCTGGTGTTGTGGAAATTATACTTTTTTTTCAGCATAGGTTACTCAGAAACAGAAGCTCAGCTAAAGGGGTCCCCTCTGGTAAGCTGGCTTGGATAGGAATGACAGCCAGATCTCCTGCTATCTGCATCTTTGTAAAAATGGTTGTGTGCCGTGTCTCAGGCCAAGTGGGTACTTGCTGCTGGCACCATGAAAGGCAGTCTGTATTGAATGTTACTGAATAAAATGTCTGTCCACTGCTTTCCTGCTGGTCTCATTTCTGTGATAGGATATGCTGCAAAACACTCTTGCAGAAACCTTGCTCGTGGAGACCTCATGTAGGAAAGTAACATGCTGCATGTCCAGGACGTCTGGAGTAATTTTTCATTGTCCTTAGCTCAGAAATAAATATCAGACAAGATCTTTGCCTCTCTGCTTTGGCCCAGCTTTGGTGCATGATGAAATAGTTAAAATACTTAAAACATTATGTGGACAAAACATATCGAGGCCAGAGAAAAGTGTGCATGCTTCTAAGAGTGTTGGAGCATACTGTTTTGGGAGGAAGGAGCCTATGAGGCTTTGGATCAGCCCACAGTGTTTTAATGTATGAGTTGCCTGGGAATTTTTGCGTACCACTCTCAGTCTTGATTTGGAGTTGGACCTGTAGAACAGAGGCTGGTTTTGCTATAGTGCAGTGTTCAGCCAAAGGAAGAGACCATTATTTTAGGAAAATCCTTTGAGCAGTTTGGCTGGAGAACCTTGTTTTGGTTTGTTTCTATAATTCTCTTGCAGATTGTTTTAAAACTTGGAGCCTAGCTCGCTTTATGTATGGCTTCCAGATAAATTCTTCACTTTATGGGCTCTGCCAATCCCTGCCATGTTTTTTTTCCTGGTGACCTTTGGTGAAGCAAGACCGGTCATGCGTGTCTAGATCCTAAGCTGAACTCCAAGGGGCATGTACTCTGACCCCAGAACCTAGATGGAAGAAAGGTCCTCCTCTGTTCAGGCATTCAGTGTGGACTGGTGCTTGTCTTCTTGCTCTCTATGGCTGCCAGGGCCTGAAGGTCTGGTCAGAAAAGATGATAGATGAAAAATCTCCATCTGTCCAATCAGTTTCCTATGATTTGCATTTACTGTCAGGAGCAGGACATTAGTAACTTCAGTGCTAAGTTGCGTACGATGCAGTTAGTACACATTGCAAAAAGGGAGGGGATGCAAGGAATGGTAATTAATCTTTATACAGGCTTACAAAGGCTCACAAGGATGGGTGTTGTGGCTGAGGAGCCTCACTGAACATGCATTGTGGGTGTAACTGTGTTAGCTGGTCTGAAGATGAGATAAGGCTTTACAGATCAGACAAAGGCAAGATGGTCCATTTCTGAAACCCCACTGCGGTAATGCTAAGAAGCTTCCTGACAGGGCAGTGTAGGTGAGGTTACTGAAACCCTGTCTTCAGTGACATTGGAACTTGGTGAGTCATGCTATCAGTATCTGAAATGAATCCAAGTGAAGACTTTGTAAATCCTTGGCAAATTAGCCTTGAAATGGAACAAGTAGGGAGGGAGGGTTAGAAAGAGATGGAGTAGAGAATAAAAAAGGCAAAAAGGCCGTAACAATGAGAGAGGGAAAAAACTACTGTAATAGAAGTTACACTACAAAAGTACTGTAATAGAAGTGAGATTTAAAAAAAAAATTAAGGGAGGATTCATTAAGAAGAGAGAATCTTTGCCTATAATGGCGAAAAGGAAATAGAGGAGAACATGAAAAGATACCGATAACTTTACCTTCCCCAGCTGGACTTTTTAGAATTACTTTTAAGCCATTGGATGTACATGTAAACACACCTTAAAAACTGAGGTATCTAGCTCTTTGTGCAACAAAAAACATTCTCAGATTTTAATTGATTTTTATCTTGCAGATCCACCAAGACTCACCCTGGCCCAGTTGTACATTTAAGTGACAGCCCAAGAGACGAGGGAAAAGTGAGTACAACCAATGGTATAAAATTTTGCAACATTTCATAGCTTTTATTTGCCTCACTACTCCTTCCTTTTGCTTAGTCACTAATTTTATCACCTACTTTCCTTCTGTGTTTGCAAGTGCCTTTAACTATTTTACCGTTCTTAAGAAAATTAATTATCTTTGTACAAATTTAATGAGTAAACATTTGTGATACAGACAATATACTGTACTTTGAAATGTATAGCCATCTAAATTGTTTCTGATTAAAAAAGCTTGATTTTGTATAAGTAGGATTTGACTAAAAACCATATCATGACTTCAGTACTTGGATAAACGTGCTCTTATGAAGGCATTATAGTAAGTTTTCGTAAGATAGCAAATATTTTCTTATATGAAAATTATCATGGTAATAACCCAGGTTTGGAACTTGCTGCTGTTTGCTATTCTCAACTCTGCTCACAAAGAACTGTCCACAATTGGAAGCCAAACATATAGTCAGAGCATCAGTGTTGTGACTGATACCACCAGGAGGCACAATCAGAGTTGGCTTTATTTGTATGGCAGCTTTTGAAAAATGAAATATGGTTGACAAAAATCCAGTTCTACTGAAGGGGATTTTTTTATGTGTTGCTATTGATTTTTGAGCATTTTGCCTGTGTGGAAAGGGTATTTATTTAACTCTCTCGTTGGTTTTGATCATTTTTAGTAATTGCATTTCAGTGTGTATTTATAAAGTACTGCATCTTAGAAATGGTGTATCTATTTGACAGGGTGCCTCACGTAAAAGCTAACAGTTGTTAGAAACTAGCAGCAGTTTCAATTTCTGATACGGATATGGGGGATATTATGCTGAAATTATGGGTACCTACAAAAGCACTGGTGACTACAGCTGATTTTCATTTGCATCACTTGTCCTTGGACTTAGCCATATTGCGAGGTGACCTACGTACAAATGGTGCACTTGTGAGCTAACCCTCCAACAACTTCGATGGCATCTCTAAGTGTTTCTGGAAGAATCACAATAGGTCAAGCAATTTAGAATACTATCAAATAAAGTGATTAAACATTATGAAGTGTAGTGTTTCAGCCTCAAACAAGAAGCCATCAAGAAATGCAGTTTAATTATCTATGGCAAAATACCTGGTAAGGATAAAGATTTATCGATGAGGCATCATTCTTGTTTACTGGCCACAGCAGAAGCTGCTGATGACCTACCTAAGGCACACAATGTAGGAGAAAAGGATACTAAAAGAAAAAATGGTCTTGTCAGTAAAGATTTTTTACAGGAATGCCGTGCACTGTCTCCAAACAGAAACCTAAAAATATTTTTCAGCAGAAAGAGAGAAGACAAAAAGGACTCAGGCAAGGGAGTTAAAGGAGAACTGACTTGGAAATACAAATGCTTGTTGCTCAGAGGGTACATGGGAGACATCTGGGCACTGATGAAGTACTAGCATTCCAACAACAACAGCAAAATCAGACAGATGCTTATGAAAAGCAAGCATTGAAATTTTAGGGGGAGAAAGAGTAGAAAATGTAAGCTATACTAAAACCATCCCATTGCAGTTCTTCATACTGTTGATAGGTTGAGGGTGTAAAGAACAAATTGGTGCTAACAAAATACTTGCAGTTTTGCAGAATGTAGAATTGATAGTGTTTACAGGAAGATGTCAGTAAAAGGTACACACAGATGTAAGAGAAGATCCAAGCATTAAATCAAAAGACATAGTTCTAAATAAAAAAATTTCAACAGTAGAGAAATAATTTAAACTACATTTTTCAACTAAGTCTCATTAAACTTTAGTTGAAAGAATGAAGAATGAAATAATCATTATTCAGAATGAGGAAAAAATGAAAAAAACCCAGCTCCTCGGACTTTCGCTGTTCAACATGGTCATAAATAGCCTAGAAAAGAGAGTAAGTAGTGACGTGGTCTGGTTTGCCAGACGTTAGGAGGCTGAGAAACTCAGCAGTAAAATGTCAGGTTAAATACTGTCTTTTGAAGTATATTCAGTGTAAGTGGTGAGAGTTCATACATGTAGGGCAAAATATTTCTGACTTTATATATAAAACAATGGGTCGGAGCTGATGATTACTGTTTGGTATCAAGAGCTTTGAGTGATGATTGATAGCTCAATGGAAAGATCAGCTCAATGCTCAGTAGTGAACAATAAACAAACTCAAAGTTAGGCATTATCTAGAGAAGAACAGAGAACAAAACAAAGCTATTAAAGAAATGCCTTGTTGACCTGCCTGCTGAATACTGAGTATAATACTTGTCCTTCTGTGTCTAAAATCAATATAATGCTGAAAGAAATTCAGAGAAGGGACAGGGTTTTCTATATGACAGACAACGTCGTGAGACAGGAAAATTCACTATGGAAAAGACCTGATTGTGATTCCAAGTTTGAAAATCACAGTTGATATTAAGAGGATGGAAACAACTCATAGTCCCTTTCAATACAAAAGCTAAAAAGATACCAAATGAAGCTGACAGGTCAGCTTCCAAACAAGCCAATTCAGTACTTCTTCAAATGTGCAATGGGTAGAACCTATAAAACTTTTTCCAAGTCCTGTTGTGTGTGCCAAAAATGCATTGATCGCAAGGAAGACTAGAAAAGTTAATACAAAAGAAATCAATTTGAGAGTAACTGAAGAGGTTTGCTGAATTCTCCTAAAAGGTTCTTAAAGATGAGGTTAAACAGAGCTATGTATAGTTGAGGAGATGGCTGTATTTGAATGAGAAAATTACTTAAGACAGAGAATATGTGAGAGTGTTACAAGTACTTGTTCTCTTCCCATGTTATTTGGTATTTGCTCTTGGCCATTTTAGTACAAGATGGTGTGATAAGTAGACTTTTATTTAATTTAGAAGAGTTATTCTTCGATAAAAGAACTGTTTGAAGATAGTTCTACATACTTTGCTTATCTCCGCAGTTCCAAGTTAACCAAAGACCACAAAGAGGTACTGGTGGCAGAAGTCAGACTGCCCACATCATGATAGGCAGCAGATAAAAGAGTTCTTTGCATATGTTTCAGGAATTAAATCGTAGGTACAAATCAGTCATAATCACTACTCAAAATACAGATGTTCTTGTACTCTACAAGAGTATTTCTGTACAAGTACTTTGCAAGGGTTCAGTGGTATATTCTTCTCTGGGGTATTAAAAAGTTGTTCACAGACCTGGGGCTGTTTTGCTGAAGTAAGTAAGTATTTCTGCTGTGGACACTGAGTGGTTGAGAGTCCTAAAACATAGTCAGACCTTTCAAAATCTAGGACACTCGTAAGATCTCTTTTTGAAAGCCAGGGAAGTTAGTGCTTCACCTTTTTCATTAAGGTCCTTTGAATTCCTAAAAGTTCCAGTTTATATCATTGACTGGTGATTGGGTTCCTTGTGCCAAAAGAGAGAATGTAATTCCAGAAGACTTCTGCCATTCAAAACTTTTCCAGAGTGGCCTCCAGGCAAACTATCTATGCAAGCTTTGGAGACAAGCCTCTTTTATGAATCTAACAAACTGTGGCTGGAAGACAGACAGCAAAAGAGAATGTAGGCATTTAATGTGTCACTGAAGAACAATTTGGCGACCAAGTGATTAAGTTCATGAAATATAACCTGCCAAATCAATTAATAAGTGTACATTAGGGACAGACTGAAGTGCCCAGATATTTATACGTGGCAGATCTGTAGCAAACATGATTTTTCCTGCTGTCAAAGGAGCAGACATTAACTGCAACGATCTGCAGTTTCCCAGAAAATGGAGAAAGCTTAATAGGCAAAGGTTTAATGTTATTAACTATTAGCTGGTGGGCTAAACTTCCTACCTCTGAGTTCTGAGATCTAATAATACCTAAATACAGTGTGCATTTGGCAGGCTTGTTTGTCTGGGATTTTTTATCCGGCTGTTTTGTGTTACCAGGACAAGGAAGGGGCTTGCTGGCATGTACCAGGATGTAATTAGTTGATTGTAAAAAAGAAATTTCCCCCCATCATCAAAAGCATTTGATGCAGAAAGATTTAAGTCAAAATGTGAAGCAACTCCACTAGACAAGGAAGATCTTGCCAGGACTTCTCTCTCCAAATTCTGTCCAGTGTTCTGCTTTTTATGTAACCTAATTAAGCATGAGTAACTAAATGAGGTGCCATGAAATACAAGCTGAAGAGAAATCTTTGGAGTTTTTTCCATCCTGGACTCTTTTTACAGATACTGCTTTTCTTTGGCTATGTATTCCTCTCTAACTGCATTTATGGATGTTTTACTCTTTATTACAGAAATAGATCTTGTCTTATAGATCTCCCAAGTGATCACTATGACTGAGAGGAGTGGGAATGTTTTGAGTTTCCTGTGGTTCAGAGAGGTCAGAATCCAGAGCATCATAAATGTCCTGGCAATGAGACTAAACCTATTCACCCAGTTGGAATTGTGACTTTAGTGGTATACCACAGTATTAGTAATAAAGCAGCATGACTACTGTCTGAACAAAAAGAGAGATTCCTGGCTATGCAGGAAATCTCTTTGCCTTTCAATTTCTTCCCTGAAATCACAACACTTTGTAACTTGCAAATCTTTAGTGCAGTTGTGCATTAAGCATTTCAGCAATAGATCAGGTGAAATGCAGCCTCTGATAAAAGGTATTAAACCTTTTAACAATTACCTGGAGTGTGATATCTTTGCAAAAGAGAGTGATAAAAATCAAAAGACCAGCCTGCTTCCCCAGGGAGAAAGGCTTATTAAGAAACAGGGCCGCATACTAAATGCTCTTCAATTCCTTCACTCTTCGGGATATATTTGTACAAAAGCTGAGGTGAGAAGAATATTGGTAGATACAAACTGAACTGGACTAGTTTGGTACCCAGCTGTAATGCACAGGTGCAAGTGCTTGTTATGATGACAGTAAGGAGGGCACTCAGACTCCATAACTTACTAAAATATTATTTATTGGAGTTAGTACAAAAAGGATGGTGGGAACCCCAAGCTGTGTAGCACTGGATGAACCTCCAATAAGGGCACGGCATTATCCACTATGAAGAGGCTTGCCAGCATTTTAGTTTTTGGAGACCTCCGAAGATTTTTTTTTTTTTTAAAGCCCCATCCATTTCTACTGTCAAGCAGAAGGATGTTCACACAGACCTACTGCCTTACATTAAGATGAAGACAAAGGCACAAAGGTGCTGTCCTTGTCTTTACCAAGTGGGAGCAGAATACAGGGTCCTTTAGAATTAGCAGCCAAGTTTTTCCTGTGGCCAAGGAGTATGTTCAGCACAATGCAGGCCTGAAAGCCAAGTCCTGTGTGCAGCACAACACAGCCCAGCACAGGCCTGCACCTACTCAGGTTAACTGCTATGAGCAGCACTAACTCCTGGATATACAAAAGGCTTCTGTTTAGGATCACTGTGCTAACAGTGAAGGTAGCTGCTGTAAGACACTTCTTTGTTCATTCTCTCAATGGCAACTTATTATCCCAGAATACCATATGGCATCCTGACACAAGTGCTATCCAGTTAACTCCATGCTTTCTGACTCTGCCACAAAATCCCATATGGAGCCATCCAGAGCAAAAATGCTAAGTATTCTGGAATTTCTCCAGGACAGTTTGAATTTTTTTCAGCAGAATAATCCTTCAAGAGCATAATCAGTTATTGTTCCTATTCAGGTATTAAATATATTAACTATAAATCATTTCCAGATTAGCTAATAGGTTCCACATAAGGAATGTTCTCCTGGCAATAAAAAGAATCATATCCGGTAGAACTGAGAGTATTCCCAGGCTCTTTTGTAGCACTGTTGATGTATCAGTTATGCTTAACTTGGAAAGAAAGTAATGTTTTGTTTAGCAGCCCAGCCAAATTTCATTTTTAGGACTCGTACAAGCTGAAGTGAGTGATAGCAAAGATGCTGTTGAGGTTTCTCCAACTAAGAGATAATCTTACCATTCTTCTGCACAAATTCTTTATATAGAAACTGTAAATTCTTGCCTGTGTTCTGTGATATATCTGTTTATAGATGATGAACAACTGCAATTATCATTGCCAGTTGTACAAAATATTCTATCTCAGAAATGTGAGAATCTGCCAGTTTAGCCACTTCCAGTCTTCATATCCAGAACAGATTCTTAAGAAGACAGATTCTATGGGAAACAGTTTCCAGGACACCTAAATAGGCTAGACATCATGTTGTCCATAAGATCTGAAATTAATTGTGTTCAAATGAAGAGTAACTCTACAGTGCCAGATCAATATTTCACTTCTTTTCAATGGAGACAAGGAGAAATGGTTGTTTTCATTCTTATTTTTCTCCTGAGCATTGTTTTTCTCCTCTTTCATCTGTTCAGAAATGTTTGCTGGTATTTCTCTGGTGTGCATGATGATATGACATCCCAGTTCTAGAAGAAGTAAAAAAAGGCATATCAATTAATTTATTTTTAATTATTAGGAAAACAAGCAATTTATTCTCTGCAGGAGGAGTTCTTCAGAATGTTTTAAAGGAATAGCAAGCATAAATTAAAGGAATATAAGTATCTGAATGAGTTTAATCTGGTGACTCTCTTAGTTTGAAGTTATTTAGGTGGTCTCTTAGGTGTCAAATATGTTTTTCTCCAACAAGGGGCAGGGAAGGTAAGAGCTGGTAGCAACGTGCTAGAATCTTTGGTTTTCAGTAGATACACAATTGAGAAGACTGTCCAGGTGCATAATCATGCAGGGGAAAAAAGGCCGTATAAAGCCCTTTTTTTTCCCCGTATCAGATCTTAAATTGTCAATAATGTGAAGTAATTTATACTAAAAGATAATTTGAAAGCAGGGTATTATGTGTAGGGCAAATTACAATCTTGCACATCACTTTGGTATTTCTTTTTATATTATTCTATATTGATATGTACCTTTTGAATCAGAAAATGTAATTGTGGGTTTTTTCCCTCCTCCAGCTGTTGATAGGCTATGAAAATGGGACTATCGTGTTCTGGGACTTGCGATCTAAAAGAGCTGATCTGAGAGCTTATTATGATGAGGTAAGCAATTTCCATTAATTCAGGAAAGCCATTATTCAGCAGTTTGCCATATGTCTTAACCAAGCAGAGGGATGTTTATCTAAAGGCATTGCTGGTTCTGGAAATACTGTTTGTGCTATGCTTTTGAGCAAATTACTGACAATAGAAATCAAAGTCTGGAATCCCTAGCTCTGATGCACTAGGCTCTCATGAGTGTACTGTGACACAGAATGACTTCTGCTTGGTTTTGACAAGTTCATCAACTTCTCTGTGGGGATCCTCAGTTGAACAGAGTTTAGCAAGGAGCTGACCTGAGATATAGCTGCAGAAGGAATTATATAATAATCTTCACCAGCTATTTCTAGAACATTCATTATAATGGAAGACTAATTACCTTGTACAGCTGTTGATACTACCTAGTACTTAAGATCTGATTAAACAGTTTTCAAAATTATATTGTTATAGTTATCACACAATTGTCTCTTGTCATTTGTAAGCAGCTTGTATTAACCCCAGATGCAGTTCTTGTATCAATAATCAAGCTGCTTGAAAAATAGATATATTCTTAGCTGTTACGGTTTTAGCACTAGCCCTAGGGAAAAATATTCTTTGTTCTTCCAGTCCTCTAAAGTTCACCATGGATGAATGTGAATACAACTACAGTTGAAGGTAGAAAAGGACATTTTCTTTCAGGTGATCCAGGCAGTAATTGGTTTCCTGTAGTTCTCTTTCCTTCTTCATCTTGTCACCTTGCTATGTATAAGGAGTGTATGCACATTTATTTCCCCTCTAAAAAGCAATCTGAATACATATGAATCCTGCACTCTTTCAGACCTGCTGTCAGAGACACATTAAAACTACTCTGAGCTTCAAGGTTTAGTTTCTGAGCATCAACACAGCAAATGTTTCAAAGGACAGAGTTTGAACAGGCCAGCACTTAAGCCTCGAGACATGGCCACTCAGTTGTCTCTCAGTGACAGTCTGCTTGTGCAAACACTTGTGAAATTGCACCTGTTCTATTACTTAAGGCTGAACAACTTTTTCCTTTTACAGGTCTCCTCGGGAAGGGTGGGGGTGGGGATGTCTGTTCACCCACTATCCTCTCTTGTACTCAGGATGAGATTGCATAAAGAAGGATCTTCTTAATACTGGTTCCTCTTTTTCTTTTTCATTTTGAGAGAGAATGGGTGGGTGTTGAAAATTTCTCATACAATTTGTTGTTCCACATTTTTCAGTACTGTTTTCAGGAACTATTTTTTGCCTTTTAATCAGTCCCATGCTTTCCTCCTCAGTGGTTATTTGCTGTGTCATTACTCCACTTTGTGCAACTGGTGCTAGCTTCTTATTTACTGAAATAGTTGCAAGATTCTTATTTTGTTTTTAAAAGGATTGTGTGACTAGCCATTTTACTTTATTCCAGACATTCAGGCTCCATATTCATAATGTTCCAGACCTGCTAGGATTCCCTTAGGGAAGCCACTACCCTTAGGGAGCCACTAAAAGGGGTTCCTTTTTAAATCCTGAGTTACATAGGTTTTGTGAGTCACAAGTTATTAGTTTGGCATGTGCCACTTGGTATTTAGCAGCAACCCAAATTATCAAGCCTAAATCTCATCTTATGGATTGGCCACCAAAGATCACAGTCCAGAAATCATTGTTCCTGCTCCCCTTCACTATGTTATCTGGACTGATATAAGGCCTGTGTGCCCCACGATGTCTGACCAATCCCTCAGTATTGTTGTGGCACTGAGCCAGAACAATACCAGTTGCAGGGTATCTGTGAAGTCTCAGATAAACTACTGTAAGTGTTCTGTATCTTCATTAAATACTAAAGTGCCTCTTTGCATGAGTTCTGAATAAACTTAATTCACCCTCACTTTTCTTGCTATCATTATGATTTTCATCTCCTCAATGGTGATATGTATGAGCTGTTGAGGCCCTTCCAATCAATGCTCCTACACAATGGCCTCTGTAATATCCTTTATAATTTATAAAAGCCTTTATAATTGGCTTTAATTCCTTTTTATAATTTTCTTCAAAAGTTTATTTCTATCAAGTGTATAAGAAGACAGCACACAAACAAGACAGATCTTTCAGATGGTTCTCAAGTTGTTGATAGTTGGCAGACCCAAAAAAACAGCCATCTTGATGCGCAGGCTTTGGAAATTTGTGTCAACCCACATTCAGAGCTGTCTGAAGCAGTAATCATCTTTCATTGCAACACATCTCCAAAATGAAGCTGCAGAGTTCTCAGAGGCATTTGCCAAATGGCTTCTCCATACCTTTGTCTAGCACCGTGCCACTATGGAAGTATCAAATTGGACATGGTGCTTGCTGTAATGGTCCTGCAGTACTACGAACACAAAGGGGTTTTAGCATTCAAACAGTAAGATGGGACAAACATTGTTCTCGTTCAAAATATGGTTAAAAGGGGTACTGAAGACCCTCAGTGGAGAAGGTTTGTGGTTGGGAGGGAACTGAAATGGTGTCAGGCATGCTTAATTTTAGTACATGCTGAGTATGAGAGAAGATGGAATGTGTATGCAACCACCGTGGGTATTGCAGAAGGAGAAACACCCAATCTGGAGTGAGATGCTGTACGTGCATACACTGTGCGAACATTCACATGAGTCACCCACCATGATGAACTCCTGTTCTAAGCAAATAACTGCTCCTTTTGTGTGTGGATGCTAAAGAAGTGGATCAGAATGCTAGACATGTTTTAGCAGAGAGACAATTCGGGATTTGTTCAGGACCATCTTTCAGAATTACTCGTGACTCACAGCTGAGACCTCCAAAAGAGTTTCTGGTTCTCTTGCCCATTTTGGGGCAAAGTCTAACAGGTCAGTGTGAGTTGCTGCTTTGCCACCTGTCTGTGACAGGACCATCCCACCTCAGCTCCGCTCCACGGGAGGCTTACACTGGCAGGTGGCACCTGGTTGCTGAGAGGGGCAGTTTAACAAGCAGCTCAGTACAGTTCTTAGCTAGTTACTAGCTCCTGCTCAGACACAGTCAGTGACTGTAACCATGTGAAATGTTTCTAAGTGTGATAACACGTCAAAACCAGATTGAAATTTGGCATGATAGCAAGCATGAATGAGCTCATGTCAGAATTAATTTGCATGAGGATAGACATGCCTTCAGTGTAAGTGAAGCAGCGCTCCCCACAGAGCTAAGGTTCTTCTACCTGAGGGACAACATTGGACTCTGCATGAATCATCTTTCTGTGTTGTCTTTCGTTACTTCCGTTAGAGTTTGGTTTCTGCTGCTTATTTAAGAGGAATTGTGTACCACCCCCCTCTCTGGAAGGTAGAAGTTTGAGTGATATGTCACAAAAAATAAATACCTAGAGTTCAAATTTTTCAGCTCCTTTTTGGCACAACTTCTTTACTAGTGTGTTAATCAAGCATTCGTATACAAGGCATGTCAGATTCCTGTTAAAATATCTAGGTCATCTTAATGCAAAGACTCATTGTGACTCTGCTGTCCAGCCCCAGGAGCTGAGTAAAGCTTTGGTAAAGGGTCACAGCCCTTTTGTTGATTGCTTCTGATACTGTCTCCAGACTATGAGCTGTAACCAACCATAACAATCAATATAATTATTAAAAGAGGAAAACCAACAGGGAGTTTTAAATAGTGACCAGTAGCACTTAAGCAAAATTGATATGAACAGCTGCAATGCTGAGTTATGAATACCCGGGCATGATTTTAAGTCATTTGAATAAAATCAGGCTATATCCAACTGTAAGTACATGCAAGGCCTTAGCATTTCCTGGGTTGAAAAAAAAAAGTAAATTTATTAAGCTGCATTCAAAAATAGATCTCTTTTATTTACTTTTACATAAAATTATTGTGGTTTTTTGCTATTTAGCAGTGAACATTTTTGGAAAGGATATGGATTCAAGGGAGAATTCTGTGACTTTGTGCTTCTGAGGGGAGTGTGTGAGAAACTGGTATGCAATGAATGTTTTGTCAGAATATGGCTTTTGTTAGTTTCCAGCACATACCAGGGAAATTGAAGGATTTACACCGTTATCCTTTCAGATAGTTTGATGTAACTGTGGATATTTTCAGTCAGTTCCACTAATTATGCACAAAATACTGAGAATCGTGTACGTAACATTCCTCGTGTAGTGTGCATAAAGGAGTGTGATACTCCCCTTCTCTGATGCACTACCTGTTCCAAAACTATCTTACATCATTGTTTTGGTAATTTTCTCTATCAGTGAAATGGTCCTGGATTAATCTTTAGTGTTTTGGTTTTGACATGAAACATCTCAGATTTCTGTGGACTTGCTCTGCAACTTTAGTATGTGAGAGTATGTGTGGAAATAATCCAAGAGCGGTGTATTACTTCCTCTGGGGAGGACTCTGCGCGTTGTATGTTACCTGTAAAGATTTTTACACAAAATTCCTTCTGTGTAAATTTGCCAGATTAAATGCTTCTAAGGAGAGCTATCAGACATATTACAACTGCATTGTATGTCCCTTGTTCTTATACTTTTACCTTAATACCCTTTTCCTTCAATTTCAGCCTGATTCAGTACAGGCTTTCCTACATTATTGTGTTACATTAGCCTTTATGATGAAATGTGGATTACAGCCATACGTTTCTAAAAAGTGATGATAGTGGACTTCAGACAAACAAGAACCATCCAGCTGTTGATATACCATTAGAATAGTATAATCTGAAGTCATACATTAAAATATCAGAGGTGTAAACACTGTATTCCATTCCAGTCTCAAGTTCTTCTTTCACTTCTGTAGGCTATTCATTCTGTTGCTTGGCATCATGAAGGGAAACAGTTCATGTGTAGTCACTCTGATGGCAGCTTGACCCTATGGAATCTGAAAAGCCCTAACAGACCGTTCCAGACCACAATTCCACACGGTAATTCTGATAGTTAAAATGTGTAACTAAGAAGCCATACAGTGTTCTCAATGCTGTTTGCTAATATGTATGTTTGTTTCATTTTTTCATTGTCACTCAGATGTTGCTTCTTGCATAAATATTTTGATCTGCAAAGTAGCTGCAAATTATTGTAAAAATCAGTAACTTAGATGAAACTTTTTATTTTAACTGGTGTCATAAATACCTCCTTCTGATTAACTTACTCTAATATCTTCTATCCAATTCCTTTTAAGAGTCTACTGCTGGTCTGTGAGACCCTCAGGCTATGGGATTTTCACATTTCTTTCTTTTATAGTTTGTACATAGGGGCTTGTATGTGCAATTTTCACAACAAATTGATACGTTTTGTGCAAGGTACTGTGGTGTTTGTCATGGGGATGGTACAAGGCTTCCCAAATAACTGCAATGAAGAATTTAAAGGAGCCATATTAAGAGATGGCTATATCTTTTATGGCTGGGACTTCATATGAAGTTACTTCCTACAAATTAGGTAAAAAAATACTGACACCATTGTAAATCAATACATCACTAAAAAACCTGAATGGGTGGAGAGGGAGGAAGAAGAGGAAGTCAAGATCTAAGTAGCCCCAAAAGGATTTAGCATTTTCTTCATTTTCTTCTGTTTTATCATTTTTAGTCATAGAATTTTACAATGTTAGAAGGGACCTCTCAGATGTCAACCAGTCAGACCATCAGATCAAAACAGGCCTGATTTAATGAGCAAACTCAGGAGACTGAGCACTTGAACACTTCCAGCAACAAATTGCACAACCTCTCTGGGCAATGCCTTTCAGTATTTAATGACCCTTGTGGCATAATTTTTTTTGTTAATATCTAACCAGAATTTTCCATGCCACAGCTTGTGTTCTTTATCTCCCATCATATGACTGTGCACCTTTGAGAAAAGTCTGGATCCATCTACAGTGTCCTCCAGTCAGGCTGTTGTCAAAAGCAAGCACAGACTTTCCAAAGCAACGAACCCAAAATGGGTATTTTTTTTTAGTTTACAAGTGACTTTTCTCTGATTGGAAGTACTGAGCCATAATTAACCAAGAACTAATGAATTTCAGTTGTATGCTTCATTTAATTTTATCACTCAACTAGTTACACTCCAAAGCATGTAATATTTTGTCAGCAATAGGATTTAAGTCAAGCTAAAAACGGCTTAGGAAAAATTAAGCTGTTTCTGGTCATTACGTGGTCAGAAAAAAAGGCATATAATTAGGCTAATTCATTCATTATTAGTTAAGTGTCATACTCAGAAATCTGCATGGTTTATAGATGTCTTTGAAGTGTGTTCTATGGTTCTTGAGATGTATGTGGCAGTAAAAACACAAAGACATAATAAATGTAATTAATTTAGACAAATGCATATTTTGTGGAAATAGGAGCTGATACTCCTTATCTTTTGTAGCTTTAAAGTTCCTTTTTTTTGTTGCTTATACAGTTGTTTCAATGTATATGTTTTAGTTTGATAGTTCAATTTCATGATGTTTTGATAGATTTTTCATGTTCTTTCTTTCCTTAGGAAAAGTTCAAAGAGATGGAAAAAAACCTGAATCTTGTAAACCAATTCTTAAAGTAGAGTACAAGACCTGTAAAAACAGGTTTGTTTTTAATTCTGTAATTAACTCAAAATTGCATTCCTGAGTTTAAGTCCTTTTAGAATCTTTTCCTGCATTCTTTTTACAGAGCTATTTATTATTATTTGCAGACTCTAAACCTATAATGTAAACTTGTATGTACTATGTAGACTTACAATTATTATGTTGGGTTTTTTAATACAGTGAACCATTTGTGATATTTTCTGGTGGATTGTCATATGATAAGCCTTGTCGAAGACCAAGTTTAACAATCATGCATGGGAAAGCAATTACAGTTCTTGAAATGGATCATCCTATAGTTGATTTTTTAACTCTTTGTGAAACCCCATATCCAAATGGTGAGTTTATTGGGAAAAATACAATTATGGAAAATATAAGCAAAGCGATCTTTCCTCATACATTAATCCCATTCCAGGGACTTCCATCCTCATATTTGTCTTCATCTGAAGAAAACTATATAACTGAAAGTACCTGAAACTTGTTTGCATTCTCAGTGTAGGAAGGAAGTAGTGAATGGACAATAAAGCATGCATAAATCTCCACTTACAGGATTGAAACCTGTGGGCTAGTGTGAGAAAACATTGCTATTAATCAAAGATAGGTGCTTATATTTCTGAAATTTTTCATCATTTACAGCTTGCTAAGTTATTGAAATTAAACTGTCACTTACCTGCAAAAAAGTTCGTACACTTCAGCATGAAATGAACTGTTAAAAATGTTTGCTGCATATTGTGGGGCTGCCAAGTTCTGAAATATGTTGTCAGAAAGTTCCAGGGTGTAAATTAAGAAAAGCTGTAAGTCAAAAAGGAACTAAATTTAGCATTTTAAGCCCTCAAGCAGAAAAGTAAAATAATTCTTATATACATAGCTAAATCAAGTACATATTAAAAACTGCTAGTAGAGTGCATATGTGTTTCAGCGTCACAAATAAATTTAATTTTCTGTAATCAGAGTTGGATTGGGCCTTCATTTAGCTGTGTCATATACTTCCCAGTACTAAGGATTTGTAGCACCTTCCCCTGCTCACAGACTAATATTTAAACATTTTGGTTTAACCTGTGTTATTCATAGCCTTGTTTAAAAACAGGCAGCAAATATTGTGCATTCATAGCAGGACTGAAGGGAAGATGAATCAGTTGCTCTCATTTACTCGTCCTTTTGGCATTGCCCATTTGAACAGTTTATTCTGAGCTTGCATGTGCTGGAATGATTTGCAGCTGTTGAAAAGAAATTCATAATTTCACATTTTTATTTTTTTTAATAACTTATCCTATGTAAACTAATATACTCTATGCATCAAGGGAAGCATTTATTTGTCATTTTAGTTCTTTAGTTTTGATAAATAAGAGAACTGTATAAAAAACCAAACCATATAATCTCCTAAAGAGTGTGGGAGGAAATGGTGTGTTAGTATCTGAATTGAACACAGCAGACTTACAGGATTCCTTGGAAATATTCCCCTTGAATCACCTCAGAAATGGGGGCCTTGTGTGTCATGAAGTGTCCTGCACAGTCTGTTTCTGAAGAGCAGTTGTTCACAGTAGAAGTATTACTTCTGGACAGCAAAAATACTTTTTCTGTGTAATAATGGGATTCAGCAATGCAATGATACACACAACTTATTCATATCCTATTTCTTTACTTTCATCATAGCATAATGCTGGCAGGCTATAATATTCCAATTCTTCTTCTGCTTTGTGTATTTGTCAACACTACTATCCAAAAGTAATTTCTTACTTCCTTTCTGGCCCTGGTTTCCAGCTATGTCTGGTTTGTGCATATGTCAGGGGTTTATACCTCAAAGCTTTAATATACTGCGAAAGTTAAAAGAACATAAATATTACTTGCTTGCTTAAAATGGCTTATAGGAGAACTCCATGTCTTTTATACTTGATTCCTTGCTTACAGAATTTCAAGAACCCTATGCTGTAGTTGTGCTTTTGGAAAAAGATCTCATTGTCGTTGACCTGACACAAAGCAAGTAAGTATAAAATTTTGTATGAAGCTATTTGTGTATTTAACTGTCTAGTAAATTATCATAAAATTCCAAATGTTATCGTGCAATATCATTTTACTATCCAAAATCATTCACTCTTGGAAATAACTCTTGCTAAATATGTACTTCCACCTTAAGAGCTAAGTTCACCTAATGAACAGGAACTTAGGATAATATTTGTTCTTAAACTTTAGGATAAATCTACATCTTCAGTTCCTTCAGCACAGCCCTCAAACATTCATTCAACACCAAAGTTAAATAATACTTGAACACGTACGTGTTTTGGAAATAAGATTCAACAGCTACTTTTATGCATGTCTAGTTTCAGTATCTTAATAAATAATGGCATTGTTTTATCTGGATATACAGAATTACTTCATGATCCAGTTGCTGGTTTAAATGACAAATAGTTCTTCCATATCAGAATCCATGTTCCTATCAAAGAGGAACTATACATCATGTAAAGCATAATTCAGTTCTTATTTATTTTGTTCTGCCTCCAACACTACCAGTAATGTACATCCCCATTCACACTGGTTAACTAGGAACAGATTTGGCTGTCAATATATTGAAAAATGTTAAGTGAATCATATTCAGATCTCACTTTCTTTAAAGAATAATTCAGATGATCTTGCCAGTGTAAAATGGACATAACTGAAATCAGAACCAAATTTTCTATATTTTTCAGTTGTGAATAATTTTGTGTAATGTGCCAAAGTGAGGTTTTCCTCCTTTTCAGGCTGTTCAAACTGATGGAAGTGAGAATTAAACTGAGATCTACTCATCTGTTATTGCAATTTTTCATTGTATAATCAGTAGTCTACCAACCCAATCAGCTAAGATGTTTAATATAAAATCCACAGTTGTAAAAGTAGTTTGGAGTTCATAGTATATATCATATCCATGAACCTGAAACTTCTAGAAAATGTGTCACTTCTGTATAAATAAGATTTTGAGATGTTAGAAAAAAATTAGCTCTTATTCATTCATACAGGTAGCCCTATTAGCCTTAGGGACTGTATGTGTAACAAGAGGATTCTTGTCCAAGCAGTGGAATTTTTATGTCTTTATTTGGGTAACTATACATTATTACTGATACTAAAAGACAATACATAAGTTTCAATAAATAAGGGAAAATACATGTAATTAGTAGTGATTTTACTTAGATTCTGCTATATACTTTAATATAAGAATATGTTTTATTCTATGGCTCAGCGTGTCACAGTGCTTCTAATAAATTGTCTTCCTTAACTAGTTTTCCAATCTTTGAAAATCCATATCCTATTGACATTCATGAGTCACCTGTTACCTGCACAGAATATTTTGCGGACTGTCCTCCAGATTTGATCCCTGTACTCTATTCTGTAGGAGCAAAACATAAAAAGCAAGGATACAGTAATAAGGTAAACAAAACCAATACTCTTTTTTTAAGCAAAGAAAGTAGATGTATAACCTATGTTTTTGTGACATCTTACCAAATTATTTTTGTTTTACTTCTTTAATAATCACTTTAAGGTTAGTCCAACCAGCAACTTAGCAGCCTGATTACAGTCCAGTATTTTTCCCTCAGAAACATGACCACTTAAGCAGAACCATTAATTGCCATTATACAGAACTTAATCATTAAGATGCTGGAGTTATTCCAGATCAGATTGGGTTAAAGGGAGCCATCAGTGTACAATTCAAATTTGTATGGATAGGTTCTCTCTATCAAAGAAAAAAGTGAAAGCATTATAACTGAAAGACAAAGCAGAAGATGTTCAGTAAGAGTTGACAGCATGTCTGTGAGATTTGTTATTAAATAGGGATATTAATAACTATTTCTCTGAGCTACCAAAGTCTTATCATAATGTTTTAGAAATAGGAAAAGCTGCAGAAAGTAGAAGAAGAAATGCAATTAATTTATAAATGTCAAGCTTTAAACTTGTTTATGTTTTGGCTAGAACTAATATATTTTAATAAATAAAGTAGAAAAAAGTACTGGGTAAACAAGTCAGACATCATCAGTTTTCCATTCAAATCAACAGAAGTACTCTCCTTGGAGCTGGCTTGTTTTCCATTGACTCAGAAACTGAATCCTCTCTACTTCTTTTGGATCTTGGTTTGGAAAAGTGCTTCAGAAAATATTTTATTTCTCTTATTTAAATCTACCCTTACCTCATACACTTTGCCACACCTACCTGTATTCCCTGCATCCTCTATTGTCTCCTTGCTTTATTTGTGCACATACAAATAAACACTCTGAAGGCAGGTAGTCACTCATATGCCAGCCAGCCATTTCTGTACCCACAAGCAGCCACTCCATGTATCCACACAAACAAGTCTGTGCTCCCAGTTTTTTCCAGCCACTCATACTCTGCACACATCCTGACCCACTCTGCACATATGTCACCCTCTACATCCTATATCCATATATGCCAGGGCTTTAGGCACAGGACAGCATTCTGCTCAACCAGCCTAGACCAAGAGAATGGGAGTCTTGCCATCAGTAAACAAAAGGCAAGGAAGAGATGATGATCTCATATGTTCTGTAAAAGTTATCTCATGGCATCATGCTCTGATTCTTGTTTCTGGGCCAGCTTCTTCAGTGGTCTTTGTATTCAAGATAAATTCTCTGTCTATTCAGTGTTGTATAGAAACTCCAAGAGACAAGCCATCTCCAAAGACCAGAAGAATTGTTTATTACTTCTCCCTCTCATTCCTGTTTTAGACTGTTGACTGTTAGCTGGGGGGAAATATTTTAAGAGCATAAAACATTAAGTGATAATATAAAAGTGTTACTAAGTTTCCAACGCCTGAATTGATGACACGAAAATGTTAATAAACTGTAAAAGCCTTGAATTACACATATTTTTGTTCTTTTACAAGTTGTATTGCTTTTTGGGGGAAGATGATGTCTACTCCTGAATTTAAAAATGAACCAAGCAAGGTTCATCAGAATAAGTTGTGATCTCTGTACTTTTTTTTTGTTTAGGAGTGGCCCATCAGTGGTGGAGCATGGAACCTTGGAGCTCAGACATATCCTGAAATCATTATTACAGGGTGAGAATGAGACTGGGGATTGGTACTTCTAAAGTATTTGCATCTACTCCTTTTGGTTGTGGGTTAGCTATAGACAAGAGTTGAGACTTCACAGTGTGTGCATATCCTGGCTCTTCATTTGAGCAGTGTCACCATAGAAATTCTCTTTTACTGTAGAAAACAGAACCTTGGTACCCAGGGATGAGCTACCATTAAGAATTGCCATTTGAGGCCCCACTGTTAGACAGCAGCACTTGTGAAGGTGAAGTCTTTCGAAAGAAAAATGTATTGCAAGAGAATATATTGGCCTTGAAGGTCATGGAGAATAGCTTCAAAAAGGAGAGCAGCTGGTCTTCTATACCTGTTGTCCCTTGGCCTTCTGGGGACTTCGTATATGGGGACAGTTTGGGAATTCATTTTAATACCCAGCATTAGTGAGGGTGTGGTGCACTGGGATGAATTTCACCTTGTGGATGAAGAAACAGAGCAAAAAGGCCTAGAAAGGCTCAGATTGCAGTAGGAACCCCATGAGCAGTGCCTGATGGATTCCCAAGGGCCATACTGTGAAACAGAAGGTATTCAACTAAGATGCATGATCGGTTTTCCTCTGGTCTCAGTCATATATTTGATAAGTTGTTACTATCAATGATACTAAAAACCTGTTCATAAAAATAAGGTTATGATGTGTGCAGTAGTGCGAGAAGGTGATGAAGGGATCATTCTCGTTGTAAACACAAGTGTCTCCTTTCTCCAGCTTTACTTGAGGGGTTTAATGTTAATAAAAAGAACACAGTTGTAAAGTATCAAGCAAAATAAAGTTACTCTCTGTCCTTTCAAAATTCACTGTACGTGGCATTTTTAGAGTGCATAGGCTTGATGCTGGCCCGCTGCAAAACCAAAAGTGCTGTGACTTAAACTCATTATTACTATGGGAAGTGATTTCTTCTTGTTGTAATCTTGAAATTCACTGGGGGCTTAGTTCTCTGCTGGAAATGCATAAAAATATTTTATTAACCAAATGAAACTCAAAATATTTTCTTATGGTTGTATGTATGTCTTTAATATATTGTCAGTAAGTTAAAGAGAGTTACATGAGCAAAATGAGTTTTTTCTGCTATATTTATTAGTCACTGAAAGTAGATGATGTTTTAGAATTGCATTTTGTTTTAACACATTTAATTTTTATATTTTTTAAGCCATGCAGATGGATCAGTAAAATTTTGGGATGCTTCTGCCAGTAAGTTTCTAAAGTTCACTTTTATATAATGCTGACAAATCACACAAACACACATTTATATATAAAACAGGATACTTAACAGGTTGAGCAGTAATATTGGGGCTGATATAATTAAGAAAAAGGAGTGAAATTAAGAAAATCTTTATTAAGTTAAGGGAAAAAATGCTGGTAATGAGCTATATTAGGCAGAAATGGGTGATGAATAACTCAAAATCCAACATACCAAAACCTATGAAAGATGAAGTGTTGGTAAAAAAGCCTTAGGACACATTCTTCTTGTGTGTCTAGAAGAGAGGGCTCAATTAGATCTAACATTCAGCTCCAATTCTCATGTCACTTCTATACTGACTACAACAAAGTCTTCTTTATAGCTAAGTGAAAATAAAATATTGAAAATATGAAATACGTTCATACACTTCAATACCTGTTTAATCTGGTGAGGGTGAATCTTTTCTTGTCCAGTCTCAAATCCCAGGAAATAACTGGGAAGCATTACCATTCATCCTAGCAGGAAAAAGCTTCAGAATATACTTGTTCATACAGTCTAGCTGTAACTGCACATATCAGCACACAGCATTTTCCCCTACAGAAAATACATATAGTGTTTATTAGTAAAATATATTTATTAAAATGCACATACACTTTGATTGAAATTTAAAATATTCTGCTTCAAATAATGTGACAGTGCTTCCCCAAAGTTCCTTTAGAGCTGCCTTGTATTCTTGTCTCTTCCGTGGTACAGGGATAAATATCACTCTTTTATGGGGTATCAGCCTCTTAAAGAAAAGAGAGTGTGAAAGAAAATTTTGGGTGAAATGTTAGGCAGAGAGAGATTTAATATGATCCTAATAACCAGTCTGTAATGGGTGCCAAGATCATAGAGTATGGCATACTTAAACTACCTGCTAGTTCCACATGGTGCCACAGAATTATAATTATTAATAGTCCTACCATTTCCAGACAAACATGGGGGATGTTGACAAGTTTTTAATGTCAGCTAAACCTGACTTGGTCAGGTACTTCCCTTTTTGCCTAATACCAAATATTTTTACACAGGATGGACAAGGTAAAAATGAGGATTTCCAAAGCCTCATTTCACAAAGATATATTAAATAGGAACAGCAACTGAACATGACCATGGGTTGGTTTTTTATTATGGAATTTGTCTGTTTGGAAACTGTGGAAAAACAGACGCATGCCACTCAGAGTTTACGTCTTCCAGTAACTTCAAGTTATGGTGAACACCAAAAAACCCATCATCAAATGAGGTCAACAGTTTATCTGCAAAGAAAGAAGTCTGTGAGAGCTTTAATATGAACAAAAGTAGGATAATTAGTTTTATTTAGAGAAGTAGAGTGAGACATTAGACTTTGTCTTGTGAATATTTTGTTTCTAACAAGAATCTGCAAATACGGGCACTAAAGTTAGGGTGAAACAATACAGACTGTTGGAAGACCACAAGGCATTTAGTGTATGTACTGCACAGGAAGCAGTGTGCTAGTTACTCCTTCTAGAATTCTGGCAGAAATGGGAAAAGAAAAATACCTCTCATAGGGAATATAACCATAACCCCCTAATCAATATATACATGCTGCAATAGGAATTTTTCTTAACATTAAAAGCTTGATAATGATGAGATGATCATGAATATTCACAATCTCTTCAACAATAATGGTATTTTCAGTACATGTCTGATGTCCTGGTCCTAGTCCTGCTTTTCAGGGCATGTACTGTGTTTCTTATGCCATACTTGGTACTTCTTACTTACAAGGTTTTGATTATTACAAAGTTCTATTGTTTATATTATTTACAAGGTGTTAACCTTTTTAATGGAGTTCTAAGTTCATTTGAGATTTCCCAGCAAACATAATATCCTACTGGTATTTGAAGGCACAAAATACTTTGCTTTTAGACATATTTTAATTGTGTCATCTTGTATCTGAAAGCACAAATTTGTGGCAGACAGAGAATTGCTAAGCCACTGGAGCTGTTTTCTGAATGTATCTTAATTCAAAAGCCATTGCTGTTTCTTATTTGCCCTTAGAGAAGGCACAGAAGGCACTAGGTACAGATAGTACCCAGTAATTCAGAGAAGCATGGAAGACTCTTGTCTTGTACTCTGCCCTATGATTCTACAATTCTTCCAGTCCTAGTGTGCATGGACTCATGATGCCTGATTTGAAGTGCCACTCTAGATTTGATTCTGGCACTAAGGGCAACCTGAATCCCCTTTCATTGCCACTAGGGCAGGAAGAATTATGTATTTATTACAGAAGCATTCGCTGCAATTTGTGAAAATTCTGAAGTGCTTTATGTACTAAAACTTTTTAAAACATTAAAAATTGTGTATGCTAAACCTCCTGGCATATATCTGCGCTGCAAAACAAAAATGTGGTTTTGCTGTGTTCATCATCTGGTTACATAACCAAAACACTGTCCTTTCATCTTCCTGATGCTCTTGTTACACAAGCTGGCCAGGCTGAGCTACCACAATTACACTGACCTAGCAAGCAGCTTTGCCTTTGTGCATATGCACACCTTTCTAGGTGCTGGGCCTGACTGACTTTTTCTGACCTTATGCAGTTACTAATACCACTGATAAACTAATGTAAAAGTAGTAAAAACAGGGAAGAATGTAAAACATAATGGGGTAAATTGTCATCCCTCCTTTACCTCTGGAGGTTGCTGCACTGGAGTTCTAATCTTGACAAAAGTTTCTGGATATTAGGATTTTATATACAGGTATAAATACAGATCTACTTATTAGTCAAGAAATTCAAAATGTTTTTGAACTCCCATTAATTCAGAAGGATTTTGTGTTGACCACGCCACCAGAATGCTTTCCTAATGTTTTCTCTTTAATTGCCATACAGTCTTTACATACTATCAAGACCATAACCTCAGACAAATGAAATCTTAGTTTCACATCTCTTTAGGAAAGTGTCAATATTATCAGATCTCTCTGTAACACTGAGTATAAGCCTAATTATGAACACCATGATTTACACCTTTGACATCCTTCCCCAGAAAGTACTAAGAAGTATTTCACAGACAAATACCCTTTTGGGAAGTATTAAATACATATCCTACCAGTAATATGTACCAGAATAGTATCTGTATTGTGTAATACACATCTTCTCCTCTTAGGCTTTCCTAAGATTCCTTGTTATGCTACAACTGAGAAGAAAGTGGGAACTAGGAATTTTATGACTGATTTGCTTCATGTTAGTATTTTTTATATGTTTTAATATATTCCAGTTACTCTACAGATGTTGTACAAACTAAAAACATCAAAGGTCTTTGAAAAACAGAAAGTGGGAGAAGGAAAAGCAACAGCTGAGATTGTGGAAGAGGATCCTTTTGCCATTCAGATGATGTACTGGTGTCCTGAAAGCCGAATTTTCTGTGTGGCAGGAGTGTCTGCGTATGTGATTGTTTACAAGTTCAGCAAACATGAAGTAAATACTGAAATTGCAGTAAGTACTTATTTTACTCTCTTATAAGAGAACATAATTTCTAAATCAAATTGCCTTGCTTCATCTGTGCTCAAGTATTTAAATAAAAATAGCAAGCAGTATAAATACAGGTTTAAGGACATCCCATTTTAAACCTTTCCAGGGAAATCTTGATCCTACCTAAGTTACTGACAAAAATCTGAGGGTTTTGGAACCTACTCTCCACTTTCTTTTTGCTTTAGTAGTAACATACAGTGCAGCCTTTCAGACATAGTTTGCTTTTAAGGCTTTATGATACAGTAATCTCTGTTGTATTTACCTGGTCTAAAGTTCCTGTCTGCTGTACGTTTTTATCAGTTGATGTACATTGTGTACATGCACAATGCTCTTTTTAACTCGAGTATTTAATCTCTTTAATTTCTGTTCATAAGGAGACTGAAAATCATCAGTGGGTTTAACAAAACAAAAAGAGTTGATTTTTTTCTGGCTTATGCTGATGTTGTTTCCCTAAAGATGGAAACTGTGTGAAATGCTGGATTATTTGTCACCTTCCCTGATTATAGTTCTTATCCTTTTAACACTATTTAATGTACTTTAGAAAATTCTACTGTGGTAAAAGCCTGTGTCACTTTTGGCCTGTAGCCATGTGCCATTCTGTATAGAAATTCATTACCTGTAGCTTTTCTGTTGTTTTCCACTCATTTCCCACCCCCCACCCCCCACCAGGCAATTACTAAGCTGCCTGAATATATTTCAGGAAAGGTTTAAAACTAATGAACAGTAATTTCACGTTACTGACCAGCTCATATGTAATGCAGCTAAAATTACTCCATTTCAGTATTCTTACATGGTTCCACAGCAAGTGCACCTAATCTTTTATTATGTATAATTTAATGTCTTTTTTCCCTGTCCTTCACTTTTCCAGCTGAATTGTCATTACTTGTATTTTCCAAAGCTTTACAATATGTGCAATTTAACAGTTTCTCAGATTTCATCTGTAATTAATAAGCATTTTTCTCTGAATATTAAATTATGCAATCTTGGTGGCATAGTCACAGAATTCCTCTGGGTTTTGTGCATCTCTGAAATGGGCCTTCTCTCTTGTTTCTGCATTTTCGCTGCTTGCATTTAAGTCTTCACTCTTAAATGATGGGGTTTTTTTAATCAAAAGTACGGAATTCTTTGTTGGAATCTGTACCTGACTTTAGGCTGTGTGCCTTTGTCTATATTGAGACTGAGTTGGCCAGTCTCAGGATTTCTTTGCTGCCTGAGGTACAAAGCACTTTGTGTCCTCCTCTCCTTATCATCCAGACTGAACTTAGCTTGAATTCAATCTACAGTTCCCAGCATTTTAAGGCCCCCACATTGGTTTGACTGCCCTGATGACAGTGTTGTAATGTTACTGCTGTGGTAAATGGGAAGCATGAGGGCTACTCACAGGCTGCTCCATGTAGCAGGAAAGTCTGCAGCTGAATATACCTTTGGGGCATAGGCTGTGCCTGGAATTTCCTCAACAGAAGTATTATTTGCATCATTTCATATCAGATTCTGGAGGCAAGGAGTATGCATGAGACAAATTCTGCTTCATATCCAGCCTTGGAGTCATTGCCATGCAGTTATATAAAAAGCATTTGCTGCTGTTATTTTTGTTTTCTCATCTGAATCCACTCTATCCTGTCTCAAAAGGATCTATTAATTAAACATGATCACTTTCTCAATGAGCATCTTTCCTCAGTGAAGCTCCTCTTCAAAGCTCTTGAGTAGAACCATAGGAAAAAAGGTCACACTCATTTGAATATGGAAAGGGGAATCAATAAGCCTAGTGATGAGATCCCCCAAAAATATCTTTATTCTCTGTCAAAATAAATTGGTTCAACATTTCTATAACCCTCCTAAGGTCCAGTCAAAGCAGAGACAAAAACATAAGAAAAATTCACAGTCATGTTGTTAGTCTGAATTTTTCCTTCTCCCTTCAAATGCACCATAGCTAGAACTTAACAAAATTAATTTTAGTAGAAAAAGGAATACACACAGAAAAACATCCAAAGAAGAGTGATGCATTTCTAACATGGTAAGCAGAAGAACAGACTCTTCAAAAGTTACTCCAGGCCTGCATAAATATTAAACAGCATTATAAATTGTTTCAGTCCACTGCAATTACTTCCAGATTAGATTTTCCTGAACTCAATATTTCTCTCATTAGTCTTTGAAGGCAAATGTTGTCTGTAGGTTTCTTTAACTGATTCAGGCAAAAAATATCAGTGGATTTTGCAAGGAGAAAACAAAAGCGAAATTTTGAGAAAGGACCTCTCTCTCCTGGTTAAACAGAATCACTTCTTTTGAAATCTTGTATGTTTTAACACAGTGATTGAAAAACAGGTGACCCTTCAGTACTACTCACCTTTATCTCATGAAACTTAGGTAGTTTGTTAATCTTCATTCTGGTACAGATGATGTCTCAGTGAAAGATCACGAAGACGGAGCTTGCAGTGTCTACCTCTGCAATTGTTTCTGTTCCTTTCAAGGTAGCAGCACTGAAATTACTGCTCAGCTAGTAATCCCCAAACCTTGTCTCTTTGAGAGCTATACCTTGTACATTATCTTTTCAAAATGGGTATCTCCTTGGACAGCTCATGAGGTAGAAAGAATTGCTCAGTGTTTACTACCTAGATTTGAACTTCCTGTCCAGTTTCCCCTGTGTTTTGGAGTCCTTCAGTTAATATTTCCTGAATAAGTGGAAAGAACTGTAGGGTGGTTTGGCCTAGTTGGTTTCCTTTTCCCTTTCTAGAGAGGCCAGAAGTAAAGCAAAATGTAAGTGGTTTGAATTTTGCTTTCTAGAATCCACTAAACTCACATTTATTCTAAGGAATACAGAGCTGTGTGTGCTGTTCTCTCTGATTTCCTGGTCCCCACCTATGGACAAATAAAGCTCATGTATCAGTACTATTGACACTGTCAGGCTTATCCATCCTGGCTAAAACTTGTCTGGTAGAGACTCTGTTGTGCTAGTAATCAGGAGGCCGAGTTGATGATCATTCTAGTTCCTATCTCGTGTTGCTGTTGTGCTGTATAAATAACACGTAACAAATTCTTTGCCTGCAAATTATAATGATAAATGGGGGTTATTTTAAAAAAAGGCATAATGATACTTATTTGAAAGTGACAGAACTTTCAGCAGCTTTCCTTATGAAATAACTTAGCTTTTTATTTATTGAAGTCCTTAGAGGTACGACTTCAATGCGAAGTAGAAGACATCATTACTCCTGAACCAGAAACAAATCCTCCGTTTCCAGATGCCTCCTCCCAGCTTCCTTCTTTAAAGAGCCTTTCAGGAAGTACCAACACTGTAGCATGTGAAGGAACGATGAAGGACAGTATCCCATGTCTTAGGTAAGTCTGTGCCATTGTTCAAATATTTATCTTTCTAAAAAGCATTCCTATCTGTTAATCAATCCATCAACTACCAAGAAAAAGAGGTCAATCCTATGTATGTAACAC
Organism: Corvus cornix cornix; assembly: GCF_000738735.6. Lineage (NCBI taxonomy): Eukaryota > Metazoa > Chordata > Aves > Passeriformes > Corvidae > Corvus > Corvus cornix. The sequence continues at coordinate 21,509,222 of NC_046332.1, read as the reverse complement.
AAAATGACAAGATACCAGAATATGGAACAAACAAAATAATTAAGGCAAAATAATCAACAAGGGATTTTTAAAAGGATAGACATAATTATGAAGAATATAAACTGTTATAGTAAATGTTTGACTGTCGTTTTCCAGTGTGATCTAGGAGTAAATCTTACAGGAATTTCTGAGGAACCTTTTTTTTAAAGTTCATGAAGAAACTTCCATAAAAGCCGACATATGTAAAGCTTTCTCTCCTTGATTAATTAGTGTAACACTAAAGTTTTTCTTTATGAAAAAACTGTATATATTTTATGGTGGGTAAGGCATGGATACTGTGTTCATACTTAGGAAACAATCTTTAAAATATACAATTTTGAAACAGTTGCACTGTGTGGAAGTGTATATTTGTTTAATCTTTAGAAAGAAGCAAATTGTTTTCTGTTGGAATACATTATCACTGTGTTGGAGTAGATTAATATGTTCTTATTAATAAGGCAGATAAATTATGGGTTTGAATAGTTTAAAACAAGAATTCTGTACAAAACTCTATAAACTGTAATTTTCCAGCAATTAGAGTGCATTGCTGACAACAATTGCTCTCATTTTAGTGAATTCATTATTATTTTGGTCTAATTATTATTAAATCTTCTAAATGCCTCAATTATTTCAAAAGCAGTTTAAATGAACATTTCCTGATTTTGCAGATACTTTGCGCTGCTTGGCTCCTGAAAATAGCATTGGCATTTAAAAGCAATATTGTGCTATTGTCCTTGTAAAATTAACAGGTTTTTTTGGCATTCTGTTCATTTATCCACCTAATTCAGTCAGGCAGTTGAACTTCAGACCTCAGTTCAATCATTAATTTGAACTGAAAATCAATAGAAGAGGCAGAGATAAGTTATTTAAAAAGTCCAAATGTGAAATCTATTTATAACATTGAATTCAGGAAGAATGCAATCATTTCAGTGGCTAAGATTTTCCCTTAAGAGATTCTTACTTGATTTTGTTTGGGAAGGAGAGGACTTGTTGATGTGGGAGTCTCAGAGAAGTTGTAATGAACCCACAGAGGTTGTGCTTGTTAGTTTTTAGAAGTTTTCTTGACTCCATATAATCTCACATTAAACTGTCCAATAGATTTTGTCAAATTTTACACAGAATAACTGTAATCTTATTTTGACTGAGAAGTAGTTTTTCAATGTCAGAGTAGTTACACCACTAGAGCTGCTGGCACGCTCCTACATTTAGATGAAAGTATACTTACATATGCTCTTATCTTTCTCACTAAGGAAAGACATACAAATATCCACACTTTCCCAGATCCTAACTGGGTCCACAGGACTTGTCTGTCTAAAAAATTCTGATCTAAGCAGAATTATGGTGGTAAAATGAAAGTAGTGCTGAAAACACAGAAAAAAGCCAGTAAAGAACAGGCTAATGCTGTTGGCTTTATATGCAAGCCATTTAGGTGGGCAGCAGTACAGAATCTAAAATAGACCAATAATAATGTAAAGCTGCAGCCATCTGCAGATGGAGAGTGAGTGCAGAGCTTGAACTATATTGATAATGCACATAAAATTTTACACACATACATAACTGGCTCCATTATGTTTATTTTCTTATCTGCTTCTCAACATTGTTACAGCAAATGAATGGCACTCCACACTACATAATTTTTTCTAGCCAAGAGTTAGAATCACTGAATATGTTTGTGTCTGTGAATGGGTACTAGGAAGAAAGTAATTGGAGGGACTGAAGTAATGAAAACTTGGCACTTTTCTGAAATCAGAACTGTTACTGAGAGAGACAGGCAGCAGTATGGAATAAATACTGTTCTTGCTTCTTTCAGAAGATATTGCAGTGAAATATGCAGCTGTGATAACCTAAGAAACCAATGGATTTGTGGTTATGCAGATAAATACTTCTGATGTAATGTAAATGCTGTTATCATAAAGCTCTACCCAGAATGTCAGTCTTTGTTCCCGGTCTTCTAGTATCATCCCAAAATTAGGTCAATCAAGGGTTTTGACTGTAGCTTCAAGTAACTCCAAAGTGATAAGGAACTCTGAATATCTTGTGAAGAAAACTAAAACCCAAAACTTTGCAACAACCAAATTCAGTGTAGCAGAACAAGAACGTGTCAAGGAAATGTCTACATTCCTTCTGCTCATACTCCTGCTTATATTATAAACACTTCAAAAAAAGCCATCCAAAACAAGGTGAAGAACTGAATATCTGCATTATTGTTACGCAGGATGGTTAGTGAAACAAGGGAAATAGCTCAACAATTCTTAAGTAGGAAGATGTCACAGACACATGGGAATGACAGCCTTAATCATGAAATCTGAAATTACTTTACTCAATTATTATGGTCTTTCATCACCTAAAGCTTATTCTATGCTTAGAGAAAATCCCTGTGACATAATACCCATTTTTACCAAAGTAGATCCTCAAATTTGCAGTGAAAAATACTTAGAGAGAAAGGTGTTTACCTTTTTCCCTCAAGTGACAATCCAAAAGAAACCTTAGAAGGTACTTCAAGTTCTCTGATTTTTTCAGGGTGGCATTAGAAACACATTGGAAAAGTAGTATCACATTAAAAAGCATGTTTTAGAAGGTCAGAATTAATTCTGCAGCGATTGTCAGTCTTAGGTTAGCTTGTTTAGAGGAGGGAAAGTATAAATGCATTGCTTTGACGGGTACTTGTTGGAGCAGCATGCTTGCCTCTTGTGTTCCCCCACATCATCAGTTATCCATTAGAAAAGGTGGACAGAAAGCTCAGCTGCAAGGGCATTAGACTAAGTCCTGGTTCTTGGATCTCATTTACCGGTTCTGTATTTTTATAACATTTTTAAGGGCAGGCACTGAAAGCTGAAAATGGGGTGCAAGATGGGAAGACCACCACTGTTATGCCTCTTAAAGGCTTATCCACAGATATTAGAAGTTGAAGGGCTCCATCACAAAGATACTCTCAAGGACTGTTTGTAAAATATTCAGCTTCTGCTTGCTGTGAAGTTTCTTTGAAAATAATACATCTTTACTGTATACAACTCTTGTTTGTAGCTTCAGTTTATCCTGGTTTCAAAAGACCTCTCTCCCTTAGCAGCTTGAGTTCACGGATGTTCATGCCTTTGTTCTCACCACAAATACTCCTGAGTAATCCAGAGCTTGCTTCATTAAGGTTGTGGATAGCATCACTTCAGAAATGCTCATGGATATGTAACATATGAACAAAGAAAAGGGCAAAGCTTTAGTGCCAGCAGAACAGGTCAGAAATTGCAAAACTCTGAGCAGAGGTTTGCTGTTAATAGAAAACAACAATACAAAGCTGTTGCCAACTGTAGTGGGTTAGCAGTTGCTGAACTGTACTGTCACATCTTTCCTATGACAATATCTAAGCCAAGTGCCTGATTACTGCTCCAGACAAATACACATGCAAGGTCTGAAGAGTACCAGAGGTAAAAGAAAAAGCGTGAGTGTGCTGTTAAGGAAATGCATTTAGAGAGATAGAGGAATGACTTTCTCATGAAGTAATAAATAAGGGAAAGTTCTGGCAAGGTCTGTGAATCCTGTAGAATAGAAATATAAGCATTACAGCATAAACTGTGTTACTGAAATGGTTAAACAATTCAAGAGAGGGTGTGTATTTTGAACATGCAGTTATCAAAGAGGTATCAGGTGCAGGTACCCGGGTGCTGCTGGAAAGGGTTTCAGGGCAGCCTCTGTGAGAAGCAGCTGGGGTTGCCCTGTGCTGGACACAGCAGGGCACAGCTGAGCCCCTCAGCCGAGAGGGTGGGCCCTCTGGGAAAACAAATTGAACAAAGGACAAAAATGCTGTGCAGCAGCTGTGAGAGAAGAAAAAAGAATGAGAAACAGTTCTGCTGACACCCAGGTGAGAAAAGGAGGAGGAATTACTTCAGGCACTAGAGTAGACATTCCTCTGTGGAGGAGACCATGATAGTACACGATGTTCCCCTGAGCTCCATGGAGAACCCACATTGGAAAAGGCTCCTGATGGGAGCTGCAGCCCATGGAGAGGAGCCCACTCAGGAACAGATTCTCTGGCACAAACTGCAGCCCATGAGGGATCCACACTGGAGCAGTCTGTTCCAGAAGAACTGCACTCCGCACTGGGAGAGGAACTGCATGAAGAAGGAATGGGAGATACAAAATACAGAGTGTTATGAATGGACCACAAACACTGTTCCCCACCCCTGCTGTGCTGCTTGGGGTGGAGAAATGGGTAGAAGAGTCAGGAGTGAAACTGAGGCTGAAACGAAGGGAGGTGAGAGGGTAATTTTAGTTTCAAAGAAGTTTTCACTCTCCTACTGTATTTTTAATTGGCAATAAATTAAATGAATTTTCCCCAGTTTGAGTCTGCATTGCCTCTGATGGTAATTGGTAAGTAATCTCCCTGCCCTGTCTAAACCCCTGAGCTCTTGAATCTTATTTTCTTCCCCTGTGCTGTTGAGGAAGGGGAATGAGAGAGCAGCTCAGTGGGTGTCTGGCAGACAGATGAGGTCAACCTGCCAGCAGATATGATGGTCTCATTAAGAAAATAGTCTTTATGTTATAAAAAAATTTCAAAAATTTTCTACTATTAACACTGAGCAGGAGATTTTACCTGTGTCATAAGGTACACCCAATGCTCCATATCAAATCATGAAAGTGTGGGAAGTAGTGCACTGTCGTATGTTTTTCGTAACTTCTTTCAGAATTAAAGGACTAATTTCTTTGTGTATTACCCATTGTGCTACTGGAGTTACCTTGTTGAGAACTTCTGCCCTGGTGTTATTCTGTGGTTATGTTTTATTTCCATTTACTTCAGTTTTCTGCTTTTATCTTCAATTTTCCAGGATTGCCAGTAGCCCTATTTGCCACCAAGGCCTGTATCCCAGCAGATGCAATCAGAATATCTACAAAGAACCTGATAGCCCTGGTTATTGAATGGGAAGTTTGAATATCCTCTCTTGAAAGAAGTGCTTACTTACTTGCTTCTGAATAGGAATTAGTTGTGTTTTTTCCAATCTGACCCATCAACTTTTCAGGTTAATGGGCCAGAACTGCTTGGAAAACTTGCAGAGTCACAATCAGGAGACAGTCTGTGTCATCAAAGATCTCTTCTCCAAGATCCAGTACACAGGATAATACTGTTTAAATATGGTAGACATATATGTATAGAGAAGGACTCAAAGCTGAAAGATATATTATGTACCGAAATTGTGAATCTTCAGCATGTGTTGTCCGTGTCTGTGTCCACTAACTACTCTCTTTCCTCTTCTATTTCTCAGTCTTTTCTGGAGACTGTTTTTCCCAGTGGTAGAGGATTATTTGTGATGGACTGCCCTATTTTATGGCTGTGTGCCAAGGGGTGCAATACAAGCAGTCTCACCAGTAACAGCTGCAGTGAAAATGCACTAACTAGTGGGTTTTACCTGCAATTTACTACCTGCAGCGTGAATGTACTAATGACTAACATGAATACCTCAAAGTACTGCTATTACTGCATAATGTTTTCTTTCAGCGTATCCCACATTAAGTTGTACCACTCAAAAATGCACATAAAGCAGTCATACAGAGGTGTTCGGCTCTTACACTTCCCCATAAAATATACACCTTCACTACCTGCTTTGCAAGTCACTGAACTTGCCATAACACAGCAGGAACAGGCATTAGTAGTTATATCAGATTTGATGTAGGAAGCATTCATTCACATATTGGGTGATTATACTCCTAGAAATAAAAGAGGACTTGTTTGCACTACATGGACAAACAGATTTGTCAAGTCCGTAAGTTTTGAATATGCTCTGGTGAGGACCATTACAGAAAGGTGTATCTTCTCCTCTCTTGCCTCTTTGCATTTTTCTGTCACGCTTTACTTCACAAGGAAAAAGTTCCAAATACACAGAAATGTCCTTTATCAAAGTCTCAAAAAGAAGTATTTTAGGTTTTCCATTCAAATTCACTATTCATAATGATGCAAAGCAGTTGTTATTCATGGCCCAGTGTTTGTTTGTTTGTTCTTATTCTGTACCTCTTCTTCTTAGCGTTAAGGCTCGACCTGTGCGGATGCCTCCTGGCTACCAGGCAGATCTTGTTATCCAGTTGGTGTGGGTGGATGGTGAGCCTCCACAACAGATTACCAGTCTTGCTGTAAACTCTGCTTACGGACTGTAAGTAACTCAAAATTAAGGTTGCATTGATTTATTGTTTATTGCACGAAATCACATGTTTTCCAACTATACTTTGAAATTTCCCACAGACAATTAAGGTCAAAGCAAAGTATTCAAAAGACACTGTAAATCAGATTCTTGGGGGAAAATTATTTGACCTGATGTAGAGATTGTAATGTGGGATGTTAAACTGCAGTTCTTGCCAATATTTTTACTAGTCATGTTTAAAAGACTGATCTTTTCACATAACTCTTTCCTTCCTTTCAAATAAGATCTAATTGCATTTCAAATCTGTAATTTTCAAAGTCATTTTGAAAAGTTCACCAAGGTGAAATGCATTTAATAGAAAATGGTGAAGTGATTAACTGTTAAATGCCATTTATCATGACGACATACCATAGTTGGAAATTGTCTTCTGAGAGCAGCATTTTTATGTCTGTGCTAATGTCTGTTTGCACAAGAGCTGGTGACCTGAAATTGAGAATTGAATAAGGAACATTTAAATGCTGTATTGTGTATGGCAATGCAAATGAGTGTCTGTAGTTACTTCCTCATGTTCAATTTATTTGCCAATTTTTAATGTTTTCTCTTACTGGGAGTCATCCAGATACATTAAAATGGTTTTCTCTGTAGGTGTTACTCCAGTAAAACTATTGGCTGTAATGGGTGTTAGGTGCTGACTCCTGCTGATTTTCAATAAGTCACTGGTCTCTTTTCAGAGAATTTGGCAGTTTAATGCAGAGTTTTTACATTTGTGCAAAAATACTGTCTTTTGGGGGCTGTTTTTTCAAGTCTTCAGCCTGAATTTCTAGATAGTTTCCTATTCATGAATTCAAGGATTTTCTTTTCTTTACCATAGCTTGATGCATTTGTCACTTGTGCAAATTGTTAGGGTTTGTCTGATTTGCTCCCTTGCAGGTCTCAGACCTCAAGGCAGCATCTGAATAATCACACCATTCCCTCACTTGTAAACTATTCTGATAGGTTGTGGTTCTCCTAATAGTCACAGTGGTTTCCTAAACCACTGGTTTGATTCAATCAAGTGCTTTCAATTGTTTCGTTTGCTAGGAGCAATAATGGTTTACAGGACAGCCTCCTTTAAAACACCCTATGCTAAGTACGTAAGTGTTTCAGAAATATATGCATGTATGAATAAAATAGCCTGATAAGCTACATTTACCTTTCCCAAAAAAACTACCCAAGAAAGGTCTTTTTCCTTAGATTTTTTATGCAGACTCTCTTCTCTTGTCTCTCTTGTCTCTCTTAACTTTTTCCTCAGGCCTATGACAAGGCACAGTCCTTTCTTTCATCAGAATTTTTGTTTACTACTTTAATTGTCACCTGTTATCTATCTTCACAATGTGGAAGACCTTTGCCATTTCAGCATGAAACCTGAGAGCATGTAGTTTTTGCCATGCTAGTTGTAGAGTTATTGGGGTCATCTTTTGCCTTACTTTTCTTCCTATACTAATCAGTTTAACTAGGTCGAAGGCATAAAATGGTGTGTGTTCTGGAGAGTCCCTTCCCAGTATTCTTCTAGTTACTATGATTTCTGCAAAAGTTTTACTGCAGCCATGAAACAGCAATAAAGATGAAAGACTTCAGACACTGCAAAATTTTATTTAATGTATTTGGTTTACTTTTAACAGTACCAAGGCTACAAATTAAAAGTATAACACCTGTTTTATTTTTGTTGAAATGAATCATCAAAAACTTCTTCATGTTATGAAAATAAAAAAGAAAATTTTACAAAATGCTTCAATTACAACTGAAGAATTAGGTTAACCTTCAGGAACAAGGTTAAATACGAATAATAAATCTGTTTTAAAGTAGGTTCTGTTTGACTGAAAGCAGTCACTTAAAATTTATTACCAGCTCATGGGGTAACAGGTTTCAGCTAATCTGCATATTAATCATCAAGAAATGTCTGATGAGGGTTTTATGACATTTCTGTGAAAGATACCAACAGAATAGAACATCACCTAGCAACTATTTCTGTTCATTGCTCAAAACTGAGAATTTAATTTTGTATTTGATTTCATAAGGACTTTGTTGTTAGCAATTTATCTTAAGCCTTGTTAATAGTAATGGCTGTCTAGATTTTTTTACCAATACTCAGAAGTGTTATAATATTAATGAGCAATTTTTGATTCTTTTTTAAACTAATTTGTTCGGGGGTAAGAAATATTAGATCCATGCTTGTGTGTTAAATTAGAGGAGTTTAGAAAAATACAGATCAGGAAATGATACATTTTGTTAAATTTCTGTCCAGGGGTGTGAATGATCACTAGCTCTCCTTATGACTCATGTTTTCCAAAATTAATAAATCTCAGCTTAATAATTTTCAAAGTGCAAATGGCTGTTCTTTTCCCTGGAGTATTAATAGATGAGAGTGACACTTGTCATTTTTATTCCTTCATTTTTTTCTTCCATCTAGAATGCAGAACTTATGAACACATAGAATCAACCTTCTTTTAGTTTAAAATTATTCACGTGCGCCCACTCCTTGAGCTTGTCCAGGTGCTTCTGGGTGGCATTTGTCCCTCGGGCACATCTCAGCTTGGTGTTGTCTGCAAACTTGCTGAGGGTGCCCTCAATCCCACTGTCTCTGTCACTGGTAAAGACCTTAAGCTGTACTGGTCCCAGTATGGCCCCTGAGGGACACCACTCCAACGAGGGAAAAAAGTCAGTGGGGAAAAACCAGAGGTGCATCCACAGTATTTCTGTAGATGCTGTACTAAAGTCAGAGTTGAGACAAGGGTGGTAAACAGAGTGTAGTAACAACTGGCAGAATTTGAGCCCCTTTTGTGCCTTAATTTGCAAGTTTTATGGTGCCTTAATTTGCTAGTTTGACAATTAAGGAAAAATAATTTCATTTTGCCTTACATGTTACTTTTTAATTTGCTATAAGGAGCACTCTTTTTTATATTGGAAGCAGAGTAAGAAAATGTGGGACAGAGGAAAATTTTCTAGCTACCCTGCTTTCTCTCCACCTCATCACTTTTCTCTTGTGTTGTTGTTTTTCCACACACAAATTCCTTTCAGGTATTTTGGAGATATATTAAGAAGAATCTGGTGGATGTCAGTGCACAGCTCCCTTTTATTGTGAATTAAGTGCTTAAAGATCTTGCAGGGATTTGAACTAACCATCTTAATCACCTTTTACATAAAATGACAGAACCTGGTTGAAAGTGATTCTGAATATGATTGAACACGGTTTGGGGTTTTGAGTTTCTTTGTGGCTGTACCTGCAATCCTTTCTGTCTGGAATTTAAAATTGCAGTCTGATACAAAAGGAGAGAGATCTTGCCCATAAATCAAACCATCATCAAAATGCATTTGCAGAAGCATTTCAGAGGGGTAGAGACTGTTTTAACAGGAATCTCTGCTGTAGATAAACTGACAGAGTTGGAAGGAAATTTTGTAAATGCCTTTTGGATTTGGATATCTCCACAATACAGCCTAATATATTTCATTTGTCATTTATATTTAGCTTAAAAATAATTATTTTTTATGTTGTATTTGTATTTATATTTTAATTGTATTTGTATTTTACATAAATTCATAACCACTTTTAAGATCTAAGCCACGATTTTTAGGCTTAATTTATATCCTTATTATTAGAATTCTATTGTTCAGTGAAGCAATGTTTAGACATTACTGCAATGTGTTTGGTACAGGAAGTTGGTAGAACTTGTAAGTCTGCTTTCTGGAAACTTAATTCAGAAAGCAGTTTTTAAAATTCAGGATTACAAATCTGTAAGAAATAAAAAATGTAAGCTTTGAGTAGTTCCTAAAGAAAAAGTTTGTGCAGAGTTCGTAATAATAATTATTATTGTTTTCAGAACTGAATTACATATTACTAACACTTCGGAGGGATGCTTCTCTTTGCAGAGTGGCTTTTGGGAACTGCAATGGTTTGGCTGTTGTGGATTTCATGCAGAAGACAGTCCTGCTGAGCATGGGCACCCTCGACCTCTATGGATCGAGCGATCCATACCAGCGCCAGCCCCGCTCACCTCGCAAGAGCAGGCAGTTTGCTGCAGGTAGGAAACAGTCATTGTGGTTATGAGCCTGAGATGTTTCTTTGGTTTTTTTGCCTGTGGCTTTTTATAGTGCTTTTGAGATGCATGACTATTTGCCGGCCCATGGAGTTTCTATAACTTGACAAAAGAAACTTGACGTGCTCTAGGTGCGGGCACTTTCTCAGAAACAAAATGTTTTATGAGGTTTTTTTTCTTTTGGGATGGAGGTCAGCAAGTCATTCCCTTAGCTGAGTCTGTAATAGAAATCACAATGAGCAGATTAATAAATTGTTTCTGTGGCAGTCACTTGAAGTGTAGTTTGTATGCTGTTTTCTTTCTGGTTTCAATAAGTTCATACCAGTAAGTAGGACTTCAATTTAAGCTTAAATGTACCTTCTGCCAGGTGCTATTCATTAGAATAGTCAGTTGTGTTTAGTGAAGTGTAACACCTGGGAGGCATTCTATGTTGGTAGTACAAGCAGCTCAAATTAAGCACTTCATTAGTGAGCTGAAGTTCTTGATATAAGCTTACAACATCCATTTTAAAATTTGATGCTAAGAGGATTACATTTGTAAGTCATAACTGTTATTACACATTGTGTATTAGAAATATTAGCACTTCAGTACAGCTAAATTTTACCATACTTTGTTGGTTATCTAAACATTTACTTGTATGAGAAAAAGTCAGAATATCATCTATGTTTCAAGTCTTTTCACTTGACATATTCCATAGTAACATGCAAGAGTCAGGCACAATTATGAAATGTCTTTTACATAGCTGTGAAGTTTTAGAATCAGATTTTAAAATATCTTAGAAAACATGGAGTTTTAAATCTAACCCTAAAACTATAAGAGCAACAGATTATAGTGGGTTTATGCCATCAGCATTTTCATCAGCAGACCCTGCACTAAATCATCAAATCCTACTTCTCCATAGAGTTACAGGAAATATTTTTTTAATTGGGAATGTGTTTACACTCCAAATAGAAAGGAAAATTTAGAGAAAAATTTAGAGAACAAAATATAAGTCTTCAGGCCTACTTCTGCTCCTGAAAGACCATTTATCTCACTTTCTGTGCATTTAATCATGCCAAGCTTAGTTCCCATCTGTGTCAAGTGTTAAATATGTAAATTTGGCACAGCTGAGGAGAGAAGAGACAAGCAGCTTCAAGTTACCTTCGGCTTTTCTGTCTGGTTTCAGGCAGCTTCACAGCAGCTCCCTGAGAAATGTGAGTAGCTAGCCACAAACAACATGCTGCAGAACCCTGTACAAAAGGTGGAGGATTGCTCATGTAGAAAAAGCTGTTATCAGCACTGCATCACAGAGGGTTTTTCTCTGTCAGTGGCAGTCTGGGCCAATCCTTTAAGCCATTATTCCAGCTATCCAGTGCTGCCAGAACAGAGCTCACTGGGGATAAATGACCACTAAGAAGGATTGCACACTTCTAGATTGCTCATAGAAACTATGCATCTAAAAAAAAGCCTCAGCTGCTTTCTCACCATCCATCCCACATCCTTTACTTTTTTGATTACTTTTCTTGTTATATCTCCCCATTGGAAGGTAAGCATCTGCTGAAATTTTTTCACCTTGGCTGTTCTAGATGCTGGTTATGATATCAGTTCCTTTCACTTTAGACTGTTTTTTCTCTCTTTCCTCTGCCTGCTGCTGATGCTGGTGTACTGGCATGTTCCAAAGACAACTTTTGCATGCGTGGCCTGTCTAACTTTTATCCAGATTTAACGAAACGGATCCGTACTTCCTATCAGAGTAAGTTCTATAAAGGTTAGGCAAAAAGCTTTATCATGACTGGACTATGCCTGACTTAAACCCGTGTGTTTGTGCTTTGTAATGTGTTTTTTAAAACACATTCAGCATGCATGCAAACTTATTACATTTTGTGATGTCAACCATGCTTATTTTTGACAATTACCTTTATTATACAGAAATTCTTTTCTTTAAAAAGAATCAAAGAGAAAACCTCAATGTTATATGGGGAAGATTGGGCCTTAGAAATTATATTTCAACATTTCTGTGTTCTTGGTGACAGTATCTTTCTTTGGTTTTATATTCATTTCTATGTACATTTACTAGTATGAAGCATTTCTTGTTTTGCAATGGCACTATCTGTAGTTATCAATCAATTCTTTCCTTTTATCAGAAGAACAATGTGGCTTAAAAGAGTACCCCTTGGATTGGATGCTGTGAAATTTAAAATTTTAATCTTGGTTTGGTACTTAAATATTTGGCTTTGGGGAACCATCCCGTGCCTCTGATCTTTGATGGGGAATGTAAAGTGGGCATAAAAATACATACATCAAAGAGGGCTATGAAAATTAATGTTTTTAATATCTTTAAATTTTGAGTTATACTGATATGAAATTTAAATATTAGCATTCATCACTGCAGAATGCAGTGAACAAAGCTATAATTAATTTTTCAAAAATGACTGTTCAAGAGATGAGCCATACGTATCTTAATTAACTGCAGTGCTTATATGTAATTAGGTCTCTAGGATGCCTCTTTTTAAAGTATTTTTCACAGAACAAAGGGATAGGCAATTTTATGTTAAATATTCAGTATAGGCAAGATAAAGGAGTGGCAGTTATTCTGTTATCTCTCATAAATACGAAGTTATGTAGCTATTGAAATACAGTCGTACACTTGCAGAACGCATTCTGTTCCATCCCTCTCGGCTGATTTCTATGACTTTATTTCATAATAGCTCATAAAATATGGTCTGTTTAGTTAAAAGATTAGTCCAGTTACAAATTCAGCACTCCATAAAAAGGTTTGGTGTACGATATCTTAGTCTGTTAGTCTGGTCTTGCCAATGTCAAGTTTGTAACAGAGAGCCTGAGAGACACACAGCAGTCAATGGTTTGGGGGTTTTTCCCCCCTCTAAAAAGTTAATAAATTCTAAGCCCAAAAATTACCAGTGTTTTCATTCAGAATTACAAACATAGACCATAGAGTCTTTCATAGCTGAAAATGTATTCTCTTGTTTCCATCTTCATCCCCAGAGCTGGAAAAGTCTGCAAAATCTTCCTATGAGGTATGAGTCTGAGTTTTAGGCAAGATCATGAACAGCTTGATTTCTTTCCACAAAAATTATTTGGTTCTTGCTTTTGTCCTTTGATACTTACACAGGCGTGTATATTGTATGATCTGAAAGATGCACCAAGCAGTAAGATCAAGAACAGGACCAGAATCTGTCATAGACTGAAAATATCTTGCTAAGTCATTCTCAAGTTGTGCTTTCTTACATCTCTTATCTGAGAGATGAAGTTTAAGTGAGGTATTAAGAGAGGATTTTGGATTTTGCTTACAAGTTTATCTTCTCTCATAAGGGATGATGATTGGAAAAGTAAATTATTTTTGGAAGTTGTGCAATCAAAGCTGATATTATTATGACAAAAGCAGGAGCAGTAGTGGTAACATAAGCATTAGGTCTAAAGCTTTAAGGGTTGTATCAATGAGAAGCTAATGGGAAGATATATGAGTAGTTGATTTGATTAAGTGATGAACCAGGAAGATAATTTCACGTGCATCAGTTTGAGAGAATAGGACTTGTAGGCACTGAAGCCAAAGAAGAGATTATCAATGAGCAAGATAGTTAGATTTTTGTTGGTCATTTCAGAGGTGATTTGCAGGAAGAGACAATGCAATTTAATATCCAGCCTGAATAAGAAAGTTAAAATGTGATATTCAAAGATGTAACCAATATTATGGATTAGAGTGTCAGAGAAGACAGTGATGCTGATAGCTCTGTTGGTGTAGTAAAGAGGAGACTTTAGCACCAAAAAAAAGCAGAGTTCATCTTGGCGATGTTAAGCTCATATTTGGACGCTCCTGAGTAGATTTTAGAAAGACAGGATTACGACTCTTAACATGGATGGAAGAAATCCATGTTACAGATGTGTATTTATGAATCATTAGGGATATATATATATTTAATTACTGCCATGTTTAAACAAAATAATCTCTTCAAATACTGGGTCAGAGAAACAAAGTGTTGGTATTTCAGTCTGGGACGTCCATATGTGGTTGGTTGGTTGTTGTTTGGTTTTTCTTCTTCAATTGAAATCAAGTCGTACTACATGTTATTACCTGATTTTGGGTAACATGCATTCAAATATTAAAACAAGTACATTTACTGCATCTAGAGGGGTAATGTCTGCAGCAGAATATAAAAATACCAAAATGATGCAAAAGGAATTTGCATCTCCTACTAGAAATTCATACCATCTGTTGGTAGAACAAGAAAATAGTCTTTATGAAGCGTCCAAAGTGTTGTCAACTCCAAAGGATGCTGATACATGGCAAAATAATTTTCATAATGAAGACTTTTCAGTGAGAAGTGTTTGTTCCTCCTTCAGGCGAGTCCCTTGAGAGGGGGTGAGCAAAAGTACCCTTGGTCTGACAGGAGGACACAGAAAAATCTTTGCTGTGAGTCACTGTATATCAGTATTCGACACTTTAAGTCACACCTAAGAAGCTAATATAGGTTGAGTTTTAAGTCAACTGCTATATTCTGAACTAACTAATTTCCAAAGAATGCATGCATAGATATATATATATAGATGTATAAACATAAAGAAAACATAGTATGGTAATTCAGTGTGAAGATGGATTAAGATAACACCGAGCTTACTTATTTTATTGGCTTGTGAATGTTTATGATAATTTATTTATAATCTATTTATAGGCAAAGATGTGATGGCTTCGGGTGCTTTAGAGTAAATGATCAGTCTGAATAATTCAAATATACAGATAGAAATTTCAAATTTCAAACATAATTTTAAATTATGAGTTCATTAAAGTTGTTACCTCATAGTAGACACTATGGGTTTTAGTCCTTTAATAAAGAGGAAATGAAAATCACAGTAAACTTAGAAAAGTATCCATAGGATATGTCTTTAAAACTGTTTTAATGCCTTATGTGATGTACTTACATCTTGCACTATTTACACGTTTATGATTTTCTCAGATCAAAGACAATTTCTTTATAATGTCATGGGTATTTCTTCTCTCAGGTGGTTGTTCACATTGCCAGTCTCAGGTTTTTGCTTTTGTTTTTACTGCTATGTTCCTCTTGCTCTAGGTGGGCTTAAAATTTGCTGGGGTGGTGGTTTTGGGGAGCTAAAAATAGCTAAAATATCTTGGGGCACAAACTGCCCACAGAACTTCAAAATGGAAAGTGAAAATATTTTTTTAATCTAGCTTCAGTAGCTGTTGTAGTTTCTCAGACATCTGGGGGAAGCTGAGGTCCATGGAAATATTTATACATGGTAAATTATTGAAAATATTTAGTTTGGTTTCCTTAAAAAGGAAATGACAGTAAAAAATGAGCAGTAGTACAAGGAAAAGCTTGAGAGCTCCCTTTCTTATCTCAAAGGGAAACATTTAGTAGAATCAAAGGTAACACATAAAAAGTGATGGATATGTGTTTATCCTTTTCAATGAATGATGATTGAACAATTCATTGCCTTACAACATCTTCAGAATTTAGAATTTAGCAAGATTTAAAAGAGACTTTGGATAAATGGGTGCGTAACGAGCAGAACTCATTATAATATTTCAAAGAAAGAAAGATTTATGGCAGGAGAAAATCTGCAAATGGAAGTGCTTAAGCAAATCTAAGTGAGATTAAGCCAATGCTCTTGTGCAGGGTACATGGTACCACTTACATCTCACGTGGGGATATATTACGCTTCTTCTTTAAAAGCATCTGTAGGTGGTCACTGCTGGGGGTGACAGTGGCTTGACAGCAAGTCAAGGGTTGTAGAGAAGTTCATGTGTTCAGCATTCTTTAATACCATAACATGAAATGTATCTTTGGTGTTTTATGTTGCAAAAGTGTGCCAAACATGAGGAAGTTGTGGTTTTCCTACAGCAGTTGCTCTTGGGTGGTGCAGTTTGGTGGTTTTCGCATTTAAGTCCATAGCACCATAATTTGTATTGAGATGTAATACTGTTTTTATGAACTCCATATTAAAAAATATCTCCAAACTATTTAGAAGCAAAATCTGACCTGGGATTTGATATTGTATCCAACACTAGTATTAATTATACAGTGTTTAGAACATCATAGCCAAGGTGTTAATACTTTAATATCTCAAATAATGCATTTACAAAAGAAACAGTATAGTATTTTATTTATCCAAGGCCTCTGATGCTATGCAAATGTGCCAAAATTGCTCCCACTGCACCTTCCAGAGAGTTCTGCAGCAAAAATCAATTCTGTCCCAAAACTCTAGGTACATAGAGAAACCTTGGGTTCAAGTAGAGTCAAGATTTGCTATAAGAAAGCTGTACTAGAGAGGCTCCCTAAATGATTACCATTTCTGAATATTCTCATAACAT
Source organism: Corvus cornix cornix (assembly GCF_000738735.6). Taxonomy (NCBI): domain Eukaryota; kingdom Metazoa; phylum Chordata; class Aves; order Passeriformes; family Corvidae; genus Corvus; species Corvus cornix. The sequence goes on along the minus strand of NC_046332.1, from coordinate 21,492,681 downwards.
TAAAAGTGACTGAACTCACAATTGATTGAAATATAACATTTTACCACAGATTCTAAGTTAGAGATTCAAGTGCGTTTCTCAAAATAATAAAATCTTTGGTTTTCAACAGTAATATCTAGTTTGGCAGTTCTTGTTTCTTAAGTCAGGAGCAAGTATATTGTTAATACTGATTTAACAGACTAGATCAATACTGCTGGTTTTCCAGAGGGATCTCAGGATTATTCCTGTGCTCCTGCATCTTCAGTAGTGTTAGGAGCTTTTTTTGTTCAGCTGGCTGGGGTTCTGGATCCTCCCCAGTTCTTTTAGCAGTTCAGAATTACATTGTAATAAAGTTGTCAGTACCTACATTAAGATTCCACTGGTGTTAATGCTAAGAGAGCAGCACTGGTGACTGGGTGGTAGCAGAATTTTTCAAAACAAGAGTGTATATGAATTTTAATGGTGAGGGTCTCTGGGCCTGAGAGTCTAGAAGCAACAAAAATTATAGCATGTAATCTTACAGGAGCCGTGGTGCCCTTTCAAAGCATACTGAAAGGTTCTTGTAGGATGTTTGGTTCTCAGGATGCAGCAGAAGCAGAGTGTGTGTAAATGCAGTATCAATACTGTAAATACAGTAGTGTACACCTGACTGTGGGCTCTGACCTGAGTGCTGTGAGTCCACCTTGCTGGCACGTGAATGTCTGGGCAAGGCTGCCAGTCAGTCCCACGTAGCCCCTGGCATGGGGTGTCAGAGCTCCTTATAACAAGGGTTAGCCAAAGGCATTACAGGATGCATACAAAGGATGCATTTGAATAGGTGTGGCCATGCCAGCTCACCCTCTCAACAGTTGGTAAAGGATAGCATGAGCTCAGACTTTCCCTCCCTACCATGCCAAAAGGCATGTTTGAACTTATACATTTGACCTGTGCCAAAGATGGATCTTAGTTTGCTCACAGGAACAAGTTTATGCAATATAGACTAGGATTTCTTTTCTTGGTGCTGCCTTCCTTGTAGATGGAGTTCCTCACATATATTTATAAACAATGTACGAAGAAGTATTTAGTCAAAAAATTCTGTGTGGTACTCAGCCAGCAAGATCAATCCTTCTATGTCCTTTAAAATGACCTGTCTTGTGTGAATTCATATGAAAGTTCTAATATTTCACAGTAGCGGTAATTTTATTTCTTTCTTCTCTCTTTTAAGATTTCCTCCCTGCATTATGCAGCAGTTGAAAGCACAGAGTTGTTTCCACATCAGTTTGACAGGGATGAATGAGATTGAGTCATATCACAGACTTTTAAATTTTAAACTATACTTACTTGTTTTCTTTTGTTAGGTACAGTCACTCTTTTCTATCCCGAGGCACTTGGAAAACAAATTTGAGTTAACAAGAGGTGTGATTTTTTAATTTTTTTTTTTTTTTACCAAGCCTAAATTGCTGCAGTGACAGCCTGATAACTGCACTTATCTGAAATAGATTATTTCCCTCTCATTTCACACCATTCCTTTCTCCAAATTGACTTTAAAGTGCAGAATATCATCGACCAAGAAAGTTGAAGCATGCCCTGTTAGATTGTAACTTAACTCTTTAACTCCGTTTTTTCAGGCCTGACTGAACTCAGTGACAGTCCAGTTTCCCTGGAGCTAGAGCGTTGCAAGTCTCCCACTTCAGGTAAAGGTGATTGGCTTCTCTTCCTGCAGTCTGTATAAGCCATTCATGTCATGCATCACTGTGTTTCATTAATCCCTAAGAAGCAAAGTGCATAGTTCCAAAGAGAAGAAATTACTGGAGAAGTGCTTATTACATAGCACAGTAAAATCCTAAGTCTGTTTCCTTAAGGAAAACTTAAATGTACGTGGTGCATCTTGAAGTGAACAGTATGAAAACATTTGAAGTAACAGGATCATGCAGGTATATTCCTATAACCTCCTATAAGAAGCTTGTTTCTCTGTTTTCTTAAAAGACTAAGTTTTCTTTACAGCAGGGAGTCCTTATAATTCTGTATGTATATATCATGCAAATGTGTACATGGAGAATTTATTTGAAAAACAGCAATATGGAGATGGTAAATTTTAATCATTAGAACCTACCAGTGCCTAAGTTATGTGATTTGCAATGAAAGCAGAACCTCAAATAAAAATATTTGCTTATCAGCCAGCTGTGACCTGGCAGGGAAATCTTGGCCACACAAAAATTTATAGATGTTTCCCATTTTACCCATAGTCCTTCAGAAGGTGGAATTCATCTCATTCCTAGAGACTTTTTCTGCAAGTGCCAAGTCTACATTGATCTCTTTAGTGTGAGTTCACTGTCTTAAAGATTGTTGCTAAGAGCTGTTTTCTAGTAGCTGACTTTTAAATGTTATGGAAAATAAGGAGGTGTAGCTGTGATACATTCATTTGGCTTGTGGTATGCATATCACATTTCTTTTCCTTGTAGTTTGGTAAGTATAGATAGATAGTTTTTCCCCCTTAGTTATGGTAACAAATTCCCACAAGTATGCTGTTCAAATTCCCTGTTATTGTTTCATGTATTCCATGTCATAATAAGAGGATACATTAATCTTGAATGGAGGCCACTAATTAGTAATTTATAAAAAGCAGAAACTAATAAAAGTGTTTCCCTGACATACCAAGAACTAAAACAAAACAGCTGCTTCAAAATATGTATTTCCTTGTACTGTTTGCAACCCAAAATCTGTAGATGTGGAAATATCAAAGTGAAATAGGCTCTAATAATATCGGTATAAAACTAGGAGCTCAAACACTTGAGCAGGGCCTCAGAAACTCATGATATAGGCTTTAAACTAAAACATTTGGTAGCTCAGTTATAATTAGATAATTTATTGTGTGGCTCACTGAGATTCAACTTTTCCCTTTTCTCTTCAGAAATGAGCTAAAACCTTTCCTTTTCTTTTCAGTAAAAGCTAAGAGATGACTGATTTGGTAACCATATGTGCATATTCTTAGTTTTATAATGATGAGTGTCTCCTATAACACTTTACTTTTTCTGCAGTTAACTTCAATTTTTCATTCTGCTGGTGCTCAAAAATAGCTCTCTTAGATAAATCTAAGATTATTTGCTCCAAAATTTATTCTGCTTTTTTCTGTTTTGGAGATATTCAGCGGGGAAAACATAGCATATTTATGGATCTTTCCTATTTTAGCACTTTCATGTTGTTTTCCAAGCTATATTTATATTTTTTAAATGTGAAATCAGGTGCAGTTTTGTAGGAAGTAACTATTATTAGAACTGCTTTTTAAAACAAGAAGTTTCTTCTACTGTGACTGATATTAATTATTTTTATAAATTAATGCAAAATATAATTAATATTGCTCCTGCATACCTGCTGTAAAATGGGGCAGAATCCAACCTAGTCAGCTGGAATAAGTGACATCAAAACTGCACCCTCCAAAACTTGGGAGTGGAACTAATCCTGTGCTTACCAGCACAACCTTAACACTGACACCAGCCTTCTCACTGACTAATGTTTCTTGCTCACAGAGCACAGCTACCTACTTAGGAATTTGTCAGGCAGGATCCTTCTACTTCCAGTCTTGCCTTTATCTGTTTGAAGTCCATGGCACACAAGCTCCACAATGAAAGTGTGCTGGGTTCCGTAAGAGCCCTGTGATCTTTGTGTTTGTAAAACCAGTGACCACATGCCTCTGCTGAAAACAGACCAAGACTTGATCCTTCAGAAATTTAGCAAAAACAGGAAGAACATTTGAACTGCTGGGTGAAGCGATTCAAGTTGCTGCCCAGTGGAGGAGGGCCTGCTGGGTATGGCTACATATGGTCACAGAGACAGCAGAATGGAGTTTGATTTGTGGCAATTCATTCTGGTTGCCAGAGCATGTCAGCATCAGTTCTTCATCCAGCAGGGACATTCATGCCAGGTACTGGGCCTGAGTATGCTTAATACACAAACAAAGTGCAAACTGCTGGAGGACACGAGTCTAGATGGCAAACACTGCACTCATGATGGCACAGTGGTGAGCATCTTCATCCTTAGCTCCATCAAAAGGGCAATGATTTGAGGAACAACATTGCTGTGCTCACGTGCGTGCTTTGAGACTCCCAAGACAATGCCTAGGAAGAATCCCTGAGGCACACTAATTGCTAACGTAGACGTGAGAAGTTCTACATCTAAGATCGCCGTTAGCAGCTTAGTCAGATTTCCATTCCAATCAGGCCATAAGAGCAGTGTTGGCAAAGGCTTCTTGGAGGACTTGAAAAATCTCCTGCCTCCCCATTTCTTGGTCTAATGTTGAACATTGCTTAGACTGCTTGAACTATCTCTGTTTCCATGAAAAATTCATTTTGCCTGTAACATCCTAGTGCTTGTCAATGTTTTAACCTCTGACTAAACTTCTGCAGAGACAACCTAGGTCAACTCAGTAATTCAACTTTGTTGTTTCTCTTCTCCCTGCCTCAAAACAGAATTAGGGATCTGTGTGTTCTATCATTGATATGAGTGTTGGAGCACTGAGCAAGAGACTCAGGGCTGAAGAGTACTCCTTATTTCACATGCAGGACTGGTACATAATTCAGTACAAATCCTACTTCTTCATTAAGTAATATTTAACTTGTTTCACAAGACTGTCTTCTCAGATGTTCCTCCTGTACTACTTACTAAAACATGACTTTGCAGATGATGTAATTGAAAAATCAGATTCCAGTTCTGAACACCATTTAGAACAGAACATAAAATTAAACCATTTGATTAAAAGTTTTCTGAAATGCACAGTGCCACACAGAGGGTAGCAGCAAGTGAAGAAATACCAACCTTGCCTTTCAAGAGTCGTAGGCAGAGGAGAGGAATAATCTTCCTTAACCACCGGTACCTTGTTTCATTAAACTAATATTTAAACATGATAGTGATGCACTTCCAACATTAGAAAGGAAAAGAAGTTAATAAAGCCATTTGAAAGATTCTCCTTATTTTTGAATATCTGAGAGGTGGCAATTTCCACTGTAAATGTATTCTGGATGTAGTAATATGTATGGAATAACACTGGTAAAAATTGTGGAACAAAAGAACTTTAAAAAACCACAAACACTTAACCTATATAAAACACGTCTCATGAGAACAGTAATGCAGCAAGGCATGCCATATCATGGTATTTGGTGGCTTAAAACCAAAAGCCTCAGAATATCTTATTCTTACTCCTGCATGCCACGTTCTTTCAAACTGTGTTTTCATTTTTGTTTATGGTTTGGGGGTCAGGAGGGCTTTGTGGTACTTTAATTCTGTCGTGGCATACGAGAGCTCAGTAGCTCTAAAGCACTCGTCATGGAAGTGGTGCTATATCAAATGCTTGAGTTAATTACTGTGTAATGTATTACAGAACAGTAATCATTCCAGTACATTTTGCCTTTATTTTTATCATCTCATTAGGTAAACTTATTGAGGGACTCTTAGGAACATAGTATATAATATATATATAATTAGGTATGTCCATTACTGTTTCAAACATTTATATGGAGCTTAATATTGAAGTGTATAGATGGGAATACACTGTGAGCACAGGCAAATACAACTTTGATAGCTCATTTGTTGTGTGAGATGCAATTGGACAGTTTAGATTCCTTTCAAAGACCAGAAGGAAAGAATTTCTTCAGTCTGTGTATAAGAGAGTGACTTATTGAATATTTGTTCTAAAATGAAAATGGATTTGTGTTTTTTTTCTTAAGAAATCACCTTTATATTGGGGGCTTGCATCCAAAATGCTTTTAAGACTTTGAAGCTTAGAGAAGGCTGTGTAAAGATTTCCACAACTGATTCCCGTGAGCTTTGGGACAGGTCCCTAATGGCAAGATTACAAGTTTTTATATGTACTCTGATTTCCAAGTGCTTCTATCCTTATTCCTTTCACTGGTTAAAGCTGCTGGGATTAGGCCTGTGCCATGCCAAACTCCCACTTCCCTATGCAAAGTGTTTTTAAAATAGCTTTCTTTCAAGAATATTACTAAATTTCTTAACAGTCATTCTCTTTTTTAACTTGTGGGTAACTTCAGAGTAGCTGAAGAGATTTGACTCCATTTGAAAATTATATTCTTCTGGAAAACAACTTGGAAAGTAAACGTTCCAAAACATTTTGTGTGTCTGTAAAACATGGAATGTATTTATTTTGAAACTTACTTTCTGATGACACTGCATAACCATTTCTACTTACCTATATTAAATTAAAAAGAATGTTAACTAGTCAGAAGACCATAATTGGAGATTAGCTTCAGCAGTGTGGATACAAGGTGCATTTTATCATTATTTCCCATAAGCAAGGGAGTTTCTGAACAGGTGAATTCGTGCTTAAGTTCTTGAGAAGGGACATGTGTGTAGGGATTAGCAAGGAACAGGGAGCACTGTGAGCTGGGGACCTGGGTTTGGGCCCTTGTGCAGCCAGTGGTGCACGGCTCAGGGTTCAAGGGGGCTTTAGGCAGTGACTGGGACTGGTATTTCAGGGTGTTAGTCAGGCAGAAGCTCCTTAGTAGAAAAAGACCTGTACGAAGTCACCTTCCTATCGAACAATATGAAAATCTGTGACCACAGGGCTGCTGTAACAGCTGAGGGAAACCCAGCGCTGAATGCCGGAGCTGCGAGCGCACGTTTGTCTGTTGGTTGTGCCTTGGTGTTTTCCTTGAAAGACTGATAGGAACCATATGGCTGTGGAGCAGGATGTTGTCAGGTCAGAAGACCTGTGTGCTAAGCTTAGCTGGCTGCTAGACTGTACCTAGTAACTCTTTCTCATCCCACAGCTGAGTAATTTGACTCTTAACACTTTTAAGCTCTTTTGGGTAGGGGCTGTCGTGCCTTATGCTGTAGCATCACAATTTCTGCTGGCTGTCTCCAGTGTGAATATAAACAAATAATGATAGCAGACAACTCTGCTGGCCTCTTGAGCCTTTATACTCCATTCTCAAATTAAACTGGTTTTCAAAAGCTCTTTGTCAGCAAGATAGGCTTACATGTGTGATCCTCCTTTATAATAAATGTAAAGAGAGTAAAACATGCATGATTTAGGTACTAAAAACAGGTTACATAAACTGAACAGAATGTGGATACTATTAATAGTTAAAAGTCAGTTTTAAAAATTAATTTAGACAGCTTTAATCACAGTAAAGCATGAAAGCAACCAGCTTCTTTTGTTGTTTTTACCCTCAAGTATGTGGTCTGTCAACTGATCTGTGCTGTGTCCTAGTGCATCAGTGTCCAGCCATGTGATTGCCATGTGAAGAGTGTGCAATTGTCATGCAACAGCTGTGGCAGCTCCCAAACCAAGCCTGTGTTGACTCCAGAGGAAACAGAAAATCCAAACTTTGCATGTGCTGTATGAGCTTGCACAAAAATAGCTGGGAGCTATTTCTTGCAGTTCAGACGTGTATCACAATTTGGGAACAGCTGTGGCACACAACACAAGATACATAATTCCTGCTGTACACAAACACCTGTAACCTAGAAATAGAAGAGGTTAGACTACCAATTTTCAGAGCTCAAAGCCTGCCTGATGACAGCACTAATGAAGCTCTTTGGTGTTAAATGCAGCTAGTTTTTATAGCTCTGAAATATTCTCTTCTAAATCCTAGTCTGTTAGTAAAGTGTCCTACAGTTTTTCTTATGAATTGCTTATCCTTTTTTAGAGGGCTAGTTAGGCCAGATGTTGTCCTTCCCCCAAAAGGAGATTATATCATGTGTGATGCTTCTTTATAGCAGAGCACTGATTTTCTGGAGCAGCATCCTCCCATTCACAGTCTGAAAGAGTATTTGACAGCTGCTCAGATAAATGGAATGGTTTTTTAAAGGCTGTTCTGAAAATCAAACTGCTCTTTGTGTGAGTGCCTAAAATGGACATCGGTGCCTAACACTTGGTACCCAAATTAGAGAATTTTTATGTGGTAGTGTTGGGGGTGTGTATTTTTGATGCCAGGCTGATCTGGAGAGATCTCTTCACCATGTCCTGAATTAAAGTGATGGCTACAGATGGGTTACTGGGAGGACTGTGCTGGTTCTACTGAAAGTAGAATACTGCTCAAGAGCCTCGTGGGTTCCCCTACTCATCCCTGAAGAGAAAAACGTCTAACATAGGTGCTGGCTGATATTTAATTCTGCCACATTGCAGACTTTGCAAAAGAATACAGCAGAAATATTTTAAGGGATTTTGTGAGTAAGTGTCTGTTCTGGGCATCCTTCTGACCTAAAAGCTTACTAAATACAAATTACAAAGAATTTGGTCCTTATTTGTTCCTTATTCATATGTTCCTGTCACTGTGGTACTTAACATGTGGGACTTTCTTTAGAAGTATAATAGTTAGCTTACAAGTATTTGATTGTTCTCTTCTAATAACAGGCAGCATGGGTAAGGGGTAAAAGCCAGAAAACCATGTGAAAAAAATAATGAATAAAAAATGAAATAACCAAATTGGAAATTAAGTCTTCTGAATAATTAATAAAAGATTTCTTAAGGCATTCTTCTGATAAATTTAATGCCGTTTTGACTGCTACAAGACATGCTTCATTTCAGTTCTCTGGTGTTCGTTTGAAAATGTGCTCGTGCATGAGGAAATGAAAACATTTTTGAACAGAAGCAAAATTACCATTTTCTTGCATAATTGGAACACAACAAATAATTAAACCTTGACTAAATTGAGTGCAATATTTTGATGATTAGATAACACCACATTATGTCCTGAAGCTGCTGTATTTCGTTTCTGTGCAATCTGTCTTCCTTTCCATAATATTACAACAGTATGTTCTGTCTCTGTAACCTGTACAATATGCCCTCTTTTTCAAATGGTATCTTGAGGTATGATGTCATCAGATCTCATAATTTCATTGCACCCTCTTATTAAATTGATTTGCAGGTGTTTAAATATTTGTGATACGCTGCATAGCCAGCATTTGCAATATTTGCCTTAACCTCATTTGTGGTTTCTTTTTATCATTCCTGTCACCACCACAAGGTAAGATATTGCACCACACAGCCAAAGCTGTGTAAAACACCATTCACTCCTTGACAGCTGGAGTAGTGGGTTTTTTCCACTTCTTCTTTGTACAATTGCATTTATTTTGCTGAATGGTGTGAATGAAAATATTTAAACCATAATTCTACCTTTATATGCTGATTAAAAGTGCTACAAATTTGCAACATGGTTTTAACCAGAAGATGGCATGTTGTTTTCCCTCACTCTTTTTTCTTTCTTACTTGTTAACAACTGCCTTTCTCCTTTTTCTGTTGTTTCAGTTAAAGGATCAAGAAAGTTAAGTCTGCCAACAGATCTTAAGACTGATCTTGGTACGGTAGGCAAAAGCCAACAGCTTTAAACTTCCTTACATTCATTGGCAAAACATTTTACTGACTGATTCATGAGATAACACAATAACCTCAGAGGCTTTGTCTGAAAAGGCTTTCTAAAAACCACCTATTAACCCATACAGTTCTGTTGGCAGCTCTCAGCATTTTGCTTGTTTAATATTCATTTATTTCATGTAGACATATATTGCCAGTCACTACACACTGTGTAATATTTTATTCTGAAAAAGCTCCAGAAGTTTTTACAAGCTAGTTGTTGGTGAACTCTGCCTATAATACCCAATGCATGCGCTGGTCTATTTTGTTTATTTGGTGTACAAGTTGTGCCACAAGAGTGATAAGAGAATCGAACATCTGTATCTTATGGTGTCCTTGAACGTCTGAGAAGTCAGATCAGAAATCACTCATATGTCTCAGTCCTCTCCTTGAGACTTACCTCAGCCAACTGTTAAATACTTAGTTTGCTGTAATCTTTTTTCTCAGTTGTCCTTTGGTATTTCAGTGGAAGTGCATAGTGCGAGCACAAATTTCACCTCAAAGAACCGAAAATGAAAATTCTGTATCTTGAATAGCCTAAACCCGTTTGGAACAGTTCATGCAACAGTGTGCCCACATAAAGGGGATTGCTCCTGGTGTTTGGGTTGGAATGTGTGGTTTGCACAAAAAATTCTTATCATTGTTCTTTAAATATTCTCAGTCTCAAGGAGTTCGTTCTAGTTTTGGTCTCTTGGGAAGTTTCTCGTGTAAGATAACTGAAAAAGCCATGTAGCCATGCCTCATGCCTTAGTGTCCCTTTAGAGATAAAAATTAAATTTGGATCACATCCTTGGATAACACAGCTGAACTTAATTTCTGTCCCTGGGAATTGTGTGCACCTATTAACCAATGTAGCACTTGCTCCCCAAGGCAAAAGTCAGGGCTGTAAATATATCTTTCGCATTATAAATGACTGAGGAACTTGGAAAACTGTCAGTTGCTCCTAGAAAATATTAAGTAAATAAACGTTGAAAAATCATTGGAAAATTCAATCCAAATTGTGCAGGTTTCAGTGTACGAAGTGATTCAGTTGAAATAATTTACTCCATTAACAATGATGTTTGAGAAACTAGGAATGTAGGAATACACCTAAAAAAAATTTGGAGTGAACAGTTGTAATATTCCTAATACTCCAAAAAGGTGGAAGAAGTAGGCAGCTATAGACCTGTAAAATTAATATTTATCACTAAAATAATGGGCAGCTATTAAGAGGGAAGATGAATACTTAGCTGTAGGATAGGACCTAAGGCTAAGCTATATTCTACAGATCGAACTTTTTTGTTATTATTATTAAAAATACATTGTCTTGAAGGACACATAGCGTGAAATAGCTTAAAATCCTGATGCATAACACAAGAAAAACTTAATGTACAAAAGACTGGATTTAGAGGTTTTTAGAAAAGAAAGAAGCGTATCATTGTAACTAGAATTGTTGAGAGCTTTATTGTGTAATATAAAATGTTGCATATCAGAGAAAAAGCTACCTTATCAGCTTTCCTGTAATCATGTTGGGAGCAGGACAATATTGTAAACTTTGCCTAGAATATATTGACAAATTGCAGATAGATTTGTATTTTATAAATCCCAAACAAACACAAAGAAATCCTCAGAAAATCCCAAGGACTGGGGAGCAGGGTAAAAAGCTCCAAAAGTTAAACAAACTCGACCTAAGAAGGCAGGAAGCATGATGATCCGTTTTAAATAGATCAGATATGTAAGGAACTTAGAAGATGAATGGAATGCGTAATCTTGCCTGTAGTTTTTATTTCACAGTAGTCATGTTTGTACCATTCCTTCATTTGCTTGTATTCGTTATTTTTTAATAGGGTAGAACAAGCTAAATATAAACTAAAATAAGCCTAAGAAGGTTTAGTTCAACATCTTAGAGAAACTGGTGGAATGCCATTAATGCTAAAAGCTTCATAAGCATTGACAGGTGTGATCAGATGTCACGAAAGAATCCTGTTTGTTGTTAGTGCTTCAGCAATCAGGTATCCAGTGCTCAGATTACCAAGAAGCTAAGGATGAAGCATGTGGAAGCAGCATTCAATGTATAAACTGGCAGATACTCATGGATAATCAACAGCAGAGGGAGGTTTAGAAAAGAAAAAATAAATGGAGGAAAAAAACCCCAAACTTTCAGCTCTTGTTCATTTCTGACTGTCTTAGAAGGGCAAAATATTCCTGTTAATTATTCTAGCCATTAAAACTGTGCTGAATTATAGATTGCTTAGTTTACAACAGGCTGGGAGAAGCCTCTCTTTCTCAGTATAAAGAGCTACATTTAAAAGAGAGTTCCTGGAAAAGGCTATGACTGCATTTCATTTCCTTCTGCTGCAAAATGTCCTGGCTACACTGTCAGAGCTCTCGGATATTATTTATGCACTGTTGGGCTGTTGCCTGAGATTGTACCCATAGTTTGAATATTCAGGGGCTAACAATAGTTTTTGGCCCACACTTCTTGTAAAGATATTCAGGTCACCACTTTGAAATGATAAAATATTGTCCATGCATCCCACTGGCTCTGGCTCGTAGCTTTTTAGAGAGTGCTGATACATCGCCCACTCTCAGCACCGACTGCAGCTAATTGGGACATACATTAGCATTTGGCAGTTCTGCTCCCTTCCTATGATCTGACTCGTGGAATGTCCTTGCTTTCACTTTGCTTTGAATTGTAAATAGTAGAGGTTAAGTAGAAGTTAAATCTATTTCAGGTGGAGGTGTTGCCAGTACTGAAAATTGCTTGGGGAGTAGTTTGCTATCATTTAGGGGAGTAATGTGTGATCTGATGACTCAGGGTGTTCTTGTTAAACCTTGGCAGGATTTTCGTGGCCTAAAGGTACTTTGGGACTCCACTTTGGTCTTTATAATGACTGATAAAATTGACCTCAGCTTCTTTTTATTTTGATGTGGTGATTATTATCTCTCCTTGCTGAAGCACCTGTCACCTGTGGATGTTGTAGCTCCACACAGCAATGAGTGATGTGGCACATGCGGGCGCACACTGAAACTTCTTGATAGTTTTAGCTACTGCAGGTCACAGTAACCCAATGTTTATTTGAGTTGGCCAGAAGGAAGATGTGGCAATGCTGCTGCATAGACTGTACAGCTTCCGTATTACCCTTCGGAGGCAGCTCTGAATGATAGTAGCTTTATTTTTAAACCTGTTAATGTTTCCCAAAGTTTTCTGAAAAGATCGTCTGCATTTCCTTGCAGTGTTTCACAGAAATGAATTATGGTGATAATCCTAATTTTGTTTAATCTGGTGGTGAGTCTGGGATATATCCAGACACATAGAACTGCTTTGGTATGAGAGTTTTCTAACCTTGCTTGACCAGCCACTTCAAGCATCAGCTTGTATTTTTCTTTTAGGAAATATTTCTGCTCATTTCACTAAAGGCTTTCAAAGTTTCCTGCTGATCACAGGGAGCCAGACAGAAGCTCTAACTAAAGAAGGGGGAAGAGTCAGTAACTGCTGACTTTTTTAGAATTACTTTGAGCAGATGGTTTGACTGGAAGGAATTATGCTATCACCTAGACTTTATTAGTGAAAGAACAAAAGAAAATGCAAATATAAATAGACATCTTTTGTTTCTTCTTGCTAAGCTGTGATCTTCAAAATTTTAATGTATTTTCATATGCTTTCTGCAGATACTTACAAGCAGTGACTGAGTTCTTTGCCAAGTCAAGTTAATGTCTTCCATTTTACACAGCAGTGAAAAAACAGGGAAATTACCACATGAGCTCATTTTTTTCAGGGGTTTGAGAAACATATTCTAATGCAGAGGCCCAAAAGCTTTAATTCTGAAAGTTGGGTTCATAAAACATAACTGTAAGGATCAGATGAAGGACCCGTGGTTAATAGTTCTGTAGTTCATTTTGTGTGAGGTTTGTGGAATCAGTTTGATTTATGTATATTGTAATAGAATTATAATATGAAAATATCCACCTTTTGATGCCTTTGTATTTCAGTGACAGGGAAGCATCGCTTCCTGGATGCTCCCAAGCTTATAAAACAGTATCCAAATGAATGGAACCTCATTTCCATTTTAAGGATGAGCAGTTGGGTTACAGCAATTCTTGCTTTAATTTTTTCAAAGTATTTACAGCAGACATTAGGCACTCATAAAATTTTGAAGCTTTTAATCTGGTTTTGCTTACTACTGCATTGGACAAACTGGTAGATTGTAGTTGGAGCATTCTGTATTGCTTTTTGAGGATCTGGATCTATAATTCAGTTTACAAGGCTAAAGAACATTTCAGAAATTTTGAAATTATATTAGTTGCTTTCCTCCTTGGTATGACATTTGTAGAAAAGGCAATTCAGACATCCAGCTGTACCCATGATTTTCTTTAATTGCTTGGCAAGATACATGGAAAGTTACTTGTATTTTTGCATGATAAGGATTTTAGGGACTGTCTCATGTATATCTCCTTCCAGAAGAGTAGAGTAGCTTTCTGTCCCCTTCTCAGTCTGAAAATATCATTCTGAGTTGTGGAATCATCTGCACTCTGCCTCTAGGTAGAATCACAGGATCAATCAAGGTTGGAGGGGACCTCTAAAGGTTGTTTAGACCCCCATCCTACTCAAAGCGGGTCAGGCTACACCAGGTAAGTCAGGGCAGTGTCCAGTCAAGTCTCACAGCACTTGATCTGCAGTCTGGCAAGTGCCAAATACAGAGGCAGGATTTCGCCCCTCAAGCTGCTGGTTATGCTCTTGCTGAGTTGGCGGAGGATAAGCTTTGTCTTGTCTGCTTCAAGTTTGATTACTATGAAGGTGCAAAACATTGTGAGTTGGACTAAAGTCTTCCACTTTTACAGAAACAGTTTTAAACCTTTAGCCTTTCAGCTATTTCACATCCTGAGGCATGGATTTTGATATTCTATATCGAGGACCCTACTAGACAAAAGTCTCTTAATCTTCTGAAGGTCAGGTGTATGACAGCACCAGCTTCTTCCTTCATTAAGTTTATGGTCAAACATTTTTAAAAGAGAACCTAAATATCTAAAGGATATATTAGCACTCTTCCAGTCCAAATAACCAGAATTAAAAGAAGAAGCAACAGGAGCTGATCAGCAGGATAATTCAATTATTACAGTAGAATACACATGTGCTCTGTGATTGTATTTCAAATGCAGAAAGGGGCTGTGTTCTAACTTCTAATGCTTCCAGATAAGAAAGAAAGCAAAAAAAACCCCAACAAAACAACAAACTGATCTACTTGGGAGCTTCCCAAAAAAGTAGTTAAAAGGAAAGGTAAGTGCCTTAAACTATACAAAAAATATTCTAACTAAAATGATTGTTATGATACAGTTAAATGTCATCACAAAGAAAAAGCAGTGAAATTTGGTAGCTGGAAAAACAAAAGAAGCAGTAAAGATCATTGTACATTTAAGAGTTAGTAGGCAACTGATAGGCTCCAGTATAACAGATATTCGCTGTTTCCAAGTTCTTTGGTTTTACTTCAAGAAGAGTTCCTTACTGAGGACCTCAAAGGTAAGTCATTGTCCACTCCTTTCAAGCACTGCAAACACATACATGGCATGTGCTCTCTGTCCACCTCTCAGGCTGTAACACTTTCCAGCAGTCAGATCCTAGGGGTCTGCATAGATTGATTTACCAGACCTGCCTGGACCCAGAGGTGCTCTGTAGTAACTTGAATCTGATCTGAGCTCTCACACAGACTCTGATCTGCAGGCAAATACTCAAACACAGGACAGATGGTTCTATCACCTTGTTTGGACCTAAAGCAACATCCAAAATCTTACTAACTGACCTGTGTGTAAAAGCAGAAGAATATTTAGAAAATAAATTTTCCATGTATAATTATTTTGACATCAAAGAAAATTAAGTAAGAACTCTAAATCACACGTTATCAACTATAAAATTAGGTTTTACAGCATTAAACCAAGAATGAATTACTACTTGTTTGTTTATTTATTACAAGCATTAAAAGAAGAATGATAATTACTAGCCTGTTTATTTATTACAATAACCTGGTATGAAACCTGTCAAAAATCTACAATGCATAATATTAACAAGTTTGGAAATTTTTTTCTATAATTGATTGCTGCATAAAAATTATATGTAAGCTTAATTATACTGAATACCTTTTTGACCATGTCTGTGCCTTTTTCCGTTGAGTATTTGCAAGCAGATTATTTATTTGTTAGCATCTGTGGAGCTGTGCTAGCTCAATTATTTCAGACATCCTTGACTCTATTTAAAAACAGTGATTTTTTGGAAAAATCATAGAAAGATTCTCTGGAAGAATCCAGTTAAACACATTTGTAGTAATTCTCTTACATTTTGTTCCTTCATTTCAGATGGAAAGGTGGGGTTTTGTTTACAAAGTCTCCAGCTCATATATGTAATGCTTTATTTTTGTCATGTTCAAATTGAAAAAATGTTTCAGGTTCAACTTCTTTGAAGAATTTTTCATTTTTAAAACCAGAGAATTAATGTCATTTTTTTCCATGTTGAAAATGCAGGTGCAATGCTACACTAAGGGGTGCTCAGGACAATTTGGTGATATCTAGGTGATCTTGTGGTCCATCCACTCTGCTTGCATTTTGCAGTGTTGTCTTCCTGTGCAGCTCAGGATTTATCACGTTTCATGCTTATGTTTCAGAATTCAGTCAAGTTTTCTGTCTTGTGTTCTCCTGTTTATTGCACAAAGCATAGTAGCCATTTCTGTTGGGTTATTCTGTGGAGGCACCCTGAGTGCTGTGTGCTTTTTGAGACAGTCCAGTAGTGTGGTGTTATATGATCACTAGAAATTCAGCAGAGGAATCTGAGGAGCAGAGTTAGATCCAAGTAGTCCAAAATTTTCCCACTATTCTGTGGGAGCAAAGCTAGATTTGTTTTTAGGCTTGCACTGCCAGGTTTGGGCTTTCCAGATACAGCAACACAAAGATGATGTTATTACATATGATAATATATTCTTAATGTTTTTCATTTGGAGAGTATTTAGTTCATATTTTTGTTTCATTTTTCATAATTTTAGGCCAAAGTAATAGTTTTAAAAGAGAATCTGTCAGTGATCTGACAATGCACTTAATGTTTTCAGCCACTTCACAGTATTTTCTTTCTCTGACAAATACATCTGTTCACCCTGCTTTCAAAACAAATGGTGATTTTTACTATCAAGTGTATGATAGGATTTTGTTACCACAGGAAGGATACCATCATATTACACAGGCAGTAGGCAGTATGTTACAATAACAGCATATTATAGAGTGGACCTAAATATTCTACCAGCATGCCATTAGGGCAACTCTTCCTTCCTCTTCAAATTGATGAAGACATGAGGGTAAGTGTACATTTTTGCTGGCAGTGCATCTGTATTAACCTCTTCTGCTAGGGCTTACACCTTCTCTCCTGCCTGGCTGACAGAACTGCACCAAGAGAAGATTGTGGTCCTGACTTTGTAAGAGATTTTCTTTTAAGAATTTTAAGGAATGTGTAAAAATTCTGTGGTATCAGTCTGTGTTCTCATTAATGAATGACCACACTATTGCATAAATTTTGGTTATTTACATGCAAACCTGAGACTGTTCTTGGGGCCATTTGTACAGTTTTGAGGTTTCTTTTTTTTCTTAATTCAAATGTGTACCTCTTTGCTCTGTAAAAATAAAGGTTAGTCACCACCATAATTATTACTCAAAATCTAATTTATTGGTAATATGCAAAACTCTCCCAGTGGAAACAGATGGATTTTTCTTCACTTTAACAGTGAAGATTGGATTCTTCAACAATTGTTGGGAAGATTCTCTGGGACTTATTTTTCAGGTTCTTTCTGCTCCATATTAAAGCATCTCTCTGGTTCTCTTGTCTTCTCTTTTATTGATTACTTCTTTACAACTTAAGGTGATATTATAACGCTTCTAATTATGGATATTTATATTCCTTTGTCTCAGCCTCTCTCACATCACTAATAAGAAGGTTTTCAGCTAGTTTTTCCCTTTGTTAGAATTGAAAGAATTGGTTGCTTATATTCCTTTCTGAGTTCTTGTGTCTAGTGTAGAAAATTGCTAGGCAGTAACTGCAAATGAGTGCTTCTTTCTTACTGGCACTTTCACTACATTTGGTTTCAACAAGTGTTCATCTTTTTACTGGTAAATTGTTGGTTTCTTTTGCTTTTTTGCAGAGGTCACCACGTAGTTTAAAAGTTTTGTGTTTGTAATCAGGCAGGTTGTGTGACATATACATGCTACTGTGTGTAAACTAAAATCAGCATGTGTACATAGAATGTTCTCCCTGTGCAACATGCCTCAAAAAAACTTGGCTTAATTTGAGGCCGCCCTGCAGGTTTGCTGCTGTCATGTTGCACATCACATCTCTCAGTAGTTTCATGAGGTTCACAGTAACTAATGTTACTTCTTCAGTTCCTCTTGATCTCATCATCCCGCTGGTATTTTGTGTGATGCTCTAGCCTTACATCCAGCACAGTTCTCTTCCTTTTTTTTAAGCAGTTTGTGGGGTGCACATGGCACTGAATGGTGTTACTGTTTAGTAATGAGGACAGATAAAGCTTTTTTAATTCATATGGGTAAGCATTTTTAATTCCATTGGCCCAGAAAAAGGCAAACAACCATGAACTGCACTGTAGAAGCAGCACATGGAGAACATTATAGAATTTTGTCATGAACTTCTCTTTTATATATTTTAATGCATCATATATACAATAATGGCTTTATTAAACCAATAGAATTAAATTAGTATTAAGTGGACTAAAGGGTAATTGCCTATGATTGCTTCCAATGGCTTGCATGAGTCCTAAATTTTTTAATGAATGATCAGAATAGCTACAAACTGAGCACTGGCCACTTAGTTCACTATCCACAGGGAGCAGGAAAGGCTGCTCCCCTGGCATAGTGGGATGGCTCTTACTCAGTTTGGAGACTGCTTCAAAGATAAGCTCCACTAAACCCTGATGCCTGAATATATTGCATTAGTGTGGTACTGGCTGAAGGGATCCAGGAGCACTGGACAAGATAGTGGTAATTCCCTTTGCCTCATGGGCAGCAGCACCATGGGAAGGGGTAGGAGGTGATGGCAAATGCAGTGGTAGAAAAGAGAAAGGGGTATTTTGTGCAGTGTTTTCTTCAGCAGCAACTCTTCTTTGCCTCCTCCAGAAGATGAGTGAGGAGCTGTTGCACTATTGCGTCAGTAGCACAGAGCAATCTGTGCATTGCTGCTTAAGTACCAATATTAATGTCCCTAATATCAACTAGTGGTCCATATCAATTAATATTTCCGAGCTGAGAAAAGCCCCAATGACATGTGACAAAAGCAGTAATCCAGCAAGGACAAAAGTTAAAATGTTGCTTTTCCTTACAAATCAAACAAAGCTGGGAAAAAGCCGTGGTTTTGCAGCCTCCTGTACATGTTCTTTGGGGTGATTGGGAGACATCTGTCATGGCAAAGGAGAATCAGTTGACTCAGGCCTCAGAGGGATAGCAAATCATTGCAGTCATTCTGACAGAGGCTGAGAGCTTGAACATTCTCATTCTCCCTTAGAAAGTACACTGCAGAAAAGTAGTACTGTTTTTTCTTGCCACTTTTCTTGCACACTTTATCTTTTTTCAGACGATGCAGTAAGGAACCCTTTCTTAAACAGTACATAACCTTTCTTTAGAGATGTTTTGTATCACAGCTTATAGCATAAAAAAAGGTGAGAAATTAATTTCTAAATACACACATAAAATTTTCTCGTATATTTGAGTGGTCTTTGTCTGCTGGATTCTTTTCAGTTTCTCCACAAAAAAATATTGTAGTCATGTTTCTTATAATTATCTTACTCTTTGTACAATGCCTGGGATTTTACTAGGGCTTGAAGACCTGCACTGCTTCTTGTATACACTTTAAAAAGTTATATCTAATCAGAGGAACAGAACTGTGTGAAAATACAGACAAGTTTGTAGCTGATCACTAAAATCCCTCTTCTGCTCATTCTTGTAGCACCCACTAACATTTCACCAACTACAGTACTTGTAGGGATATCCCTACAGCTTCTGGGATGAGGCCTGCCCGAGTTTTTTTTTTCTTCCCAGGAACTGGCTTTGCTTATTCACACAGGCATTGTTAAAACAGCTAAAGGGATTTAGGTGCCCAGATCCTAATGACTATTTAATGTGAGCCTTTGAAGGTAACTGAGACAAGCCAGCATACTAAGAGAAACACAACAGCATTTCTCTTAAAGTGTGGCATAGTGAGCAGGGGTTTGGATGTATTGTGGCCATTCTGTACAATGCTCAGGGGAGAGGACTCAGGAATGTTGTTGATGTTTCTATAGAATATGATTTTTTTTCACTCTGTTATGTTCCTCATCACTTCCTAGGATTCCCCCTGGAGATAATTAGATATGCTGAAACACCTTCCCACAAACTGAATTTTGAAGAAAGGAAGCAGCTGGATGAGGATGTGTCTGTTGCTGAGGTTGAACAGTCAGCCTGTGTCCTTGAACAAAGCCCCCGATCTCAAAGGACTTTCTGCTGAAATATGTGAACAGTTACAGCAAATTTTGGGAAATTTCCTAACTAAAAATGGAATGAGTCATCCACATCAGTTTTATATCTGCTGTTAGCTCAGTTAATAGCCATGTATTAGGGAAAAATGATAAGAATCATGGAAGCTGTGTCTCCTACAGAGCTATTTTGTTACGCAGTACAGATACTAAATTGCTTTCTAATCTATAGTTCTGAACATTTTTTCCACTTTTGTTCTTTAAGACTGAACTGTTTCCACATGGAAGGGACATGACTTGCACATTTGAAGACTACATGTACCACACTATACACTGTATTCAGTACAGGACCTGAATGTAGAGTGAATATAGAAATAGCTTTTCATAATGTACAGTGGTGCTATCATGGCATGGTAACCAAGAAATAAATTTATCTTAGTACAGGAACATTCATCTTTTCCTTGGATACAATACAAATCAAAGAGAGTTGACTGAATATGATATTTACATACAGAATGTTAAAGATTAAGATAATTCTGAGATATAAATAACCTGACATTTAAAATTAAGGCAGAAACTCCAATATTGTCCCTACCTATAGTATTGAGCTTTTACAGTTTTGGGTAATATATTCGGTGTGCTTGCATGAATCTCAACTTTGGTTTTGCTTATTACCTGCTGTTTACTTAAAATAATCTGCTGACCAAAATCAATTCAGTTATACCTGGGTGTGTATCCTTTCATATTTTGAAGGGAAAATTGTGTTCAGTAATTCTTGTCATGTTGTGTTGCCTAGCATGAGAGGAAGAAAAATATCACGTGGATGTTTTACAGTCCAGTCCAGTTCTGAACTCTGATCCAAGCTCTGATTGGTGGATGTTGTGGCTTAAAGACCTGTTGACAAAGAACAGACTAATGTAATAAGAGTTTGAAGCAGACATGTTTTGTTTCCCACCCCATTAGACAGCAACATGTGCTGTGCTGATTGACCATAGCCTCTAGCAGGGGTCCAGTGACTTAGCCTCATGCCTGTAGATCTATAGCAGACAAATCAATTGTTCAGCAGTCACTTTCCTTAGAAGTATAATAAATCTATGTGGTATCTAAAGAATAAAATACTTAGCAATATTATGGCTATTTTTGTAATTATCTCAAATGGTAGCCTGTTTCATGCAACTTTGGGTCAGGCAGGGAAGAAATCTAGCTCTGAATTCTATCCTGTAGTAAATTATACTTGCACTTCTTACAACAGCAAAAAGGAAAGAAAACTTCAAATTGACTTGGTATCTCTTAGGAGACATAATGTCAGGGGTGACAGTGTTACCAGCAGTACCTTGGTAATTGCCTGTGTGCATAGGTCAGCAAAATGCTGTGGGACCTGCAGCTCTAAGAACACGAACCAGTTCTGTGGCCCTTGGGTTTTTTTCAAACTATACCTTAAAAATATGGTGAGTTATTTTTTGCATACCCGTGATACGTTGGTAAAACAAATAAGAGTTATTCTCAGAAGATTTGATATAACCCATTCTCAAGTATCAGAACATACATCTCTCCTCCATTCTGAATCTTGGGAGCTGACACTTTACTAGCACTTGTTGCATTCACTTTCCAGATCACGTGAATGGTCACTGTACAAGCCCAACATCCCAGAGCTGCAGTTCAGGCAAACGACTTTCCAGTGCGGATGTGTCGAGAGCAAACCGCCGAGGGCCCGGCAGGCCCCCCTTCAGGAAAGCCCAGTCTGCAGCCTGCATGGAGATTTCTCTCCCAGTCACCACAGAAGGTGGGTGGCAATGACTGTTCTGCCAGGTATTTGTGAATTTTTCACCAGGTGTGAAAGGGAATGAGTTCAGCAGGATCCTTGTCCCGGTCATTGCCTGAGCTAACTAATGTTTTAAACTGTGATAGGCAATCAGCAACACCATGACCCTAATGCTCTTTTTTGTGAGGAGCATTTGTATCCTAACCTGCCCACCTGCAGAGGTGTCTGCATCACAGTTACAGCTGGAACCAGCACTCCCTAATTTCCACAATTGCTAATGAAGACAGAGAAAGGGGAATTATATCACTCAGATTGTCTACTTTTATATTTTTAAATGCAAATTGTTGCAAATAGCTTTGTTATTCGTGGCACATGGCTAGATTTGACATTTTTTAATCTTTATGGTAACACAAAATAGCAAATTTTTTCCTCTACATCAATGACTGATTATGAACATAACATAACCCTTTCATATGGCTCTCTTTATGTGCTACACAAACATGGTAAGTAACACTGTCATATAATGGCTCTAGCAGAAAATACACCACTGCCACAGTAGTTTCTTTTGCTGTGTGGTTTTCTTCATCCTATGTAATACCAAACTCTTCTGGAATTCTTGTATGCAGATACTGCTGCAATATCAGCACTACTTGTACCTGCCAAGGCCACAGTATTGTCTAATCTACTTCTCTGCTGCTTTTCTTCTTCCCTCCCATCCTCCCAGAGTAAATAGGGTCACTGGCAGGCAGAACCCACAGCCCCCTAAGGCCCCACTGGCTCTTGTGTACAAAACATTTAGTAATGCAGTGATACTTTCGATGGCATGATGTTGCTTTCAGCATACATGTATCATGAAAGAGTCACTTTACATCATTCATCACTATTTATAATACCCATCAAGTTTAATATAAAAGTATATCTCTTTTAGAGGTAATCATCTAACTTCCTTTCAGGCTTGAGAAGTTAATTAAACTGACATAAAAAAACTCCTATTTAAAAGTATCACTTAAATAGTATTCAAACTTTCAGTAAAGTCAGTGAAAAAACTTGCAAGAGCAAGCCAGACAATCTCCAGAGTCATTTATATCAGCATGCAATGTGATGGGATGGAACATGGTCTGAGTTTGTCCTTGGGTGTGTGGATTTGTGTACAAGTCACCTTTCAGCAGGTCTGTTGACTAAAATAAGTTTCTGATTATCTGTATTCTCTCAGTAAAGCAAAGCCTTCTGTTCAGCTTGTCTAAACTATTTTTCAGTTGGTGGTATTAGTCTTTTGAGTTCTAGCTCTACTGCCTGATCTGCCTAGAATGACTGGCATTCCACTGTTCTTCATGTATCTTGAATTTCTAGACACAGTTTTGTCAAGTGGTTCGATGTATTTCTAAAGGTTTTTCTACTAAAGAATGTGGTGGAAGGTGGTATGATCCTTGAAAGATTCTTAGTCTAGGTGAGGGAGAAAGAAGAAGAGAAGTTAAAAGGTTTGAGAAAGAATATGCTGAGAATAAGAATGCTCTCTCTAATGTGAAACTGGCTCTGTTCAAAACCTTCTGGTTGAGTTGTTCCAAAATAAAATGAAAAAATTCCCCTTTCTGCTAAGAATTTATTGGCTACTTAGGAGCATATGCTCCAGCAATCAATAGATGTATTCCCAAGAAATTATTTCATTTCTTTTTATAGTCTCATGAGGTGAGTCAAGATACCTATTTTATGTCCTTTCTAGAAAGGTAGCATTTCAGGTTAGAATTTGGAAGGATTTTATTATTCTACCAGAGTAGAATTTTGATTAGAGTTTGCTATCTCAGTCCTCTTTAGGACTTCTTATACATTAAAAAAAAAAAAAAAAAAAGCCTTTGTGTGGGGGTAAATGGTTCTTACCTTTTTTAAGCCTGTCTCCAAGGCACTGATAATACTTGGAGATTTTTTTTAATAATGCTTCCAGTTCCTGCTCTTTACAACCTCTTCTATATGATCTGATTAAAAAGATAATATATTTTGGTAAGTAATCATAAGACATTTGTTAGAATAATAAATGAATCTTCTCCTGTTGCATTGGATTTCAAAATCTACTTATTTAAATCTGACCTTCTGGTACAATAGGAAGTGTATTTCCAGCATTTTTATCAAGTCTATTTTCAAGAAACTTTCACACAATAAATTCTTCTGACTTCGTTCCAGTGAGCTGATTGTCAAGATTTTGCTGACTCTCACCTCTTTACTTCTGCAGAAGGATTCCTGATATAGACAAACATTTTTGAAGAATGTTTTTGCAATGATGAATCATAGGAAGGAAATGGGGGGAAGGGGGAGGGTAGTTGTCTTGTTTTCTGCTGGTTGAAATATTGCAGACTGCTCAGATTCATACAGTGCTGATATTTCTTCCACATTCATAGAAGAATAATTCAAAAGCCAGGTATGGCAGTGGCAGAGGAGTGGTGCATCATTACTGTTACTGCCTAAACCTATGTTTTTCTCAGTGTCCTCATCATCCTCTTTGATGCGTTTTGAAATGTTACATGTTGTCTCAGTATCTTCTGCATTCAGAAATGCACTACTCTCATGGCTGTAGTAAAAAATTCTGTAGTTCCTCAGTATTCTCTGTCTAATTTTAGCAAGAAATTAGAACCTTGCAAATTCTCAATGGCATATTATTATTTATAAGGAAGAGATTTTTTTTATGGTGAGGGTGGTGAAACACTGGAACACACTGCCTACAGAGGTGGTGGATGCCCCATCCCTGGAAACATTCGAGGTCAGATTGGACAGGGTTCTGAGCAACCAGACCTAGTGGAAGCTGTCCCTGTTTGTTGCAGGTGGGTTGGAACTAGATGACCTGTAAGGGTTCCTTCCAGCCCAAACTACTCTATGATTCCATGATTGTTGATTCTAAACAATCTTGTTTGCACATACATTTGACTAAGCAGCATGTTTCTTGAAATAATAGAAGAATTTATTGGCATTGTAAACAAACCCAAATACAGGAAATTC
Organism: Corvus cornix cornix; assembly: GCF_000738735.6. Taxonomy (NCBI): domain Eukaryota; kingdom Metazoa; phylum Chordata; class Aves; order Passeriformes; family Corvidae; genus Corvus; species Corvus cornix. The sequence continues at coordinate 21,468,137 of NC_046332.1, read as the reverse complement.
CATTGCTGAACTTCTAAATTCTAAACTTCAAGTCCCTTTTGACAATAAGTTTTTCAGATTTCAGGAGTTAGTGATTATATTTTTTTGATGAGGCTTTTCTTGCACAGAGTATAAACTAAATTTTTTATTATCAAGTTAACATTGTGCTCTTAAATATCAACAGTAATAAAAAAGACATATGAATGCAAATTATTCCTAGCCAATAAAATCCTTACAGAGATTCTGACCCACAATAACAATCTGTAGAATGGGAACGTGTTTTGTCTCCAAGCTTAGTGGATTTCTTTGCAGGCTGTAGCCATTTGCACTGCTCATGTTTCAGTCTGTTCCAGCTCTGGGCTCTGACTTGCACCCAATTTTTCTGCAGGTCCTCACAGAAACACTGAAATAGGGATTAAATTTTTGTTTAGCTTCCTGGGGAAAATGTGTGGCTCAACTGATTTGCCTTCTGTACTGTGGCACAGATCCAAAATAGTCCATCTCAGCCTAAGAGCTTTAAACTTGCAGAGATGCCAATCTGATCAAGAATTGCAGTGTAGATCAATAGACCCCAAACATCTGCCTCTTTTCTGCACAGGAAAACAAAATACGTATTTTGGTTGAGTTTTCAATTGTAATTTTAGATTAAAGAAAACAGTGAATTAAAGAAAACAGAGGCAATAAAGAATAAAAATAAAATTGGTGTGGGAGGGAGCTCAGTGTGGCTGTACTTGTGTAGCTGGTGGGTACATGGATGCGTGCACAGATACACGTGCTGGCACACATTTCTCCTTGCTTTATGTGTTAAGTCTTTCAGATTTCTTACTTCTTGGTTATTGGTTGTTTTGGGTTTTTTTCAAACACTGCTTTTTCAAGCCATTTTACATTCTCAAAATGTTTTTCTCTGGCTTGTGCTGGCTGACTCTGCCATTTTTTTTCTCATTGTCTGTATCCACGTAGAAATCCGGGCATTCTGCATGGATATGTCCACGTGTGGTTCCATCATACATCGTGGGAAGAAAGTAAAGACAGAGTGGAGCTTTTCCTTTGAAATGTTGTGTTTGGGAATTTATTTTCTTCCAGCAACAGCCATAGAAAACTGTCTTTTTTATTATTCTTTTTATTCCCCATTATGTAGTCTCTAATTAGTCCAGCCTAATTACCTTTTTCTAGAAAGGCCATTTACATCTTGGTGCTACAAAATTGCCTCTAAACAAGGAATCCTAGCAAGGTTTTGCTGTGCATTGTAATTTTCTAGTAAAGCTAAGAACAAAGTCTTTGAATTTGCTGTAGTTTTCCTTGAAAACAATTCCGTTTCAGCATTTAGCTTTTGGATTAACTCTTTTGATTATACATAGTTAAAATTTGATACAGATCACTTGAATTGAAATATCACTGTGAGATGGCAGAACGAACCACTCAAGTATTTAGTTATTATTTTTAATAACCTTATAAAAATTCTATGGCAAGTGCAACACAATTTGCATTTTAACTGATCCAGCATACTTTTATGCTTGAAGTTTTTCTTTTGTGTCTGTATATGCATAGAATGACTACAGTTGTTTGGGGAAAAGTTGTTCTCTCGTTTGCATGATTTTGTCCAATTTGTTTTGGGAAATGCACAGTATTTAGTATATACTATATACTTTAAACTTCTTTTATTCATCAAAAGTATTTGTGAAAATTACCATAAAAAAAAAAAGCCTTCTAGGTAGTCAGTTTGAGACTTGCAGATTTTTTTCTGCTGGTGGATTTTGGATTTGATGCTGATTTTTTTGAGGCTTTTGGGTTGTTTTTTATATTTAGCAAATTTTACAGTAATTTTCTATGTGTGTATGTTAGCCTGTTACTTTGTTTTGTTGTTTATATAACAAGGTTTCCAAAGCCTTTGGATTGATCTGTACCTTCTTCAGTATTAAAATGTGTGTGAAACCATAGAGAAGGGCTGACATTTGCTTTTTTAAGTCCAGTGTGGTGTAGCTGGGGTCTTGAAACATGATACTGAGTAGTTATCTTAGAAAAAAGGCCACTGCCTGAGGAAGCAGACTCACCTGGTGTCATGCTGAGCATTGCAGTGTTTGCTGTGCAGCTTTTATAAAATTTGTATCATTTTTCCCTTGTTAGTTACTACTGTGCTGTTAGCTGTCTCCAGCAGCACTGTATCCATAACAAATTGGATTTTTTTGCACTGGATGAGTAAATGTGACCGTGAGGTTTCCTTCCCATGTGGCAAGGTGGGGGTAGAAGAGGGAGGTTTCTGTTTTTATCACTGGCTCCTTTTTTCTTGGGTCTGTTGGGTCTGAAGCCCACATGTGGATGTGAGGTAAGTAATGATGGCCTAGAAGATGGTTGGTCTGGTTTTTAAGGCAGTGCTTCCTAGGCTTCCAAGGAAACAGAAAAAGAACCTGGTTGCTTGATCTAGAAAAATGTTGGGGAAAAAGGCACAAAATTACTCAAAGGCATGGCAGTGTACTGCAGAGAGGAAGGGAATAGTCAGCTGTATGCGTCTCTTGAGAGAAGGACAGGACATAAATTACTAAGGCAGAAGCCTGACTTAAGGAAGACAGTTGGGGATTCATTTTGATCACAAGGGTAGTTAACTGCAGAAATTAATTCTCTGAGGAGGTTATTGCTTCTCTGGCAGGTTTTCAGAACAGCTCATGTTCTCCAGTGCATTCCCTTTGCCAATACTCTCCATGTTGCAGAGTGGATCATTTCTGGTAATCTTCCTTGCCCAAGCAGCCAAGCCAGACTGACCTGATCCCCTGAGCATGGCACAGCAGGTCTGGGGCCATGCTTCATGAGGCCCCTGAGTGCCATGGCTTTTCACAGCTGGACTTTCATAGCAGATGGAAAAGCCCTTGGCTTGATTTTTTTTTTTTCTTTTTATTTATTTCTCAGGGAGGGGATTATGGTGTTGCTTCTTCCTGTAAATCATTTCAATTTTGATAGTGTTTGAAGTTACTTTGCCATCAGTGTAACTGGTAAGACTTGTATAATAGGAAAAAACTTAAGAGATGCTGTGGTAAAGCACAGTCCCCACTAACTGTTCAGTTTGTCACTATATTTCTTGTCTGTGCAGAGGAACAGATAAAAATGTCGGCCAGAAGACTTGTTCTATATCTAGAAAGTGTTTTTCTTACTGCAGAAAGCTTTATTCAAATAAAAAAAGCAACTATTAGGAAGCTGAAATTATTTTTTCCTGTTAAGGAAAATCACAGCACTTCTGAACTCATGGGCGCTGTAATCTCACAGATTTCTGAACAGCAAATTCTGCATGGCTGTAATAAAACATTTGGCAGCAAAAAAAGGCAGATATTCCAAGGAAGGATATTCTAGTGTCTTCTGTAAGGTTTTCATATACCTTTAAAAGTATTCAGTTTGAACACTGAACTATAAGATCCTTAGTTTATCCTTGGGGGAATATAATTGTTTCCAGAAGTGACTTATCCATAGTGTTAAGGTCTTTTTCAGTTATGATGGAGGTGAGGGTGTTCTTGTTCACTACTCTAGGTAAAATAAAAAACTTCTCTCTTCTGCTTCCTTTTAGAAAGGAGATGTGGAGATACTTTAAAGGTGAGCAAGGGTCAAAGGTCGGTCTGGTTGTGATACAGATGCCCCAGAAATAATGGCAACTGGTCCTGGGAGTAAGGGGACAATTCAGTCCACCTACCTCAATCCATCTCCATAGGATGAAGTGGGAGAGCGCTTCTGAGAGTCAATGTCTTAAGCAAATAGCTGGGGCCTGCCTCTTGCCCAGGAGGTCTGCTAGGGGACATGCACAAGGAGTAGGTTGTTACTGCAAGAGGGAGCCCAGTTTCTGGATCATCAGTGGGGTTCAAGTTCCCTAGAACACATTAGTATTTTGTATTAGGTCCACAGTAGATAAAAAATAGGACCAGAAGGGTCAGAAACCTGCAGGAGGCAGGGATGGATGGGTGGATGGATGGATGGGTGGATGGGTGGATGGATGGATGGGTGGGTCGGTCCTCTTGGGCTGATCTGTATCCCAGCCCTCAGTTTTCTGCTGAGCTCTACAGTCACTAGGCTGCACAAAGCCAGAGTTGCTGTCATCATTTAGAGTGAATCATAATCTTTATCAGAGATAACCACTGGTTTCTCTCAGAGGTTTAAATGGAGCTCAAGTGTGTGTCTGCCTAAATCTGGTTACAACAGAGCTTGCAATGTTCTATGTCCCTGGAAAAAGGAGTGGGAGGAGGTTGTTGAAGAAGTGAAGTGCCTTGTGAAAGAGCATGTCTGATGGCTAGGAAAGGAAAGAAGAAATGGAAGAAGAGCCTTGCATAGATGCATGTGAGCTGCTGGTGCCTGAATTCCAACTCTGTTGTGCTAGATACAGTTCATGTTTGGTTTTTCCTTGGAGTACATTTTCTGTTAGGTTCTGCTAGGATCAACTTGATTTCTTATGAGAATCTGCAAGTTTTCCTTGTTTTTAAAACAACCAACTCAATGAAAATTTTGTTGTTCTTACAGTCACTGAATGTCTAGTCAGTTTTAATTTAAATGATGATTTGATACCAGGTGAAGCTAATTTCACGCTGTACTTTAGGCATGTTGAATTTGAGGGTAAGTTATGCACTGCATACTCAAATTCAGCATTTTTTCCTTGCTAGCCTTAACTTCATATCAACACAAAGTGTTTTGCTACAGGCATGGTCACTTCCCTTGGCCTACCTCTTCCACTCCCCATGCTCCTGGAGGCCCAGATTTTGTGGCTCTCTGAACTTTCATCCCAATGGCAGCCTGGGGAGGAGGCTGAAGTCCTCAGCACCTTGGGTGGCCCAGGTGAGAAAGGTGTGGAGGCAGAGATGTTGCTGTGCCACAGCTTCATCATCTTCCATGATGCCTTTTGTCTCCACCTTTTCCTTGGGTACTTCCATGTATATAAGTTATACAAGTTATTATTTCCTGAACTGTCAATGTTATGAAAGATGCTTCAGCAGAATGGATAGTTCAGGTTGGGGTTTTAAGTTCTAGAGAATTGTGATGTCTTTGATTAAAAAACATATGTCCAAGCTTATAAACTATGTCCCAATTGAGCTCTTAGTGATGTTAATGTGAAGACAGTTTGCTTGTGTAAGTCAAGGGAAGTGATTCATACATTAAATATGGAAGTTTGATAGATTCTTACTGCAAAGATCTTTTGCATTTTTATAGAAATAATTTCTACTTCCTTTTCAACATGAAGAATGGTTCTGCCCTGACAGTTCCCTTCTGTTTTTAAAACTTGCTGAACTACAGCATAAGCCTGAACTTTACTGTATTCCAGAAAGATCAAAGTAAAGGTCCAGGTCTGCTGCCTTGAATCTGTTTCCTCTTTCAAGCCTTTGTTTGCCATCATTTCCATCAGTCTTGTATCAGTGGGAATTCCATGAAACCTTTCAGGTTACAGTGCCTTAATTGTAGCAATTTCAGGCCAATACATTTCAGAACTTTCTCCAGGGAGGGTCAAGCCTCCCACAGCTGTGAGCTCCATGAGAGCACAGACACAGCCAGCATGGTTGGAGTGCTCTGCAAGCTGCATATCCACAGCATTTTTTTAGGGAAACTTACTTAACTCGTTCTGGTAGGAAATCATTCACAGTAAAATTCCAGGTTATTAGCACATTATTCGTGCTTAAGACAACTTCTGCTGCTTTCCTGTGAATTGCTGTCTGTGGAATGCAGCTTTAGAGTGGTGCTATTAAAATGTTGGTTTTATTGCCCAGCAAATGTGCAGTGTTCCTAAATGTGTGTTACTTCCTGCCCTTTTCTCCTCTCTGTTGCTGAAGCGTTGCCATCAGTGCCGTGGTTTGGTCTCTGTGTCTCTGTGATGTTACTGTGCACAAATTCATGTTGGAAGTATAATTCCTTTACTGTATGTTTCCACTGACATTCAGAGCTCTGCATGCTTTCCTGACTACATAATTTTGAAAGTGACAGATTTGTCTTAAAATTTAAGATGATGGTCTCAAACTGGCAAATGTTTTAAATAGTTCCATTGGCTTCTGTTAGGTTTGGTGTTTGGGATTAAAACTTTTAGAGTTCTTCAAGTGAGGAGAATATAAACCATTCAGCTTTTCTTTTTTTTCAGAATCTATCGATTTCCGTGTCAAAAAGGTCAACTTTTGTATCTATTTCATAAGCAGATCAATTACTCATTACTTTAAAACCAGGAAAGGACCTATAAATAGCATCCAAGACACTGACAATCAATTGCAAAACTCTACAGTAATGAATGTAAATATTTGCAATGAAAATGATCTTTGTCACTGGTAGGTTTAGGGTTTTTTTTATTGCTCATAACAAGTGACACTTCTATTTTCCTGATTCCTAACTTCCTAAAGAAAATCACTTTATGCTTCTGTGTTAGTCCTAATTTCACTGTTTTATAAAAATCCCAGTAATAATTTCCTGGCAGATGCAATAGATGAGGATGTGTTCCCCTTACAAAACTTTTGCTGAAGCTGAGAATAGACAAGTCAGAACATTCCCTGAACATGGCATACATGTGGGGTTTTTTTTTAATTCCATGGGAAAGTGAGGCAATTCTGGTTTTATTTCTGCTAAGTAAAAGGAAGTTAAAAGAAAAAAAAAAATCTCTGCAGTCTCTGCTCTGTACAGGTGGCAATTGAAACACATGGAATCATTTAATCAAATTATCTTTTAAATTCTCAGAAAACCCCCAAACCCTAAATTAAATCTTCCCCTAGACACCAGTGCACTGCAGCAGGACACTCTGTCAGGCAAGGAAGGGGCTGGGACAACTGCTCAGGGCTGCTTTTGTATAAATGTCATGATGATGTTTGGCTCAGTTGTTCCTGTCCTTTTGCAATGCTTGTGCCTTTATGGCAATGGGCTGCATTCCCAGAGCTCCAGCACTTACATGGAGTCAGAACATCCTCACACGATGAGCAGCAGTGCACTGCTCACACACAGATGGACAAAGGGAAGGCTCAAAAGCACCAGCTTCCTTTTTAACCTGTGTGTGCACTGAAGTGTCCTGTGTGTTTTTATGTGAGGTGGGAAGCAAGTTAGAGGGGGTTTGGTTGCTTTTAAGTCATAAAGCTTCTGTTTGTATGCTGCTTGCTCATCACTCAAATTTAACAACCAGTCCAGTGTCACAAAGGAAGTTGGTTCCTGAGTTTCCACCTGCAGCTCATTAACCCAGACCGTGTATAGGATGGTGCTGAATGAAAACCTTTTGAAGAAAGCAGGGCTACTCTTAGGATGGCAGTGGTGTTTATTTTGTGTGGCCTTAACTCATGGAATGCAGCTTTTTGAAATGCACTGGCTGCAGGTCATAATGCTCAGAGCTGTTCATCATCCAACCCAGCATCTCCCAAATTAGTCACTAGTTAGCTCTCAGGGGCCACTGGAGCCTTCTGATGGCGCTCTCGGCTGCCAGCTGCAGAAACAGCCTGGAGACCTATATAGGAGAAAAGAAGAGCCAAGAAATCCAGATGTGTGAGAGGAAGAAGGAAAAGGACGTGGCAGTCTGAGGGCCTGTGTGGGAGCTAATGGATCCTGGGAGTTGGATATGTGCCTCTCAGAGAAAAGGGAGTACTGGGCTTCCTCAAAGCAGGAGGCAGTTTAGAGACAGGAGCACATTTATGAGACAGTGCCATGGAGCAGGATGTTCTCCAAAGGAGGAGAAGATGGAAATTTTTGAGGAGCTTTTCACAGGTGAATGTCCTGTCACCTGAAGCACAGCATCCAAATCAACTTTGACCTATGTTACAAGGAAGTGGTCCTAGTTCACACACAGAAAGATGTAGCTGACATTCTTTCTACACCCATCATGCAGAGCGAGAAAAGGAAAATACAACAGAAAACCTGGAATATGGTGGTTGGGTTAAGGACTGCAACAGACTGGCAGGTCAACTTTGAGAAGACAGGATGCCATTTTAAGACATAGCAATCATACTAGCAAAGGATTTGGCAAGTTTTTTAAATTTCCTAAGGAAGGTGCTTTTGTGTTTCTCCAGGATACAGTGGAGTGCTTTCTAGATAAAGAATTTGGGGTAGAAGCTCTTTGAGAAAGGAGTCCCAGGGAACAAGACTTAACTAAATTTTATCCTGAAATCTAGGAAGAGGAGAGATTTCTACCTTGCTCTAGAGCTAGCCAATAAAGTCACATAGCAATTGCAGACTTTGCTGTTCAGATATGTTTAATGACATCAAGTTTTGGCATATGTCTTGCTGATCTTTAGAATTTTTGTTTGAGTAGTGTATTTAATAGAAAATGGCACAGTATGTTCCCAGAAGTGTCCTAAAGATTATATCTGTTAGTGTCAGTTTTTCAGAGATGTATTAGTTAACTGTACTGCACAGGAGTGAGGAACATTTCTTGTTAATTTAGGGAGGGAGAAAGCTTTGATGACACATGCAAATGGCACATCATGTATTTTAAGTTCTGTGTATGGCGCCTACACTAACTGCATTTGTCCTTTCAACATCTTTCTTAGCTTGAGCACCACCATATTTGAATTTTATGTGACTGTGATATTAATACACCTGTTAAAGAGAAGATTAATTACATAATAGCATTTTTATTAAAGATTAGGTACCCTTTGGGAGAAAAAAAAAATGTGTATATATATATATATATATATATGGAGCCCTGATGATCTCTGCCTTGAAATTACTGTCTTCCTTTCTTTACCTGGCAGCTGTCAGTGCTTAGGAAGGAGCTGGGCCAACTAGTTCCCTGCAGGAGGAGTACAAAGTGCTTGGGGTTACGGGAGACACTAATTCTCAAGGTATCAGCAGCTGTGTTTGTAGATGTGCCAACAGTCCCAATTTGTGCAGCTACATGGAGCAGTGCTGAGACAGAGCTAGAGAGCTACAACAGTGCCTACATGAAAGTGGAAATGGGGCGAGGGCCGTGCTCGGAAGTTCAAGTAGATATAAGCTACTTTCTGTGAGAGCAGAACTGAAGTGCCAGGGATGGCTGTCCTGTGAAACTCCTCTTTTGACAAGTTGCAGAAGCCCTCAAATGACAGAAGGTGGCCTAGGTGTGAAAGAGCAGCAGGAGAATCTGCCCCATCCCTGTGTGCCAACACTTAAGGCAGCACACACGCCACTTGGTGTGGTTCCAGCAGTGCTTTGCCCTGGTACTCTCCAGTCTTCCCCAGGGAGCTGCAGTGTAGGGATGACTTTGCACTGAGGCATCTGGGCAGGGGAACACAATGCTGCAGTTTGTTGTCTGAGGAAGAGATTCACTGGCAAAGCTGCTGCGCTGGTGGACACAGGAACCTTGTATACAGCGTGAGGATTAGCTCAGTTTTAAGCTGGAGTATGTGAGAAAGTAATTTTCTAATTTTATTCTTCAACCATGGCAGAAAGTATTCCTCTTTTTAGACACTTCTGTTGGCTCTGAAGAGATGACTCTTTTCTGAGCTATACAAAGGACAATTTCCTACCAGATATAAATCTGCTTCATAATGATAGGTTCAGAAGCAAGACCTTTATCTCAGATCCAGTACCTTCAACTATTTCTCCACCTCCAGTTATTATTGTTGCAAAAGAGCATGGGGGTTTCCATTGATCTCATCCCATTTTTGGCTACAAGTTGATAAACAGCAGCACTGGCACAAGTCGTTTTGCAAAGAGCCAGCCCTACTCCCGTCTTCCCTCTGGCTCCTTGACTCTTCAATAACTCTTCAGCCCACTGTGCTTTAGAGCCCCCAGTGTTCCTGCTAATGCCAGAAGCTCCCTCACACAGCTTTGTGCTTCCTGCCTGGCACTAGGCAAAGCAAGGCAGAGATCCTTGGCCTGTTCATTGTTAGCTCTCTCTGAAAAGCTGAGAGAGAGTCTCTGTACCTGTGCACTTGCAGTGGGCAGAGCACAGCACTGTCTCCAGCTGGCTCTCAATGCTGCATGCTAAAGCTTGGGCAGTGCCAGCTCACTCTGCAGTTGTTGCCAAGGGCACAGAGCAGGTTTCTCACTTCTCTCCCTGGGAAGCCAGAGTGGATTTGTACCCTGAGACGTTTTGGATACTGGGTTCAGTTCAGCAATGGGTATCTTTTCCCCAGGGAGCAGTTATTAATATCTTCCCAATAAACGGTGGCTCTGAACGCAGTGCTAGAATGTCCTAGTGATGGCAACAAGAGCAGAGCAGGGGACACGTGCTCTGAAGCTGCTAATGGCATCTCCCTTCATGTCCTGCAGCAATGAGATACATGGATTAATTCTAAATGCATTGGTAACATATGGGCCTAAAATTATTTTGTGCTATTTAGAACAAGTCCTTTGAGCTAAGGCTGTTGTAAATTCTAATTAGTCTATGCTAATCTCCATAATAGGCAGCTATTTCTAATGCAGATGTAACTGATGAGGTCTGACAGCATTTTCCACACTTACTTATACACTGGCAGCAAGCTGGTATCATGCTAGTGTCAGAATGTTTGCTCAGGTTAAGAAAACTTTACTTTCTTTAGTCTACAAGAAGTTTGTCTTTGCTGCAGGTTTGTGCCTGTTCCTGGAGCACCTATTTATGCCTGTTTGCTTATATTTATTTGTGCAGAAAATAGGGAAAACTCCTTCAGCCGTTCCCGAAGCTCCAGCGTGTCCAGTATCGACAGGGACTCAAAGGAGGCAATCACAGCTTTGTACTTCATGGAGTCTTTTGCCCGCAAGAACGACTCTGCTGTCTCCTCCTGTCTCTGGGTCGGAACAGGCCTCGGAATGGTCATAATCCTGTCCCTTAATCTTCCTGCTAGTGACGACTTACGGCAGTCAGAGCCAGTCGTGGTGTCACCAAGTGGTGAGAGTGCAGCTCTTTTCCTGCTTTTTATCTGTCTTGGTACAACGAGGCAATAACTGTGATTTTCTACAGCCTTTTGGGCAGAAATGTCTCAAAAGATCAAGCAATGGTCACTCACTGAGTGGAGGGCACACAGGTAAAGACGCTTGTGAGGGACCAACAACTTCATGGACTGAGACACTTTGGTTGTGTTAGTTCCAAAGATTGCCTTGTGTAGCAGGCAAAGTTACATGTTTCTTGTGAGGACAGGGAAATTAGCAGAGTTCCTTCATATTGTGAAATTACAGTCCTGTTTACAATTCTGTCTGGGATTCTGTGAACAAATTGACTGTCTTAGTATCAGAAAGCTGCAGAGAAGCAGAAGGGAGTTCAGGAAAGGAAACAAAAATGTTGGCAGGTTGCTGTACCAGGAGAGATCCTTGGCTGACTGAGTGACAGATGGTGTAGCAGAGAGAACAGAGGGCTGAGAGGTCAGGTCTGAGGAGAGGCAGTATGTGCTTAAAAAATGGACAAAAATGGAGAATGCACAGGAACAGAGGTTTCCCATGCCCAGTTTGTTTAGAAAAACAATGCTGGAAAGTCACCAGACTTGGAGCAATTTTACTGCTGGGGAATAAATATTCTACAAGTATAATGTAGAGATAAACAACAGGCCATCTTCAACAGCATGTATTATATCTATTATTATAGATATCAGCTGCCTGAGACTTTTCCAGCAGTGGCAGGCTGTTTGTTCACCTTCTCATGTGGTCAGAAAGAACTGAGCAAGCAAGCCTTGTCGCCTTGGCTGGATTAATGTGTGTGCTGTGTTTACAAAAGCTGAGTGTCAGCTGTGCTGTGCTGACAGCCAGCCTGGTTGTGGTGCCAGTGCCAGTGAGAGGAAATTCTGTTCTGCAGGCACCGTCCTGACACTGAAGGGAGCCGTGCTGACCTTCGCGTGCTTGGACTGCATGGGGACACTGACACATCGGCCCTACGAAGTATGGAGGGATCCACACAGTGCTGATGATGGTGACAAAACAAGGAAAAGGAAACTTGTCATGCATTCCCCTTCCTCCTCCCAGGATATGGGTGATCATCAATTTGCAGTCATTTGTTCAGAAAAACAAGCCAAAGTCTTCTCATTGCCTTCCCAAACATGTCTTTATGTGCACAACATCACCGAAACGTCCTTTTTATTGCGAGCAGATGTGGTCACCCTCTGTAACAGCGTCTGTCTGGCGTGCTTTTGTGCCAATGGGCACATCATGACACTGAGGTACTTATCTAACTAATCTTGTGGCAGAACTAAGCAAAGAGGTGGCACAGTGCTGTCGTATTCCACTTGTGTTTGCTCCAGAGTGCCTAGTGCTCTGCATTAACTCCCTGGTGGGTGTGTTTAATTCCCTGCTTTGATGCAGCCATACCTGTTCCTGGGGCTGTCTCCACATGGGGAGTTAAGGCAGGCAGGTGCACAACAAAGGAAGCTCCTTTCTTTTTTTCTATTAATCCCCTACCTGTTACAGTTGATGGCTGGTGATTTTTAACTATGATAAAAGAAAGCCCTGATAATTTTGCTCAGTTATGGTGAGTCAGGTATAGAGAAGCATAGAACTCAGCCATAGAAAGGGTACTGTTTATCCTGTGTGAAGTACCATGTCCCACTCCTGCCATTTCTGAAGATGTTCTGTTCAGAGCACTTGGTTTCCCTTCTTTGTCCCCTTCCCCAGGGAGCTGACTGTGCAGTAGCCCTGTAGTTGTACCCTCACCTTGCTGCACCCTGTTTCCCTGGCCAGGCCATTTAACTTTTGGAGAGTACTGTCTAAAACAGCAAACCACGGGAAGCTGGAGAGCAGCAAAGGCAATGCTGAAGCCTTTGTCCACAGGGTAGAAGCAGGGCCCTGCCAGGCCATTTCCTACAAGTGTCCATGCAGGCCTTGCCCTGCAAACTACCCAGCCATGTGGCACAAGCCGTACCATGCCACATGCACATCCCGTATCCAGACAGTAGCAGAAGCGTTAGGGCCAGGAAGTCAAGGCAGCTGAAACTTCTCCGTGCAAGTGAACAAAGTATGATGGGAAGACAGCATTTTTATGGCAGAATTTTTCAGCTTAGAGATGCACTTTAACTGTTGCAGTTAGGAAAAGCATAAACTGAAGTGTTGGTTTAAAATGTGGGCACACAGCAGGTGTACCATGTGTGGCAGCTGGTGACTAACCTGGGAATCTGCTTCTCCTCAGCTTGCCCAGCCTTCGCCCACTGCTGGACATCAACTATTTGCCTGTCACAGACATGAGGATAGCACGGACCTTTTGTTTCACGAATGAAGGGCAGGCGTTGTACCTGAGCTCTCCCACAGAGATCCAGCGCCTGACATACAGCCAGGAGATGTGTGACAACCTGCAGGTAGGGCTCACACCTCACTCTGGTGCCTGTGTGTGGGAGGGGTGGTGGCCTCACTCATCAGGGGTAAATTGGCACTGATGAGGACAGTGCTGCAGGGGCAGGACAGATCTGTTCCTCTCCACTTGCCCTGACTGAATGATGCCAAAGCAACAGAGAGAGGTCAGCAGCTCTGTTGTTCTTTGGGCTTTTTCAGCCACTGTCACCTGCACCTGTGCAAAAAGTCTTTACAGTGTTAGATATGGGCTGGGTTGGTTTGGTTATTTTACAGTGAAAATGCAAATGAAAATGTCTTACTGAAGAGAAGGAATTGTGAGAGGTTACAGGGAGAAACATGAGTAATGGAAAAAAAAAAGAGGGGGAATAAGTTCTGAGTTATGTAATTAGCAGTGAACTAGAATGGAAGTATAAAAGAAATGGTCCTGCCAGCACTCATGCCCTAGGGAATAACATGTGCTGAGCTGCTCAACTCACATCACAGCACTGTCTGTCTCAAGTCTGAAAAAGCACTGTGAGGAGCAAACGTTGCACACCAGCTTTTGTGCACCAGAGAGGAGATGATTTTGCAAGGAGCCAATTTTAAAATAATGAAATGGTTTGACCAAAGTGTCTTAGACTATGGACCTACAGCGAGAGGCTGTTACAAGCTAGATTTAATTTCTTTTACCACCCTTAACAGCATCATGCAACTACCAAGCAAAGGGAAACACAGCCCTTTCTTCTCTGTACTGCTGGACTATGGCTGCATTTATCTTGGCTTTTATGCAAAAAAAGGTTTGCATGGTCATTCTGTGTGTACAGAAAGCAGATGACCCAGCATCACCCTGCTACCTGGGAAAACAAAGCTGGGCTGCATGACAGCTCCACTGAGGCTCCAAGGGCTGCAGTAATTTTTCTCCCCAGAGCAGGTGACTGTGCAGAGGAGCAGTGGCTGTGAGTCACAGCGCTGTCCTCACACTCAGCCCCCAGGAGCGAGTGCTCTGTGCAACACAGCAGCTGTATCTGCCTGCTGAGGCTTGGCTGAGCAAACACAGAGCTGAGCAGCAGGGCAGAAACTGTTCCCAGTGCACACAGCCCCACTGGTTTCAAACACTAAAGTGTGAGACTGCACACTTTTCCCATCAGTTTTATTCCAGAGAGCTGGCTTTTCCTGGTACTGCTGCAAATAAATCCAAGCCTGAGATTTGTTTGGGGTGACTGCTCCAAGATGTGGCACCAGAGCAGTGCCTTCAGCAGATGTGCTTATTTAGCATTGCTGATGGCACACTCATGGGGTGGGGGAAGGTTGTATGGAAGGTAATGGATTTTGTTTAAAAAGAGAAAAATCAACTAAATGACAAACCACCAAACTCTGAATTGCTGGCAAGCACTGAGCTCAGGTGTGCTATAAAAAGAAAGCAGGGTGACTGCCCAGCCTGGCTAGGTAATCACTAAAGCAAAATACATAGTACACAACAAATTGTTTATTCAATTACAGTGTCACCTCTGCTGTTTCTAAGCAAAATGTGACCTTATCACTGGTATTTTAATCCTGTATTAACTGCAATTTTTTTTCTCTGGTAAGGAACATGGGGCTGAGCAGTGACAAACCAAGTCCCTTTGAAAGCATGAGTGAGTCTAGTTAGCCCAAGCATTTGTCAGAATACACAAATATTGCCTACACCATACTGTTCACACAACAGACTCTTTTAAGTTGATTAGATTCAGTGCATGTGGCTTGTTAATGCAAATCAAGAGAACACCTAGAACTGCTGTCGCCTCACAAACCTTTTACATGGACTTTTTTCTGGCTTACTAGGACATGCTTGGGGATTTGTTTACTCCTGTGGAAACACCAGAAGCCCAAAACAGAGGCTTTCTCAAAGGACTTTTTGGAGGAAGCGGACAAGCTTTTGACAGAGAGGAGCTTTGTGAGTAATTTCTTGTTCGGGAATTTTTTTGGCAGAAAGTCATTCTTGAGATCCCCTGCCCTTGTCATCTAGGAATGGAGTAGTACACAAGGCGTAGATGATTGATGAAAAGAGAAAGTTGACTGAGTGGAGAAAGGGGAGGGTCCTTGTCTGCCATTCCATAGTTCCTTCACCTTGGCAGCTTCTTTTGGTCAGCTGAGTGGGGGGCGCACGACTGCACTGCAGATGTGATGGTGACAGAGCAAAGTCTTCCACACGTGCCCATGGAACGGCATCACTGCTGCAAGGCTGCAGCTCAAGGCTGAGGAGCACTGACAGAGCCAGGCCAGGAGCTCATCCCTGTCTGTCCATCTGTCTGTCCTCTTCTCCTTTGCAGTTGGCGAGGCCACGGCAGGAAAAGCCTCTCGCAGCCTGGCCCAGCACATCCCTGGATCAGGAGGGATTGAAGGCGTGAGAGGAGCCGCGGGCGGGGTCATTGGGACCTGACTCGCGCACGCATCGCCCTGGACGAGAGGGGGCAGAAGCTGGGCGAGCTGGATGAAAGGACTGCCAGCATGATGGCCAGCGCAGAGGCGTTTTCCAAACATGCACACGAGGTAGGAGCCCTGGCACCCACACCCTGCAACCCTTCCCTTTGGGAAAGCCAAATGTCCTTCTCTCCCTTCACCCAGGCATGGTGTTGGAGGTGTGCTCATGTCAACTGGCATGGCATTCTTCCTGCTCCCAGACTACCAGAATGCCAAAAATCAACTGCCATTGCACACCCCTTCCTTTCACGTTTCCAGAAATGAGCATCCATTGTTAGCCTCTGAATTTAGAACACGGCACTTCTCATCTTGCCTTTCTCACTAATTTGTTATGATTTGTTTTTTTAAGCCACTTAGTGCAGCACATCCATGCAGTAGGGCAGAAAACAGGTAGGTGGATGTGTGTATAGGAACCTTTACAGATCTTACTGGGGAGAGGAGAACAGTGCTAGTACAGCCCTGTGGTGCAGTAATATAGAATAGGCCTTGCCAGGAATAGCTTCTGTGCTTGGAGCTGGAAATGGAAAGCTTTTCCATCCCACGCTGTTAAGACTGGGAAAACTAAAGTGATTTTTTTTGAAGATAAAACAACATCAAAGCATATTTCCCAAAATGAATGTTTTTCATTTAATGTGCATCACATCTCTGGACAAGACCTTTACATTTTTATTGGCTTTTGTAAGTGTGAGGCAGAAAGAACATGCCCTGAAATGCAAGAAGTTTATATATTCAGGGCATATCTACTATGCTCCATAGATAAGTGTCTTTTTATTCCTATAGAAAGCAAGTTCCTTTAATTTTTGAAGAAGAAAAGTAGTTAAAGGTCCTCAGGAAAAATCTTCTAAAAAACAGCAATAACAGGTAACACTTTTTTAATGTAATAACTATGAAATTAAATATGAGGTCTCAGTGGACTCAAGACCTGCTGACACTGTAAGTGAAGTATTGCATTGTTCCTAATTTATTAATTCTGAAGTTTGATAGTTAGTGGGCCGAGGTCATGTGTGGTCTCTCATATGCTGGGCAGTGTTTGATTGCCATTTGTTTGGTTTTTTTCCCCATCTCTGTAGGTGATGCTCAAATACAAGGACAAAAAGTGGTACCAGTTTTAGACTTTCAAAGAAGCTGCTTGTGGCTTTATTAAGAACACTGTTCAGGGAAGCAACCTTTATTCCCAAATCTACCAGTCACTGGCCAGAGACAGTTTTTTCTCCTAGAAGATGTTTTCCTGTTACTATTATTGGATTCATCACAGTGGACATCAAGGAGAAGTTTTACAGACCGTGAGATGGAAGCTGGAATCATGAGGGTCTTTCCAACAGCTGGCTCATGGGGTGGCCAGTTTTTTCCTGAAAGGAACTCAGCCATCACTGTGGCATGTAGGTTTTCAGAAGCTGTAGGTATGAACTGTGGGGAGTGCATCTGGTTAAAAATATTCTGTACAAACTCGAATGTTAATGCACTTATAAAACTTTGCATGACTAATTGCCATCTTAAAAAAAAAAAAAAAAGAGAAAAAGGAAGCATGTTGTGACCGAAGAAAAATGGGATTTATTTCTATTCTGAGAAAAAAAAAAAAAAAAAACCTTAAATAACAAAAATCTTTATTTTTTAAAAGTGACATTATAAAAAGCCAGTACATTTCAAGCATGTTTGCTACTGTTCTCCATAGAAAAATGAGTTGAGCTGCATTTTCTTATCCGCTGTTTATTTCCCTTGAAAAACCTTGCTCAAAATCAGTGCTCTTTAACTCATACTAGAAAAATAAATAAATTCAAAATCCTATGCCCAAAATTTAAAGATTTTGCAGGTAGCTGGACAGGCACTATCTAAAAAGGTCATTAAGACAGTGCATAGATGGTTTATTTGCAATTCAGAGCACATGACACATCATCCTAATCTGTACTTTTAAAAATGTGCTCTACATTCATCTGTTGTCCTTGAAGGGGGCCATGGCACTTTTCATCCCCATGGAGTCTCTATCACTTGGTTGCCTTATTTCCCAGTAGCAGGAATAGAAAACCAGCTTTGGAAACCATTTCTTCAAGTAGGGAAAGCCAAGATGGGAAACCACAGTTCTGTCAAACACTGCTCACAAGTGCTCAGCTGAAGTTATGAGAGGGGACCTGCACAAAAACCCCCCCAAAACCTGAGAGAGAGGGAGATTAGAGCAGCAACACTACACAATGGGTCAGGGAGGAGCATGGAAAACCATTGTCAACATACATATATAATACATATATAAAGTGACACCATGGGTGAGTGGTAATTTATTCTCTGCTCACACTGCTAAAAGTAATTTGCTTCTGCTTCGAAGTGGCTTGTCTGGTTTTTGCAGTGAATGCTGCAGAAGACTCTGCAACCTGCAGCCACAGAAGAGTGGATTTATTGCCTGTCCATAAGAATGCTCCACCTTAACCTACAAGAGACTCACTACCACATAGGTCAGGTCTTAGGTTAGAAATTTTTCCAAGATTGGTTTGGAAAGAAGGCACTGAAGGCTTGTTTTCATGTGCCTGGACATAGTTTCAAATTAGAAAAAAGAAAGTGAGGAAAAGCTGGAAAAACAGGCTTTAAAATTTTTCTATTAAAGAAGAGTAACATCCTCTGACCCTTTAAGGAATCCTGATGGACACTGATGGAGACAGGCACCATCCCACTCCCAACCTTACTTACTTACTAAACCTTAACTTTACCAGTGTTTGTATGGTCACAGCGTTCAGATGATCCCTCTCAAAGATGTCTTTTCCATCTCCTTCCTTTACCTACAATAAAATACAGCCCAGGACGTTGTACCATCCAGAAAGTCTGGCTTCACAATTGGCCCACTTCACAAGTTAAAGGGTTGGAAGAGATTTTAGGTGTTAAGTTTTAAATTCCCATTGTAGCACAACAGAATTTCATGATTTACAGGATTTTTACATTTTGCTGTAGGCAAAATGAAAATGGTGGCCCTGACAGGTTTAGCTCAACTGGGAATGAGACTCCACAAGTTTCTTTGGGACAGGAGAAACTGCTCTATGTTGTCAGAACTGTAGAAACTTGTGAGGAAAAAGGTAGAAGCCTGAGCAATGCCTGGGTTTCTGCTGAGAGCTAAGGCATTGGAGTTATCCATGCCCCAAGAGGATTTCTCTGTGTGCGTGTGTAAGGATGTGCCAAACTTGCCACTCTGATGCCAATAGGAACTGGGTTTGGGAATTCCTTCCAGTGGCTTGTGCGTGTGAGGAAGCACTGCTCTAAGCAGGCACCGAGAATGAGAAACAGAGGAGAACATTACAGCAATTTGATCTTCAGTTTAAACCTCTATTCAGTGGGCCTGTGCTCTGGCCTGTAATCCAAACCCACTGGTCTCTGGACAGCAAAATCATTTGGGGCAGTATTCAAACTGTCCAGCAGCCAGCTTATTTTCCATTGTGCCCTGGTGTGTGGTGGTTGGAAGCAGCCCCACAGGCTGACTGGAATCATGGGAAGTTGGAAGGAAATTTAAGAGTAACTTTTAACTGCCAAGCACTGCAGCTCACCCTGAGAGAAAAGTGTCCTCAACAAGTCTTTTACACAAGGCCCGACTGACTTTGGCTGCCAACAGTCTCTAGTTTAACACCAGGGTAAAAAAAACCTGCCAGTAGATTTCCATTTGCATTTTTATGCAACAGAGAAATGAGAATTTAGCAGCCCTCAAACTTACAATTTTTAATACTAAACTTTTAAGCAACTTTTCTCTGGTACTCCCCATCAGGTCACAGCTTTCCACTCTTACATATTTTACATATTTCCAGACAGTTACCAATTACTATTTCTGTTAAGTTCACCACTAGTGACTATAATTATCAATTTTCTTGTAGTCTGTAGAGATCTAAAAAGTTGTATATGTTTGTATATAGAACATTCTATATATATAATATATATATGTAATGTATATGTTGTATAAGTTTGTTAGTGCACACTGTTAAATGCTTTCTATCAAGATTTACCATGTATGTGGAAAAAACCCATCACTTAAAAAGTTCAGTGAGGGAGGAAAAACTCTTGCCTGGGTGATTTATTGTGAAATGAGGGGGAGTGTGGGATTTTTGCAAGGCTTGCCCTGAACACTGCTCAAGGCTGTCAGTGACAGGCATGAAGCTGCAGCATTCCCAGCAAGGAGCACAGCATCTGACTCTGAGAAAGACTGTAGGACTGGGACTGGCTGGAGGAAAAGCAAGGACATTGGCTGTCACTGGATGTTGAAATCTTTCTGTGCTTTCACCTCTCCCACTCAGACAACATCACCTCAAGCAAAATCCTAAGCTCAGATGTATCTTCAGCCTTGCAATCCTCAGCTACACCAGGCCAGATTGGCTGGAAATATTAGTTCAGTTTAAAATGCTGTTTGTTCATTTAGATGCCTTGTTCCCTCACATTCTTCTCTCCAGGAGCTCTGTCATAATCACATCCAAAACCAGATACACAGAACTTCCAACAGCACACACACCTTTGGGTTTGACCAGATGTTTGTAATCTTATGTCTAGTGCTGTAGATAGACAGAGAAAATGCATTAAATTAGATTATTTATAAGTCTGCAGAGTTGGCAAGTCTTCAGTGAAGTACAAGCTACTTTATTTATTAATAAAAAAATTAAATTAATTCCTAGAGCTTTAACTTCAGTTGCAAATCTTGAATTAAAAGACATGACAATTGAAATTTTGAGAATCAGGTTTTGTTTTCTGTTATTACCTGGGGGGAGGTTTTAAGTTTTTTACAGTTCTGCAGTTCAACTATCCACATCAATTAGTCATTCCTCACAGTACCAGGACTGTAACAAAAGCGTGTAACAAAAATACTCATATTTACTACATGTATTGTATACAATTATCACATAAACCCTCCTCTGAAACAGTTTATACTCCTTTTCCAGAATCCCTTTCACACCACAGCATGGGCATTGTAATGCAGGTGGGCATAGAAACCTTTTGTCTTTTCCAATAGAAACCACTGATGCTTGAGAGCTGCATCCAACCTCAGGCCTCCTTCACATATAACCTGTGTGTGTTGTAGGACAGGCAAACCCCCAGTTTTTGGTTAATTATGCCCCTCAAATAGCCTGGGCCCTGCCCCATCCATCCTTTCCCATAGCCCAAAGGTGAATTCAAGCACAGCATATTTCAGTCTTGAATGTTTTTTTGCCTTGGAAGGGTCTGGTAAGAGCACACTCTCTCTCATGAAGGAACTGCCTGTGGCCATTCGTAGTCAACTCTTCCTCTTAGGTGTATAAGCAATAGTCATGTAAATGAGTGTTTCCATTCATGTGTTTTGTTTTGTGATTAAATCAACAAATCAAACATTGTACTTTTTTAAATAGCAACAAATATTCAGATTCAGTGTCAAGGAAATGTGGACTGAGTATGTGTGTGGTTTGTTAATGAGTCATTACCTGTCTCAGAATGAAGGCTGATCTGGGGCGAACCACACACTCCTGTGCTAGCCATATCCTGTTCCCACAGGTATCCTAAATCAGCATCACAAGACTAAGGCATCTTAAAGTGAGGCTGTTTCGAGCCCCCACTAGCAACCAAAAAAAAAAAAAAAAAAGGGAAAGAAAATAAAGGAAGAATTGATACTAGTTGGTGTAATCTCTTTTTTCCAACCTCTACTCCTAGATTCTTTATAGTATTTCAAAGGGGCATGGTTTGTGTAAAGCCTTTGGGTGGAGCTTACACTTCTCATTCAGGAATACAAAAATTGCAGTCCTGCTTGTTGCTGGGGTGGGGATGGTCACCTCCCTTCCCTCAGGACCTCGTGCCAGGACAGAACCGTATCCCAGCTTCTGCTCCCATGCTCCATTGCAGGGAGCTCACGTGGAGCTCATACCAGCCCCCGGGAATGTTACCAGCCTTGGGCCCGGGCTTCCCAGCCCCCTTCCTGTCACTTCCCACTCCAGGGTAAACACAGTCGCGCACAGGCTGAGCTCTCAGAAGGGAGGGAGCACTTCCCAACAGCACATCTGAATTGCTCTGCCAGGAGAAGCTTAAATGTCAGCCAAAGGTGCTGAGCTCCCAGCTCCCTCTTGTCAGCTCCGTACAACTCTATTGATGAAACGCAAGCAGCATGGGAGAAAGGCAGAAGGATCAAACCAGATCAGATTACCAGTGTCATTATTTGTCACCTGCCTGTCACTGCTTCCAGTAGCAAGGGAGAAAAGGAAAGCTGCAGCAGAAGGACCCAGGCAAAACAAGCTTGTGGTCTGCATGTGAGGAAAAGCACCAAGAGGCTGCAGCAAACACCAAAGGTGTGAGTTCCTGCTACCAAGGCTGGGCAAGTTCTGCCCCGTACCAGTAGCCATCTGAATGCAAATTGAAGTCACTTTGAGCAGAAGGCAGATGGGAACCAACCAGACCGGGGCTGCTGACAGGCTCTCCCGGTGAGGAGCTGGGTCCTGCAGGTTCCCATCATGTGAAGACAAAGCACTCCCAGTGACCACAGCTGCTTGCCAGGACTGCATCCCAACCAGATTTGTTTTGGCAGGCAGACACACCCCTGCTGGTGCAGGAGCCAGGCAAGGGCAGTGCAGTAGCAATTCTGGGTGCACCAAGGGACAAGGCTGCCAACAGTTCTAACAAACAGAACTCTCACTCCTTCTGCAGCGTTCACCTGTCCTTGTCCCAGGCTGTGCTGGAGTGGGCTGTGAAGAGAGAGAAGCACACAAACAAGCTGAGGAACTGAGCAAACACTACCAGATGCATCTCATCCTGACCACACAGAGACTGAGACTAACCTGCACTCTGCTTGTCAGGTCCTGAATTAATAAAAAGCCCAATTTCCAGCTAAACACAGGCTTCACCCCATCAGAGGTGGGGGAAAAGGAGCCCACAGGCTAATATAGGTAAGTAATGTGAGTGGCCAGGCTCCTTCTACCACGTTCAGAAAACAACACATACCCTTTTCTGCACTTCTGGCCAGTGCCTCTGCTTACCTAACCTAAGCCCTCTTCTGCTTCCACTGCTCAGTCTCACTGAGAGTTAAAGTCTAATCAGAATTGAGGAATGTAAATAGCAGCAATCAGACAACAGCTCAGAGCCAGTCCTGGTAACACAACTCAAACGCCACAGTGGCTACCTCTTATCTTCTCATTTGCTCCAAATTACTGCTTAATTAAAATGAACCCATCGAGTTTGTTAGTCAAAATGAGTTTGGGTACATGTTAATCCCCTTACCAATTAGCACCACCCCCTTCTAGAGAGCTTGCTGAGAAATAGGGGTGAGATCCATCCTTTGGAAATTCTGAAGGCAGTGTGTGGGAGGGAAATACTGTAACGTGCCAAAGAACAAGCAGCCCAAATGACAGCAGCCCCAGTGAGGCCTGAAATATGGCACAGGTGTGTCACCACAGGACACCCAGGGACAGGAAATCATCAGGCCATGTGAACTGATAATGAGTCCAAGCCAGCATCTTCACAGGCAGAGCACACAAATGGTCAGGCACCAGGGTGCCACAGCTCGGATCTATTAACAACAAAAGCTTTAATAAACTAAGAGAAAAAAACAATGCTGTGGATAAAGAGTTCAGCCATCAGGTGACAGATGTCATAGAAAGCCACGGCATAGAGCAGGCAGGAAGAAAACAAAAAAAATCTCAATGTAAGGTGGAACACAGAAGGGGAAAGAAGGCCAAGAGGGTGCTGAGCAGGGCAGTCACAGCAGCCCCACCTGGGGCTCTGGCTCAGGACCACGTGTCCGTTTTGCTGCACAAGAGGCAGGTGGTGGATCAGAGTCTGGCATGCAGCCTTTGGTAGGGAGGCCCCGTTACCATCTTTGAAAACTCCCTGTGTTCTCCAGCCCTCCGTGCCAGGGACTTCTGATGTCGGGATAATGGCCCTGCCAAAAGTGCCGCATTTGAAGGTAACGAGCTCGAGCCCCCTCTCAGGCTGCTGAAAGCCAAGTCTGCATCCTCTCAGATCAGGCTGAAAAAGCAGCTTCAAAAGTACACTGCTTAGAAAGGAGCCAGCAGAAGTTCAGAAATGAAAGAATAATTAGGGGCTTGAAAACTTCCCACAGGAGGCAAGAATGGAAAGATGGAGATTGATTACATTAGGGAGGAACTGCAGAAAAAAGACATGATACAATAATTAGAGGCATAAGGAAGATGACGGGAGGCACTTGTCCTCCCTTTTCTTGTAACACACAAGGGCTAGACGATGAAAATGACAGAATTCAAGGTCAGGCATTGTGTGAAGTTAACAAAAGCAGCTGAACTTGTGTTACTGTCACAACTGTCTGGAAGGGAAATGAGAACATGTGATGTGAGATTTAGCCAGACCAGAAGGTATTAGTGGGGAGAGTAATGCCAAATAGTGGCAGATCAGTTCCCTGCAAGCTCCTTCCTTGCCCCTTCTTTTGAAGGATCTGATCCCAGCTCAGCTTGACAAGCCCAAACTCCCAGGAAAACCTTCTGCCTCATCACAGGGTCAGAGCCAAAGACACTGAGGCAAAGAGTGGGAGAAACCTCAGCAGGTTTTAGTGGGGCAGCCAACAGGCAGGTGTGAGGCTTCCTTAGGAGAATGGTCTCTGAATGAAGAGCCACAGGTCACCCACCATAGCGTAATGACTCGTCTCAAACACAGCAGACCTCAAACTCCAGCAAGGCTGCCATGTCAGCTGGCCAGACTGAGCTGGTTTTCTTCTTCACAAAAATATGCATTGCCATTAAGTTTTTAACCAATTCATTGAGCTTCTTTCTTTAAAATGTTTCTACTGGTGATTTTGTATTAACTCAAGAGACTCCAAACAATATCCCTCTTGAGGCCAGTTTGCAAGGCAGCAGCAGGATGGATTACAGCAGTCAGTCACCGAAATGCTTTCTTAAAAGTCAGAGGCCAACCAAGCACAAATTCCACTTGCTGTGAACCCTGCACAGCTGCTCAGTGAGAAATCCCACCAGCTGCAAAGCCACTTCAGCACCTGAGTGTCATCAGCAGAATCCTGATAGTACAAGATAATCCTGGCAGAGGCCTGCAAAATTCTACATCAAGTGCAACCACAATGACTTTTTTTGCCCTAGACAATTACACACAAGAACTGCCAAATTATCTTTGTGCCTTGTTTTAATAAAGTAATCCAGCTCATTTCATATGTAATAAATTCATTAGGCTTCGGAGGTTTGTACAAGATCAAGCACACTTTAACAGAATTCATTTAAATACCCTTCTTTTAACAATTAATCATTTCACAGTTTTGTAAACACGCTTCAGTGCTCTGACTGAGCTCTGAAGGGTTTGGCTTGGTGAATTCATACCATGTTCCACCACGTGTTTCAGAAGGCAGCTTGTTCCCCTGCCAGTAGGAACACAGCACAGGAGGATCACACTGCCAGCAGGTGATCACAGGCCCTCGCCCTGCCCGGTCCATGGTGCTTCTGCCTCCTCACGCATGGGAGAGCCACACAGCATTGTCACAGCTCCAGGTCCTGCAGGTCTCCCCAGCTGGGGCCAATTTTCACTTTAACATTCAGTTTCACCAAGAGTTTGATGGCGTTTTCCATCTCGTGCTTCACGATCTGAGCAACCTAAGAGAAAATGTCAGGCATCAGACACACACACAGTTTCAATGCTCTGGGTTTCTGTCAATAGCTGGGGCAGGCAGACACCTGGAATCCTCTCCTGCATTTATGTGGACTGACTTACCACCAATGGGAATGCAACCAAATCCTAATTGGTGTTTATGAATGGAGAACCTGTATAAAGCCAGAGAGATTTTATGCAGCACAGAGCTGTGACTGGTTCTGCAGTGTTTAAGACTACTTAGAAAAGAGGCCAAGATTAACTTTCTATTAAACACTTGAGAGTCCTGCAGAGTCTCATCTTTCACTCAGCTGCATAACTCTTATGTGTTTCATGGAATCTGTTCTGAAAACTTCAATGTACTGAAAGTAAGACACAAAACAACTTTGCCAGAAGCAAAGAACAGTGGCTCCTCCGTGCTGTGCCAGCATGAAAAGCACTTTGTGAAACACAAACTATAAACCTCTGGGAAAGCAGGTCACATTCCATGTGGGTGCTACAAATACTGTCCAGGTTTCCCCTCAGTGTTTAGTTAAGGCAACTCCTGCCCTCTAGTAAACATATGAGGTAACTGTTCTCTGCCCTCCAAAAGTATTCCTGAGAAAACACTCACTTCAATACACAGTTAGAAGACAGAAATTATTTCTTTCTGCAACTATTTGGATTACAAGAGACTGGATTTTTTTTCCCTGACTGTAAAAACCTCCCCTGGATAGAGGTACTCCCTTTCCTCCCCCAAGACCCGTGCAGAATCCAGCCTGTCCTGGATTGCTTATTTGAATGAATCTTCCAATCCACACCATCCCATGAACCTTTCCACAGCAGAGTGAAAAGACACTTTTAAATTACAGTGATTCCTCAGCTCAGCTAGAAGCCACTCTGTCAGCAGAGGGAACTATTCAAGCTTTCTGACCCTTCCATGTGTTTTCATAATTTCCTCACAGGTACCCACCATAGAAATTCCTCCATAGTTTTTGCTGGGTAATGGAGGAGGGGATTCGAGGAGCTCAGAGCACAAGCGTTTACAACAGTATTAAGAACTAGGGGAAGATTTGTCTTCCAAACCCCTGTGCCCCTACATTCTGCATTTCAAAATGATTGTGATAACCTAGAAAATGCTTTGAAATAGGATGTAATTCAGCACAGATGAGTATAGAGCAGAAAGAAGCAGGGTAGAGAATTAGGACAGAAATAATCTACTGTTCCAAAATAGGATGAAGAATAACTGCCTGAGCAGGAAAAAAATGGGGTTATCAGAGATTAAAAACTGAGCAGGTCTTAAGCAAGGCACACTGCTGTGAGAAAACAAGGAAATGAAATTCTGGAACACAGAAAATGTTGCTTGCATGACACACAGATCCATTTTCCACTCTATTCAAACCACTCCAGCCTTGATCAAGTTTGGGGCCCAGCATATCAAAAGAAACATGAACCATACAGAAGGAGATTCTCTGAGAATGGTCACAAGTCCAGCACATGGCACCAGCAAAGAACATCAGATTAGGGCTGCTGCACCTAGAACCAGGGACAGCAGCTGTGCTGCAGGGGAGACAGGAAAACCTGCTGGTTTAAGCAACTGCCCAGAAAAATCTATGGAGAAATATATCTGAAGGAAGTTAGAAAAGCTGGTAATAATTGCTCTTGAAGTTGAGGTAGTTCATGAAAAGAATAGAATACAGTAAATAATAAGCAAATCCATCCATTTTCCAGTTCTCCTGAGAACACCATGATAAACTGGAGTCAGTATCTAAAGATGTTAAAGCCTATACTCAGGGGATTTCAGTCTTCTACAGGAAGAATATTAGGAGCCTTTTTGTCTCTAAAACAGCCTGCCTGGATTGAAGCAGCAGATGTCTGAACAAAGCTGGCAAAATGAGAAAAAGCTTGAGCTGAGATTCAAGACAAAAATATCAACCCTTTTGTTTTTATTTAAATATATATATATATATTAATAGCTATACTCATGTATATCTTCATATTTTTATTAATACATATTTATTAATATATACATGCACACTCAGGCCAGTCAGCAGTGCTGAAAGCTCTTTCAGACTAGGAGTTACTGCTTGTCTTCAGGAGTCACCTTTTGTCATTAACAATGTGCCTGTGCAGAAGTGGAAGAAAGGTATCCCCAAGGTATCCCAAGATATGGAAGCACGGCCTGGGAGCCTCCCTGTGCTCAGGACTTGGGAAACACTGAGCTGCCAACACCCAGCTCAAACACCTGCCCCTGAGAGCTGTCACACAGACACCTCTGTGCCCAGGCACAGGAGTGCCTTCAGGGAGGAAGAGCATGCACACACACACACACACACACAAAAGGCACTTTAAAACCACAGAGCACATTCCTTGTACCTACCGTGCTGCCAACCAGCACCAGGAAGGCAAGTAGGTAGGGAATGAGGAAGCAGTACCAAAAGGATAGAATCCTCCTCTCCCTGCACAGAGTACAAACCACAGCTGTAATAATACGTGTTCTGAGTTAGGCACCAGAGCATAAACAGGGAGGCAAAAATACCTCCAGATAAGGAAACACTTCCCCCTACACCTGTCACCAATACTAAGCCACTTCACTCACCAAGCCTCACAGAGAAGTTGCATGAACTGCTGTTATAAGCAACAAAACACATGCTGAAAGTGAACTTTGGCCATGAGGATGGCTTGAGTCTGAAAATCAAGGGATCAAGCATGCAAACATGTTTTTTATATCCAGCTGAATTTTGTTTTCACAGACCTTTCAGCACGCAGGGAAAGGGGATCCAGGGAAGAGAATGTGAGCTCCTAGAAGGAAGGCTTGTTTGAAATACAGTGACACAATAGAGCTGACAGAGGAACTGCAGGGCTGTACCTGGATGACATCGTCCTCTGCAACTTCATAGAGGAGCTCATCGTGCAGCTGGAGAATAAAGAAGCCTCCTCTGATGGGATGTAACATCCCTGCATTTCTCCTCCTCAACAGCCTTCCTGCACAGGTGAAGGGCAGAGTTTGTTAGGTACCATCATAAAAAAGTGTGTTGCTTGTATCAAAAACCTTTGCAAATTCCTAATGCTGAGAAAAAGAACGTGAGGAACTTTAAAATTAAAAAGCCCATGCCTACAAACAAAACCACAAATCATTGCTGTTCTATCAATATTTGTACAGCTACTGAGGGAAAGAATGTTAATGAAAAGTGTTTTAGATATACACATTTCAGCCTTACATTATAAAGATATGAATCATAATGGAAACAAGAGATAGTTGTGTCTCCTGAACCATCTGTTTTAAAAATAAATTTTAAACAAAATCATGCGAAGTTTAATCAGAAGCTGGTTTACAACACTCTCTCTGGGAATGAATTACGATTCTGCTTTTCTTCCAGAAACATTTTAATGGTAAGTTTAAGAAAGCAGTAAGCCTCCTGCAAAATGCAGTTTCTGAAACTGTAGCTCCTGAGTAAAACAGAGGAAGGAAAAAAAGAGCAATTATTGAATAAACAAGTAAGCAGCTGACAAAACCAAGATCCTGGTAAGCCTTCCCTGACAAAAAATAAAACAAACCCTTCAATGGTAAAAGCTGTTGGTACTTTAAAATAAACAAACACAACCTCACACACAGACTCAAAAGTTATTTATTTCTCAGGTTAGCTGACAGGAGGACTTCAGTTCACAGAAAGGGTTTCAAGCCATCATCAGTTCCTCACACAAGCCTCACACTGAAGCAGCAATGTTGAAGCAGCAACATAATGCAGGATGTTCCTCTGATGGCACAGGCATTTCTAACTTGCTGAAAAAGAATTCCTTCCAGTTCCTTAAACACTCAGTATCAGAGTAGGGAAAAACTGCCACAAATGTATCTACTCACCTCCCTACAATTACACTGGCCAAAGGTCAGTGGCTTCTGCTCCTAGGAGGGGCATGAAGCTGTGCCAAGCACGTGCCTTCTACTCATAGCTGACCTCTGAATCTGGTCTCTCCAAAGTAAACTCCCTGATACATTTTTAGAGGTTTGGCAATTAATTATTTAGTTTCCAAATAACACCCTTCATATTAAGACAGCTGCATGTTTCAACTGAAGCACAAGAACTGTCAAAGAAATATAGCTCTCCATCTCCTGTCTTTCTAAAATACGCCTGATGAACAAAACACCATCTACATTATGCTAAAAAAAGTCTTTGTGGCATTCCTCTGGGAATGAGCACCCCAGCACAGCTTTGCTATCTGCAGCCAAAAAAAACTTATGCCAATAAGTGCTTTGTATAATACTCACGGAGTCTCTGTACATCAAATTCTAGCCAACAAATTCCAGAGTTAATTCTAACCAAAAAATGTATTTTTGGAACCAGAAGTTGTCCCACTCAAATTTTTCAGTGCCTCTGAAGCCAGAGTGTCTGCTCAGTTCCTCCTTCCCACTTCTGAACAATTCTGTGGTGGCATCACAGACCACATCACACAGGAACTCTCACTGCCAACCTTTGCAAGATCTGCTCTGAGGTAATTGGACTCTCTGTTCTGGTCACATTTGCTTTAGTTTGCTGAGCATTCTTCCTCCTTCCTTATGACTTTTTTGCCCCTTAAACACAGACTTACCACTGCCAGGAAATAAAACATCTCCCACCCCTAGGGCCAAAGGCACTAACTTTTTTTCAAGCTTTTTTTTTTTTTTTTTTTTTTTTTTAACATTAGTAACACTGAAAATCATGCTCCAGTGTGCAAAGAAGAGGCATCCATACCGGTCTTATCTCTCTGGAAGGAGCTCTCCAGATGTCCATGGGACTTGAACACAGAGGAGAAAGCTTCCAGGCGTCTCTGAATATTCACAGTGGCTGTTTTGACAATATCTGCAGCAGATCCCTGAACAGTTGTATTCACAGCCTGTCGCTCTGCCTGAACAGAGACAGTTGTTCTCAAAACTCACCCCCAAAAAACCAAATCCAGCATGTCACATGTACTTAATTAAAAATAATAAATACATGGCCAAATATGCACATAGTAAAACTTCCAAATGAAGAGTTTGTTCTATCTGCCTGAAAGAAAAGCACATTATAGACTAGCTTCAGACACAAAATTTCTACAGGCGCCTGAGAAAATTCCACAAACTTAAAAGTAACGAATATCAAGGGTAATAACCTGCAAGAGTCACAATCCACAAGAATAAGCATATACACATGGTAAGAGTTTCAAAGGGAGTGGAAAAATCTCAGTTAATCCAAGCACCACAAGACACTTCTGCCTATCTTCAAAGGGATGGACAACCAAAGGCAAGTAACTGGACTTTGTGAATTAACAATCTGGTCTGCCACATTAAATCCTGACTGCCAGAGCATTACAGCTGTGCAAAAACACACCAGACCACCATTATTTTTCAACACAACCAACTTCTCTACTAGTCCCCTCCTCAGACAAGAAAACTGTATTCAAAGCTTCTTCTCTATTTGTTTAGAGCTGAAACATGTGCAAAGAATTTTGAGGATGATGAATGAAAGTGAAGATAATTCATTAACTGGTCTTTAATATGATTTTAAAGACTAAATCAAATTTGAACAGAAGATGAATCTACAAAGCTTCCTGAGGAAGTATTTTTCAGATCAAATGGTCCAAAATATTTTCAAAAGTTTTTTGAAAGCCTCCTTGTTTCCTTGTGAACTATATGGAGTACAAACACCCCCACTTCCTCCCTCTTCTACCCTAGTCTTTAATTCCACACAACTTGATCCAGCTTCCTACTGAGAACTATACTGCTTCCTCCCCACAGAAAGACCTCCCTAGGGGGTCAATTTACTGTTACTGGAGTAGAGGCTATGGCAGAAGTGTCCAAAATGACCTGGAAAAAAAAAATTAATGCTAGTGCAAAGGTGTATACTAAGTAAATATTTATCTAAGAAGTTAAAGCCATTTTCCTTTCAGGGAAAATAAGAAAAGAAACAAATATCCAGAAATACAGGACTTAAATGCCCTGTCTTGCTCAAATGCTGACAGCATGTAACATACAAAGACTGCTGAGTGGGAGCAACTCAGCCTGAAGAGTTAAAGTGTATCACTGTGTGGAGGCTTTTTAAAATCATGTCCATTGATTTCAATAAATTACTCACTCCAGCTCCAACGTGGGAGTTCTGAAGTGAGGTTAGCACAGTGATGACAGCTGCACACCCAGTCACAGAAGACTTACGTCAAACAAGACATGACAAAAGCTGTTATTCAGAGAATGACTGAGGGAACAATGAACTAAGCAAGAAGTGGAAGGTCATGACTAAGATGGCTCACAAACCTTGTAAAACTGCAGACATGGCTATGCGAAGAAATCTGGTATTTTAAAAATAAAACTAAAAAAGAATATTTAAAGAAAAAAAGGCATGGCACTCAACATACATGAGCTTTGCTGTAGGGATTTGGATCTTTGATAGCTGGCAGGTATCGCCGTCTCCCCAGGATGGTCTGCACAAACCCATCCCTTCTGCAGCTCCGCACTGTCTCCCTCAAGAATTTCTGAACCCCTGTGAAAGAAGAGAGAAAGTTTTCTGGAATACAGCTGATGTTCTGTACTGACTTCTCAGTGGGGTCACTGAAAGCAGTCTGGGGCAGCCAAGCAGCACAGAGGAAATCCTTCAAATTTCCTGGACCCCATCAGTGGACAAAGGCACACGATCACTCATTCAGCTCTGCTGCAAAACCTATTAAGACTTTTGAGATGGAAGAGAGTGCACAGTGTCAGGATATCTGGCTGTGCACAAGGAGGTGGGAAATCCATTCTGCACAGTGCCCAGGCACAGAGGGTCATACGTGTATTATTGATAATGGAGAGGTCAGAACCTGGACCAGCACTGGAAAGACAAGTAGTAGGGAGGGAACAAATTGAAAGCAGAAGCCAGAGCCCTTGATGCCTCAGGCTGCCTGACTTCAGGCTGTGTCCCTTCAGATTCTAGGATGAAAGAAAATCACCCACCTGCACTTTGCAAGGAAGGAGCAAATTCACTGAGAGTGTTAGAGA
This sequence comes from Corvus cornix cornix, assembly GCF_000738735.6. Classification (NCBI taxonomy): domain Eukaryota; kingdom Metazoa; phylum Chordata; class Aves; order Passeriformes; family Corvidae; genus Corvus; species Corvus cornix. Next base: position 21,436,075 of record NC_046332.1, on the reverse strand, counting down.
AACTTAGGTCAAAGAAAGGTGAGATAGGGAAGAATGAACTGCACTGCAAATTCAGGTGACAACTGTACGAAAGTGGGGAAAGTTAACTTCAGACAGTTTCTTTCCATGTTTACAAAATATAAGATGTAAAAGGAGCTATTCAAAATCAAGATTGATGGCATCAGTCAATTCATTAGGCATGTCATTTAGCAGTCAGCCTGGCAACACATACCAAGTGAAAATCCATGAGAAGTGAAGTTACAGTGTAAGGTACACGCAGTTTGCATGCATGCACATGTGCCAAGAGAGAGGACACAGGAAGTCCTTCCTAATGGTCACGAAGGAGAGACTATTCAGAAATTAATGGAGACTAAACAGACTGTTAATAGAAAACCATTTCTCTGCATCTGTCTCCTAAAGCAACAAACCCTAAATGTCCAGAATATAGTTTTCCAGCTCACTTTCAAGTCCTATGATTAGAGCTAGCTGCCTCTTGTCCCATTTGCCCTCCATTCTTTTTCTGATTACAGCTCTGTTCTTTCTACAGCTTTCCTAAAAATTAACATGCTTCTTAGAAACACAACAATGTCTTTTTACAAAACATGGGAGAGCTACTCTGAGCAGCTGGATAAAAATTAAAGGGCAATATGCAAAACAGTTTAGAACTCCATGAAAGCAGAAGACAAGAGCAGAAGAAAGAAATGGTTATATTTAAAAATTTTAAGCATGGTCTAAAGTTGTCACAGCATATCATTTGAAGCTGTGTTTTAATAAGAAAAACCATGTGTCTCATCCCAAAACTTAAGAGCTTTAAAATGACTCCTCAGGGCTTATTATTTAACCAAAATAACAAAAAAAAAATTAATGTAATACGTAAAGAACAAAGTCCTAAAGGTGACTACAACCAGAGAGTAAAACATTACAGAGTATTAAACTGCTGCGTTCATGCACTGGACATTTTCAAAATGAAAAGCATTTTCAAGAGATACGAGTAGTAGGTTGAGACAAATTTAGGATTTGAAGAGACATGGAGAGAAGGGATTAAAAACAACAACCACCACCACCACCCAGCTCCCAAACAGCCATATCCAAACCTGTGTATCTTGATTTGAAGGACTCAATGTAATTGGCAGCTTCATTTTCATCAATCCCCATCTGCTCGCCTAAAGATTTTGCTCCTATTCCATAGATGATTCCATAGCAAATCTGCCAGAGGACAGGGTGAAGAATCGCAGCCGTATGGTCAGCCATGCAGAGAAAGCAGAACCAAAACAAAATGTGATTCACTGGCAGACAAGTGTATGGAAACAAGGGCAAGTATTCAAGAAGAGAGACCCTCTCTGAGTCCAAGCCATCCATGCTGCTTTTCTCCACCCTCATCCCCCAAAATCCCGACAGCTCCAGTTGCAACGTAGTGGGAGTGGGAGGACGGACAAAGCAACTACTGAACAATCATGGCTGAACTCACACAGAAAAACATACTACTGTGACTCCACAATGTGTTGAACACTGAACCTTCCTGCCCAGAAAGCTGCTAGTGAGTTTTTTTCCTGAAATTACCTGCTTAGCTTGTTGCCTGGTCCTGTCTCCAACAGCTTCAGGATCCATCATTTTCCATTCTGCTGCGATGCTCTTAAAGACATCAGTACCACCATTCAAGGCTTGAATGAGGCGACAGTCACAAGACAAATGAGCAAGGATCCTCAGTTCCAGCTGAGAGTAATCAGCAGCCAAGATTAAGCCACCTGAAGTCAAGAAGTTATCAGAAAGCATTATTTCATAAATTACTCCAATATTCCATCCAACTTGCCAGCAAGAAGGACTGAACCCATCCTTTATCTTCTGCTCTGACAGTTTTTCACAGCAATTTCTATCAGACAAATTCTTGCCTGTTTCCCCAATGCTCAGGCCTGCCTGCTTTACATCCAGTCACTACAGCTAGAATCCATCAAAACCAAAGAAACAAGTATCTGTCCAGGCGTCTCAGACAGAGCAGGCAATGTCAGAACTGACACTTGGATAGAAAGAACACTAGGTAGAGTGCAATTTGTGTATTAAGAGCTGCCTTAGCTACTACCTCTTTACAAAACAGGTATTCTTAAAGAGGAAATAAAATTGTGAACATGTGAATGATATCATTTGAATACTTTCCCCAACTGAAACTCTCTCTTTTAAAGTCTTGTGAATAATTTTGAAGGCATGCTAACTACTGCACTAGTTTTCCAAGTAGGCTGCTCAGACACATATATACTGTTACCAATTCTTAAACCTTCATTACATTTAGGATTTTTTGCTAACCATATACTTAACAATTCCAGAACAGGACCTGGGCATTACCTGGGAAGGGAACAAAAGCATGCCTCATGCTAACAGAAAATGGCATTCCTCTTTCTTCGGATCTGTTTGCAGCTTGAACCTTTAGCCCATTAGGCAAAATACTGGAATGCTTTGTGCATCTGTGGAGAAAAAGAATGACTGCCCTTCACCAATTTCTATAATACTAAGAGATGCATAATCAGTTTTACCACAAAGAATCAATGAAACAAGTGAGACAGTGGCCTCTATTCCATTTTTCTGGACAATCCATACCCAAATTTTACCATGGGGGAACTGGACAGAGACCACATCAATACCTGAAAGAGATTTACTGATTCTGAAAAGACTTAGGGATAAATCTCCTAGTACATTCAGGATTCAGTTCAGAAATTGGATCATTCCACTCTAAAACAGGTAAGATGAATGGCCCCAGATCTGTGATGAGCGCATTCAAGAAAGACAACAGAGTCACAGGAATCCTAAAAATTCAACAATCCACCTTGAGTGTCAAGTCTCTCAACATCACTCTCCCCTGCAGAATGTACACACCAGGCCATACCTAGCAGAGGCAGAAAGATCCCCCACCCCAACATCACCCTCATTACTGCACATGCACACACATTCCCAAGTAAGCCTGTGAAAACAGAGCAGAAGTTGCAGAAGATGTGCTCATACCACACTGCACATTTCCTCCTGAAAGACTGTGGGGAAAATCTCCCCAAAGCTACTTGATTTTCTTTTCTGGGAGGCCAAAAATTTACAGTGTCACCCAGGTGCTCTGCATCCTCTCAGGGCTTGCTTAGGTCTCCTGTCCCACCAAGTTATTTGTAGCTGCAGATGGAATTGTATCCATGAGCATATCCACTGAACAGTGCACAGCTCTGACACCATTCACATCACATACTCCCATCAGCACCAGTCTACCAGACAGTCCAATGGGCTCTTCACTGGAAGGCAAAAGGATTTTATAAGCCCTTGATGTTTGGATCAGGGATCTGAGCAAGTTCTTTATCAAAATGAAAAGGTATCTCTGAGATCAAGACTAGTTTCAGCAGAGCACAGAAAAGACATCATGCTCTCCCTTGTGCACTTCCTTTTCTTCTTAAATATTGTCATTTCAGGAATGGTAGGGAGCAATGATATAAAAGCACAAAAATCACAGAAATAAATTTTCAAAAGAAATAAAGGTGAGGGACAATTACATGTCTGGGTACTGCAGAAAATCACACTGTTCCCCATAGGTTCTCAGTTTAGTTAAATGTGTAAGGGCTTTATACTATGACCTAATTTAGCTACACTCCTTGGGTCAGAAGCTTCTTACAACAGGAGGAAAGAGTAGCAATATTAGTTAGTAAGATAATAGACAGTCTGGACCAAAGCCTGGAAGGCCTATCAGACTTGGCTGGATGGCAGTTTCTTTTGTGCCAGCAGTCATTTCTGTGCCTTTAGGATTGCCCATCTTCATAACACAGTGGCTGCTTAACTAAGGAATGTGTGAAAATGTAGGAAAAGTCAGCCTGAGAAACAGACCTCTCCAAGTCTGGCAGACACTCCATTCCTTTGATGGGCTCTTCTCTACAAGGAAGACTCTCAAGAAACCAGCACACTCCCCAGCCATTCTGACAAGCTGCTGCAAGCCTGAGCATTGCCACAGCTTTAAGTCAGAATGACATTCCTGCCTCCATGGCTATGCCTGGTTCTTCTGAGGAGAGATGGACAAGATCCTTCCACTCCTGAGTTCTCTTTCCATTTCTTTCCCAAGGCACAAGGGTGTTAAACACATGGTGGTAGGAGGTGCCAGACAGAAGAACCAAAAACCTTCTCAAATTTCTCACATCTTGCTGTGGGGAAAAAAGCTTAGAAAAGGCACTCAGGTGAAATAAATGGGACAAGAACCTGAAAGGAAAGAGAAACTGAAAGGGCAGAAAAGTACCACCAAGTATGAAGCCTCAAAGCTCACAAGGTAGTTGCTAAAAGATTCACCTTGGTATTTCACTAGACTGCCATGCAACTGTTTAGGCATTGGCATGGAATGCTGTCCAAGTAGAACTGCAGAACCATAGAAAACAGGGCATGTGGTTAACAGAAACCAAATTGAGAAATCTTCCTCTGCTACCTGGTAGTTTCTGCAGGTCATTATCACAAATAAAATTATTAACGAAGAATGAAAAATACATTCACCCCTGTTCCCTTTACAAACCGAGCTGCACAGCATAAAAAAAATTAACTTTTTTCTGCTTTTGCCACAATATCCTATCCTCTTTCAGAGTAGCTCTTAGCAAGTCAAACCAGATTCTAACTTCAGTTGAGCTTTTTTCACACTCATTTAGTTACTTCCACCCAACAGCTGGGAGCATAAGGCTCATCTCACTGAAGGGTTTCATAAAGGACTTCAAAAAGAAAGCAGATAGCTACATGAAACCACAGGCTGTTAGCATTATTACGTCTTTCATGTATCACTGATTTTTAGGTCTTTATTCCCCTGTAAGAGAAACACTGAATAACAAGTCACACTGACATGACAGCAGCCACAGGTGAAGTCAGAAAAGAGAAATTGGACAACCTGACCACATTAAGATTAGACAGAAGCTTTGCCAAGATCCTCCTACCTGCCCCCCAAAGCAGCACGAGAATTAGCATTTCCATGGGCTTGGGAGGGTGGGCTTTCTTCAACCACAGTCGGCATTTCAATCTCAAAATCTCTTGGCACATTCTGGATATTTGGCTCTATGAAGGTTACTCGACCTGAAAGGAAGACAAGGGAGAACTAAGGAAGGGTCCAAAAGGAGTCTCTTTAAGTCAGCACAGCTGCACACACTCTGCATCTCCAAAATGCAATGGGCAGGAGAGTGAGAGAGGACACGACCACTCAATCAAATTTTTAAAAAGGAAAAGAAATCGTGTTTAATCGGCTTGTGATGGTTCCCCATTTTTGTATCACTAATAAGAAACTCCCAAATCCAGCACCTGTTCTGGAGTCAGAGATTTACATGTGTGCAAGAAATGTGCAAGAAATTAATAATAATGCTCAGTGAACACAAAAGCTATTTCAAATACATCTTGTTTTCTAAGGCAGATATATGTCAAATAGATACACCAGTATTTTTGTTTGGTTGAAGTAGTGCACAGGCTTGATTTCCTATCTTTTCCCCTTAGAAAAGCTGCACACACATATGAGAAGACAAAAAGCCAGTAAGAAGTGAGGCCTTTGCACACATTTGTTCACCTGTAGCTGTGTGAGTCTGTGAAATTGGATATATCCTTTCCATTCCCAGTGCAGAATTCAATCGCTTCTCCCTCTGTAGTGGAAACACCACTTTAGTAATGGCGTTGTTGATCCTCCTCCATTCCAATATCAGCCCTGGCAATGGGTGAAGCGTCTTTAATTTCTCCAAAACATCCTTGTGGGAAGAAAAGGGCACAACTAATCAATGGCCTTTAAAGCTTTATTTATAAAGTTTTTGCAGTTCTGCAGGAAAAAGTGACTCCTTCACCCACAGTGAGTTTCCAGTGTCACTGCCTTAAAATTAAATCCCTATCCTCTCCACTTACACCACCTACACCTGGGTAATCAAAGCACCACCTGACACAGCTCCATTATTACCCATGAGAAGACAACCACTTGTCTTTGGACATCACTCTTAATCAGCACCAACCAATAAACCACCTGAAATGATGAAATAAAGCATCACTTGCCACAGGTCCCCTACGTTGTCTCTTCTTGTCCAGCGTTAATGCTTCTCCTCCATCTTCTTGCATATTTTTCTCCCTGCTCTCTCCTATCTGTACACTAGGAACACAAAGTGAAGCCCTTGACTATGCTCCTTGAAAGACAAAGCTGATCACTAGCAATCAAATCCTTTCATGTTTAATCAGAAATATAAATGGACTAACAAGAATTTCAAAAGACAGTGGCATGCAAACATTTCTCAAAATAACATTTTTTTGTGTGCAGCAGGCAGCTGCAGCTTCATCCCTCCACATCACAAAAGGAGGAAATCCTCCCTTTGCTTCTTGCTCCCTGCTCTGCCACCACCACTGCACTCAACGTCTTCACTGCCACTTAAGTTCCAGAAATCAATACTTGTCTTCTGAGCACAGACTACACTGAACAAGGGGAAACTAAGAAAACAATACAGATTAATGAGTCCTGAAAACAGGAACATATATATCTGCTAATTTCACTTGTCTGGCAAGAGCACCCATTAGCCTGCAGCAGTTGGTATTAATGCAAGTCCACAATATTTATCAACTGGCAAGGATGTCAATAGCCTTCACATTATACAAGCTCCTGATACACTAAATTTGATAAACCATCAGATTAGCCATTCTGAAGACAAATTCTCTGAAGCAAAAAATACAGATTTGATAGTAGCAGGAAGAGAAAATATTGTATTTATTCAACATGGTATTTAAGTCTCTTTCAAGCTGATGTGGAAAAATTCTTCTGCTATTGGCTTTACAAAATTATTGTGCTATTTTGGTCTTACACATGATTTGGGAAATCAGATTCTGCCTGATTTACTCTTATTGAAGCCTGCAATTTATAGTCATGTACTCACTGCACTCAAGCTTTAGTAGAGCAGGAGTTACTCTGCTAACAGAGAAGGTAGAATCCAGTTTGAATTTCCAGTGATAACTGGAGGAGCAAAAGGCAATTAAAATTTACTTTCAGACTAGAAACAAACTTTACTGTACCTTGGTTGTACTGAACTGCTTGCTTAGCCTGACCCTGTTTCCTTTAGCAGTTGCTCTTCTGGTGTAACCCAGGGTTTTCTTGTTCCCTTGGAGTTTCACTTCTCCATTTTGTGGCAACTTCAGCTCCAGGAACAACACCTGAAAGAGGTCAGCATTTCAAATCAGTTTCTGCCCACTACTCCCAGGAGAAAACAAAAGCAACTGAGCACTTAAACAGCTTGTTCCAACCAAAGGATAGTACAAATGCTTCAGGTAATTAAAAAGCTGATTAAAGATCCCTGCTATCAAAGTCATTCCTCCTCATTTTAATTAACTACGAAATGCAATTTAAAATCTCATTTTCTGAACACTCTAAGTTTGAGTTCAGAGGTATGTTTTTAGAAAAGGTAATTAACTCCATCCAATAAGTGAGGTTATTACTGACAGTCAACTGTAATAAAATGTAATGTTCAGATGACTGAAAGTGGGAAGAACATTGGTGAAAAAAAAGAAGTGTTAGCAGGGAGCAGGCTTCAGACCAATATGAATGGCAAAGAAAGAGGTGGTCACAAATACCTTTTAGAGAATAGCTGGAGTATTAGTTTTTCTAACAAATTGTGAAAAAACTGGGAAATTAAGTATATGCTCATTTGGTGACAGAATACAGCTCTTAATTTTTCATTCTCTCTTTCAGTGTAGCATTACACACTACTTAGCAGCTATTGTCTTTCATTTCACAGCTAGCAGAAGGGAACAGAAAGCTTTTCTTTTGCACATTTATGTAGCACAGAAGTTTTACTGAGAGAAAACTAGAAGGGTAACATTCCACTAACCTATACAAGATACTTTACATGACTTGTAATACATTTCCACGTGAGAAATAAGCTTCTATAGTTCAGGAAACAGCATTTCAGAAAAAACTTTACTTCCCCTGTTCCACGAAGCAGAGTGAAACTGAAGTTGAGCATTATTTCACGAGTTCTAACTTAGGCTGCTGCTACTGAGCAAGACTTGTACATTTGCAACAATGAAGGAATATTTCTGTGGAACTTCTTTGACTGATACCTTGCAAATTTTGACTACTTCTATATAAAGGACAGCCCCTCAGCAAGAAAATAGTACATGGAGAAAAAAAAAAAAAGAGGGGGTGAAAAGCATGCACAGCAATTATAATCTATTTCAATTATCTCATGTAATGTACATTAAAAAATGTAAGTGAAATTCTTCAGGAATTAAAGCATTGATATATTTTACATAGAAATTTGGTTTTTTAAAAAAAATCAGTTCTTAAAAGGTTCTTAAAAGCAGACAGTAGTTGAGTCAAAACTTTTAAAGCTGTCTTTCCTTCTCTTTCATGCCTGTACAGGGACAAGGGTAACAATGCAACTTTTTCAGTACAACTCTTCTTAGACTCAAGACTACATGACACCAAATCACATCTCGTGTGCAGGACACTGGCATTGCAAAAAAACTTCTCCATTCCTGTACCACTCTTCCAAATTACTCCAAAAGCCATTACATTGGCAGATCATCTCATGCACCATGAGAGGCCAAGATCCTATACAAACCACATGCATATTTTCACTTGGCTTCTATTTCCAACATACATATTTCCACTTCCGGCTTCTTTATCTCTGCTAAATTTGGCAGAAACCAGAATGATCAGTCACAAGTAGGAGAGGCACAGACCCTTGCAGGCATCAAGCTCATAATGAGTGTAAGGATAAATGAAGTCTCAGCAGAGTTGGGTTTGCATTTTGTCTTTTCTTCACGCGTTCTTCCCAAGTAGACTTTTTAAAATTTATTTTAGCCAAAGCCTCTTGATGGTAACCTCTGGGGAAGTTCTCCCTGTCCCACCCCAACCCTCATGTACCTCTGCAATGTCATCAGGGCTCGTCAAGGAGAAGCTGTGACCTGCCAGCTGATATGCTTTGGTCTCAATCTGGCTCAGTTTAGCCTGCATGACCTGTTTCTGGGTCTCATAGGCTGTTGTGCTGAAACCAATGCCATTCAGCTCCAGCAGAGCCAAGCAATAATGGGTGGGCATCTCCACTTTAGAAAATACATCTGTAAAAAGTACAAACTCAAGAAAATCTTTTATAAAACAGATCAACTGCAGATAAACAGATTTATTAGGAGAAAAAATGGAGAATCCTGAGTTCTGAAAATACTGAAATGTTCTGACACACTGAAATCTTTTACTATAGATTTCATTTCAATACTTTTGTTTCTGGAATAAGAAATATTTCATAGTAAGAAGTGTTCCAGAACTTCCTATCACAAAAGTATTTAAGAAAGCAGCTTCTGTCAATTTTTTTTCTAAGAAATACATATCTCTCTGTTTATCAACATTTTATAAACTGTTTAATGTAAGGCTTTCTATCTTGATACACTTTAATTCCACCATCCACATCTTTTAAAAATGTTCTAAGGTTCAACTGTAACAATCATAAATGATGTGGTAAACTTGCAATCAAATACTTCAGTGGGATTGAACCATAATCCTCAGCTCTGGAAACACTTTAGGGGAAACCATCATAATGACCACCAATAGATATATGCTTTTGGGGGTTTTTTTTGATGGCTTGTTTTAAAACAGCACAAACACTCAGCAATTATTAGTGCAAACATACAGGATCATTCACTATGGAATCACTAGAGTTTCGTGGACACAATGCATACCTGACAAATCATGCTATATGGGCAGGCCAAAGAGCAAGAAATCTCCTTCAGAAAATATTTGAGGATTTTAGGAATTACTTCTGACAAGGAAATCAAAAAACTTTTGAAAACATTAATGAGAAACCATAGACAGACCCACAAGTCCCTCAGAATGGCCAGGGTACTCACCTGGGAGGTAGAAATATGCTTGATTCGGAGACTTAGAATAGACTCTGCTACAGCCTTAACCACTGGAACTGGTGGATATTTGGGATATAAGAATTATAGTCTAATTTTTTTTTTCAGAATAGATATAATTCCAAGGGAATTTCTCTCTTTTAACAAATGAACATTTTGACACAGAATATATTAAGGACTTCTAAACCTCCTCTCTTCTGCACTGATCATTCAGCCTGTGGTAGCGCAGCTATATTTACCCTCCATCTTTGCCCCCAAGTAAAGGAGGTCTCTTTACCTGTCAGATTTTCCTTCTGTAATTCCTTATGGAGTTGGTCCATGACATTGAAGATAAGCACAGACTCTGTGGCTGCTCTGTACCTCCCAGAATGATCTCCACTGGCACTCAGCCCCAGGCTCTGCACCCCTTGGCCAGTGCCCACTCCTTCCAGGAGGGGCAGCTCACTGGGGAGAAAGTTGGTCACCATGTTGTGAAGGGTGCATTCCTTGGAGCCAGAATCCAGCAGCCAACATGCAACCTTCAAAAGGGAGAGCTCTGTGAGACTTTTTTTTTTACATTTTAGTCATAATACAATGCAAATATTTAACCAAGGGTGGTTAATTCAAGGTTATAGCACATATTATTTTTCTTGATTTGGCAGGCAAATTGCAATAATTTGTTACATCATTTCGGTAAAAACCTTCAAGAGGGCCTAAGTCACTGAAAAGCTTAATTCTTGAGAATGAAGAATTATTTCTCTCTAAAAGGAAAGTTATTTCTGTACATTTGAAAATTTTATTCTGTGTCAAATAAACACATCTTGAAGTGTCTTTTCACTTACTAAAACTTAAAGGGAATAAATATGAAAATCAGGATCAAAATATGCTTAGTCTGAAAAATTACTTCATAAAGATCAAAACTTGCTATTGATCTAGAATATTAGCCAAGCTAAACTCTCCTATGTTTTGCAGAACTGGACTTATGCCAGGAATTCTGTATGGGGTACTTTACTCCTGGTGAAGCTTAAACCCCAGTCTTCAAAGCATGTTCATTTATAGTTATATTTCAATTTCTTGTGTCAAAACAGGATGAAACACAGATATCTACACTGTCTCTGCCATGTAAGCAGAAGTAAAAAACCACAGGTGTATACATATGGGACTGGGGAAGGGGTATGTATATATTCATTGTATCATTAAAATGAACAAACATGACTATTACAAGGAAGTGTGAGGGGAAAGATGCTTTTACTGCTCTTTAATTTTATCCTAAAACTACATCTTTGAATGAAAAAAACCTATGTTTGTACTTGTGTTGAACACCTTACCTAAGTTCCTGCAGAGTTGAATATTGCCACAATGCTGTTCAGCTCATATGCAAAGCAAGCTTTAAAAATCAAAGGAATTTTCAGTGCATCTAGAACTTTTCCTAACGTGGGCAAGAAGGTGCTTTTTACCTCAAGCTAGTGTTTCATTCGAGTTACAACTAGTACCCAAACCTTTTGAAATTACAAGTAAACATGGTGGGTTTTTTGAGAAAACAGTGGTAGCAAAGAGGTCCATATGTACAGTGGGTAAATATTTTGCTTACAAAGTCTTCTGCTCTCAGAAGCAATAACCTGACCAGGAGCACTTGTAACATTTCAGTCCCAGGCTTCTTATTGCAACAAAACAGGAGTTAAGTCCTGTCCACCAGTACTGAGGAGAGATTTATCTTCATTTCCCCTGCCAAGTAAGGTATGGAATAATAATAATGTGTTAACCTCTGAAACTGCTTGTTTCTCTTGCAGGCACCATGAATATACATAGCAAAGCAAATGTCCTCTAAATACTGTTCTAGATTGCCCACTGAAAGAGAATTACACTAAACCTCCTGACAGATGTACATATTCATACCTAAATAACAGAAGTACCAGAAGGTACTCCTGTCTTTCCACTGTTGTGTTTAAACTAGCAGTTTTACCCAAGCAAAATTTCTTAACCCTGCAAACCTTTGGGTCCTCAAAATTTCCTTCCAGGGAGATGCCACAAGCCATCAGCAGAGTTTTGTAGTGCTGAATGAAGTCATACATGATAAGTGAGCGCTCCTTCCTGGGCTTCTTCTGCAGGTACAGCTGCACATGGTTCAGTCTCTCTGCCACAGAGAGGCTTTGGTCCAAAGGTGGTGGTGCCAAACTCAGACTGATTTCTAAGGTAGGAAATATAAGCAAAAATCATCTTTTAACCCATTACATGGTAAAAAAGGCAAGAGAAAAATCTTGAATACAATCACCTAAAGCACAAAAACTACAAGTAAACTATGAAGAAATAACAATATATCTATAGCACTATTACATATTTTAGCAAACCAGACAGGCCTCCCAAAAGCAGTATGCTGTGTCTGTACTAACAAAGGATAGCCAGGAATCAAACCCCAGTCACAAGGTCACTTAGCACAGATTGGGCTATGTTCAGCATTTGAGTGTTAGATTTGTTCTGGAAAGGAAAAACTGGAAGAGACTGAAAGAGAAAAGCAAGTTAGGTAAAGAGAACATGGGAGTAAGCTAACATTTTATGCTCACAGGCCAGTGCCTGAGCCAGTTACCTGCCCATATTACACAGTAGTATGGATGTATCCACAGCAACCTGTTCAAGGGTCTTTAACATCTAAGACTGCTAAATTATTCCACCACTGAGCTGGGGTCAGGACACTCAGAGCACTTCAAGAACCTTATCTGCTGAAGGTACTTTTTTGAGATGCAGTGTCAAGTAACCCAGCACAGCCTGTCTGCTCACTTACCAGTCTGGTCTTGTATCTGCTGCAAAGAGATATAATAGGCATCTTTTCCACCCCAACACACTGCCAGTCCAACTACCAAGATGTCTTCACATCCTTGGACAGGAAACCCGTCATCTTTAACTTGCATCCACTGAGGAGAACTCACTAAAGAAATAATTTTAAGTTACTATTATAAAATGGCATCCATAAATAGAGAAGAGTTGGGTCCTGAAAACGCAAATACATACAGTTGAACCTAAAATTGAGCATTATCAAGTCTCAGTAAAGCGAAGGAGCAGAGTGTTAGTAGACGATGGAGAGCTGGTGTCAAGCATTTCCTTGACAGGTCTTTGGTGATAGTAATGAAGTGTTAGCAGCTTGTTGGTATGTGAGAGCATCTAAATATTCTTCTGTGACTGCCTCTGAACCAAGGTTAAATATTTTCAAGTATTTTCAAAATGTAAACTTGGTTCAATATAAGCATGTGTGAAATTCAGATCAATCTCTGGGTTGTTGCAATATTGCTTCTTTTTTTCCCCCCACATAAGTATTCATATGCTGCAGTTTGCTGCTGCTTTATAAACATGCCCTTCCTTTAAAATGACAAGATTAAGCAGTTAGATTCTTTGCTGTCACATTGCCATAACAACAATAATAGCATTTCTTAACTATCAAAATAGATTTTTGACAGATAAATGTGAAATGCTTTTTAGAGTGAAAGGAAGGAATACATTTCTATATCAACTCTTGAAGAGGTTGCTAGAAAAGGCCAGAATTTGGAAGGGATGCTTTATGGGTGGTTTAATCTGAACAGGAGGAAGACTTTATTTACTTTGAGGGTGACAGAACACTGGAACAGATTGCCTAGAGAGGTTGTGGAATTTCCTTCCCTAGAGATATTCAAAATCTGCCTGCATGCAATCCTGTGCACCCTGCTCTACGTGAACCAGGTTTAACAGGGGTTTGGACTAGATAATCCCCAGAGGACCCTTGCAACCCCAAACATTCCATGATTCTGTAATATCAGTGATTTTTCTCCTTTTTTGCATATCCTTTCCTTCTCCAGGCCTGCTTTAAGCTGAAGATGCCACATGCTGTTCACAGAATAATGCACTGGAACAGGGAACTGACCTTTTTTGAATTTGCCACCAATCGTTGATTTGGGAGACAAAAGGCACTTTGTTCTTTCACATGCCACTGAGATGGAGAATCTGCTTTTCTCCTTCCATTCTGCAATAAAAGTCTGGAAAAGTGCTTTGTTGCTTGCTACATCAACAATAGTGAAACTCTCAGCACTTAAGGGAACAAATGGAAAAACATCCTGAGAGAGCTGCAGTGAAAAGCCTTGGTCTATAGTGGAATCATCTTTTATCTCATCAGTGTCAATTGGGTCTAGACACCCAAGATGGACCTGGAATGTTTTTACCTGCTGCTTTGCATTGCCCTCACTATTCCACTGTGCCTGAACCATCTGCCCTTCATTCTTGCAGGTGACTTGTCCTTTTCTTGCAGATTTCACAGGGAGAGAAACAGAACTTTTTGGAAAAAGCTCTTTGGGAGGTGTTGGAGGAATAAACCCATTGTTACTATCTGGTGCAGGACAGGATGTTCTGTTGCTTCCCTTGAGCTGAAGTGTTATGCCCTCTGTTTTCCGAAGATCTGAGTTTTCAGTTTTGTTTTCTTTAACCTTGAAAGAGCTTTTTAAATCCTGGCAAGCGGGCAAAGGCTCTGGCTCACAACAGTCGGATTCAAAAACTGGAACTGGCTCTTGACTAACAATAGGAGCAACTAACTCTCCTTTCAAACTGGAACTTGCTGAAACTGGTTCGATGCCTGAGAGGCTCGGCCATTTGTCTAATACATCCTGCAATCCTGGGCTTAGTTCAAACGAGCAGTCAGTCCACACTACTGGATGGCGTTTCTTCTCTAAAGCTTGGTGGCTTCTCTGGAGCTTTTCACCTTGATCTCCTACTAAATCCTTTGGTTTGGGGTCATTGTTACAAATCACTGGGTTTCTTAATCCTGACTGACCTTGAAATGAAGAAGGAATGTCTTTCAGAAAAGACGGGGAGTTTCCACGGCCTAAAACTTCTGCTATTACATCCGAGGATGCTTGAGACACACTGTTACACTGTACAGGATTCTCATGTTCCATCTGATTGTCATTGACATCAGATTTATTCTCAACAGGCCTTAGACTCTGCAAAACACCATCTGGAGGAAGCAAAGCCACAGGGTCCTTTCCATCAGCTTCCATCATGTGAACAGCTGAAAGGTCATTGACATTACTGAAGCTATCATCAAACAGCAAGCTATCACTCATATTTAGGCTTGTTTCAGGGACAGGCTGGCATTCTGCTTGTACAATGTGTTCCCTACCTAAATGGGAGGTTGCTTCATTCAGGTCTTTAGACACACTCTCCTCTTTCACTGAATTTTGGGTCTGGTAATCTTGTAGAAAACTGTGCAGCTGCGAGTCAGTGACTGAGAAATCGCTTTCTTTAAGGCAAGGTGCAGGTTCTATTTTCTTCACGACAGGCTGTAAATTAAGGCCTTCAGACTCCAAAACTTTATTACTACAGTGCTGAGTTGTGTTTTTTGTAATTTTATTGGTGGTGATAAGACTTGAGAAGCTCCGTTTCCTAACTGTTGCAGCCAGCCTTTTATCAGTATCATTCTCAGTCCATAAACTGCTTAGGTTTTTTGGTATTCCCTGCTGTGGTATTGCTGCCAGCTCTGAACCTTGTATTCCCTGCTGTCCTGTGATTCCAGCTGCTCCCTCCTGTTTTATTATCATCTCAGTTTGAGTATCCAACTGGAAGCTGTCTTCAAAGTCTCTAGAGTCAGAAAACAGATGAGAAGCTGGATCATTCTGAACATCATGTGCATTGCAAACACCTCTGGATTTTACTAAAGACCCTTTCAGAAAGTCCTTAGGATGACTGCTGCCTTTCTCCAGTGTTCCAGCTTGTAACAATATTCCATTGGGCTTTTCACTCCCATTTTTGCCACCATTCTGAATCTGAATATTGCAGGTTTTATCCTCACCAGGGCAAAAATGCCTATCAATCCTCACCTCAGCACAGCTCACATCTGTTTGAGTTTTATTCATTTTGTTCTGCTCACCATCAGTATTGTCAGTTCTCTGTGTCCTAGCACTACCAGGTGTTCCTCTACTTCCGACAATACTGTGTGTCTCCATAGATAGCATAGCAGGTGCCTGAAAACCTGCTCTCCCCTTAGGCATGCCTTCATTTGTGGTGGTAGGCGCTGTAAATAATCCTTCCATTTTATCTTTCCTCCCAATCTTAACTTCCCCCATCTGTACAGAATTTGAGGCTTTATGAGTTACAGAATCTGTTTCCATAAATTCCTTATTATTTTGGTTTGAAACAGAATTATCCGTAGAGATGCTAGTGTGGAAAACAGGCAGCTTTTGTATGTCTGTGCTAAGCTTATTTGAATCTTCAGGAAGTGACCCCTGCAGTTTTGAAGCGGTATTTTTGTTCCTAGTCTGGTTTAAATGCGTATCTGTGCTGTTAATCAATCGAGAGGCTGAAGACTCTGTTCTCAATGTTGGTGTTTTTCCTTGTTCAGTAAGGTGCTCTGGGATTGCTGTCCTGGAATCCATCTTGGTTTTGACCAGAGAAATTTCTTCTGTGTTTTCATTGCCTCTGCAGACATTTGGCCATTTTCTAGCCCTGTATATAAGATCACCCTTGCCTTCCTCTGCTCGAGCCTGTTTCCTGCCTGGGACTTCACTCTCAAATACAGAGCTTTCTGTGCTACTGCTCAGTCGCCTTTTATATCCCTTTTTAATATTTGATAAGTCTCCAATCCGAGAACCAAGGCCATTACAGTGTTGAACTCTGCACCCTTTTTTGTTTAATACCCTTGAAGACTCAGCAGACTCCTCTCCATCTGATCTGTGCAGTCTGTCTTCCAGTTCTGACTCACTGCTGATCACAGAGGATGTATCAGTCTCGAGAAAAGACTCTGGGTTCCACTGCACTCCCATCAGTGCCAAATCCTGCTGCAGAAGTCTCCTGGCTTCCTCCACAATGACAGAAGCTGCTTCTCCTTCAGTTAAGCCCTTCATTCCAGCCATCCAGATGCTGCGCACGGCCCGACGCTCCTCTGCTGACTCTTCATCCTCATCCACAGCCCTACGAATGCTGTGGGAAAGGCAACAGACAGAGGTGAACATTCATGCAGAACATAACAAACAAGGAGCTGGCACTATTCTGCTCTGCTCCCATTTCAACTGTCTTCACAGCTTGCTTTACAGAAGCACACTACCTAAAATATAATGCACTTGATGTGGAAATAACTTAATTGGAAGCAACTATTTCAGTTTCCTAAATCTGAAGAGATGTCGATGAAAGATATTACTGGCTGCATACCCCAAAAGCATTGCCAGATTTCTGTGTTCAAACATACCCCAGACAAGTCCCAGTGCCCTACTAAGGCAAGATGCAGGCTTCATAGAGTCATCCTTCATGCACTGTTTTCCAAAGAAAGGAAACTTCAAGAGCATGAACCAGACAAGTATCATGGCACAGTCCAAGAGGTACTTGATCAAGGAAGCTTGTTATTGCACTAACATATAAATCACAAGAGAATCTCAAAAGATAATCAGTAATAAATCATCAACTACTTTGAACATATGGTGGAGCTGCCTTTTAGAGGAAGCAAAAACTCCCCAGAAAGCACTGACAATTTACCCAGAACTAAATAGTGCGTTGAAAAGAGGAATAAGGAGAAAAATTAGGTCTCAAAAACTTATTCTGCAAATAAAAATGCTTCTATTCATTTCAAAATAATCATGGAATGACCGTGATCTGTCAGAGAAACCTGCAAGTTCTTTCTAACTAACATTTGACAAAAAGTCCCAAAAGGACCAAAAGGTTGCCATATTTTATTACAGGTTTCATCCTGTAACCCTTCACCTTACAAACTCCTTTACTTGACTTCTGGACATACTGATTTCTCACCTTTTAAACGGTACTGAGCTCTTCAGAGCAGCTGCCACATCATCAGGACTGGCTTTAGCAAGGTCAGCCACGGTGACAAAGCCAGCGCTGTAAAGTGTCCTGGCACGCTGTGCGTTCAGCAGAGACACTCGGACCAGGTCACAGAGCTCCCTGTGAACCCCAAAAGTGAGGCGGCTCTGGAACTGAGAGAGCAACAGCTCCATGTTGTGCCAGCCCAGTCGATTACAGAAAACTGTTATCATTCCTGAAACACAAAAGTTACATTAAAGTCGGAACTCCAGCTCCAGTTCTACAAAGCTGGATTCCCTCCCCACCCCCCAATCTGAATCAGCACTCACTTTACATTTCTCACCTTCCCATTACTTACAGGAACTAACTCAAGTTTATTACAACTATGAGTAGGAGCCAGTCTTGCAGAACACAATCTGCGATTAACTAGTTAATCAGTGAGGTAGAAATTCTGAATGACACTGTTTTTTCAAAAGATGCTAATACTGAAAGTATGAAGCACATGCATATCCCGGAACAGGAGTCTTATGAAATAATCATACTGAAAAAAAGGCAAAAGAAAAAGTGGTGATGAGAGTCACTAAGGGAAGGCACAGATCTTTGAGGAAAGCCAGCACTGACATCCATAAAAACAGACCTTGGCTGCAGAATTTCAGCTACTGAGAGCGTCATAGGGGATAGCAGATCCTACGATAAAGGTTACAACTGCACTCCCCAGAGCACGGGAGAAGGAGAAGAGCAGAGAAAAGACAGTTTCTTACTCACAGATTATGAAAACCACTGAAAGACATGGCATCCCTCACTATTTTTACAGTGATTATAGAATAAAACTTCTATCATATCTCTTAACTATATGTCATATCAATAGTTCATTTTACTTCCCAGATTACTACTGTGAAAATTATTAACACTGGAAATACAGAATTATGAAACTGCTACAAAGTTATTTATACTAAAAAGTTAAAAAAAAAAAAGAGTTATTTATACTACCAGAATTAAATTAAACTACTCTGCATCAGTTGGCGTGACCTTTTCATTTTGGGGCTTTGACTCATGCTGCAACCCACACAGAGGGTTTCGCAAGTTGAGCTAAAACTGTCTTGAAAACTGAAAACTCACTTATGGAGTAATGAAGGATTTAGGCAACAGAAAGAAAATATCTTGGTCACATGGTGGGCTGTTACTTCAACTCCCACACAGCCTTCTTAAGGAAGTTAAAGGTAGCAGCTGTCTGACCTCCTGTGATCTGGTGATAAATGACCCAGAAGCCACTCACTCTGTTTTGAAAACTGTAACCTTATACTTTCTGGCCAATTAATTTTGCATTCAGAAGAAAGCCATGTCCCATCTTAGAGGCTCCAAACTTACTCAATGCTGAAAGGTACTCATTTCCTGATAGACCAAAGCTTTACAATGGACTTGCACTAATTTCCATACTTAATATTGAACAAACTACATTCCTGCACAGTACACAGCTGATTTCCACAGACCTCCCATGCTGCAGCACTGTTTGATTCCTCTCAGCTGGCTCCCTTCCCACTGCACACTCTGTGCACAGAAGCCATAGCAGGGCCAACCACAGGTTAAGCTATAAATCTGTAAGTGGTTTTACAAGGCTGTTTGCTGTTAGGACCACACCTTAGCCCCAAATCTGGAAGGAAAAAAACCAGACTAGCCTAAGATACCTGGGGTATTTTGCCCAGACAACTCACCTGCATAAGTGGCAGCAGATTGCTGCAAGGATTGAAGCTGACCACGACTACAGCCGTATTTCTTGGTCATATCTTGTAAAGGAACCTCACTGATTAAATCCAGAAGGGCAAGGCTGGTGAAAAACCTGTTGAAGAAGTACATGAATAAATTGAATAAAATTGTCATCTGGGGCACATTACTGTACATGGCAAAATGTACCATGATGCACAGGACAGAATGGTACTACAGTATAGCACACAAAAAAGCCAGACACGATGGCTTCCAAAAACATCAGCACAAACATCTTGTGTCACCAGTGTTCTCAGACCAGAGCAGACCAGGTCCAGGTCTCTCACCTATGAGTTCACTCACTAAAAGAGCGAGTTCCTGAAAACAGACACAGAGCCTGAGCATTACAAATGTTGCAGCCTCTAGTCTCTGCACATTCACACCCACATTCTGTGGCTACCTTTTGTGGATGGCCATTTGTCTGTGCTGTTTCTCTGTTTTAGCTGTGATTTTGCCCCTTACAGAGCGAGCTAGAAAGCCTTCTTCAATCCCCACCAGCTCAGCCACACGTTTCATTGAGGCAGGAAGTTTCTCCCATAAGCAGAAGAACTGGTACCAATCAATTGTGGTCCACTCCTCATACACTGGGGTGACCTAAAGAAAATAAGACGATGCAAAAAAACTATTTCAGAGAAACAAACAGAACTAACAGAGTTTTGGGTAAACAGAACTACAGCCTAGGGAATGTGGTTAGAGCATCCTACGCCCTGCGTAAAGGCACTGAGTCATAGGCATGTACCATAAAGAAAGTAAAAGCTCTTCTAATCCAGTTTCTTTAATATTTGTACCGATGAGATCTGACTCATATGGGTACTCCAGTGATTAAACAATTCAGACTCTTTGTCAGATTACTCTTTAAATCCAAGCCACTAAATGATTTTTAAGATGTATCTTCTAATCCTTTAACAAAACAAAATTGTATTTTTTAACATAATTTACAGATATCTATCAACCTCTTAAAACCACGAGTAACCACGCTAACCGCTGCCACAGCATCTGATAAAGCAGGAAGGACACAGATTTTGCCAAAACTTGCTGAAGCTTTAATTTACCTACAAAAAAATCTCAGCTTTTATTAACAGTAACAAAAAGCCATCCAGAGCTTTTTTTTCTTTAAAATGTTTTTTAGACAGAAAAACAATTCTGTTAATGCTTAGTCAGCACAGAGTTAGTTTCTCTATGAGGAGACAAAACGTCTTCATATCTTTATCAATATAAAACAAGATTAATTATTTTGAAAGACCTAAGAGTTGTTAGGCACACATGTTAAATGGCACAGAATACTAGATGCCTATGTGGTTGTAAATCATCCATGCCTCTTCATCTGCTGAGAAGAACAAGAGTTATTAAGATGGGTGTTTGTCTTTTGTTGTTTATTGGGCCTTTGTTGTGGTTTAGATTTTTTTCTTTAAAGAAAACTATTTTCCTAATCTAGCAAATGCTTACTTGTTATAATCAACTTCCCTAAAATACGAGGGTTCATATTTGTACAAGTAAAAGATTCAAGCTTAAAAGAATTAAAAAGCATTATAGCAGATAAACTCCTTGTAGGCCATAAGGAACACATGAAGAACAATACTTAAAAAAACTAAAAAAGCAACAAAATGAAATAAACCTTTGGCCTTGAAAATGAACAGACTTGCAAGAAAGTGTTTTAGAGTAGCTTAACAGAAGAGAATCTCAAGAACATTTTGTTCAACAGTGTATGATTTAAAATAACCTTAGACAAGCTGCTGCAATTAAAAAGTACAGCATAAAAAACGTAATGCCATCACTGCCTCTACCCCAGAACAGGAACAAATTTCATCCTTTTTTTTTTCTGTTTGAGAGATGCAAACAGGGAAAAAAATTGCTGGTGCATAACACAAAGAAGTTCATTTTACCTAGCAGAAGTAGAACGAAATATAATGTGGTCCTCAAAAAGAGAGATATGGGTACATATGGGACAGTAGTAGATCCAAAAAAATCTATCAGTGCTAGCCCATAACTGGGTTAATGAAGACAGCAAGCAGAGACAGGTACCCTCAGTCTCTTGCCTCCCCTTGTCCCACAGCTCAACAAGCTTTGTAATTGCAAGCACATTACTCGAAGTGAACTTTCTTTTCAGACAAGATTCCCGAATTTTGCCTTTGATTTATCATCCTGGTAAAGCGAATACACTTTACACTTAGAGAAGGCTAAAGTTGACTGTCAGATTTCGGATGATGATTGCATGATGGGCCTCTGGCAGCCATGAATCCCAAGTTGTTCAGTGCAACTCCATCTGGTTTCCTCACTAATCTTCACAGGTTCATGGCTTCCTCTCCAAAGGTCTTAAATAGCAGTGCTTAGCTTTTCAAGTGTATGTGCTCATAAATCTTGACACACTCCAGGACACTTTTCCTTCATAAGATTTATCACACTCCTTCCTTTAGCAGCATCACCAGGCAAGTAAACTGAATCAGGGATGAACTTCACGGTAACTGAACCAAACAAAGGCCCACCCATAGAAAGAAAGTAGTGTGGCGCTCTGAGGCTTTTTGGAAGCAAAATGGACACTAAATGCCCAACACTTTTCTGGGCCTCCAAGAGTAATATGAAATTAAGCCTGCTGATCCCAAACACACATACAAAAATCAATTTGTTTCATCAACCTCAAGTGTCTCAGGAAAATTACCATTATGTTATGTTCAAAACTTAGGAAGTTCTGAAATCTTAGGAAGTCAAGAGTGACAACAATGGGCTTAAACGGCATGCAGCACCTGCCTACACAATAGACACTAAGGTAACACACTAATTCTGAGGCACATTCAATTTAGAAACTTTTCTTCATGAAGGATAAGCTAAGCAAAACACAGAAAAACCTAAACCGATGTTCAAGGAGCCTTCAAGAACTCTGCATTGTGCTGTCTCCCCTTAGTTTTGGCAGTAGAAAATACAAGATGCAGAATAAGAAACCTACCAAATAGACAATATGCAGATCATTCTCCAGAACAAAGCTTTTCATAGCTCGCTGCAGGTCAGCAAAGATTTCCATGGCTTCAGTTGGTGAAAGAGAAGAGGAAAGAGTAGCTGAGCCAAGATGTGTTGGATGATAAACCTTTGCTGTTAAAAAAAAAAAATACGTATTACATAGAGAAAGACTTAAGTGCAAGTTTATAATCATTTTCAGGCTGTGCTGCATTTGAGAGATTTCTAACTTTTCACAACTGCTTTTTCAATAAGAAACAGTGTATGTCCCCATTCTAAAGACAGAAGAATGGAAACAATAACAGGTTTAGCCTTGCCTATATCTAAACTAGCCTTTTTCTCTTCTTTAGAAAGACAAAATTCATAGTCTGCAGTTAACAGGCATCAATCTTGTAGTTCAAGTTTGCTTCGTTTAAAAATATTTTGGGAATTTGTAGACTAGGACACATCAGTCTTAGAGGCGATGGGCAGCTGATGTGCCTTCCAAGAACATGTGCATGCAAAACACATTAAAGCAGGTGTAAAGATACCTTCCAGAAAGCTAGAAAATTCTTCATATGCAATTCTCTAAAATAAAAAAAAATGCATAAGTCCTTACTATTCATTTACGTTGAACATCTACTCAGTTGCAGAAAACTTAGCAAATCAAAACTAACTGGAGGAACACCAACTTTACCTTTCACATCACTGCCAGAGTCCACAACTTGAATGAATTCATTTTCCAGCAACCATGCCACACAAGCCTCGATAGGTCCAGCCTGTGCTTTGTCTTGCCCTTTCCCATTTTCCCACTTGCTTTCTTTCAAGCTGGATGCAAGCAGAGTGCAAGAGGCATAGGTCTGCACATCCTCTGGAGTGTTGGCTACTCCCCCCACGATGATCTGTTGAAGAAAACTGGCTGTTCATATTGCCAGAGATGCAGTAGGATGGAGCATGAGATCAGAGAATCAAAGAGAGTGATCCATCATCTCAGTTTTCAAGAACCATTTTCCCAGAGAGGGGAATATGAGGCAAAGCAACAGCCAACTTTTCAAGACTTTCCTTGGCAAGAAATCATCTTGGGTAGAAGCAAGAGGACTAAACGACAGGAAAGAATGATTTACAAAATTTTATATTGAAAGTGAACATACTCATAGCACCAATTTAAATTTGAGACTAGTCCCATGAATATTTCTTAGCCAACACTGTGAAATATTAAAATATGTTAGAACACAAACTGCAATTTTTTGAATATAAAAAGCAAACCATGAAGGTGGAGTTCTTGTAAGGCTATTCAGCATACTGAAGGTTTCTCTTAAGAAATACGAATATACCCCATTGTTGTTTTCCTGATTGAGAGTGGTTTTTTCCACCTTGGATTTTGGTTTTGCTTTGGAGGAACCCCTTCTTTTAGATAGACAGCTCTTATGTAGAAAAATACATTTAGAAATTCCACTGGTCTGCTAAAAATTCAAAATCTATGGAAGCACAACCAAGTTCTAAGTATCACAAAAGTTTTCAAAAGACAGTGAAAGTATAGCAAGCAAATTCTATTTAAAGAGTCCTGCATCTAATCTAAGTTCAAGCCCAAATGCAGCTTTGGAAAAGGCCATAAGCTCACCTATGTGGAATAAAATCCTTTTGGCCCTTTTTTACTCCTACAGGAACCCTACAGAGGAGGGAGCAAATTGGGTACCATCCCTGTTTGCTCGCCAAAAGTGTATTCACAAAATTTCAGTCATTCCTGTACAAAAGAGGTAGGTAAGTTGAGGGGGTAAATAAGAGGCCCTACAAGGTTCCACAAATGTCATTATGGCACAGTTCAGCCTACAAAGCCTCTAGGATCAGTAATTTACAAGCATTCTCCAGCTAGGAATGTCAGGTCACACCTAAAGTTTAAGAATTACACTTACTTCTGCCTGCTTCTTGACTGCATCTAAATGCAAAAGCAAAGTTTCTTTGAGTGTGCTCACATCCCAATCTGCATCAAGCAGAGAAACATCCCAGACAAAATGCTGAATACTGAAGCAAGCTGGCAGACCCAAAGATGACTGAGGAAACACATGAAAAAGAAGTGCACAGCAAACATTTGGTGGTGTCACAGAAGAAATCATCCTACAAGGGTGCAAGCACAGTTCTCATCCCTCTCTGAGTGTCCCCTACCTCAAGTATTGCTCTTTTCATGCTAGAAGCAACACCTTCCCCTTCTCTTCTAAGCAAACAGCTGCAAACAGGCTTGAGAGATCCCTGAAGCAGAGCAGCACCTTTTGATCTTTCTGAGGGCTTGCAGACTAAAATGCTCTCGCCTGTTAGAGAAGAAAAGAAAAACAAAACAAATACAGAAACAATGACCTTAGTACTGCATCTTAGCACTCTAATAGCTGCACACAGTTCATCAAGGACATATTGCTGGAATGGAAAACTGTAAGTATTTTCAAAAAAAGCTGAGTAACAAAAGAATAGAAAAAAATGTGCAACCTTGAACAATGCATATGAATTGCTATGTAAGAACTCCAGAGATGCATAGTGCATCAGAACTGAAGGCAGAGCAAGCTTCAGAGTTACATTAGGCTAGTCAGTCTTGCCAAGTCAGCTAAGGAGATTCCACAGCCTCTCTGTGCATTTGCTTTGCTACTGAACCACTCTTGCTTCTTGTTCTGGAGCTGACTGGAACTATAATATACAGCGGCATCAATTTTACTTCTTCATTACATTAATAAACTGAAAAAATTCTCAAAAGAAGAAAACATAAAAGCTGCACAGCATTTTGACAGTTTATATTAAGTCAACCAGCTTTCACTCCAGAAATAACTAATTCAGAAATCCAAAATTACTAATATAAATAACTATGCATCCTCTGAACTTTCATATATGCATATATACACACATACACATAAGTATCCTGCATGGTTTCCACTGAAAGTACATCTAAATGTATCCTACCTTAAAGTTCTCTGTCCAACATCCTTAAGTTAATCTCTAACTACTGAAACTCTGTAGGAGACAAAAAACATCCCAGAGCCATGAAAGAAAAATGAAAATAATGGGTAAGTTCCTTAATGAGACCATAGTACAGCTTAGCTGTGGAAAATGCAGTAGTGACATAAAGGATATTTTTTCACAAAGCTATTAGAGAGAAACTAGATCACTGGAAGACCTTAGCTGGTTGCAAGCTTTGCCAATTGGCATAGGATAAATGAATTATGGGTAGGGCACATTTGCCTTTGACTAAGAAGAGAGCATTAGTTTTGGATTAGCTGTCCAGTAAATATCATGATAGATTTATGATAACTTGTTAAGATTTAAATGCACTTAGTCTGAACACAAGGTAATTCTGGTAGTGGGTATCTTAGTAAGATCCTAGGATTGATAACTTATGATAGAACTGTAGCTGTGGAAATGCTACAGTAATTAGCAAATCCAGAGGTAATGAAAACACAACTGCACTTAAATGTAATGAACAGAATAAATAAATGCAGTATAGGCAAGTACCAAAATACAGCTTAAACACAGTTACTTAAATTAACTACAGGATGAAATGATGCTCAGAGGATGTGTCTTGGATTTTTTTTATCCTGCCAGGTGAAAATTTTGATATCTGTTGACCATGTACTTTGGACAGAACTGGGGAGTATGCGAGATAAACTGCCTGCAAAGTATTGTTTTGTGAAAGAAAAGCTTATTTTTACTTTAGCAATAAAGAACATATATTCATTTTGTATTTGGGTTCTGATGTGACCTACAATTTCCTCTGAAAACTTCCCTTTGACTCCTTCAGAGTGATCTATCTAAAAGAAAATCTAACTGAAGATGGGTATCCACTTAGCTCTACATTATCTGACAGTTTTACAAGACTTGTGCGATCTGCTTTCCCAAGGTGCCACTGAGAATTTAAAGATAATAACTGCAATCTAGTAAACAGTAAATTAAAAAAAAAGGAACTGAGCAGTTCCAATATCCATTATTGAACATTTCAGATGCTAGGGGAAGTCTAGGTTAACATCAGACCAGACAAACACCAGAAGACTCTGGATATCTAGGCTTAAAACTCCATTAAAACCAACAAAGGCCCTATTAAATTCTAGGTTTTGTTCAGCTTTACCTATACTTCCTTGGGAAAATGGCAGTTTTGACAAATGCAAAAATAAACAAATTTCACTCTCTAAAATGATATTTTAAAATTTCTGTCAAATCAAGGAAAAGAAATTAAGAAATCAAAATGTAAGACAATCCAAAACTACAATATTGGGAGAGGAGAAGGAATTCAACCCGACAGCATTTATCTTCTGTCTGTCAGCTAAATTTCATATCCACATAAAGCATTTTTTCCAGCTGAAGTTGCTGTCCTCCAGTCTCCCTACTCTGTGAAAGAGTAGCAGCTGGCAACATAGCTTTATGTTCTCATCCAAAAGACTCCATGAAGTGGAAAAAAACGGTACATTCATGAAGCTCATCAGCATAAAATCAACTGCTTACTGTGCACAACACAGTCACAGCAGAACTGTCAAAAAGGGTACTAATTATTGTAACTTGAAGGAGAAAAAGAAGAAACTTCAAGGAATAATGTAATTTTACACCTGCCAGCTACAGTCAAATGACAAAGTCTGGAAAATTTCAAAATCCAGCACGCAGCTGCCCTTTTCTTGAACACATAGGGAGAGCTCACAGAGATATAGGTCGCAAAATGCTCTGTTGCTATGCTACTCAGGCAAAAATAGAAAGCTAAATGTAAGAACAGTCTGCTTACATAGGGCTCCAGCAAGCACCAATCAAACAATCAGGAGGGCAAACCCACTTCCTGCATCTGTTGAACTTCTTATTTTCTACTGTGTTTATACTTGTATAATGTGGCTTTTTGCAAACATCATCCACAAAGATAAATTGCCATTGCAAATTCAAGTAACAGGCAAGATTACTTTGTTGAACATCAGTCAGTGCCACTGTATGCAAGAAGGTGCCATATTATCTGTGAACTACTGCTCCTATTTCCCTGTCTCTGTCTCATTACTACTTTCAGGATGCATAAAATTGATGGTTAAGTTTGGCAGAAGTTTAATAAAGCTAAATCACAACTTCCAACAACAGAAGTTTGTCAAATTAGGATTGCAGACTTTAAACACATTTTTTACATTTTTAGGCTTGTCCAGGGAGAGTTTACTGCAAATTTTCTCACTGAAACTGTAAACACTTTAGTCAACTGCCCATGGATCACAGAATTAAGGCAAATGAACAACACAGCCTTAGAAGCTAACAAGAATTCAAAGGAGAAAATAGCCTGTTCCTGAAGTAACTGACATGTAAATACCGAAGTCAGTCTCAGGCAGTGAAAGCAATCCCCCGGGAATTACAACTTTTACTCCATTAATACCAAACAAATTAATACCAAACAAATTCATCTTGATTAACCTAATCATACAGAATACCAAAGGAATTCATCATGATTAGTCAGTAATTGCGAAGTACTGTCCTGGATTTAATCAGGTTAACACCGCTCTTACAGAATGTTAATAAAGACTCTGCTTACCCTCTGTGTCTACCCCTTTCCTGCCAGCCCTTCCAGCCATCTGCTTGTAGGTGAGGATGTCCAGCAGTCTGCCACCGAAGGTGGGTGTCCGGATAATGACGCGGCGCGCGGGCAGGTTCACTCCCGACGAGAGCGTGGAGGTCGCTGCCAGGACTCGGATCAGGCCCTGCCGAAAGGCTCCCTCAATGATGTCCCGCTCATCAAAAGTCAGACCTGAGGACACGTGGCTTTTAGTGAGCCTTGTGATGGTGAGACTGCATTTTAGAGCTAGCAATTCTGCTGTCCAGCAAGGGAAGAACAAACGAACTTAGTGAACATTCCCCATTCAGTGTTAGGAACTAGACTTGCAGCACTACCTCCGTCAACTTTTTCTGACCCGTAAGTGAAGCAAAATTTCACCATTAAATTTCTGTTATTCAATTGACAGTAATAAACTAGTTTTTCTAAGTTGCTTGTACACAGCGTAGCAAGATGAACTCCTTACTGCTTATCTACAAGCTCAGCAAGTAAATACATAAAGAAATAAAATAAAAATGAGAAAACAGTAGGGAACTAGGATTTACTCATCTGCTATCCTAACCCTGGACTCTTTCTTCATTATTCCCATTACAGGTCTAGTATGTATCTTTCTACATTTCCTTCAGGGCTTCAGGACAATTTTATTCTTGAGAAAGAAATACAGATTCTATAAGCATTTGGAATTATTCCTCCTACATGATCAATGCCATAGCTACTGTCGTCTCTCCGAGGCAGTCCTTTCTCTCAATGAATCAACAGGTGACATACACTATTACCTACCTAAGAAGAAACAAAAAATCTAAGCAGAAGTGTTCACAACACATGCTCTTTTAATTTTTATTTTCATTGTTACAATTCCTCTATTTACTCATTTATTTCAGTATTAAGCTAAGGAAAATTGCTCTGAAATACTCTGGCAGCTTTAGGAACAACTTGAAAATGCTTGAGCTGCAAATCAATTAATTTTTCAGGCAATTCACAAAAAAACCCCCAGTTAAGTTGTATTCTAAAAGCTGCTGTTATCCAACACAACAGAGAGAAGATTTAGCAAAACAATTTGTAAATTAAAGTCTTCGGCCACAAAAAAATAATTTCAAGTTTACCTCTACCTGTGGGATTCTCAAAGCTTATTTAGGCATGAGCTACAAAAGGCTTAAAAAAGCAACCAGTAAATTGCTGATAGCTGCAGTAAAAAGAACCCATATGACTCAACCATTATTGAATTCAAGACCAAGATATTCAGGAATACCTGCATGATGAAATGCCACTCCCCATGGCAAAGTACGCTGGAGCACAGAATCCAGGCCTGAGATTGAACGCTTTAACTGATCCAGAACCTCATCAATCCCTTCTCTGTCCACAACAACTGGGGCAAGGGCTGAGTTTTTTGTAGAACCTTGAGAGAGAAAGTATTTTTATAATTCACACTAAAATTAATTTTCATTAAAGGCACTGTGCATACTGTAGTCTTCTATTAACTACTTTTCTCTTACTCTCAGCTTGTTGCAAACTGTAGAACTCCCTGGCAATGATGTCTGCCAGCTTCTCACACCAGTTCTTGGATGGACAGAAAAGCAGGACTGAATGGCCACCACAAACAGTCTCATAACACAGGCTCACAATATGGTCTTCGTCTCCCTGAATTGAGATAAAATATTTTCAGTGCGCTCTCAGAATTAATGGGGTTTGTAAATGCTGTCCTTCTTCTGTATCCCAGTAGGAATCTTCTACTTCAAGTCAGAAAAAGAAGCAAACAAAGAACAGGGAGCACTGTTACCTTAGTTTCTGTCTTGCTTTATGAAGTCCAAGCACCAGTATGATCACATTGTTGAGGGCAGCTCTAGACCTTACCCATGAATACATGTAATGTTTTACATCTTGCTTCCATAAATCTTTTTCTGAATGAAGGCCACACAGTGCACAAATAAATCACTGCAACCTCCACATCATGGCTAACAGCAGTGGGGAAGAACTAGGAAGAGCCCTGAAGAAAAACCCCTCTACAGTTACTAGGGAAGATTTGTTACCTTGGATGCCTGAACTAAAAGCATGAGAAGCAGCAGTCCAAGCATCCCCAATAAGATGCACTCAGCAAGCACTGCTGACCAAAGACCACAGGTACTCAGAGCACAGTAGAAGGCTTTTAGGGATACTTATATAGATGTTCATGCAGAACCCTGCTGTTTGCAGCTTGCTTTTTTGGTTTTAAGATCCTAAGAGAGTCTGTGCAACTGATCTGTTTTGCTTGGCTATGCCAGATTCTCTTGTAGCAAGCAGGCCAAAGGAGGAAGAGAAAAATGTAGGCGTACAGCAAGAAATAAAAAGCACTAAAATTCAAATGAAAACAGGGGAGCAATGGCAGGAACTTCTCCACAGGAATTCTGCTAAATTCAGCCAAGATGGTGAGGTCATCAAGTTCCCTTTTATTGGTCCAGTCTGAGGCCAATAAAGGAAGTCTGAAGGTCCAGTGATAGATTTCAATCCCAAGATCACCCAGTTTTATAAGCCCACTCCCTTAGACTCCCTTGAGTCATAAGCCTAGTTTAGTTCTTTCTCTTACTTAATTTAGTAACCATCCAAAGCAACTATCTCAAAAAATATCCAAATGCAACATCACCTTCTCAATATGACCACATAAAAGCTAGCTTCCAAATGCTCTAGTGAAAAACATTTCCTTCTGTTTCTAGGATACTTTTTCTTTGCTCTGCCACCATGCTACTGACAAGAGAATGTGCACAGCAAGAACCGAGTGCAAAACATTCCAAAATAATGCTGGCATTCCTTCCATATTGTCCAACTGCTATACTAGTATTACACAGAGCAGTTGAAAGGACTGGAGAAAGAATTCACCCTTCAAAGACTCCACAGAAAAGGACCCTACAAATAGGGAGCCCAAATTTCCCATTTCTACCCATTTTGTTCTTCAAAATCATTGTAGTGTATTATTCCTAACTTTCCATATCCTTTCCATATCCTTTTCAAATCCTGCAAAAGGACTAAATACTGAAAACAGATTCAGAAGAATCAGGATGGGCATCTGCCTTCTAATCACCGTCAAAACTAGATCATTTAGCAGTTTAACATAAGCAGGTTGGATACCAGATTTTAATACAAATACTTCCTCCCAGTTCTGAATGCAAATTCCTTGGCCTAAGCAGGAAATACTTACCTGCATTTATGAAAGTGAAGTAGATTCCCAGGCAAGATAGAGTGGTGGGTAAGGGGAGAATCAAACTCTTTATACCTGTTAAATGCTCTGAAACAACATAACTGCAAAGCCAACTTTGTCTTGAAGTCAGATTCAAGAATCTTCAAGACCTTCATGAGTGTGTATATTTTGGGGGTTTTTTGTTTAAGTCAGTAGAAGACAAAAATACCGATTTTGTTCTCAGTTTGAGCATGAATCTATGAAGTAAACAATGACACTGGGAATGTCATCTATTTAAAAATAAATAAAAACCATACCAGAAGCTGTGTTTTCAACTTTAGCACTACGAAAGGTGTTATCCCAAAGCCACTGCTCAGAGTTTTGTTACCTTCAGTTGCAGCTTGGGCTGGAATTCTCGCACTAAATTCATGGAGGAGTCATATATGTTGCTGCCAATTTTCACCCACTCCTTGAGGGGCACAGGGCGGAAATCTGTACAGTACAGCTCTGCATCTAACCATGAGGCCAGGAGCCCCAAGTTAGGGAGGGTAGCACTCATGCCTACTATTTGTATCCCACCAAAACCAGGACTGGTGCTCTTCGTGTGTCTGGAAGTGGTTAAAAGAAAATGAAAGTTAGTGACAACACAGGCTACTGTTCTGGAAAACAGAATTCAGAAGAACTAGCTCAATCTACTTCCTTCCAGCCTCTCAAGTGCAAAGCTAATTTTTTCAACTTCTTGAGAAAGAAAGAAGCCCATACTCTACTCTTAGCAAACACTATGTCAGGTTACGCATTGATAACAAGATAATTCTATTTTTAATCAATTTGAATCTAAACCTTAACCTTCTTTAGGATGCCTACAGCTATAAATTGACTGCATATTTGGAGAGACTGAAAACAAATACATAGATCAACCAGTTCC
This sequence comes from Corvus cornix cornix, assembly GCF_000738735.6. Classification (NCBI taxonomy): domain Eukaryota; kingdom Metazoa; phylum Chordata; class Aves; order Passeriformes; family Corvidae; genus Corvus; species Corvus cornix. Next base: position 21,404,200 of record NC_046332.1, on the reverse strand, counting down.
TTGCCACTAACACAAACATGGAAATAAAGAATGGCTCAGTCTCCACTGCAATCTTTCTAAGCTTAAATGCCTCAATTAAAACACTTCTATTTGTTTCCATTTCAGGACAAATAATACTATACTAATGTCTTCCAAGATCTGGGAACCAAAGCCCTAAGTACAGCAAAGAAGCAAGTAGTGTGATGAACAGCAGCTTCCACTAAAGGCAGTGAGAAGTAATGGACTCCTAAAAACCTGAAAACACAAACTGTTAATTTAGATACCCAAATGTAGATTTTAATTCAGGCTTTTACAGCCACGTAATAGGGGGCTTTTTATGCTTCTAAGCTTGTGTTTGAAAACTACTCATTTGCATTGTGCTGAGCCACAAATTGAGACTTTAAAAAATAAAAAGGTCTGATAAATCAATGTCAGCTCAGAAATAACCTGAATCTTCTTAGAACACCCTGGTAATCCTGGCAAAGACAAGACAGGGAAAACAAGATTACCCAGAAGCTATAGTATAAAAGGCCAGTCACTGATGAGACAGAAATAAGGAAGATGGGGAGAGGCAGACTCTCTGTTATCCAACCTCTTTAACCATTTGCTAATACAGCTTCACCATCAAGGTTGCAGATTTTTGCCTCTACAGGAACTTTGGACCTTTTCCTCCCTAAATCAACTTTTGACCTCCAAGGATTAAAAAAGTTCCAGCTCCACAACACAGTATTTGACTGGGGAAGAGAAAAATCTGCTGCAGAATTTTGGCTGAGTCTAGAAAAGCCTTGTGGAGAAGCATGGACACCCACACAGGCAATGGCCATCTGAGAACATCCTCTTGGTGTGAAGACACAGCTTGTACTTCAGTGGGACAGGCACTGATCATTCTGATAACTGGCCAGACTGGACAGTGTTTAAAGACTTTATATAAGCTCATTAAATAACAAGAGGAAAAAATACCAAAACACAGAAGAACATTTGAGAGAAAATGTGGTCTTCAGCTCAAGGAATCTCAAGTGGATTCCAAAACAAAAACAGCAGCCAATTCCTTCATGTCAGTAAGTGGTACAGGGTACCACTGTCACCTTGACCCTGACAGAGAGATGGAGAATCAGGGCCCTGGCATGCCTGCATGGTGAAGGCTGGAACATTGTGTTTTCCCAGGAACATTCCTGGATGCACCTGTACCTTTTTCCCCTGGCAAGTGTTTTCTCCTTCCTGCTTCTTCAAAGCAAGGGAGTAAAGCAGAGGGTGGGCCTGCACCTGTGCTGCAGCTATATGCTAAACCAAGAAAAAAGGAGTGGCAAAGTCATCCACACTGCTCCAAAGCGTACTGGCTTCCAGGATTTATGGGGAGAATATGAGAAGTCAGATGTGATTTGACCCAGAACTCTGCTGGATCCTGGAAATCATGATGGGAAACACTGGATGAAATGTCCAGTGGAGAGACAGTGTAGAAATGGCAGTTCCCCCAGAACTAAACAGATGGTTTCTGCTTAGCCCAGCACCGGTACAACTCACAAGACAAGAAGCAGCAGAGAAAACTGGCAAAATCTGACTTCTTCTGCTAAGGAAACAGTTGATTGTGATTCTTCTCTCAGCACCATAAAGAAAGATTAAGAAGAATACACCACCTCCTCCATTTCCTTTTTTCTTTGTTTGGGCACTATGAAGCTGCTGGACAGTTTGGTGCTGAAAATCTAGATACTGAATTCTTAAAAGCCTCTAGAACTCTTCTCAAACATCTAATCTATTCCCCAGTGTCCAACCAATTGTGCTAAAGGCAAGAAAACATGCAACCACTAGGCTATCACATGTTATAAGCAAAAGCAGAGCTCACCCTGAGCAGTGCTAACTAAGCAGACTATTGGCATATCCTCTAAGCCTTCTGATCAATTCACCATGCACAAGTTAAAAGCACGCCCACTCTTCCACAACACCAGAGCATTCCAGTAGAATAATCACACCATTCCCCGAAACGCTAAAAAATTAAGCAGGGCAAACCTGCTAGCAAAACTGTTTTTAAAAAATCCAATGTTGAAAAAAAACCAGGCTAAATAAGTAAATGAAAGCACCAGCCTTATTTCTTTTCCTGAGAGAATAAATCCCATGTTAGTACACAAATTGAAAACCATGAGGAAAAGAGGGTTTATCTACAATGGCATGCCCCTGAAAAGTGGTATGGTAAGATCTTAATTAAAAAAATAGTCTAGGTCATCACTCTCATAAATTGGAGCTAACCCAAATTTCCAATCACCCAGAGAACAAAATATTTAGAGTCATCAATTATTTAGCATTAAAAGACAAACATCTCAGTCTACTCACCGCTTTGCTACCTTCTCTGTAACATATCTCACTTTGGTCAGGAGGAGTTCCAGCAGATATCCTCGATGAGAGTCTCCCAGCATGTGCAACTCATCCACAACCACCACTCCTGATAAAGAAAAGCACTCAGGTCACATTTCACAAACCTCCAAACTAAGAACAAATAGCCTCGATCCTTTCACATTCCACATGATGAACTGAAATTTATATTCACAAATCCAGCTGTGCTTACCAACACCAGTATGGCTTCATTCTGCCACTGAGAGAGAAAGATCATGACCAATGTCATGACGTTTCACACCCACCACAACCACACACACAATCAGCTTTTAAAAGATAAAAATAAATAGGTTGAGTTGTTAGTCTAGCCACTCCACAAAACAGTATTGCATCTATACTGGAACCTCTTGGCAAGTAAAAACCCCCAGGCTTCAGAGTAACTGGAAAGGAAAATTCCAGCACCCAAATGAGCTAGTCAAAAGCTTTGTTGACATAACTGTCTTAGTTAAAACATCATTTTTTACTAATACAGTAATGTCAGAAATAAAACAAGGGCAGATGTAATTATACTGGCAGAGTCTGCTTCCTATTATATTGTTCTTCATTAACCAAACCTGAAAGCTGCTATTTAGCTTTGGCTTTCTAATGAAAAAAAATCCTTATGTGACCTCCTGAAAATGACTTTTTAATCTACTTACCACCTCCATCAAATTTTTAAGGTGTGGAGAAATATCTAAAAGAATAATGTCTAAAAAGGCTTCTGAATATCAGCAGCTGGAGACAACAGACCAGACTAGGGTCTTCCCCAAGGAGAAAACATAGAGCCACTACAACTCAGGTACCCAGTGCACCTCCTGCACACATCCCAGCAGCAGTATATACCCTTTCTAGCCAGCTGACAGGGTCCCAGGGATATGGAGTAGGATAAAGGAAGGTTAAACAAAAAAAGCAGGGCACAGAGGACACCACGCTTCATTAGCTCTGCTGCTGTGGAATTTTTTTCCTCTTTGGTGCAGCTATGTAATATCTTCCTGGTATGGCTAAAATAGCAGGAGCTTAAGGGCAAATGTGACCTTATATTATCTGTTTCAATGCTATTTTTCCTTCTCTTTTTTTCTCTCCTTCCTACATATGTTCCTTCTCTCTCCGTCTGTTTTCTCTCTCCTTCTCTTTCAAGCCACTTAAGTTAGAAAAGAGTGCTGCACTGCTTCATCAGCCTCTTTTACAGACTCCCACCCATCCAGCTCCTCTGTCTTCCTGTACTTCCTCTATTCTGTGCTTGCTTGTAAAAAATGGCAATTCGTTGGTCATCAAATACATATTTATTCAGCTACCAGAAAAAGGTTCTTCTTGCTTCCCCATACAACAATCTGTCTGACTTCTTCCAGAGGTGAGACAGGACAGTTTAATCAGATACCTACCAAAGTCAAATCCACACAAGTCACCTTTCCAGTCTGTGTGCCAAGCAGCGGCACATTTTGCTTCCTGAGATGAAGCACAGCACACTAGTGGTACCTACAGGCCAAAGCACAGGGAGTGTTGCTGGTTTTTACAAGGGCCACTTGTTTTATACTCTCTGCTGCTACTCAGCTGTAGCATATACTCAAACAGATGCTAAACCTGTGAGCTGCACTGCCCTGGCACTCTGCAGGCTGGTGACACCTGACTGTCACTGGTGCACAAGTGCTCTCCCCTGTGCAGGCAGTACTCGGGGTAACACAGCAGCAGCCAACAGGCAACCAGTACTGTTCACAGAGCTATCCTCATCTTAAAATGGAATTGCAGCCAAGCATTTCAGGCCCCAGCAGGCAGTGGTATTTTCTGCTCAACAAGTTCAGGAATGCAAGAGGGGCCAGAACTTTATCATACTACATAGGTACTGAGAATTAGGCTAGACTCAGTCTACTACTTCTGTCTGCAAATTAGGTATGTTCCTAGAAGACAGCTGAAAAAAACAACTAAAAAGTACCTGAGAGCTACCAGACATGTTTACTGTAGAATAACTAGGTTGTTTTAATTCCCCATCCTGTTTAAAATGAAAAAGTTCTGAATGACAAGCAGGGAGGACTTGATTTTTTTTAAATATAATTAAATAGTAATATTTTAATTTCAAGTTTAAATTAAGAAACAAATATTATAACAGCACATTACAAATCCATTCCCAGCTGATACACTGAGAAAGCAGTGGATTCTTCTCTAATCATTTTCCTAAAAATTTCTTCAGCATCAGTGTCAAGAGGCTGAACAACAGGAATATCATCTCCTGTGTACCTGGATGTTCTAAACTGACACGTTATATAATAATTAGCACCACAACATTGCTTTTAACTGTTTCATACAGCACAGAGAGCTCTGGCAGGCAGAGGATTTTAGTTTCTCTCAACAATTTCCAAAGGCAACGTGAGCTATCAGCATGGGGTTGACATCAACAAAAGGAACAGCTCAAACTTGAGATGGAATCCAGCCAGGATTGCAGTCATCTCCCAATAACTCATCTCTAAAGATAAAACACCCTTGTTACAAACTAGTCTAAATTTAGAATTAATTAGAAGACAAGGTACAATCTTGCAGTTTCAGACAAGCTTGCTTTGGGCGACAGCTAAACTGGCATTTTCAGTTCATACCCATATTTTACAGCTTTTATGAAAATTTATCTCCAAACAGAAAACTTGTCCATTTCTTACATAAAGATAACTTTTTAAAATCAAACTATAATTTAAAAATTAATGTCAAAGATGCATATAAAGAAAAAAAAAACATTTTTACCCCTATTTCAGTTATATGGCAAATATATTGGGGCACAAGCAAAATGGAGGTTTGCAGCAGAGGTGTTTTCAAATGGTGAAAGAAAAACATGCTTTAAGGAGGTATTGGTATTGAGAACACATATTCAAACTCAAATCTTGTAGTCACTTGGCTGGTTATACTTCAATGACTGTTCTCAAGTACATTCATCTTAGAAAGCACAACAACATGTAGGGATGAAATGGAGGTTCCAACCAGACGGATTTGGTATATCTCTAGTTTCTGAAAGATGGTATCATTAAGCAATACATTTTAATATACTGAGTATGCTTCCAATGCACACAAGCCAACATAAAGTTGCTTGTCCTGACCCCACTGTCTGCCTTGTGCTGGCAATACAGCTTGTACAGTGTGGCGACATAGGATCAAACTAACCCTAGTTTAAAGAAGCAAAAAAACCTTAAACCAAGTAGCCATATATTGAAATAAAATAACTGGTTTTCTTGCAAATGAAGGAATGAAAATACAGATTCAAGAATCAAGCTGGACTGCAGGAGCCTCCATTTGAATGAGCTTAAAATGCTGCAAAACAGTCACCCACTCATCTTCAGCCCACTGGCAGTCTCTAAATCATTCATGGTGATTCAGACCCTACAGATTCAGGTGTGAATGCGTTATCCCGTGATCTCACACTCTGAAAAAACCTGCAAGGTTTTATTTCCCATTTTCTCTCTAAAAAACTCTTCTGGTACACAATGCAGCAGAATATTATGATACCAGATGCACACAGAACAGCAGTTTCAAAGGTGGAGGTCTCAGAGCAGATCAATCCTCATCTATTTTTGCAATTTTTCTATTCTTAAAATAGCAACCAGCTATGTTACAGGACAGAGTGAAGATGGGAAGGATTACTGTATAAAACGTAACTGGGTATAGCTTTATTGAGCAGAGAAAAAAAGAGAATAACAAACTTCTGACTGGACTAGGAAAGCACATCTCTCTTCAAGTGTACACAGAAACATTGGCCTTCTTCAGGTTTTATCTTATCCTCAATACCTATGAATACTTTCATTATCTAGTGGCCATCGGGGCCACAGTGACCCAGAAGCCAATGTGACAAGGACAGAGGGTTTTTGAGCAAACAAGAGAGAAATGAATGTCACAGCCCTCCCAGTCACCATGCCTACCCAGAGGAGCACTATGTATTCATTCCGCTTATCTGCATCCAGATGAGCACAGAATGTAATTCCTTCTCTTCCTCAAGCTAAATGAAAATAGATCTTAGATTCCACAATCTCTGTCTAAAACAAACGAACATAATACATTCCTGAACTCAAACATATCTCGGAACTTTAATTCAGTTTTATTAATTAGAAAACACTTCCTAGCTACAGGAATCATTGTTAAATGCAGCTTGCTGTTCACGTGACACAAACTAAAGCCTGCAGCTTCTACCTACTCACCCAGCTGCTGAGCTACATGGAACAGTGCTGGCTGTCCTCCTAAATCCAAATCAGAGGTTCTCTGGAAGAAGAAAATTGCTGCATATTCCTATATGGTATGTCTGTCATATACAGAATTGAGAAAATTCAAAGTATCCCATGATTTCACATGTACTCAGAATACGTAACCCCCACAATGGTCAAGCCTCAGTACTTTACCCAGTGAATCCATTTTGTTTTCTTCTATGAGCCTGTTGATTAGTCCATTGGCTTTCTCAATGGTGCAGACAGCAACATCCAGAGCAGAGAAACGTCCTGCAGGAGACATGCTTCCCATGTAGCCTTCAACTCTCACATCCACCTCCTGAAACAGGGTCTGTTTTCCAAGGATACAGAACATCCATGGCAAAGTTACAGCTCTGAATTTTGACCAATGCCTGCTGGAATCACATAAAAGCCTGCACTCTACATCTACAATTTCTAGTACTTTAAATGCCATCTAATCAGATTAAAGCCATATCTCAGCCAGTTACTGACACTTCTTTTTCCCACTGTCATTTTTTATTTCCAAAGCAGAAGCCACAGAGTAGATGTTGCAAACAATGTACATAAATGAGTAAAAGATGAGAACCACTGCTGTGTATAAAAAGATTTAATATTAAAAATGTTAGGGAACACACAGTGCAACAGTTTATAATATCAGTGGCTTATGTACAAAGACACCTCCCTCTCAAGAAATCCTGAGCAAAAGCCAAACATGGAACTCCAAACACAGTGATGACACATCCACACTGAAAGCCAAGAAACAACAACTTCTATTCCAGGTCTCACTACTGCAGTGCCAAAGCTTTGACACATCCCACACAGCATTAACAAAAGACACAAATATTTGGACCTCACAGGTAGGTCACCCTTTGAGTTCAACTATGTGCAGCTATGCCCAAACCTCATGCCAGGAGTAGCAGAACAGAGCTCTGATAATCCTCCAGTTTTACAAGATTAAAGCAAAAACATGTCTCCATTATCAATCACTTCAGAGTAGCTTTTGCACACAGTTTGTAGGATTTCCTAGCAATTTGTGAAGTTAAGATACCATCTCAGTTAATGAACAACCAAACTGTCTTAAATGGCAGAAAATACAACAAAATGCCTGCTAGGTTTGGATCTGGTTTTAGTTGTTGTTACCTAGTGGCAACCATGTTTGATATGAAAGTCTTTCAAATAACAATTTATGTTTTTTAAAGGTGTTCCCACTGTAATTTTATTTTTTAAATAGCTGGGGTGAAGAAGCCAAGGTATAACCATATTCTGGCAGAAAAAAAAATTAGCGAAGTCAAAGTGAAATCAAAGGCACAAAATTGTGGTGGAATACCCCAAGGAAAGCTAAAATATCTTTTTATCCTTAAGATAACATTTACACTTTGTACTTTTCCTAACACAATTTTTCATTAGAAACTTCATTTAAATTTTGTATATTATAAAATCTGTGAATAAATGCAAGTGACAACCCTTTAAAAGTCAAAGCTGAAATAAAATGTTTTAATCAACTCCATACAAATTTTTTGGCTAAAAGTTTCTTTTTTTTTTAAATCTCCAATTTAGAGCAAATTTTAAATTATCTACTTCTTTTTGAAAAAACTCAGCAATTTTTTTTACCCCCCCAAATCCACGCTTTTGCATTTCTGTTTAAAAAATGTGACCCAACAACTACTACCCATAAATTTACCCTCCATGAATGCTACTTACCTGAAGGTAACATTTCTTCTCCTTGGCCACAGAGACAAAGGGAAGGATGAGAAGAGCTTTCTTACGAGTCTCCAGGACTCGCTTCAAAATAAGCAATTCTGCGACAAGAGTCTTTCCAGCACTGGTAGGAGCTTGGGAAAAAAAAAAAGGGGGGGGGGGGTTTAAATTAATTTTTTAAGTTTAAAAAATAAATCTAAAGAGCAAGCATCACAAATCTAGCATAGAAAGCAGTTACTGGAGAACTTGGGGTGGGACTCTTCAGTTCATGTCTCTCACCCACAACCACACTTGCAGTCAACTCCATAAAGAGCAAAGAAGACTAAAAATCATCTGCCTCTTTTCTAAGCTCTTCATCTTCTCAGTGCTGCTCTAGAACCTTTTTCCCATGAAGGGTAGACAACCAACTGTCATTTCCTACAGATTCCTAGTCCACCAGTCTTACTTCTCCTTCTGCATTACTTCCCCTTCTGCACACACACCCCACACACAATATGCGATGAGAAACGATAAATGGACTGAAAAAAACTAATAGCAAATAATATTCTCAGATGTGCATCTTCAATTGCAGTTATCATTCAGTTCCTAGTAGACAGTCTGTAATAAAAGAGTCACCACTAGCTGACTCCTAATAATCAATTTCTAAAGGAACTTTAACAGAGAAAATGGGGCAAAAAGCCTCTCTTCACATCTGGAAAGGAGACCAGTAAGTCAAGTTTGAGGTACATCAATGGGACAGATCTTAATAAGATGTCTCCAGAAGAGGATCCTGACCTTTCTAGCTGCCAGATCAGAATCCTTCAGCACCAGTATGTCCTTGTAAATGGCAGTGGAAAAGTTAGGGGGACTGTTTTTATCAGATGTTCGCATACCTGAGTAAACTAGGTTCTTCCCTTCCAGAACTTGTCCAAGCATTAGGCATTCTGCTTGCCATTCAAACATCTGCACCACTCCCAGACTGTGGTATTTCTCCAGAACTGCTTTGGGAAGACCCCAGCTTGCAAGGAGCAATTTGTCTGCTTGGTCTTCAGGAACATTTACCTGCTGATATTGCCCTTTGGGAGGAAAAAATAAAAAAAAAAAATTTAAAAAGTCAGATATCATCCTTGAATCTGAGGTCACTTAGGTTATACACCTAAATGTCAAACTTCTATACAAACTCCTGTATTACAAGAAAAGGCAATAACTATCTGCCCTATATTTTTCAATATTTTGTGCAGATGGTTCACCATTCTTCTTATCTTCTGACATCTTTTTTCCAATTTTTCCTCCTACAAGATTTTCCACATTCGATTAATTCCTTTACCAAACTCTTGCCCTGGTATTTGCTTTTGAGACAGAGCAGCCATTACCAAATACATACTCAAACAGAGCTTCAGCACGGATTAATGCAACAGCATTACAATGGATTTGCCATCTCGTCCGCACCCACACCATTTCCCTTTTAAATTACTGCTGCTGAGATTTCAGTAATTCTCACTGATTACAGAACTGCCCAGTGTTTTTTGTTTTACAGATGAATGAAAACCACAACATAAACCAAACAAGCAGCTCAGGCTACTCTGTGCAGTGTGTTATATTCCAGTTTATTAACACCGATTAGTATCTTCACAATACTGCCAGTTCCTCTAGCTTAATTAAGTTTCTTGATGATTATTTCTTGTCTTAGTAACCCTAAACAACTTTGTGCTGACTACAGACACTGCCTCCTCCCTCTCCTTCTCCTCCCTTTTTCCAAATCATTAAGAAAACTCAAGTGTTTTGTCCCTTTCAGGTTTCTCATCCACAGTAATGCCTCCCCTATCACCCATGAATATATAGTTCCTGTAACAGCATTTTGTGAAAGATCTTGTCAAATTGAGATAAAAACCAAGTAATCATGTGTCCTGACTCTACTGTACCCATTTTTCTACTCATACATTCATTTTAGAAAAACTTCTAAAAGAAATTTCCCACCATTGTTGCCAGCATAAGGGCAGGCTAGATCAGCAATACCAGCCTGCATAAGCAGCCAGCATTTTTTCTCTCAACACACAAAAAATTTCAACTGCTGCCTTGAAGTTAACCCCAACCTAGGCTGTCACTGCTGCGTGATCAGTCTCCTCTACACAAATACATAAAAACACTTGATATATAGCTTAGCTCTGAAAGCTTTGCTTCACTTTGTATAATCAAAGTACCATAAAATACTAAACAAAAATTTAAGCACTATCAGGAGAGAACAGAAATATGCTACAAAGCAGAACAGGCTTCCTAAGGGGAATTCAGAGGAGACCAGAATAGCCCATCCTAAACTGTGACTGTGGTGGGTTGACCCTGGCTGGACACCAGGTGCCACCCAAAATCATTCCACTCGACAGGGAGACAAAATACAATGAAAGGCTCATGGGTGATGAAAAGGACAGGGAAAGACCACCCACCAATTACCATCACAGGCAAAACACCTGACTTGGGGAAAATTAATTTATCACTAACCAAATCAGAGTACGATAATGAGAATTAAAATCTTAAAAACACCTACCCCCTACTCCTCCCTTCTTTTCAGGCTCAACTGTACTCCCAATGTTCTCTACCTCTTTCCCACCAGCAGGAGAGAGGAACAGGGAATGGGGGTTGCAGTCAGTTCATCACACAATGTCTCTGCCATTCCTTCCTCCTCAGAGGAGAGTTCCTCACACTCTTCCCCTGCTCCAGCGTGGTGTCCCTCTCACTGGAAACAGTCCTCCATGAACTTCTTCATCACCAGTACCTCCCACAGGCCGCAGTTCTTCACAAACTGCTCCACTGTGGGTCTCTCCCGGGGTCTCAAGTCCTGCCAACAAACTTGCTCCAGCATGGCCTCCTCTCTCCACAGGTCTTGCCAGGAGCCTGCTTCAATGCAGACTTCCCACAGGGCCACCGCCTCCTTCGGGCATCCACCTGTTCCAGCATGGGCTCCTCCAGGGGCTGCAGGTGGATCTCTGCTCCCCCATGGACCTCCACAGGCTGCATGAGGACAACCTGCCTCACCATGGTCCTCACCACAGGCTGCAGGTGAATCTCTGCTCCAGCACCTGGAGCACCTCCTCCCACTCCTTCTTCACCAACCTTGGTGTCTGCAGGCTGTTTGCATCACATCTTCTCGCTCCTCCAGCTGCAGTTACCATTGCACAGGCTTTTTTCCCCCCTTCTTAAATACATCATCCCAGGGGTGCTACTGCTGTTGCTGATGGCCTTGGCCAGAGGTAGCTTCTGGCAGCTTCTCACAGAAGCCGCTCCTACAGTCCCCCCTTGCCATGCAAATCCAATACAGTGACTAATATGGCAGAATTAGGATTCAGAAACATAAAAAACCCTACGTGATTGGACCTTAAGCTTTTTCCCTAGTGTTAAAACCAACAAACTTCATGTAAAAGGTGGAACGAGTAAAGGATTACGTGATTCCGCTGTTTGAAGAATAGATGAGAACTGAACATGTGTTTGAAAACTTGTGGCTTAGAGATTTGTGTACAGAAATATACCTGTGACACTAATCTTTTTTTTTTTATCTACTAACACAATGCTAAGAAACAGTCAAAATTAGGAAGATACGAATTGTTGGTTAGAAGCATTGGGTATTAGGTTTATCAGAAAGAAAACCATTCCAGATTGTGGGGCCAGCTGACTACAAGAGTGCAGCTTACTGAACTGTCTTTGGGAAGCTGACTGTGTAAATGTGTACATTTTCTGCTCCATTTGCAGAAATTGACATGAAATTGTATCTTGCAGAACATAATCACATCAGTGAGAAGATGTGACATGACTGGAGAAGAGACTGACAGATGTAAATGCTTTAAAAAGTTACAGAAAAAAAATCACAAAAGAGATGAAACTGCAAGGTGCAATGTAAGTATCTTGATTTTAGATGTTGTATACAATCTCGATGCTGTATACGTCTTGATTTCTCTCTTGATTCAAGAGCACAATAAGCTGGTAAAATGTATGTGTGGCATCCAGAAGCATCATTTTAAATAGCTCTGTCTGCCAGCAGGACCACTTGATATGACACCTTGCCACAAGATGTTTATAGCAAATCTTGTACATGGCATAAAGAAGTATATTGTGAATACTTCTTCTGTATTCTATTACGTACTCTTGAATCAATTTAACAATGTAGGTAAACAAACCTTGCCCGGCATACCAAAGAGAACAGACTGTAGCGATTGTTGTACTATGGCAGCACCTAGAGGCCAAGCCAAGGATAAGGCCCACTGTTACAAGACACGGAGAATGCCCCCATCTCAGAAGTGTGCACAGAATTCACATTTTCTTATTGTCTTCCTCAACTACACAGCGAATAGTGCAGGAAAATCCTTCGATCCCCACCCTGCTAACAACACTAGCACGTATCTCGGCTGCAGCCACTGCCCTCGAGGGAGAAAGGAAGGGGCGAAGCGCGGCTCGAGCAGCGCCGCTCCCGGGGCCAAGGCCCCGCGCCCGCAGAGGCTCGGAGGGTCTCCGGCCCCTTCCAGCAGCGCCCCGGTGCCCGCCGGGGCAGCCCCGCTCCCCCTCGCCCAGCACGTCCCGACTCGCCGCGCTGCACGACCGACGGGAAGGCGGGGAAGGGAGAGAAGGGGAAGGGAGGAGAAGGGCTGCGCTCGCCCGGGCCAGTACCTGCCGAGCCGCTGCCGCGCAGGGAGAGGTCGAGGCCGGGCGGGGGGCTCAGCACAGCGCGGCGGGGAGCGGCGGGGCCGGGCGGCACAGCCCGCCCCGCCCTGCGGCAGCTGCCGCCGCGGATCCCCTCAGCCGCGGCCGCGGCGGCAGCGCTCGGCGCGACGGTGGTGCCGCCGCCATCTTCCCGCCGCGCCATTCAAACCCGGCCCCGCCCCGGCCGCCGGGAGGGCGGCCCCGGCGGGAGCGGGGAACGGCCGGGAACCGGGAACGGCCGGGAACCGGGCAAGCCGGCCCGCCCGAAGGTCGCGGCCACTGCGGAGTACGGGTTGTCTTTGTAAAAACACCGGTCAGTGCTTACGCAGCGCTCCGAGCGTGCGGTACGCGTGCGGTTCTCGCGTTGTACCGGTGAAAGGCTGAGATAATTAATGAAGGTAACGGGGTCTGCTTCAACAAAATAAGGCTTACCGTGCAGAGCTGAAGCAATAAACAGGGGAGGGCACAAAGGACAAACAGCCTCGTTTGCTGGTTCTAATGGCTCTGACGCCAAAACAGCTGTTACAGATTCTAAAAGAGTAGGACTGGTTTAACCTCTCCTCAGGAACATGACTATCAGGCGTTCTATGAAAATTTTGCAGTACCCAAAAAATGCATGTCTTTGTCCATCACCCACAGAAGTGCTAAGAAGCGTTATATCAAAAAAAAATAAGGCTTTTCTAAGTTGTTTTTAATTTCAACTGAAGAAAACATACTGATCTTTCCAAAAATAAGGTCAGCAAAGGGTGAACACTGAAAGCAGTTCCAGGAGCATGAATATACACAGTTATTTCCTTCTGGCCACCACTGCTTTATTTTGGGTAATGCACACACTTACACCACTCTCTCAGAAAAGCTCTCCATGTTCTCTGTCTCTCTTCAGAGAAACGGATCACAGCTCAGGAGGCTGACTTCACAGGAAGCAGGACCAGTGCTCATAAGCTCAAATACTCTCTCTGAGGCATCCAAGACCCATGTCCCTCTCTTCTCACAGGAACAGGTCATAGGCCCAGAAACACTTGGAAAACAGCCAGTGATAAATAGGACTAGGGGAGTGGAAGCAACTGTCTTCATTCCAGATGTCCTCCTTTGGAAAAACCTAATGCTTCTGTACTCATCTGTGTCCTGCAGAAGAGCATGTGCTCTCATTGCTGTCATTAAAGCAATCTCTTAAGATTAAATGGAAGCAAAATTGTTTAAGAACACTGCTGTCATTTCAGACAATTATATCTGAGCAAGTGCAAGGGATGGTCTAATGGAGGAGTCAACATATTTTAATCCTCTTTAAATCAAGCAGCTTAAAAAGCTTCTTTCATTGTTCACGTTTACAAAACCAGATGCTAACAGTAGGCCCTTCTGTGTTTCAAAGCCCAAGCACTAGACAAATACAACACACACATTTTTCCTAAAGTGATTATTTTAATGAATTGATACTTAGAGAATGTATCCATTCTGCTACTCTGTCGACCAAAAGTTAGATACATTAAAAGGAAGAGAGGCATACTCTGCTACAGACTCCCTGCTGCAGAAAACAATTCCCACTGCACACTAACCGTTTCCTGTACTAGTACTGAAAAAAATATTGAAGAAAATAACTCAGGAAATATTTCTACTTAGTAACAATATATAATTCTATTATGCCAGAAAAAGACCAGAATAAGCACTGCTGATATTTAAAATGCTCACAGCGTAGACATGTTTCACTTCAACATGTAGTTTTACAACTGCAGTATGAAATCTATTACTTCCTCATCATTTCATGTCCTTCTCACATCTTTGAAAAAGCTATTTAAAATATTAAAGGAGACATCTATCTTCATTCTACTCTTTTTTTAAGGGGGAAAAACCAGGTTTTGCTGTCTGAAATTTTTAATTCATTAAAAATAGTTTACAAAATTTGAGGACAGACCTACTTTACCAAAGTAGGAAAAAGAGCTAACTAGCAACCAGTCGAAGAATTTGGTTCCGTAAGTATGTGCACAGCTGGTTCATCAAGTCTCTGTTCTGTCCTTCAACCCAGTGCATTTCTACTACTACATCATTTCCTTCTTTCTTCACATTCATTAAACACTTGAAGAGAAAACCCCCACTAGTTTCTTTAGGGCTTTGCTCTTTTTCCACTGTCAGATTGCTAGCTTCCTCTGAAGGGCAAGGTTCCTCCTTTGCATCACCAGAGCCTTTGCCAAGCGATGTTTCTCCCTGCTTTGCTTCCATCTCCTGTTCCTTCACAGGATCACTGTGTTGTTCTTTGGCAGCAGATTCCTCTGGTAGCTCATCTCCTGCCATCATCTGCACATCCTCATCAGGTGCCATAAACCCCATTTCAGAGTCATCAGTCTTGGGGTTTTCACAGTCCGAGTTGTTGCTCACACTCTTCTGGCTGTTCTTTTCCTCCTCCATTGCTTGCAGAATATCTTCAGAAGCTCGAGGAAGTTCTCGTAATTGCCTTATTTTCTCTCTTTTCTTTCTCCTCAAATGAATCCAGGAGTTTTCAATGGCAGTCACAAAGAGGCTAATTTCATCTTTTCCACAGGGAACACGTTTATGCTGAACCTATTGCAGAAAACAGCAGAATTTCATACAATCCTCTCACAGTTATGCTTTCAATTAGGACATTGTTTTAACATCTAACACTTTATACCGTACCTTCAGATCAGTGAGAATCTTCTCTACCCAGGCTCTAACCACAGCAATAGCTTCTACAGCATCCCAGCCCATAGCTGCAGCTTTGGTGGATAACTCTTTGACTGTAGAAGCCAAAACCATGAATGTAATTGGTTTTCGTGGTTTCTCTAATTTTCTTCTTTTAGAGGGAGGTGACTAGAAGAAGAAAGAAAGAAAACAATTACAAGACTATGCAGTATTAGTGGGGTGACTTGTGTACTCAGAAGACTGTGATTCCATAAAACACGAGGATTAAGAGTGTAATGTACACCACTAGGCAGTCATTCACATGGCCCGTGTTTCATTTCACCCCCAGGAGTTTTAGACTCAAACCAGCTAAAAGGATCATGCACTTTATGCTAGCCTGATGGACAGAGGGAGTTTATCTTCAGGTATCAGGCAAAAAGCTTCATTGGTTCCTTCAAACTATTAGCTCTCCATGAGCTGAGAAAGTGTGGCTGCTCTTGGAAACAGAGGCCAGCTGCCAATATCCACATTTTGATCCAAGTGCACTGAAGGTTTCCTCGCATCTTCCTTAAGACTGGTTATTGTCTATACCTATATTCAAATATACAAACATCCAGATCCAAAAAAGTAACTGGCTCACATTTAAGGTGAACAAGCTCCACTTACATTGATGTAGGCAAGTCTGAGTTAGACGTGGTCATACCTATTTGGTAACAGAATCCACATGTTAAATTAAAACTGAGTTCTCAGAGAGAAGTTTAAATTCAAATCCAGCCCCAACTTAGCGTATTTTTATTACTACTAAACTGCTATTTGAGGTATGTTACAAATGATCCTTATTTTCACTGAAACCCACAGGAAGTTCCTACAATGGCTTCCTTTTTCCACCCTCAGCAAGGGTCACTCATGAATCACATCTCACAACTGCTAACAGACTGGCAGCCATCTAAGAAATTCCGCTGTCCATACAGCCCAGCACATCCAATATTCCAGTCTGAAGAAGAACAGTTTGTATCACAGCAGTTATAGCTCATTAGCCCCTTCCTCAAGTAAGAGGCACAGAAAATCACAAGCAAACCAGAATTAAGCTACTTACAGGTACTTGTACATCATCATAGAAACTCCACGCCAGTGCCCATCTCATGGTGCGTCCCTGACAGAATTCAGTATGAGTGACTTTAGGAACCTATGCAAAGAAGCAATACATTATTTCAGATTAATAAACAATATTGTTTTACTGCACACATTTTCAAACAAAGCATATTTTCTCATGACACAAATAGAGATTCTTTCTGACATGCCTCAGAGGTGTCAGGGCCCTCTCTCACTCCACTCGCTTTACTAAGACAGACGTACCGACAGCTCAAGGACAAAGGAAATCAGATACTTGAAATTTTGTGTCTAGCTCAGCATCTGCTTTTGGCAATTCATCTTTCTGGAAATTTATTTCACCACGCATTCTCTTTCCTTCCACTATACACAAGGCCAGAACTCACAATTATTTTCTTTGTATGGGAATTAGTGAAGAGTATGCTTCCTCCAGAAAGCCACCAAAAAGTCCTTTGCACAGCCCTCTTTAATGCGAATAGTAGCACAAAGTTCCATTTTATTTGATGCCAGAATTCAACACAAACAGAACAACAACACTGCCACTTAAATCATGCTACTGTTTCTTTTATCAACCAAATTGCTAGATCTCATGTGAGCTAAGAGGAAAGAAAGCTAGATTTTTTTGTTGTTCTTGTTCTTTTTTTTTTACTACAACCTTGTTAAGGCTACTTTAAAGCAGAAACTCTGAATCTTTTATTACGAAGACATGCTCCAACATGTGTTAAAGACAAAAATTTGGAGACGATAATTGCTACCTCCTGGTCAGGTTTGAATATTCAATAGTTAAACTTCAATTGTTTCCCTAACAAGGAACTGCAGTCCCTTTTTGTAATAAAAACTCAGTAAAACAATTCAACAATAACTACCCACATGCATTGAAGCATACTATATACTGTATAGAACACAGGCAAGATATATATGGACTCTATGCAAACTCACCCCCTGGATTCGAAGTTCTTCCTTCAGTGGTGCTAAACTGCATTTCTTCCCCAACATGCAACTGTACCACCTGCAAAGCACACATTAAAAAAGCGTTTTACAAGTAGAGATCAACTGAAAATGACAGCTATCAGTAAGAACTACTTGGATCAGAAAGCTGCAAAAACAATAGGAGATTTAAAACCAAAACAACAACAAAAATCACACTTAAACAGTGACTAGGACATAGTACAGCAAAATTCAGAACAGAAGGTCCAAAGACAGACTGGACAGGGAAATCTTTTTGAGCTTTTAGGAAATACATTAGGAGTATTATTGAGACAACACCCCAACAACCAGGAATCTTGTTTCAAAGAGTGACTTCAGTTATGGGGAAGATGTTACACCTTACAAGAATTTGTTTCAACTTCTCCACTTTTTTTGGAGAATGAATCAGAATAAAAAGAAATAACCAACTATTGGCAAGTAACAGACATACTGACTAACATTTGTGCTCATTCATATCTTATCCAGGTTTCTATCACATAACACATATTTCATGAGGAAACAATCAGGCAAAAAAAAAAAAAGAAAGCAAGCTATTTTCCTACTTCTAGTGAAGCCTATCCTTCCACCCAGATCCACATCTTCAGAATCTCCAAACATTACTTTACATTAAATTTTTCATCTGAATTATTATTCGAGCTCTACAACCCCATCTTCCATACTTTTTGATGACTGGATCCAAAAAAGTTTAATCATAAATACAACGTATTGAAGTACAAAATTTAAGATCTCCCAGTTATTAAAGGACAGTTTTGTCCAACACTGGGGGAGTAAAAGCCTGCTGATCAGAAAACTGCAGATGTGCCATCTGTTTATGTTGTTCAAAAGAATGTCTCACTATGCTTTTTATTGCAGCTTATGTTCACCCAAGACAGCATTCAGTATAACAGTGTCCCTTAGCAGGCAAAGCTGCAAGTTACCAAAATTCAGCCAGGAAAAGAGAAATTTTTAGGCTATGTCATAAAACCTCTTTCATCCCAAAAGCCCTTAAGAATGAACCCTGACCTGTCTCTATCAGGTACATATGCTAATTTGCTGCAAGATACAAGTGTCGCTTGTATAGGCTTTTTTTGTTTCCCGCCTTTAAATAACTCCAGCAATAACTTCTAATTGCTGCTCGGGAACAATTTGATGTGTAAGTATCATCAAACAAACTGAACAGCTATCACTGGACCATAGCGATACTAAAAATACCATTTTTGCATGACTTCTGCCAAAGATGAAGATAAAAGGTGTTAGTTTGGGGTTTTTTAACTGGAAAAGAACACTTACCGTAACCTCTTTTTAAGTTGGAGACTATCATGAATAATTCTTTTCACAAATTCTAGTTCTCCTCCCTCAGCCATGATTTCTGTGATCCCTCCTGTATTTACAGAACTGGGAGGAGGACGCCGCGGATTTCGAGAATTAACTCCCTGGATTAAAACCCAAAAACATTTGATATGGACATTTAATGAAATGTTATGCTGCTTTGTACATTGCTTCCTATCTTAATCGTAGTGGGTAGCAAGCACCACCACCTCTACTTAGCCTTCCCCCATCAGAACCATGGATAACAAAGATCCATTCAAAACAAACGTATCAGAGTGAATTCGCTACAATCTCAAACCTACTTGTCACACATTAGGATCCTGCTAATATGAAATATGTGGTTCCAATACATGTAAGACATGCTAAGTGCATCTGTGCAATTACAATGTATAGTGTTTAATTAAATCTTAAACCTTTTTTCTACTGCCCTGTATTATACATTTCTGACTAGATTCAGTGGGTATTGCAAGACCTGTATGATACTGTCTACATCACTAAGGAAATGAAAAACACAGTTATGCAAAATTCCAGGAACTAATTCCTCTGTACTACTGTTATGCAGCAGGCATCTGATTTCAGATTTACTAGCTGTCTACCTTCCAAACTAATTTTCTAGGACAGTAAGAACTTGTGAAAGAATGCTACAGCTCATCGTCCACTTTAGGAAGGGTAACAGTTAAGTTTTCAAAACTCCTTTAGGGTCTAGGGGATGAGGAGGGAGAAGACTTAAATGCTATTTCATAATGATTTGGGATTTTCCACTCAACCTTCCCCACGTCAAGAGGTTAAATTGTTGCTACCTTCCCACTGACTACTGAAGTACATACAACATCCAGTTTGTTACCTTCGCTTCCAACTGGTTGGCAAAAAAGGGGGGGTTGCACATGCAGAAATCATAAATGATCTCAGATTCTTCTTTCAGTGCATCCATTAGAAGAGTCTTCTGTGGTACCTTAACCACTATTAGAAGAAGTGAATTTGGTCAGTAAGGAACTTCGTATTTTATTTAACATGCTATATCCATTATACATTGTATAAAACCTGTACTCTCTAAACAATGCCTTCTACAAAAGAGATGTAACAAGTATCACCATGGATATAAAGATTTCAGGTTAAGAATTAGCATACAAACAGCCTGTATGTTTATACCCAGCAGCAGAACCACATGAATCTCTTTAAACAACAAGGACTGCCTGAGTTATGCCACGTTCTCCAATACAACCACGCATGTGCTTTAAGCCCTTTCAACTACAGGCACTAAAGCTTCACATGAGGCCTGCTCCTTTGTCAGCTCCTTTTCCAGTATATGGCAACACCACCACACCATTAAAAATCAGTGGCAGCAGTAACAGAAAACTCTCATTGTTCTCCGCATCAAGTTCTGGATCTTGAAGACTGACACGGACAACAGACTAAGACATGTTGTTCAAAAGGATGCTTCCAAAAGTTTTCATTTCAGAGCTCATAAATGGATTTTACTGCATTGAGTTCCTACAGAAAATTTTCCAAGCTCATTCCTAGACCACATCTGGCATACTGGCACTGCTACCACAGGCAGTGTCAGGACTTCACTCAAGAAGTGAGGACGAAGAACTTTCTGTACAACTCTCTGTACGCCTTTGTGGAAGTGTCATGCAGTTAACCAAGGGGAGCATTCCATGTCTCCTACCAGCATAAAGAGTACAAACACTAAGAAATACTTCAGTAACAGACAAGGAATACAGAGATAAAAACACCCCAGGGCGAAGCTGATCTTTCAGATTTTCATAAGGGCGAGTTTTTCTTTATCCACACATCCCATGCTAGGCAAGGCGGCTGTTTGGCTTAAGCATACCCAGACCTCAGCAAATATTCTGCACCAGTCAGAAACAATTGAGCACCTGTTCGGAAGGAATGTACATTCTGAAATGCCACTGAACATGGCAGAAGTACGTCACAACATTCGTATGCTATTAAATACCTTATTACATTGTACCTTTTATAAGATCAGACAAGTTATTCTGTTCCACGTTCTTCTTGGCATAATTGAAGCACATGTCATCCACTTCTGTTGCAAGGAAATACCAGCCATTCAAAGTTGCTCCAAGTAATGGGTATATACAAGAAGCCCCTGTCCCTGCAGAAGTGAAAATCCACAAAAAAGGCAAAATAAATCTCTGTTGTTACACACACTGTGGCTGTTAACTGCGTACTTATTACACCAAAAAGAACTAACTTCAAGATAGCGATCAAGAAATTTCAAGAAAATTACTGATCATCTACTACTCACTTCTTTAGTGAACTTTATTTTTGTAATTTGAAAAACAGCATTGTCAAATATGCACTTTTAATAAGCTAAAGAATTTAATAATCTGTAATAATTTTTCTAGTAAACTATCAACTTTAGTTTAAGCTATTTTTCTTCTATATGACAGTGGTTAATTTACATACAGAAAGCCAAATACATTCTGGCTTTAATATAACAAAACCCTACCACAAATAAATTTCTCTTCTGAATTTTTCTATCATCTCTCATAAATAATTTACTTTGATGCATACAACAACCACAAAAAAATTCTGTTCCACCAGACTGTCTTTGTCTAATGTCCAAAACTATAAAAGAAACCTAAGTGTCAATTAAGATACCAAAAAAGGTAGACAGATAGATGAAAACTTGCTAAAAGAGAGAGAGATGCCAGCAGAAGATAATCATGGCATATCTAGGTGATCAAATTATCAATGACAATCAAATTTAGGCTTAAAGGGAATGGATACAAGAAAAGGGAAAGATATCCCACCACCACAAAACTTGAGTTTAGACATGTCAAGAACCTGTTATACTGATTTACTGAAACATCAATAACTTCATCTGTCAGTACACAACAGCAAGGGGTTATTTCCAGCACTTCTGTCAAGTCCCCCTTGGATAGCTTACTGCTTTTCCAAAGCTGGAATATCAAAGCCCATGCAAACTCAAACTGAAGATTCTGCAGTATGTGGAGGACATAAAGGATCTGTCTCTTCTACCCAGCCACCTACCGTGACAAAGTTCATAGAAATAATTTTCAAAAATGAAAACTAATATAAAAGGCGTAGAAGATGGCTAAGAAATTTAAAAGTTATAGAGGAAAGCAGCTGTGGACACACCATGTGATGATACAAACCTGGTATCCAGCATAACTCCAGCTAAAAATGCAAGTCAGTAAATTTCAGAACAACAAATTTCACTACAAAAAGTAATGACAGCAAATACCAAATAAACAGAAATGTAAAATCTGGCACAGAAAGATTCCTGAACCCCAGCTTTGAGGAAGTCAGTAACTTTAAAGTTTTAATATCAAGCATTAAAACAAGTTAGAAAGGAAATTCCAGCTTCTCTAAATTTCATTCTTCAGCACAGAACAGTCTTTGAAATCAAGACTTTGAAACTGCAAAAGATTTTATTGACAAAATAAAAGATGTGAACTAAACTCAAATGTACTATCACTGGTGCTTTTTAAATAATTCATAAAGAATAACCAAAGTTTCTGAATCCAAATGCCAATTTTATTATTTGTGTGTGGAAGCTCTTACAGAGCTTGCCTTTTTTTTTTTATTTCTAATGAAAACCAAATTATGGCCATCAGTGTACATCTTACAAATTCACATCTCTGCTGACTGTTTACATTCATCTGCTGTCTAATCTAGATACTGTCCTGATATTACCAAATAATCCAGACTGAAAGTGAACAACTATACTGGACCATATCATCCATCTGCTGATGCTTCGTACAGCTTAAAAGACATTTTGTTTCCAATAATAAACAAGAAATCTTTGACCATCTACAACCAAAACACAGCTTAGCTAGCATTTGCCCTGGTTTCTAATTAAGCCTCTTTTAAAATTCAGCTTGCGAATATAACTACATTGAAATAAATTAAAATAAAAATCGAAGTTTAGAAAGGACAGGTCATTCGCCTGCCAAATAGATCTATAAAAGTTATTAAGTGGAACACTAAAAAATATTGCTATGCAACACACAAACCCTCTGGTGCAGACATCCAAAAGCCAAATTAACAAATTAGCAACGAAACATAATTTGCTAGTTAGAACACTGAGAAGAAACACTTTTTAATTATTTTAGAATCACATTTTTGCCTGCATTTTTAGAAGCAAAATTTTTGTATACCACAGAAAGCTGCACTCAAGGGGGTTCAAGGCCCTGAAAAGCCAAATAATTGCCTCCCATGACTGCTCTTGCGTTTGTGCGGAGAAATCCTGCCCACCCAGGAGGCAAATGAACACCGGTGGAGCTCAGACTGCCTTTCACCACCGCGAGCATAGATCAGATCTCTTTGTTTCTCAAACTTGACGTTTTTCTGTGGATGCGCAACAAATTGTATCTGCTACTGCCGCTGACGGTAAATAAGGAATTAAATATTTAGCTGTGTCGCGTACCTATGTCAATGCCTCGCCTCAGGGTTTGCTTCTCAGCATCCTGGTGGCCGATGAGATCCTCCACCCAGTGGATGTAGTTGAGCCTCAAGGGGACGGTAGGAATGAGCCTTTCCACGGGGATGTCGATCTTCAGCCCGAAATCCTCTTTCAACAGGGTGCATGTCAGAGCCCTCACGGCCTCCGGATCCTTGAAATTCAGGCTGAAAGGCACACGCAGAGCTTTCATGGGCGCCGGGGGGCGGACACACAGGGGCACCCACCCGCCCCATCCCGCCCCGGCCGTACCTCACCCTGCCCGCCAGGGTGGTCTGCACGTGCTGCTGGAACTCGGGGTACTTGCCGGCCAGGTAGGCGAAGTCGGGCGGCTTGTCCTTGTAGCGGTTGCGGGCGTGCATGGACTTGTTGAGGGCCATGTCGGGCCGGGCCGGGCCGGGATGTGCCGGGAGCGGCGGGAACGCGGCGCGGGATCACGGCCGCACCCCCGCGCGCCGGCCCGGCCCGCTCCGCTCCCGGCGCGCACCGCGGCCCCGCGGGCCGTTCCAAGGAGCGGCGGACGGAGGGGGGTGGCACCGCCCCGCTCGGGCCATCGCCCGCCGCCGCGGCGAGGGACGCACGACTGCTGAGGCGGAGGAGTGACTACCGTGCGTCCATAGAATCCTGGAATGTCATGGGTTAGAAGGGACCCTAGAGATCATCTAGTCCCAACCCCGCTACCATGGGCAGGGACACCTCCCACTGGACCAGGCTGCTGAAAGCCTCATCCAGCCTGGCCTTAGACGCTGCCAGGGCTGCGCCATCCACAGCCTCCGCGAGCAACCCGTGCCAGTGCCTCACCACCCACACCGTAAAGAATATATCCATCCTAAATTTTCCCTCTTGCATTTTCCTTCTTGTCCTATCACTACAGTGACCAAGAGTCCCTCTCCAGCTTCTCTGCAGCCCCCTTCAGATACCGGAAGCTTGCTGGGAGATCTCCACAGAACCTTCTCCAGGATGAACAGACCCAATTTCCTAGCGTGTCTTCCTTCAGGAGGTGGCCCAGTCCTCTTATCCGCCTCGTGGCCTCCAATGGACTTGCTCTAACTGTTCCATGTCCTCCTTATGTTGGGGGACCAGAGCTGGATGCAGTACAGTTACAATGTAAATGTTCTATCTACAGACATCATCGCTTCAGCATTAGATACTCAATGAGTAATAAAGATGAATGAAATTACATAAAGAGTTGCATTTTTCTGGTGGCTGCTGTGTCCAGGCTCAGAGGCAGCAGCACGAGGAGCCTCCACTCCCATCTTCACATACATTACCCACCAAAGTTGCCTTCATTACCGTGAAAGGGTCTTCAGCATTCTCTGAAACATCTCATAGCCACTGATTTCTGTAAAATTCCTGCATGAAGCCACTGGCAACCAAGCAGTGGCCTGGGGCCTGCTGCTTGTGGCTTACCTTGTGCCAAGAGCATTGAAACACGTGGTTTTAAATGATGTATTACGCAATCTGAGGTGGGGGAAAAAACCCCAAAGCTTAGATACCATACCCGAAAAAGTTTTCTGAGAATTTCCCCACTTCAAGCACTTTCAATCAACAGCATGTACTTCTAATAATTACCATAATGATCATACTATTGTGCTTGCTGAACATAAACCGTGAAAGAAAAAGTGTATTACAGTGAGCTTTGTGCTCTTGAAGAGCGGACAGAACTCCACTACTAAATAAGTAGTAAAGTAGGTATGTTTATTTCCAGCTGGGACGCACGGGGGATCGCTCCTCCAAAGCCATGCGTGCCGACAGCTGCATTCAGCTCGGTATTTACCGGGTTACAAGTTCCATATTCATTAAGTTTCGCAACACGCCTATACATATTCATCACCTAGCCCCGCCCAGCCTCGCTTTGTATTATGATGAACCCAAAAGTCATTTACATCCGCGTTGCGCTTGCGCAGTGTGGTTTGGTGTTTTCTTGGTAGGGGTCTTCGGGGGTCTTTTGGAGGAAGGCTGACGGTCTTCCTCGTCCTGAACTTTTAACCTTTCTTCCCCGCGCATGCTCTTTTGTATCCCTGGCCTTTGAGACTAGTTTGAGCTAGTTCGCAGGATGTCTGTCTGAGACCCCCCTGGTTTTATCAGAGTTCTCTTATCTTTTCTTCCTGCCCTGGTATGCTGACCAAGCTGGATGCATTGTTCCTGACAAACTAATTCTCCTGCTTCCCATCCCCCTGATTCACTCTGATTAAAAAAAAAAGCAACAACATCATCCTCAATTAAAATGGAATGTAGGCATAGCAAAACAAAGCCTCAAACTGAGAATTAAAACTGACTTCAGTTCCTGGCTTTGTCACTGTCAGGAACTTCCAAATTTCAAGTAGGAAACTTTCAAGTGGAGTAGGAATAGTCCTTGCTTCTTTAACACAGTGCTTTGGTTCCTCAGACAAAAACATGTAACATTAACATTAAAGTATAACCTATTATTATTATTAAAAGATATTTTCCTGTTTAAAAAGCCAGATACAAACCAAAATGACTCATTGTATATTGTTTAAAAATTCAGTCTAAACTGGCATTCATATTCTTGAATATCTGAGAAGACCTGCAACTGCATTTCATTTCAGTCCTACTTCCTGCCCTCAGTTAGCTTCTTGTGAGTTGGGGTCAGCTAAGTTCAACATACCAAAGTACATAAAACTTGGGTATTTTTTAAAAAAAATACATGAGACCACTAAGCCACCCACTCTTGCCACTTCTAGAAATTATTCCCCTTCCTCTGCCCCCAGCCACAGTCACAGAAAAGACGCTGATATAAGCAAAACCAGAACAGAGGTAAAAATACTCATTTTAATTCAGAACATTTAGTGTATTTACAATAGAAAGTTTCTCTCTGGTCAAGGGATTAGAGACTAAAAAAATTCATGTTAAAAAAGTGTGGATAGCCTGCACCTGGTGCAGGCTAATTGATTTTTTCTTTGTCTGGTTCACCCAGGGTAATTCCAATGAGAAAGTGATGGTGAGAGCCTGGAGATGGTACCGGATGGCTCTCACACCCAAGTAGCAATCAGAGAATGCAGTCCAGGAAGTAGTGTGAAGTTATTCAACAGTTGCTAAAACATCTATACAGACACATACACAGTCCCATTTGCAGTTAGATTCATTGAATCATCCACAGGTAGATAAGCAGGCAGACACGAGCCTACTGACCTGTGTGCAAGCACAGATTTGCAGAGGTGCTCATGCTACCAGGTGCATAGGTACCACCTCACCCAGGCAGATGCACACACTCCTTCCCACCCTGCACTTGGACAAACACACAGGCAGGTGTTTTGTTAATGCTAACTTACATGGTTTCTAGATACAGAAAAAATACTTGAGAAAAAGAGCACCAACCCTCTCATCTGACTCACTGGCTTGGAATCCTTACTCCTCTGGAAGCTGAGGGAAATGGTGTGGAAAGCATAATGTGTCTCACAGAGAGAGCCACCACTTCTGAATCTCCAGGAGTCTTTTGCTACAGCAATATCTACTAGTTCCTACTAGTTGACACCGAGAGGGGGCAATCCTCTCCTGCTCCCAGAAATAGGCACATCCTCCCACCACTTCCTCTGAGTCTGATTTAGCAATCAAAAGGCTGCAATATGAGCCATTTCAACTGGTTGATCTCGCAGAAAAATAAATCCGCAAGAAGCGAGTGAGTACTTTAACATCTGAACAGTTGGCTTAACCAAATCACCCTACAAGTTTACCCACCACATGACATGTGGAGCACCTGTTTCAGCAATAACTTGTCCATAGAAGCTGATCTGTGATCGAGTCACTCAGAGCTCCTGTTTGCATCTTGGTCAGAGTCCACACACCACTTCCTTTATGAGGTGCCTTCCCTCCTTGGGAAAGGAGGTGTTGCAGAGGTCTGCTGTGGCTTAAAGGTGTTGAACTGTATGGTGGTTGAGAAGCAAACCTCAGCCTTCCTCCAGCATAATCTGCTGTCCCCAACAAAACCAGCTGATGAGTGTTAGAAAGATGGGGAGATAAAGGAAAAGGAAGAGAGCTATGATCCCATCTTAACAGTCAAAGGCAACTAAAGCACAAATATACTAAAGATGGTTGTGGAGGCTGCAAGTTTGAGGAGAGTTCTGGTTTAGCAAAGCCTCTTGAACAGCATCACTACAGCCACTGAGCTCCATCTGGTTGAGAACACAGCTGATGTGCTCCACAGTGGCAGCACGGCCCATCTGCAGTTTCCACAGTCTGAGCATTTCATACTGGGCGTCTCGCAAGCGCCGGTGCTCCAGCTCAATCCGCTCCAGGTCGTGGTCGCTCAGGCCCAGGCGCCGCACGAACTCCTTCCACCGAGACGGCGGCACGTGATCCACCACAGTGTACAGAATAGCAGGGTCTGAGAAAAGAGAGGGAAAAGCATGAGAACCAAGATTCTGCAGCCTCAAGTAGAATGTGAATAATCCAGGGCTGGAGGGTGCCTTGGGATCTTGCAGTGCCCCCTCTTGTAAAAGTCTTCTCCAGTTCTCCAGAGTAACCACGCAGACTTGTGTGATGTCCAGACTTGCCCTTATCCCTCAGAATGTAATGGGAATGTTTCCATATGCTCTTGTATAAGGTTATGAGCAGAGTTAAGCACATATGCTTAGGGCCTTGATGCCACACATTCTTGAAAAAGAATGAATTATTGAAATTATTCTGGGTCGCAACCCCAGAGGCATTAAGACTGACAGCATATCAACACATATGACAATCCATTTTGCTGGCAGGGAAAAGGGACCACAGAAAGGCCTCGCACAGGTATTTAGCATGTGCAGCCTCATAGGCTCTGGCCATGCTTCTGCCTTTGTACTGTGCCATGTGTGAAGTACACACACAGGTCATGTGAATTGGGTACGGTCTGTGCAGCATACTCCGAGCTGCATCTGCATAATTAGGTTCTTGTTTGACTGGGGAAGGAGGGAAGGATGGGAGAGTTTCACTTACTGTCTGGAAGTTGTGTCTTTCTGGCAGGTCTGACACAGTCTGGTAACTCATGTGAACTTTGCAGCAGAGGTGCAGATGGGGTTGTGTTTACTGGCAACTGTGTTTCTTTCTGGGACTCAGGAAGGATGGAAACTTCATTTCTTTTTTCCCCATCCTGAAAGACACATGACATAGTTCAGAATCACCCACAGCAGCACAATACACCTATCTCCTGCAAGTAACCACTAGCTTTATATGCTAAAATTTATCTGAGATAGGTGGGGAGCGGGTGCTGAGATTTTAATTCTTCCTACATGCCTTATTTCAGCAGAAGACACCAAACATTTCTTTCCAGCAGAACCCAAAGAGTTTAACTCTTTTTTGGCACCATAAAACAGCAGTCCAGAAAAAAATATTTCTTTACAAAATCAAGTAAGGCTGGGACCACAAATCACCACCATTCTAGAAGCTCCACATGCCACCTTTCCCATCAGCCACCTCTGTAAGGCTGTGGAAACCCCACCTCAGCTGCTGCCTGGGCCCTGTTATTTTGCAGAGTTACCTTGGACCTGAGAGAACGCTGTGAAGCAGCACTGAGAGGCTTGTGGAGTCAAGATCTGAAGTGAAGTAAAATTAATTAAATCCTCCAAGCTTGGGGTACACAGAGAGAAAAGTGGATAAAGGAGCAACTATTTGAACAAAATGCATCCAGAAAAAAAAAGCAAAAAGCCAGGAGTTTGAAAAGCATCCTCTAGAAGAGGGGAAGTAAAGTGTTACTGGCTCCACCCTCTACAGGAAAAGACTTCTGAGTAAAACAGCCCTATTACTCAGCTCACTTGCAAATACAAGGCCTGAAAACAGCCCATGGGGAAAAATATTACTCCAGATCCCAGGCTAACATACTTTAAAGTGTAAAATAAGCTCTTATACTCATCATCTTGCTCACCTCTGATACCAGCTCCTTGGTTGTCTGTGGCAAAGAAACTTCAAAGAAAGAAGAAAAAAGAAGGCAGAAATTACTTTCACTTCCTCTTGTCCCAAAGAAAACAGGAAAGCAGCTATTCACAATCCTGCCCTCAAAAATGTTTTACAGCAAAATACATGTCCCAGAAATAAGCTCACATGCACTTCCAGTCACAGCTATGGGCCTGCATGCAGAACTGTAACAAGAGCCATGGCTATTTAGCTCTTGTGCTACTCTGGCCTTGCAGCAGAGCAGAGTAAGGGGATCCCCCTTTTTCCCTCGCACGTGTGCACACCCAAAAACACACAGGGAATGATGTCCATCCCAATCAGTATCACTGCACATGCTGCTATACTCACCACAGGAGTAGAAAGATGACACTATCCTCTTTTTCTGGACCAGCTTCCAGACTCTATGTGCAACACAGAGAATAGAGATAACTCCAAATATTGCAACAAGGATGCCAAGTACAAGGTTTCCATCTGGACAAAAGTAAGAGAGCAAATGCATGAGTGACTAAGAAGGGAGGAGGTAAGTGCTGGAGAAAGAACAGCAAGTGAAGATTTGCAAATGGTAGGGAGAAAAAGGATAATGGTTTGACAAAATGGAAAATGTAACCCTTTACAAAAGGCATTAACAGAACAACAGCCCACAATGAAAAGATTCCGCTGCCCCTCAGTCTCCTGAGCACTCACCCAGCCCAGATGAAGTCGGTGAGGTAGTCACTGGGCTAGGACATAGCAAGCATTCTTCTCCAGTGCAGCTGAAAGAGAAAATCAGAGAGGTGAACACACGTGCAATGAAACCCTAGCCATTTGCAACCATCCTAATTAACAGACAAGTCAAGATGGGCCTGCAAAGCAGAGCAATGCAGTGTGACTAGTGACTTTAGGTTCTTAATGGGCTGATGCCACACAGAGGAGGTGGCAGACGGGATGACCTAAATGCCCCAGAAAGGTAATTAGAGTGTTGTAAAGTTATGTCTGGATAGAAAGAGTCGTGAGAAGAATTCCCTCACCCTGTGGAGCTCCTACTGTCTCTCCTATTCAGTGGTGGGGCATACAGAGTAAAAAAGCTCACCTGTTGCAAGGCTTGCAAATGTTACTACGTGACAGGAAGAACTGAGGCTTACACCTGCAAACTGCATCTTTGTTCTTTGAACCTATAGGAAAAAAAAAAAACAAACAGAAACTGTTGCCATAATCTGGACAGGGAAGAAAACAAAAGGAAAAAAAATCCACTCCAAGATGGACAAAAGATTATCCTTTTTTAAGCCTGGGAAACTGCTACTGAAGAAGAGGAAAAGGACTTGGTCTATGTTTTAAAACTGAGTTGGGGGAGGATAAAAGTAATAAAAATAAGAGTGCCACTGTCCTGTAGGTGGGCACCTGTGTAGAGGCTTGGAAAGGGACTATAATTACAGTGCAGCTGAAATTAGTCTAATGTGCAAAAAGCAGGAAAAGTCACTCAAGTTCAAGTATGACAGGAAGGGGAAACTACATTAGTCAGGCCAAGATGAGGGAGAAGTGGTCCCTGAACAGCTGGGACTTGTGGGGAAGTCAGTTTGGGGCAGGGAGAAATCACTTCAAGCCACGGGACACATAACCACTCTTCTGATGTTGTGAATGCAAGGGGTAAGAAACTAAAGAACTATTGCTTCTAAGCAAGTCACAGGAGACAGCCTGACTAAAACAGGTGTGGGGAGGAGCAGGCAGGAAAAGTGATGGAAGAACATCAAATGGCATGAGAGGAGGGGAAAACGTACTAAAACAAGGAGCTAAATTGTCTGGTGAGTGAGGGATGGGAATAAAACAGTTCTACATCAGCCAAGAGGGAAGGAAGCTGCTCAAAGACAGCGTACGACAATGACCCTTGAGGAGAGGCGTAAGTGTGGAAACTGTGACAACATGATTGAGCACAGGAGGGAACACATTCACCAGTGAAACCACAAACCTCCCACTAGGCAGGGTAAGAGATGGGAAAGGGATCAGGAGCAGCATAGTTTGCAAAGAAGAGAGGATAGCTTTAAGACAAGGTAGGGTGTGGGAGCAGCTGGACTGGAAGCACTGGCCCGCTGGATGATTAAAGAACAATGACTAAATTAATTATAATTGTATCTTTTGTACAGATCATGACCAGCTGAATAAGATGTTCAGAGGGGAGGGGGTGTCCCTGGGCTGGAAGACCGCCACTAAGGAATGTATGTACGTGCCAACTGCAAGAGCAGTCGGCGTGTGAATGGGCACAGATGTAGGACATCTTGTTTGGCTGCACAGTTGGATCTGCCTGTGTGACCTTATAAAAGAGCTAATCAAGGAAATAAAGTTAGTTAGTGCTGCATCCAATACTGACTCATGCCTTCTCAGTCACCACAGTAGGGGATGTGGAAAGAAGACATTCAAGGGACATGGAAAGAATTAAGACTACAGACAGCAGTGTTTGTTTAAGATCTCTGATTCCTGACTGGAGATGAGGCATCTTGGGACAGCTAACAGAGGTACTTCTCCCAGACACCAGCATCATCCCAAGGTAGTGCCCATTGCCACTGGGTATAGTTCAGCATTACCTGAGCAGCTCTTTGCTTTAAAACACTGCACAGAACACTGTGGTGGTTCAGCAGCTGACAAGCAGTTCAACTGAGCACTGGGACCAGAGGTGTTTTCATCCATTGTACTCAAAGTGCTTCAAGCAGTTGGTAAGGGAAATACAGTGAGAATCAGGAGACAGACAAACAAGGAAGGCAAGGGGAAACCTGCTTTAGAGCATAAAGAAAGACCTTGCTTCAGGACACACAAGGCAGACGCACCAAAATTAAGTAGAAAGTAGCTCCTCACAACAGCCAAAACCAAGAAACTGGTCAAGGACAAAAGAAAGCAGCTATGATAGGAAACAGGGACTGATGCCAGAGCAGGCAAAAAATAGCAGCCTTTTTGGGGAAAGAGGGCAGACAAACCTAAGAGTTGTTCCAAAACTACCATCCTTTCAGTGCAAGGCACTGCAGATTATCAGAAAGTCTACCCTACTACAGTACATCCGTCCTAGAGCCATATCCATGCCATACTCACAGCGGGTAATAATCCCATTGGCACACAAGCTGCAGTTCCTACACTGGAAGAATTCAGATTCAGAATCAGTCTGATACTGATTCTTCTGACAGCCACATACAGTATCTTGCTGTGGGGTGCAGGGGGTCTCAACTATCTGCTGGAGTTCTGAGGAAAGAAAGGAGAAATGATTATTTCAACCTCTTGCTTCACCTTCAACTGAGAGCACTGTTATGATGATAGGTATTTGTAGGAACCCAGAGTACCGAGAATATTTCTCTGCCTGTTTTTAAGGGTTCTTACCCCCCTGAACAACATTGTTTTAACCTCCAACCTTGGAAAAAATTACCAACGATCAGAGAAGAACTAGAAAATACAGTGGTGTGAATTAGGTGATAGACTACTATGTAAGATTGTCACAGGGTGAAAATTTAAGAGGTTTTGGGCTTCTCTTTGTAGTAAATAGATAAGAGTAAAAAATATCAAAATGGAGGATTGTTGTTGTTCTCTAAACCTTCTTCTCCTTCTTCTACTACTCCATGTTCTGCAGTAAAAGTAGTTTGGAATGACTGGACAGAGAATTCCTCAGTTCCTGCCCGTGTTACTGAATAATTGGTAGGAAAGTGAAAATAATATACTTTTTTAGTAACCATTGGTTAAATTATCTTTAAAAGGCTGTGTAAATCTTGATAAAGAGAGACTTCTCTCCTGCTTTCTGTGCTCTATGCTGTACCTGGGTCACGCTAGTGGCTCTGTTCCTCTGATAAGACTTAATAAACAACTATCCGGCAACACTGAAACTCCAGGAAAAGTCTTGGTTTATCTTTGAAATGCCTTGCAAGGACTTTTAGAAAATTCTCTCCCATCAGGAGGGATTTGATTTATGGCACGGTTCAGTGTCAGGTATTGTTATTCCCTAAATTTCACAGAAAAAGGCCAAAAAGGCCCACAAACTGTATCTCAGACTGTATTAATTTGGTAACCCTTATTCCTGCTGTCCCCAATCCACTGCCACACGCTGTCTTACCCATTCAATTGCTTACTTTTCCAAGCTCCCTCACTCATCTTGCCATCCCCCCCAGTCCCCATCCACCACCACTTTCCTCAGATCCTGCAGATCTGACAGTAACTCACCTGTCCGGCAGTGTGTGCACCGGAAGCATTTAGACATGGTGTTATCAACAGCTGTGAATGTGCCATCAGCACATGGAAGACAGACAGTTGCCTGGTCAGGTCGATCACAGTCTTTTGCCTTGTAGGTACCTGCAAGAAAATCACTTAACAGAGCTCTGGCAGGGAGGCAAATGCGTTGTGTTAGGGAGGACAGGAGTCACCAGTTCCTCAAAGAAGCCCTGGTGTTGGTAACGTAAGGACCAAGAATGCTTCCTCTCACCAGTGTGAACAACACTGACCCGTAAGAAGAGAATAAGGAATAGGAATAAATAAAAGGAATAATAATTTAGTTGGGTAGGAATAGGTACCAAGCAAAGAGAGAGCTGATTAGCTATAGGAAAGAGACAGTCTGAGGGTGCAGGACAGGGAAATGACTGCAGGGTGAAAGTCACTCCTACTGTATTTATTTTGTGTACCTGCATGACACCTCATGCAGCAGTGGGTCTTTCTGGGGTGCAGGTATTGTCCCACTTGACAGTGCATCTGTTTCTTTTCTCTCCTCAAGGGGTTAGAGGGGTCTCTTCTATCCAAAGCTACCCGAGGGGCTTGCAGTGTATATGGCACTGGAGTAATTTCTATAGATTCCTTTGTCAACATGCAGACAAATATCAGAATAACCTGTAAATAGAGAGGGAGAGGAGAGGAACAAGGTGAGAAAACATTATACCCCCCTGCAGACTGCACCTCTGACTTCAGCACTTAGAATTACATCAAACCATAACAATGAGTTCAGTTTACTTGGATAATTCTGTTACTGGAACCCTCCACTGACAAATGTGCATGGGGAGATGATTAAAATAAATAAAATAAACCCCTACAACTCAATGCCTGCCATCTGTGATATTAATATGCCTTTCAATGGCCTCTATGGCAAATTGGTTGTATATAAAACAAATATTTTTCATTATGTGCAGTTTATACATGGAATGCCTTGAAAATGCTTCAGCTTGCATAAAAGTTACACAAGAGCAAAGAAATGTTTTTATTAAGGAAGGCAGTCCTTAATAAAATGCCCATGTAGAAACAGTTCCACAGGGAAGAATGCATCCAGTACTTGCAGTTCCACTGAATAAATACACAAGATGGGAAGTTTGGAATAAGATGGCAAAGGAGGATCTCACTGTCAGCAAAGTATAGGAAATTCTCCAAGCCAGACCTAGAGCAAGCCCGACTTAGAAACATGGGAAACTTAGGTTTTTGACTTATCCCCATGTCAAATGCACATTCTTCCTCTTAAACTGCAGCTGTTAACAATCAGCCCGTACAGTCCAACACAAAAATGTGCAGTTTCTTCTTTTTTTAATTCCTTTATGATTTGATTTTTATTTTTTTCATTTGAAAATTACTGTTGTCATGCCAATCTTAACAGAAATATTAAGACTGGCATGACTGCCACATGACTGCAATAGAGTGTGACTTTGTGCACCCCCACACACATAAACAAAGGGTTAAAGAACAGCCTGTACAAATAATGAAGGATGCCTGGACACTGCTTTCAGGACACTATTCCCAGCAGTGAAATTGAGAAATACACTGTTTATTTAATGGCCCAAAGGTCTCCCCTCTGGTAAGACCACAGCATAAATGACTCATCAGCAAAAGATCCTGCACCAGAAGGATGGTAACATATTGATTGAGATTGCAGCATATCACAAACATGACTCCTTTGCCTGTTGGCCCAACAGAAAAACAAACCCTGGGCATATATTTCAAACATGCATTCAGACAAGGAAAAAACATACAACAACAAAATGGTTAAAAAAAAAAAAACAAAAAAAAAACAAAACAAAACCAGCTAAAAACTGGGCCCAAGATTTATGAAACCTGAAATCAGCAAGTTTCTACAGTAAAGATCCATCCCATACCAACTGATGACTCCTGAAGAATATGAAAGATTTGTCCAAAACCTAGTTTATAGTACCATGAAGAACTATAGTTGATGCCTTCTCCTGGTCTTAAAATCAAGAATCAAACACGGTTAGAAGGAAAAAAGAGATTTCACCTCAGTATTTATTTTAAGGATCCTTAGGTACACTACATCCAGGTGGAATGCACCTCAATGCAAACTGCAATGCCCCCCACCCTCACCTGCCAAAGATCTGGTATAGCATTATAGGTTTTACTAGTTAGCATATCTATCAAAGATTCCCCAGTGAGAGGCTCGAGTGAGCCCCCCTCCCCAAGGAACCTTCCCCTGGATGGTTCTATCTCAGTTTACAGAATGTGTTCTGGAGAGGACCTTGGGGTCTGGGGCATTCTGATCCCTAACTACAAATGGAGTCTAAGGATGTAGGCAAAAAGCACTAAGAATACAAAAGCTATAAAAAGGTATATAAAAGGGGTATAAAAGAAAAGGCAAAAAATCATCATGGCATCATAGTAGCACAATGAGTTCTTCAACCCTGCATCTCTGTCATCCCCTTTGCACACAAGTGATCCTGGCCACACCATCTGGACACACGTGTGTTGATGCTTCTGAGTCTGTTACAGATGTACCAATGTACTCTATGCGTCAGATCGTGGGAATGATGAAAATTAACAAATTCTTTTTGAATATAAGCACCACCCCCCCCAATATAATCTCACACAAAGTTTTACCACACTACCTTCCCTTTAATTGTACTGTTTTCCCACCTTGTTTTTTTGAAAGTGGTAAGATGCCCAGCAGTACAGGCACAGCTTCAGACAGAGTTCCTTTTTTTTTTTTTTTTTGCTTTTTCAGCTAGAAGAGTTATAGCAAAAGCAAAGCAAACCAGTAAGGGTAAACCACAATGCTGATACCAATTTTGTGGTAGCAAGCTTAACAAAAGATAACACAAAATGAGATGGCTATGACAGCCCCACACTGTCCTGTTTCTCTTTCAGAATTAAAGCCTTGGGGGAGAAAGGTACATACATAAAAGCAACTTAAAACCTCAAGAAAGATGGAGTTTGCAACTCTGACAAAGCTAAAACATCATTTTTCTAAGAGCTCTGACATATTCAATAGACCAGATGCTAAAATGGTGAACATGAATAAAGAGAACCACATATGTGAATAGCTAGCATTTCAGACCTAATGAGTTGACCACAGGATAATTGAAAGCACTCCAACAACTCCTAAATGAAACTGAAAATGGTTTCAGCAGCTGACAGTCTTACAAGATTTATTGCTTGCAGGAAAATGGGTAAAAGATCCTTCACACAGATGGTCTGACACACAGTAACAATAAAAACATCTAGTTTCTAGATTCTCTAGTTAGTGATTAATCCCCTGATATGAGAATATATACAGTCAGCCCGTAAGTCACACAAGTCAGCAACAGAAAGAAGATGAAAGCATCTAAGATTAAGCCAAAAATACAGAGAAAATTGGTCAGATACACCTTCAAAGCCAAAAAACAACAAAGTGTTTTCAATTTTTCAGATTGAAGAAGGGGCGGTCAATAACTAACTCATGTAAGCACAAGTTAACTATTGGGAGACAGCAAATGTTAGTTCAGACAGATGTTAATTACAAAGCCTGGGAAGCTGAATTCACCCTAATCTTGTCAAGATAGAGGGGACAAGGATCATCTCAGACACTGCTGAATCATTCCTCAAAGGACTACGCATGCCCAGGGTGAAAGGTGAAAAGTTCATGAGAGGATGACTACTGGTCTTCACCAGAAAGACCCCCGAGGAAGAGGAGAGGTCTTCCTCAGCGTGACCACCAGGACACACAGCGCATGCGTGGCCCATATGCTAATGACTTCCAAGAAATAATTTGTATAACCACACCTCTCCCAAAGAATGTGATGAATATTCATAATTTAACCCTTAATACTGTGTTGTAGAGAGCACCAGGTGTGTGTGTTTGGAGGAGCGATCCCCACACACCCAGCGCGCCGAATAAAGCAAATACCCACTTCTCTGACTCTGAAGTGTCTCCTGGCCCGGTTGAGGCGTGATTCAAGATTAAGTGAAAGCATGTCTGTAAGTGTAATCAAACCAGAGTAATGTGTTATTACTGATCATAATCTGAGGAACAGTCACAGGCCACAAGTGACTCACAAACCAATGACTTGGCCATCCAGGAGAATTATTCACATGGTGGAAAAAAAAAACCCACCACCATCTTAAGCAGCTCCCCAAGCCATTCAGCAATACACTGATTTATACCAATGAACAACTTCATCAAATTCAGATAATACATGAAATTAGAATAGCCTGTTCTGTTTCAGTTGGAAGGCACCTACAGTGGTCATCTGGTCCAACTGCCTGACCACTTCAGGGCGGACCAAAAGTCAAAGCCTGTTGTTAAAGGCACTGTCAAATGCCTCTTTGTCTTAGGTTAAGATGTAAGATACAACCAGAAGTATGTATTCTATCACCCTCTGTTAAAACCAGGTGGGGCAGTGCTCCTTATCTCTTCCATGACACATCCCTGATAACCCTCTCCGGAGGGATATCTTCTGTTAATGGGCCATCCAGCATCACTGCGTAACTCACAGAATTGCATCATCCCATCGTGAGATGCTCTGCCCAGGGGGAGGAACCAAGCATTCCTACCTGGATATAATCTGAGGTTTGGAACACCACAGTCAGCCCTTACCAACTGGTAAGGAGGACAGGAGCTACACGGCCACCACTGGACCTTCAGAGGAAGACCAGACCCTTCTACAGGATCACTGCTTCAACAGGACCACATCTCTCATTTCAGGAGGACTGCAGCCACCATCTAATCAGACTGCTACCACCACCCTGCCCGACAGGGTGTCAGGTTGTATCCTGACTCTGTCAGTGTTTCTGTACTACTGCATTTATTTTTAATTTTCCTATCAAATTGTAGTTCTGATTTTGAATCTCTCGCTGGTTTGCTTTCAAACTAGTACACTCTTAAACACTGGTGGCTTGGGGCATTGACCGCCTCTCGAGGAAGCCTGTCTACTGTCTGACCACCCTCTTGGTAAAGAAATGCTTTCTAGTGTCCAGTCAGAACCTCTCCTGGCTCAGCTTTGAACTACTGCCATGTGTACCAACACTGGATCCCAGGGAGAAGGAAACAGCACCTCCTCCCCTTGCCCTCTTCGTGGAGCTGTATAGAGCAAAGGTCACCCCTCAGCCTTCATCTTTCCAAACTACACAAGCCCAGAGTCCTCAGCAGCTGTCATGCTCACAGGACATGCTCCTGCGAGGCACAGGGCATAAGAGCCCTCCCACCAACTTTGCTGCTGTTGAAAATTTTGTTTTATTTGGAAGTAGCTAAGTGCTTGTTCGACATAAGTAGAGAATTGTTAGGCTGCAAGCTGAACTCTATCTGAACCATGTGGCTGTGAAGAGTAAAACAAAGATGGATGAAACTTGAAGATACAAATCTGAACATTAATAACAGGATAGACAAAGCTGTAGCTTAAACATTACTTAAAAATTAATAGCTAGAGTGGACAGCCCATAACTCACGCTATATGAACTGTAACAACCATATTACAACATGGACAATGGAACTGACCAAAATCCCCAGCAAAACCAACCTAAGAGGATGTGAAGGTGACCACATGGCAACTACCTGATAGTGAAACAGTGACCCAATGAAGAGTGAGAAAACCCCACAACCTAATAATGCTTTTGGTCCAGACTGTCGCCTGAGGGATAAGGAGTTTAGATCATAAAGGTATAATTGCCCAGGGATTTCTTTGTTGGGAGTCCCTCTTTTGAGGCATCTGAGTTGAGCTACAGGTAACACACTCGATTTGTGCCAATAAATCTGTCTGATGGAGATGAGAACCTGATTTCAGAAATTTCTTCAGCAGTTTCCTTTCAAGGACCTTCAAATCGTTAAATTGTGAGGCTCCGAACTGCTCGCAGCACTCCGGGTGAGGCCACACCAATGCTGAGCACAGATGATCCTCCCTTCTGACCAGCTGGTGATGCTGTTTGATGCACCCCAGTACACGGTTTTTGCCCTCTGGGCTGCCTGGGCACACCCTGCTGCCTCCCACTGAGCTGCTGCCCACCAGCACCCTCAGTGCCCTCCCTGCAGGGCACCCTCCAGACACTCCTCTCAGAGTTTATATTTGTGCCTGGTGGTAACTGTCCCCAGGTGCAGGATCCAGCATTTGGACTTGTTCAATTTCATTCCACTAGTCATTGCTCAATGCTCAAATTTATCTAGAATAAGTACATTGAACAGAACTAGCCCTAGAATTGAGCCCCGAGGAACACCGCTGGTGATCAGTCGCCAGCCAGATTTAGCTCTGTTTACCAAGCACTGAAGCCTCAAGTTGTTGATAAGAGCTTGCCAAGGCAAAGTTTAGAGGTCTTCTGCAAGTGAAATAAGTTGATTTTCCATTGTTCGATGTACAACACACTCCACTTGCCAGTATAAAAAACCAGCACCCACTAAACAGCTTCATAGAAAAGTGGACAATGTGTATTACCTAAGCCAAGTGCTAATTCAAACCACACACATGATGCACACCACTTCATATTTCAGAGAGCAGGGACTACCCAGGAAAACAGAGTCAGCAGAAACTCTCGGGTTTACTTCTTAACCTGTTGCAGGAATAACCAAAATATGGCGTTACGCTGCTTCCTTGAAACATTCCACCTCTGCGGGTGACAGCTGTGTTCCCCGCACATTCTCCTCACACGTAAGGGGACCCTAGTTCCTTCCCATGTCTCACGCCAGCACCTAGTGCCCAACACCTACAGTGAAAAAAGGCACAGCACAAGCCCAAAAACTCTTCTGTGCAAAGTTTTGACAGCTGAGACAGGAGTTAGGAGCCTTTCCACAACTTTCACACTGAAATATTCTTGAATTACTGCCACCACTACAGTTTACACCCTTGCTGCTGCTTCTGCCTCACCAGGCCATGCACAGAGAACTACGAGTGAGGTGATACCCACAGAGTAAAGCAAAGAAAGAAAGGAAGGGCAAAGATAAAAGTGAAGAACACAGCAAGATGCCAGAAAGATGGGTGGGACAGTGGAAATAAGGGACAGTTGAGAGCAGTGTTCTCAGGACAGGGATACTTAAGACACAGTACCTGAAACAGACGGACTGCACAGGGAAGTGCAGCTTATCAGGGCTACCACGAGGTTCCCAGACCTCACGAGGCTAGGAAATACCAAATTACTCAGCATGAAGGGCTTCAGCTCTGCTGCAACCTGCCAGGCTCCTTGCCTGCAGGGAGAAGGGTGGAGGGAGCACGTATAGTGACACACAGGTTGTGATACCATGATGATTTTTTGCCTTTTCTTTTATACCCTTTTATACCTTTTTATAACTTCTGTATTCTTAGTCCTTTTTGCCTACATTCTTGAACTTGTTTGTCAAGCTGAGAGACTAAACATTTTAGAAGCTTCGTAGCTAAGGATCAGTATGCCCCAGACCCCAAGGTCCTCTCCAGAACACATTCTGTAAACTGAGATAGAACCATCCAGGGGAAGGTTCCTTGGGAAGGGGGGCCTCTCTCATTGGGGAATTTTTGTCAGATACGCTAATTAGTAAAACCTATAATGTTATACCAGATCTTTTGGGGGTGTGCATTGCAGTGTGCATGGAGGTGCATTCAACCTGGATGTAATGCACCTAAGGATCCTTAAAATAAATACTGAGGTAAAATCCCTTTTCCCCTACAAACCGTGTTTGATTCTTGATTCTAAGACCAGGAAAAGGCATCAGTAGGACAGTATGATGGGAAAGAAGGGATGGAGAGGCTTGTGCTGGGAGCAACAGTTGCCTCTTCTAGAAAGTCAGTGGATGCCTAGAGGTGGACCAAGGCCAGTCACAGAAAACACACTGAGTGGGAAGGATGGGGATTAGACGGTAAGAAATTACTCCTGCCCACACACAGCATCTTGAGACCCCACACCTGTTCACATGAACTAATAGGTATAGCAGGATGTTCTGCCTAAGTGGGAGTAAACAGCTCAAGCTTTACTCTGTCAGAAGAAGTTACAGTGGTAGATGGAAAAGAGGGTGTCATGCTGCTTTTGGTATTGAAGAATGCTGAGATCAGCCAGACTCATCAATCCCAAACATTCTGAGGATGTGAAAAACAATGTTTCCTGAAAGAAACTGGCACTAGTGAGTATGTGATAAAGTTCCTGATTAAGGAACCAACAAATTACAGCATTGATAACTTTTCTAAAGCTGCTGATCTGATATGGCTAGCCTACAAACATATGACTGACAGCCCAGTCACATATTTTACCAGCGGGCACTCCTAATACACCCCTTCTAGAAGTGTGTGTGGAAACTCCTCTCCTGAGTGGGGATGCCCCTCTAAGTCACTCCTCAAGGCTGAGCTAAAGAGATTTGCCCACAGTTGTTGGTATGGGTGAGTAATACCAGTCTCTACACAATATTATTTTGCAATATTTAATACTGTTGGTTCAATATTGCTTGAAAAAATAGTACACTATACTAATAGTTATAACTATTGTGTTGTAAATGTGAATGAAGTCTTTTAGTCTCAGCATTATCATCGTCAATGAAATAAATATTTTATTCATATAAATATATTTAGTTTGTCATCCTTAATCCTCAGGGACCAAGTTGCACAATGGATTCCGTTATAATAACGTAATCAAGCGCTTCTCTCATAAAAGACTTTCATTTTGCAAATTCCATTTTTAAACTAATTAACTACCTGCAAATAAGAGGCATTATGAGTTATTAGAGTGTCTCAAAATATTTCTTAATTGAACGTTACCTTGGCTTAAGAATCCAGCATGATACACACCCAATGCACAAGTATTCTACATATGAGTCATCTGTTAGCATTTTTGATGAGTCATAGAAAAATTAGTCAGCTTGGCGGCTTGGACAAAAAACCAATATCCTTCTCAGACTAATGAGCTGCTAAAGAAATCAGGGTGCAGGATTTAGCCTTATCTTCTTTGTCTGGTTCAGCCATTTCCAAAAGCTCTTTGACGTTTACATTTGTTTTAGTTTGCTATACAAAAATGAAAGGGAAACCAGAACTTCTGCTTTACACATTGAGAAACAAGAACCACTATTACAAATAATCCTCCATTTTATGAAGATCAGATGAAGGAATACTGTATTTACGGCCTTGTCTAAAATCAGAAGACTGGTAATAGCTTTGATACAATGAAGAAAGGCCTTAGAAATCTTAACTTAAAAACCAAGAAATTGTGATTATCTATAAAGATCATGGACTTCACATCATGAAATATCATATATATACAGTATGTAAAGTTAGAAGGTCTTATTTCATATTAGTACAGATAAAGAAAATAATGGAGAAGTCAGTAGGTAATAACAACCATAAGAAAATTTCTTTGGAAGT
Source organism: Corvus cornix cornix (assembly GCF_000738735.6). Taxonomy (NCBI): domain Eukaryota; kingdom Metazoa; phylum Chordata; class Aves; order Passeriformes; family Corvidae; genus Corvus; species Corvus cornix. The sequence continues at coordinate 21,361,445 of NC_046332.1, read as the reverse complement.
TTTCCCTCAGAGCACAATGTGGTGAACACTGCATCAGAGTTCTGAGTTCACTGACCCTCGACACCCCAGTACTTTGCCTGCCTGTGTTCAGGGCTGAGTTTGACTGAGCTGCTGTTCAGCCTCACATCAGAGTGCTGATGGAGCAGGAGCCGTGGGAAGGCTCAGTGGGGTCCTTACTTTTCCATCCTGAAATGATTTTCAGCTGGGCACAAGCCCTCGGCCCCTGCCCACACTGTGCCACAGACCTGCTCATGCCCCTTGTCAGTGACTCACTAGGTGAATTTTTAAGTCAGGTAATTGTCAAATGCCGAGTTCTACTCACTGGAACAGATACATTCCTGTTTGTTTTAACAGAGAAATGTAGTGACATTGCTTTGACATGTACTTTCCACTGTCAGGTTCCTAAGACCGTAACACAAAGATATGTGCTAGCAAAGAAAGCACTCAGCTACCCAGGGATTACGAAAGAGAACACAAGGCATCTGCCCCAAATACAAACAGAGCTTCTTTGTGATGACTAAAGAAAATGGGTAAGGAAGAGCAAAATGACAACACTGGGCTCACCACAAATAATACTGCTGATGCAGTATTATTAAGTATGGATTACTTAATGAAAAGGGAAAGGCATCCAAATTGACAGTACTGGTTACTTGTGAGAAGAAAAATGACCACATAATTGTACTTAGCACAGACCCTAATATAAATGTTTCATTTGGCTAGAAGCAGAAATTAAAATTAGATTATTAAGCTGTAAAAGTTCAATTAATCTGATTGGTGAAAACAATCAGAAATGCAACCAAATGCTATGAATTATTAGGAAAGGATTTGAGAACAAAACCAAGTGTTGTTATGACAATATATAAAGGATTGACTCTGGACTGTAGTCCTGGTCCCCAATCTTGAGAATATAAATTAACCCAGATATAATAGAAAGAAAAGTAAAAAAGACCATCATTGGTACAGACTGGCTGCCATAAAGGGAATGATAAAAAATGCTGGTCTATAAAAGAGAAACCTGAGCCAAGGATACTGTAGCAGGCTCAAAGTCATGAATGCCAAAGAGAAGGTGAACTGGGATGACTGTTCTCGGTCTCCTCCAATACAAGAACTAAGAGGCATCACATAAGACAAGCAGGAGACAGGTTCAAAACAAATATAGGAAGGTACTTCTGTAGCAAACAAATAGCTGAGGTATGGGACTCCCTGAGAGAGTGCTGGCTCTGCCAGAAACCTGCCCTGGTTCCAAAACTGATCATCACACCCACCAGCAGAAGGAAAAACCCACACTCATGTGTCTGAAATATGAAGAAGCCATTTCATTTCACATTCCTACAGTCCCAGACCCCTGGAAGCCAGGAAAGTATTCTTATTTTTTGTTGCTGTACACTTGCTCTGCTCCAAAACCCTTGGCAGATGTTTCCTGGTCACTACTGGAAACAGGCTGGTGGCCCAACAGTTCCTTCTTACAATGCACTTGGTGGCCTGGTTTTCAATTTTTATATAACGTAGCTTCTAACTTCAAAATGGCAATTTCTCCCTTTACTTTGAAAAGAAATCAGTGCCAGAAGTACCCTTATGGCTATTCTATCTTTTTTCTTCATAAAACTGAAACTTCCATTATATATATATATATATATTTTTTTTTTTTAATGTGACAGAAAACACACTGGCCTCAGTGAAGACAGATGCCATTTTGTCTACTGTAAAAGTTAGGAGTGCATGGGGAAAACAACGAGGACCTAAAAATGAGTTAAAGGACAGGCAAAAAGAGTGAATGCATGGAATCAGGCTACAGGAAATTCTGAAGAATCGCAGGAAGCATACAAGAATCAGAAGAGTAGAAGGGAGGCATCAGGGGGTCAAGAAACACAATGAGGGCAGAGAATGATATGCCAAGTAAATGACACGGAAAGGAATGGAAGGGCATGCAACAGAGTGAGACCTGAAAAACTCTGAAAAATAATTTTGAAAAAAAAGAATATTATTTTATTGAAAATATAAACATCTGTAGGAAGTACAGTGTTATTGAGAACTTGAAATGACATGCAAACAGGAGGGGGAAAACATCTTCAAAAAGAAATCCCACTGAAAGACACTTCCTCCAGTATCTTATTTAACTAAAGATAATATAATGAATTTGGGGAATCCAATAGGTTTTTCTTTTTTTGCCAATAGAATGAGTAACATCACATATAGTATCTGATTTACACCGAAATGTCTGCACCTCTATTCTTAAGACAGAAATACACTTTTCAGGTTTGGTAACTGCTTTGAAATCTATCCATAAGTCAACAGCTTATGTATCCTGCCTAGGTCCCAAGATGGTAAGTGATCCACAGCTAGAGTCAAGGTGCTCCTGCTCCTCAGTTTTAGTTGTGTTGTCCTGCCATTGCTAACTTTAAGTCTATTACCTGGTTTCCAAACTTTTCAAGCAATAAAAAACCCCAATACCAAACCCAAACCCTGCCGGAAGAAGGCAACCTTTCTGACCACAAATTAACAACTAACCCAACATTACAAGTGCACTGCAGCCAAGTGCAAGTGTGTATTACTAGGATGCTCAGGTATTTAGGGATAAACAGTTTGACCTTGTAACCTCAGAATTTATAGCCATGTCATGATGTTGAGTGACACCACCCCACTGTCACAGCTTTATCACACAGCTGCTGATACCAGATAGCCATTCACGTCTGGCAATCACGTTATTCACAAAACTCTCCGACTTCTTTTACAACTTTTTACCCTCAAAATCAAAACGGGCAGCTTAAAAGTCTTGCCCTAAGACGCCCGGGGAGGCTAAAGAAGATCTACCGGTCTACCGGCAAAGCTGAACTTGCTTTTATACAAATCCCGTGGTTTGGGGCGTAGCTACAGCCCACTAATCTCTGTTTAAACGCGCGCAGAGTGGCATTTGCGTGCGGCCGGCTGCACAGCAAAGCGGGGGCGGCTTGTCCCCGGCCCCGCACAGCGGCGGCGGGAGCCGGAGCGGCTCCGATTCCAGCCCGGGCGGCCCCGATTCCAGCCCGGGCGGCCCCGATTCCAGGCCCGGGCGGCCCCGATTCCAGCCCGGGCGGCTCCGATTCCAGCCCGGGCGGCCCCGATTCCAGCCCGGGCGGCTCGGTGCCCCCGGCCAGCCCCGGCGCCCGGACCGCCCCGCGCGTTAACGGCCGCGCCGCGGGCTCCAGGGAAGCCACCCGCCGTTCCTGTAAGCCCAGACGCCTTTTCCCTGAGTCAGGGATAAACCCCGGAAACGGCGCCGGCGAACTCGGTGCCCAGCGGTGGCCGCGAGCGGAGGGATGGCAGGCGGCCGAGACGGCGCTGCCGCTGCTCGGCTGCCCCGCGGGCGCCCGGCGGATGGCGCAGCTCGGCTGCCCGACCCGCTCCCGCCGCTCCGGCACCAGCCTCCCCTGCGACGACCACCGCCCGCCTCGCCCTCCCGCAGACTCCCCGAGCCCTCCCCCGCCGCTGGCCGCCCCGGCATGGGGCTGCCGAGAGGGGAGCCCCAGCCCCTCGGAGAGGGCGAGCAGAAAGCGGGGTGTCCGCAGCCAGGCTGCGATGGGGAGCCCGACGGTGCCCCAGGAGGGTGGAAGAGAGCCCGGGCCCGAAAGCTCGACGGCGGACACCGCTCTGCGGACCCGCAGCGGGCTGCAGATCCGCGGGACCGGAGCTGTCGCCGGGCGAGGCGGTGTCCCGCCGGCGCACGGCTCCGCTCCGTCGGGAGCGGCGAAGTCCCCGCCGTGACTTACCGTCCCCAGCGAGGTGCGGGGCAGCGCCGGGCCGCGCATGGCTCCGCGGCCCGCTACATCCCCATGGCAGGGTCCGCCACGTCCAGAGGACGCCGCCCCAGCCCTCCCAGCGCCGCCGCCGGAGCAGCGCGCAGAGTGACTACCCCGTCTCCAACTTCCTGGCAGCGGCAGCAGGAAAGAGAGCGGCGAGCGGGAGGCGGCCCGGAGCCGCGCCGCACTCGGCCCGCCCTCCGCCGCGCTCGGACCGGCGTCGGTGGTATTCCTTAAAGGTCCTGATGGACAAGCTGAACAAAAACAACGGATGGTGCATCGAGTGGCTAAAGCTGCTAGAAACGCACGGGAAAAGTCAGAGGAGGTCCACTGAAATCTTAAAAGTTCCTTGACGCAGGAGTGTTTCACCCTTCAGCTGCACGTTCCATGCGAAACTTAACCATGTACTTGTAAGAAAAAGACTTCTTGCATCTTAACTGCCTTAATTTTAAAGAAAGGCATTTTTCAGCCACGATCCGCATTTCTAGAGTCTATATGACCTTCCTGTAGTTTTTAATTTAAAACACTCATTTTCCTGTATGCTCCAATGAACCACCTGTACAGATAGTGCAAATACAAGCAAAGCAACGTGACATTTTGTGTAAGCCCTGCTTCATTTAATATATCCTCTTAGCATGTTTGAAAAACAAAAACACAGCTAGGAATAAGTGACTAAATGATAAAGAACTCCCCTTCATTTGTTGCCCATTAAGACTTCCCCTTGGTTTCTGCAATTGTCTCTATACTCCAGACAAAGACATTAAATCAAGTTACTAAGCATTGTTTTGGAAGAATCTGCCCATTTTAGTACAAAATGGGTGCAACTCACTCTGTGGACTGCCTGAATTACTGCAGAGAAATCCAAGCACCACCACAGACTGTTCCTACTATGGAGTTGCTTACCTGCTGTGTGGAAGCCAACGATGGCACATGCACAGGAGAAAACAAGGAGGGCACTTTTTCCACACTTCGGCTTGGAATAGCTCTGACTTTCCAGATGCAAGTCCCAGGAGGGAAGGAAATAGCAGAATAACCTGCTATCAGATTGCAGCCATCTCCAGGGATAGAGGTGGAAAAGATTTTGTCCCGTTCATTTCCTTGCCTCAAATGAGGACAATACAAAATTAGCCCCAAAGGGAAAATTCTGGCACACAATCTGTGAAGAAGGAAATAATGTTTTTAATGGGCTATTTCAGGTTTAGCACATGCTGTTGTGTGAGTGGATGAGGCACATCATATAATCTTCATGGTGTTTCAGCCTTCAAGAAAAAAAAAGAAAAGAAAAAAAAAATTCTCTAGAACCACACAAATGTCAGGGAAATCCCTGTGAATCTTCACATTTGACTCCTCCCAAGCTTGGGGAGGAAGACCTCACAGCCCACTGCACATTTGACATTTACACCAATGTCAAACGCATCAATGCACATCCACTTCCCAGCTTTCACAAGAACTCCAGGTCCAGGCCTCTCTCCATGCCTGCCACCTCCCTGCAGCCTGCCAGGTCTCCAGCACTTCCTGAGATCCTCTGGCTATGGGCTAAGGCCCGGAGGGACTGAGCCCACCTTCCTGTCACACAATCAGTGGCTTGCAGCTCGTCTGACAGCCCAGCCGCTTTACTCCCAGGCTGCAGAGCTGTATTGGGTTTGCATAACCAGGTTTTGGTAGTGGGGGTGCTAGAGGGGTGGCTTCTGTGACAAGCTGCCAGAAACTTCTCACATGTCTGACAGAGCCAATGCCAGGTGGTTCCAAGATGGACACACTGCTGATCAAGGCCAAGCCGATCAGAAATGGTGGCAATGCCTCTGTGATAACATATGTAAGAAGGAAATTAAAAAGTTATTGGGCAGATGTAATTGCAGCCAGAGAAGAGCAGAGTGAGAATACGTACAACTTTGCAGACATCAAGGTCAGTGGAGAAGAAGGAGGAGGAGGTGCTCCAGGCACCAGAGCTGAAATTCTCCATCATGAAGACCATGGTGAAGCAGGGTATCCCCCTGTAGCCCATAGAGGTCCATGGGGATGCAGAGATCCACTTGTAACCCATGGAGGAGCCCCATGCTGGAGCCGGTGGATGCCTGAAAGACGGCTTTGACTCCATGGGAAACCTGTGCTGGAACAGGCTCCTCCCAGAGACCTGCAGACCCATGGAGAGAGGAGCCCGCACTGGAACAGGTTCCCTGGTAGGACTTGTAACCCTGTGGGGGACCCACGCTGGCTGGAGCAGGCTGTTCCTGAAGGACTGCACCCCGTGGAAGAGTGAGTCATGTTGGAGCAGCTCTGAAGAACTGTTGCCCGTGGTAAAGAGTCACATTGGAGAAGTCCGTGGGAGGGACCTGCTGGAGCAGGGGAAGGACTCCCCTCTCTCCCTGAGCAGTGGCAGAAACGTGGGATGAACTGAGCGTAATCTCCATTCCCTGTCTCCCTGCGCCGCGGGGGGCGGGAGGGTCGGATGGAGGAGAAGGTGTTTTTAAAATTTATTTTACTTCTCATTATCCTGCTCTGTTTTTGTTCGTAGTAAATTCAATTAATATCCCCAAGTTCAGCCAGCTTTGCCGGTGACGGCAATCGCTTTGTGATCTCTCCTGGTCCCTATCTCAACCCGTGAGCCTTCCGTTTTGTGCTCTCTCCCCTGCCCACTTGCGGAAGGGAGCGACAGAGCGGCGTTGGTGGGTGGGTGGGTGGGTGCGTCCCTGCCCTGCCTGCCGCCCGCCCAGGGCTATCCCAGCCACTCCCCGGATCCCGTCTTTCTCGCCACCCCGCGCGGAAGGGGCGGGAACGGCCGGGCGGTGCCGGCGGCGGCGATTGGACGGAGGGCAGGGAGGGGGCGGAGCGCGGCGCGCGCGGCGCTCCCGGCGGCCCCTGCGCGCTTCCCGCCGCCGCATCGCCACGGCAACGGCGCGACCCGCGCGGGCTGTCATGGCGGCGCCCAGCGCGGCGGTGAGTGAGGAGCCCGGGCGGCTCCGCGCTCTTCCCCCCGCCTGGCGCTGAGAGCCCGCTTCTCTCCTTTCCCCTGCAGGAGCAGCGCTGGCTGCGGGCGGCTCGGGACTTCGCTCGCCGGGCGCTCCCGGCCCCGGACGGGCAGGAGCCAGCGGCGCTGGAGGCGTGCTGCGGTGCCTGCGGAGCGCGAGCGGCGGGACGCTGCCGCTCGGCTACAGGTGACAGCGGGGCGGAGAGGAGGGGACCGGGGGGACCCGGTATCCATGTGCGGCCCTCCCGGGAGCTCGGCATGACTCGTCCCTGCGCGATTGCCCGTCCCGGAAGGCGGCTGTGGGAGGGATATTGTCGAACAGGGGTAACCGCACGCCGGTTTTTTTGGCCTCGGTGCGCCCCCGGCCGCCCTTGCGGTGTGATTAAGCACCGTATCCACCTGTGTGCGGTAGGTAAAGAGTGTAACCAAAGTGGGGCATCTCGCCCAGAGCGAGCTGTCGCACTGTACAGCGTTTGCACGGCAGCGTCCCGGCTGGATCCAGCTGACCCGCTCAAGAGGAAGTTCCTGGGCATGGTCTCCGAACCTGTTGGCCAGCTGAGCTTAGCGTTCGAGTGTGCACTCTGACAAAGGGGGAATCTAGGATAACATGGCCCATATTTTCATTGATAAAAGGCTTTTGGGTGCTCACCATCATAAAGAATACACAGCTTCTTAAGAGATACACATATTGCAGGGTTTGGCTTGCCCGGATCTGTTTCTCTCTTGCTCCAGGTTATGGTGGGAGAACGTCTATTAAAACCTCTGGCACAGCCGTTTTTGGGGGAAAAGGTCAGCTGGAATTGATTAGGGATTTGTGACCTTTAATTAATCGTTAATAAATGTAGGTGGTCGATCTTTCACGCCAGCTAAACCTATTTCATTTAAGCCATATTTTTTCCTGTGTATTTTATGACAATTAAACCAGAGTTTGGTTTATATTTAGGAGAATTCATAGAGAAGAGTTGAAGGTACTTGGTGTTTATCTCCTGTGAGGCCAGTAGTCTGTGAGCAGTGTGCTACATCCACAGCTGACCACCAAGCTCTGGAGCACGAGAAAAGAGCGTTTGCTTCTCTGTATGTGATAACCATGAGCCTGTGTCCTGCTGCAGTTCTGGTTTCTCCCAAAAAGCACTCAGCACATTTGACAAAAACACAAGCAGCACTGTATTCTCCTTGTGCATCATAGGTACCAGTATTATTGTAGTGGTGCTCTGTCTCTGAAGATGGAGCAGTTTCAGCTAACAGAATTTTCAACTAACCTCCTGTTCAGATTCCTGTGAAATACACAAGTACCTGCATAAATTTATGTCTTTTGATTAATTTTTTTAAACCTAAACACTGTTTATTGCTGGTTTAGACCCATTACTTATCTAGACTAGTTTCTTGCTTTGAACTTTTGATCCCTGACTAATCAGGTGAAACTCTTCAAATTCACACCCTTTGAAGTTGATTATGTCCTGCTACTGAGCAAGTGGGTGGTGTGAATAGAGCTCCAGTTTCACAACTTAAAATTGTCAGTGCAGCTCACTGGAAACCAGTACCAAAATCACTAGCTGGAGAACAGTTTGTGTTGGCTCTTTCAATGTTGATATTAGCATGGACAGAGGACTTGCATAATTCTCTAGCACAGAGAGCCAGGATGTAAAAAACAATGATGAGTACTGCCATGGTCATGGAAACACTGAAAAGGCGTAGAACCTACTGAGGAGGCTGCCTTGTTCGCCCATGTTCTCCCATGGTTAGTCTAAGCATGATAGGTGTAAACTGTGGATGGCTTCAGATGTGGCTGATTTGATGTTACATCTCCTTCTCCCCCTGCTGCTGAAGTCAGAAGGGAGGGTGGAAAGATTCAGGGCTAGCTTGGCTCTGTTCTTATAAGTGAACACCCAGTCTAAGATTACTGGCTTGCTGTCTCTCAGCTTTGTATTTTGCAAGCTATCCACAGGACAGAATTCATTCCCAAACTGTCACAATCTTCATCTAAAAGTTGTTCAAATTTGGTTTTACTATAGTTCAGCAATTTTAGCACCAAGTGATGGATTTAGTCTGTATTTACCTGTCTTTGTTACAGATACGTAAGCTGTATTGAGCAATTGTTGAGGTTTTCTCACAGAGTGTCCCATTCAAACTAAAAATGTCTGAAATAGGAACTGTTCTCCTCCCTGTCTCCCTCCACATGCACTTGAAAACGTTTCATTTTATTCAGTCTCAATAATTACTCTTTTCAAGTTTTCTCCATGCCTGCTCAGTAGCAGAGCATGTCTGTTTTCAGAGAGGATGCTCGAGCAGGACAGATGTGTTGAGTGAACTGAAAGACAGACACCACTGATAAATGCTGTTGAATGAGTTGGTTCTTGCCATGACACATCATCAGACCGCACCAACATCCGAGGCTCTTCTGGCTTAGCCAAGCACTGTCCGCGGCAGGGATCGCTGTAATCCCCAAACTTTGCAAACTTTGCAGACTGAGTTCTTTGTACATGCTGCTATATTCTCCTTTTCCTTTTTTTTCCCCCCCCAGTTTCATCTCCATCTCTGACCTACAGAATCAGCAGCACATACCGTGCTGCAGCCACCTGAGCTGGAGCACTAATGAATTTAAGGAATGGTCTTACCAAGGACAAGGTGCTTTACCCATGCAGAGCACTTTGCCAAGGACTTACCTGATCCTGGTTGGCTATTTAACAGATGAAAGGCAAGGAAACAAAGAAAAGTTGGTAGATGGTTGCCTATACGTGAAGGATAATACTGGGATAATTCCATGTGAGGTATGTCCTTGGTATGAGGGGTTCTGTGTTTATTCCTATTTCTGGGACAGTGTCACAAACCACCAGGGGCTTCAGGTGTTCTGCCAGAGTCCAGTGAAGGAAATAATGCATCTCTGTAGCAGGCAGGAAAACAGCAAGCTCACAGCTTGGGCAGAGGATAGAACATGTGAAATGTGCCATTGCTGGGAGAAGAAATATTGAATGTACTGGCCTGGAAAAAAGAGGTAGCCAGTATACAGTTCTGTTAAATTCACCACCGTACAAGGTGGCCTGGGAAACCTCCCCCCTCTTGGCAGAATTCCAACTAGTGGAGCAGAAATAACTTTCTGGAGAGTTGTACTGGGTGTCAGTGATGCATTGATGACATACTTTGAGGAAATAATAGCTTGCATGACAATTGACTTTAAACCATCCTGAAGGTCATTGCAAGGGGAATTGAGATGACAAATAACCCCTAGAGTGGTGATGACAGAGCACTGAAGTTGGGCTTTCAAAGGAGACAAAGTCTAGGGAAAAGTTGTATTGGTAAGAACTTCTAACTGAAAACACAGGGGCAAAAGAAAGGAGGCAAGAATTTTAGAAAAATAGTCTGAAAATAATAGCCTTGCAGTGAATTAATTTTCACCTTTCTGTGAGCTTGTGACTATAACCCAGGAAATGCTAGCTGTAGAGCTCAGCAAGTCAGTTCCAGATTTGCATCTGGAAGGACAGAAGTTTTCCATGCAAGGTGAGAGAGTGGGCAGAAAACACTGCTCTCATTTCGTAATGAAGCCCGGCAGTAGGACAGGAGTTTGCGACGTGCATGCAAGGGTGTATTAGTAATGAACATTGTAAGTAGTGCTGAGAAAACACACTGAAACTCATCTCAGACTTTTATCTCCTTACCTTTTGGTTTAGCTCTTGCACTTTGAACTGGAGTGGCTGGAGTCACTGTTTGTCTTCCCAAGCTGGTCATACATACCACAGACCAACCAGAGAGCAGCAGGGTACTTGGAAATCCTGGTGGATCCAGTGCCAGTAGGTGCCCCTAAGGAAGTACTTCACAGCATTCCAATCACCTCCCCAGTGTCAGCTGAGCCACTGCTCATCTCCAGGTAAACACCTACAGTGCCCAACTCCATCATAACACTGTTGCTCTGGCTTGGCAAGTAACATGAAAAGCACTTGGCTTAGAAAGAGACAAACTGTTTCTGCCACATGTGGAAGCATAGCAGTGAGTGGTGGAAGTGGAGTTATACAACAAAGCCACTTGTCTTTAATCATCTGTTTTCCAGCACTTCATTAGAAGTTTTTATTCCATAATTTGAAAAAATAAGACCAATTTAAGTATTTCCAGATGTAATTTCATACTACAGAACAGTGTTGATTCAGCTGTCATTGAGGCTAAAATTCATTCACTCTTTTGATTAGCACAATTTTTTTTTTTATTTGAACATCCAGTGAACGAAAAATATAACTGAAAGTAATCCTGTATTATATTATGATGTTAATATGTGCCACTGGTCAGATTACTGAGATAAAAGTGCCAGTGAAATGTCAACTGGTAGAAGTAACTGTGCTTTAGTTTACAGTATGTGAAAATGAGCCAATGGAATTGCAAATCTTACTAAGTTGATAATTTCAAGTTGTGCTAGATCATGTTTTATCTCCTTGAGTAGAGAATTCTTGGTGTAATTTAATTACCATAAAATGTCACTAATCATGCTGCTTTAGTTTCTTTTTAGTTATCTTTGTTTTTATTGGATTTATCTGCTTGTAAGAAAGTAATTTTAAGCTTAAGTGTTTGATTTAGCTCAAAGAACCTTTCTAAACAAGAAAACTATTTCCATATTTCAGTATATGTTCTCAGACTTTTAACATAAAGCTCCTTTGTTATTGACTGATATCTGATCAATTTTCCATGTTACTACAAAAATGTTACAGTGAGGTGCTGGTACTACTGCTTGTCTACTGCTGGTTGGGTTTTTTTCAAAGTCATGTCTGTTTATATGTTTTGGAGTCAAGAATGTTTTTGTTTAGAGTAAGTGGGATGGTTATATTCAAGTCCAGCAGGAGCTGAAATGCAAATTACAAACATAAATAACTTTTTTTGAAACAACTTTTTTGAAATAACTTTTTTTTAAAATGTTTTGAAATGTAGGTTTGAAACAACAAACAGAATTGATTCAAGAAATATCACCTCTCTTGCCTCTAATCTGCTTTCAGTTTTGCTGCTTTTTCACTCTGTGCCAAGTTTGTTAGAAAGGCTCCATTGTTGCTTTCAGGCTTCTTGTTTATAGGTTTAGAGCTTCCACAGTATCATGTTCCATGGACCTACAAATCCAAGTTCTGTTTTCTGCAGAAGAATTGCTTGTGACTTTTTTTTTCTTATCCTTTAGACCTACAATTAGCTTCTTGCTTGTGGTAAAGCTTTTTAAAACCTGGCTGTTGTCATGGAGCATGTGAATTTGTTCAAAACAACCCTTCTGTCTTCAAATACTAAAACATCAAAGGAATTTAGTACAGAAAAGTTAAAGTACAAATTTTGTAGCCAAGTGTTGTTTTGAAAACCTCTCTCAGAGATTGATCATATTACTCTGTTGGATCCATTATTCCCAGGAAGTGCATGCTGTGTATTTGTTTATTTTGCTTTTGAGATACTTTTGAGCTGTTCTTTCATCTCTGATTTCAGTTGCCTCTTCAATTGCTCTCTAGGATTCCATGTAAGAAAAGATCAAAGCTTACTCTAGCAGGGGAATTAACCAGACTCGGGCCTCTCCTTCGTGTTCACCACAAGACATTCTTCTTTCTGTTTCTGAAGTGCTTTTCCTCAGCTGCTTGTGTCCCTGTGCTGGTGCAAGTAAGTCCTTGGAATTTTGCTCACAAATTCACTGTCTGGATCTGTGTATGTGCTAGTTGATTAATTCTTTGAAGCTTGCCCTTGATCTCCCAGTTTGATTTATATTCTTCATTTTACTAGTGGTATCTTTTTAATTGCACCCAGTGTACAATAGTCTTTGTATGTAAGAAGTCTAGTTCTGTGCCCTGCAGAAGTGCAATCCTTCTCCCTCATGCAGTTGCAGTGTCCCTGAATGTTTTGCAGATACAGCCCTTTTGCTAGGCGTGTGAGGCAATCCTCTGGGTGAGAAAAGGGTTTTTTGGGTGTGGTTTTGGGTGTGGGGTTATTGGGGTCAGAAAGAATTTTTTTTCACTGGAGTTGATGCTGATGTTGCTTTTGGTTTCTCTGCTCTAGAAACCAAGCCAGCTGGTGTGGCATCATGTCTTCCAGCTGGGTCACAGGTACACAATAACTGGCCTGAGTAAGTCTAGCCTGAAGAAATCTGGACAAACGATGTTTGTCACCAGTGTGTCTTCCTGCCTTCTGCCCTACTGTGCAGAGTGGGTGAGGGAGCAGCCACTGAAAAGTGCTTGGCAAGGAGAATCCACTCAGTCTTCTTTCCTTGAGACTGCTGAGGAGCTCAGTTGCTCCTTGGAGCTGGGGGCTGCAGAGGAGACGCCAAGATCAACCAAGGAGTCCAAGATCATCTCCTATGTGGTAAGGGTTTGTAGACTTAGCCTTCACCCACTCATGCACTGGGGTTTCAGCTCCTGGCCTGCGAGAAGCATTGTTTTCATCATGAGTTTATTTTCTTACAGCTCAGGCCTGTAAGTCTCTTATATTTTGGGACTCTCTGCACTCCTGTTACTTTCTGTTTGCTTTCTGTTTAGGGCTTTGTCACCAAAATACTCAATGTCCAAGCTGGTCTCTTTTTACTGGATAACCAAGTCTGCTTGTGCCTTGCTTACCAGCCACTGCTGAACTTTGCACAGGGACTCCGACCGGGAGCGTGCGTGGAGGTAAATAGAGACTTGCAAGTCATGAAGTATTCAGTGGAAAAGGCTCAGGCCCTGGGGATGGCTTGTGAGTGTGTGGGTCAACAGAAGGCTACAGGAACATCAACATTATTTCAGAAAGTATCTGGAAAAAAACTGGAGATCTTACTGCCTGGGCTTAGTCATGAGAGTTGATATGATTATTATCTGATTCCTCCCTAAACTGTGCTTGGTGCCTCAGGCCTGATTATAGATAATCCAGTAGAGTGAGAAAGGATTTAAGGAGGGGTGACAGTTTTGGGGAGTGGTGGCAGACTGGCTATCTCTTGTCTTACACTGGATGTCTGTGTATCCCAGCTCATCGATGTCCACCTCCTGCAGAAGCCTCTGGTGTCCTTCCCTTTCACTGTCCTTGGTGCTTGCCTGAGCAGCATGGTTGTGCTGAAGAGTTTTTCAAGGCTCAGCACCCCCTACCAGCCACTGGCCTCTTCAGGAAATCTCTGCTTACAGCTGCTCTTCCGCTTCAATCTTGGAATGCCACTTTACCTCTGGCTGGTGAGCCTCCTGGAGATGTTTGAGGAGAGGTGAGGACAATTCTTCTGAAGACAGGCTATGCCTAAATGTGCTTTTTAAGTTACCTGGGTGTCTTCTAGACTAAGGGATCACAAAATTACTGTGCTTGGATACTACAAGCAGCAAATGCTTCTGGTTTATAGGCCTAAGTAAGCCATTCAGCCAGACTTCACATCATGTCCAATTGCTTGTTACCTTGCAATTGCTCTTATGAGAAAATCACGTGCATTTTTCAGGTGCAGGTGAAGCTGCAGCACTTCAGAGCACTGTGCTCATGTAATCCTGCCTGGACTGTTTTGTCCTGAAATACAGAAGCACCACAGGGATGTCTGCCTGCCAGTGTGGTTTGCTTGGCAGATCAATGTGGGCACTGAGGCTGAAGGTGGAACCTGGTGCTACAACTAAATCACAACTGATGTAAAGGCTCTTGTGTCCTGACTGTGCACAGAAGCAGCAGCAGCTGCTCAGCATATCACTTTGAGATATTCTGAGTGTTGCCAGGAGTGTGATCATTTGTTTGAGAGTCTCTGTCTTGGCAGATTCTCCCACCCATGCTTACCTCCAAGTCTTCTAGATGGCTTCCTACTCTCCCTGATGCTGCACTCTGTTCACAGGACAGCTGTGGGCCAGTTTCTGGGTTTACTTTTGACTTCTGTTAGTGAAAATATTTGTCTTTGTTCTGGAGCAGTTATGATTGGTCACTGTAACTGCTGCCTTGGACTTTAAAATACATACATTTTATTCTCAGTCAAGTAGCATTTTATAGAATGCTCAGTGTTCCTGTGCTATACTGGCACTGTGGAATTTTGACTATGCTTTCCAATAAAGCAGCTTCAGTTTTGCCCTGGAAGTTATGCTAGCTATAAGTTTCAGGTTTTATTATCTTTTTCACTTTCTTTAAATGTGATTGCTAAGTCCTGCTACTGCTTAAAAATTATTCCAGTGAGTTAGTTGCTATCTTTTTTCATTTGAATTCACTTTCTGTTATTAAGTCGTATTTTGTCTGGCAGTGTGATCACTCCCAGACATTCAAAAGCAGTAAGCTAAACTTCTGAAATTGATTCTGCATGAGGAAAATATTGGAATAAGAGGAAGAGTAGTCTGTGGTTGTTTCTGCCTTGTGATTTTTTTTTGCATCCTGTGAAAGAAAGCCAAGTGTACCTAACATGAGTAATCATATCAAGCCTAGCCAAAATGCATGGAGATCCATTTGTGTGACTTAGAGGGAGATTATCTTCATGTGGTTTGTTTTTCTGGCCATTTGAGTTTTGAGATTTTGCCAGTCTATCCACTTCTGTGGATTTTCCTGTTCTGTGTCTGCCCAACATAAATCTGCATTGGCCTTAAATGTTCTATTTTTTAATCACTTCATGGTTTTTGTGTTCTCTTTAGTTCTTGTCCTACACAGCATATTCACTCATAACAAGCAGAAGGAGTCCCTGACTTAGGTGCAAGACTCACTTAAATGCATGGACTGCTTTTGCTTTTAATGGTCATAACTTTTTTTCAGGTTTTCTTGTTTCTTTGGGCACCGTCGACTGTGTAGCTCTGCACACCGAAACCCTGGAGCTGCTGAAAAGTTCCTTGTCCCCCTTCTGCAAGCTATGGTGCCAGACAGCGAGGAAGCAAGAGATATTTATAATGAAATTCTAGCAAAAATACACCAATGTCCCCTGCAGAAAGTGAGTAAATGTTCTGTGAGCTGTTTCCTGTTGGTGTGATGGGAAGAAACTCAGCTGATTTGTTCTTTCTCTCTTTTGTTCATAGTATTTGACTCTGAACCCTCCGTGCCAGGCCCCATCTCTGTCTACAGTTTGCCGTGTGGCAGAACAGAGGAGCTGGGAAGGCTTCAGTCCATCACAGTTGCTTTCCCCCTTGGAGGCACAGCATATGGGCACCCAGGAGCTGAATCGCAGACTGGCCTGGTCCTACTGCACACTCTCAGCAGGAAGTTTCCAGCCCCAGCTGGTAAGTGCCTTGTTCCCTTTCCTGTCTGTGCCTTGAGAGCTCCTGGTTCTCACCATGCCTTCCAGCACCCTGTGCAGTGCATGCCTCTTCCTGCTCTTAGGAAATGACACTGCTTTTCTCACTGTGTTGAAAACAGACTGAATTTGAGCTGCTGCTACACACACTTTGATGTATGGCTTTCAAATATAGGAATTGTTTGATGCTCTTTGCAGCTTCCTTTCTGTTGTAGATACTTCTGGGTGTGCTGAGGGTCTCCTCCAGGACCAGTTCCCTCCAGCTGCAGGACAAGAGCAGCACGCTTCCCTGTGTGATCTCCCATAAGGATGGTAGCCCCTTTGCCCAGACAGCTCTCATAGGTATGTCCCACTAAACTGTATTTGAGTGCTGAGCTTTTGCTCTTCTGCCTTCCAGCTTTAAAACGAGGAAGAGACGTGGTGTGGAGATGCTGAACTGTCACTGCCTGACCTCATGACTTTAAAATGAGGATATTGACCTTACTGTTTTTATGTTCTCTTTTTATTTAGCTCAGCTCTTTTCTCTGATGTGTTTGCAGGATCACTCTTGCAGGTGGAAAACTACCAGCTTGTAGTGGAGAGATTCCTTAAGACTGATTTTCCCTCCTGGGAACACCTGGAAAATCTGAAGCATGTGAGAGAGAAAAAAACTAGGTGAGTCCCTTTATTTAGTGTGCAGGTTAAATCATCACTTTCCAGTTCCATGAATATTTTGGATTATGGTAAGGCTTCTTACCAACATAGCATTTCAGTGCCAAAGCAACTGTTCTTTGCTATTTGCGTAAATGAGCTCTTTCTCAGCAACAAACCCACCATCTCCCTTTTGTTCAGAATACATGCAGCCTGGGAGCTGCCCTCCTCTTCACTCTTTCCCACTCTTTACTTGTGGGACACTCAGCAGAAGTGCTTTTCCCAGATAAACAGTTGTTTTGGACAACCACGTGTCAGGAACAGGGAGTCTCACTGTTACCATTTGTCATTTCAGTGTCTATGTGCAGTTCTACTTTGAGGATGTTCAGGTTCTCCATGCTGCTGAAGGACAAATCCAGAAAGGCCTTAGGAGTGGAAACAGCTCCTCTTTGAGGAAGAAGACAGATGGCAGCACAAGGCTGGAAACCCCAGAGGCAAAAATGCTGAAATTGGAGGATCCCAAGGCAGATACTGGCAGAGATGAGAACTGTCAGGGGGGCCAGGGCAGCACCAGAACAACGAGCTGTGTATCTCACCTGTTCTTGGTTACCCAGAAAGAGGGCCTCATGTCGCGCAATTACCAACCGCCCGGAGAAGAAGATAAAGAAGCACAGCTAAAGGAGCTGCAGCGCAGTTTCCAAGCCACAGTGCTGTGGCTGGGCAGACCATGTCTCTGGGACCACCCCAGAGAAATTGGGAATCTACCAGAGCTGGAGGAGACTGGCTGTAATGGAGAAGAGGGCGTGACACAGCAAGAAGTGAGGCAGTTTTGGGGTGTAGTTTGATAAGTCTGGGAGCTGGCTCCTCAGCGAGCCTGTGCGGTAATTCAGTATCGCTGGGAAAGTGATTTTTGTGTTGGGTACAGTTGTGTGTTTGTGCAGGCAAATTCCTTCTTATACCCAGAGGAAATTCCATCTCCTCTCTGTCACCTTCCTGTAAATGCATCTGCCTTCTCTTGCTCTTGGTGGTGCTAACTTTGCTTCTCAATCAAGACATCCTCTGCGTGGGGCTTCCTTTCTTTTTGCTGTATTTTTCATTCCATACCTAACAGTTCTCATCACCTTCTCTCTCTCTCCTCCCTTCCCCCACCAGGCACTGCTACTCTTCATGGGAAAGTCTCTGCGATGGTTTCCATTCCTGCATGTGGATGGACTGTATCGCTTCATTGTGCCCTGCTGCTCGGTAAGAGAGAAGAGAGAAGAATGCTGCTCTCTCTTGGAGACTTTTGCTGAACTGCATGTGGGAGTTGAGGAGTCAGAGGGTGACTAAGCTGTTTTCGAGGCTTGGAATTTCCTTCTGTCTTGCCAAGAAACTGCTTATGTTCTGTGTTTGATTAAAATTCTCAGAGCTCTGAGTTTAGTGGAATTTTTTTTGTTGTTCTGTAAACCATTGTTCTTCACCTTTTCCCTATATAACTTCAATCTCCTTCCTTCTAATAGTCTTCTCTCTTGCCTTACCACTCTTATCTCAGGACTTGGAAGTGTTTGACAAGCTCTGTTTTCCACCTGTGCCAGCAACATTCCCGAACAGGCCATCCTGCCCCCTGTGCCTGCCTGTCCAAGATAGCTGGTACTTACAGCATGAGACCTGGATCTCCTGTCTGCCTGAGTGCCAGGTATGCAGTGCCTTATTGCCTGGGGCTTTCACAGGCTACATGTAGATCTCTCCAGAACTAGCTAGAAAATTATTAATACAGAGTATCTTGTTGATGAGACTGTTCTGCTCTAAGTTCAATCAGAGGCTGCTGCTGGGCTTCACAGTTTCCTGCTTCAGAATTCATCTGGAGAAGAGTTGCTTGACCTAGCTCTGAGTGTGCATAGCTTGTCTTTTGTGCTCTGGCTGGGGATGCCTGTAAACTGCAACCCGTCTGAGGCTGTGTCTCCCTCACTTCCAGCTGACAGCTGTGTCAGTGCTGACAGGCATGGACCAGAGGACTTCCTCCATTCCAGAAGTCCTTAGCAGCAGGTATGTTGGTCTACCCCAAATTACAAGTGACTGTGTCCTAGGGAATGGCTCTGTGTTAACTTTTATTGGGAGCAGTGCTATATTAAACTGCGATGAAATACCCACCCTAGGAATATGGTTTGGAAATCTGCCTGTGTGCAAGTAGTCCAGACTTCTCCCATCCTGGTTATCAAAGCTAAAGGGATTGTAGGTGACAAGACTGCAAAATGGTGTCTAGAAGATGGTTCAGCTATTGCTGGTGTGGACTAGGTCCCAAAGGTGTCTGCCAAAGTGGAAAGAAGCACAGCAAGGAAAATGAGACTGAATGTATGATTTTTTTGGTTTTAGATTGCTTTAGCAAACTTTGCTCAAACAAATACTAAGGTTAGAAGCTTTTCTGTTCAAAGCATGTTTAATCTGGAGTGATATGCATGTACACTGGAATTTTCACCAGTGCTTTATGATAAACTGTTTCCTTTGCTTGGCTTCTTTCTCTAATTCAGAAAAACAATTAGGAGTTTAGCAGATAGGAAGGCTGTAATGCCTCACCCTTCTTCACTGCTGAGCCTGAAGCAGCAGAAAGCAAGGTAAACAGGCCTCTTGTCCCTGGGAGGGGTAGGCTGCAGCAAGCTGCCCTCGGTCCAGTAGCTCAGGTGCTCAAGAGCAGGTTCCCCAGAAACTGGTCTTAACCAACAATGCTCTACTTTGTGGCAATCTTGAAGTCAGGCCTTCTACTCCGTTTGTCTTCAGGCAGGACAAAAATCCTGGTCTGCTCTCAGTTTCACAGGTTCCCTTGTTTCTTTCTGTGGTGAGGTCATGGAGAGGACCTTGTGTGCCTCTCCCAAGAATGAGAAGCCACCTGTGACTGTTGGCCTTCCAAAGCAGAAAGGTAAGATTGTGGCAGCCTGTCGAGAAGCAACAGATTGGTTCTTGATTCTTTCTGTTTGAAAGAGCCAATGGACTTGGCTAACTGTGCTGCTGTATCTGGGAATAGTGGAAGTATGCCAGGATGTTGCAGCCTGTTGCATGTCATAGGGCTAGGAAACTGCACACTGTGTATGTGGAGATGGGAATGTGGTACCTGGAAAATCTGGGAGGTGGGGCAGTGATAGCCTCATTGTGATGGGAGGAAAAACCCCTCTAGCAGGCCCAGCTCAGTGGCAGGCCATGCTGTCTGTGTGAGTGAGCTCATGGTTTGTGGTTGTGTGCCTCCTCAGAGACTCTGCTGTCCAGGGATCACAGTGTGAAGCTCAGTGTCTCAGCTGCTCCAGGCTCCCCTGTTGTGATGGACGTTTACATTACTGCCACCTACCTGCAGCATCTCTGGGGTTTGCTACCTGGAGCCAAGATCCTCTTCCAGAATTTGGAACGCAAGATCTCAAGGTCCTCCTGTCTTTAGAGCCCTGATCCTGTCTCTGATCTCTCTTGCTGTCTTTGAAACCATCTCTTCATCTGACCTCCCATGTGGACTTTCCTCATCCCTTGTCCACACTTCATGTCTCCCAATTCCTTACCATAAATTATTTTCCTACCATGTTACAAATGAAGCTCAGCCCAGTCATCCCGAGAAAACTGAGTGTTTGGTTTCTGTGAGCTCTTTCTGATGTCTGCTCTTTCATATTGCAGATTCCATAATGTTTATTGCACATACATTGCCTCCAGCTGTGTGAGCATCGTATCTCTGCCAGCTTCTCACCTACCTTTTCCTTCTAGGTAAGTGTTGGGTCTGTTCTCATCTTACAGTGTCCCAAGAAAGGCTTCTGTGTTCCAAGCATCTCAAATTCCTATTTCTTCTAGTCCTGCAGGAGAAGCCTCATCCCCCTCACTAGTATTTCTATCCAGTTTGAGATCTCAGCTGCAAAACCTGCTCCAGGCCCGGATTTTATGCCACTTGTCCTGTGTATTGACTGTGTGCCTGCAGTGGGTTTGCTCACTTTGCAGCTGCATCTTCAAGGAGGTATTCAAGCTTCCACAAAGATAATTTGTGAGAGGTCTTGCATATTTTTTACCTTCACACATCCTTTGCTACCATGTAAAAGAAGTGAGAGTTCCTATCTCAATTGCAGACCCTCTTTTCCAGTGTCTGAGAAGGACTTGCATATTAGAAAGGGACCAAAGTGATAACTGATTAGAAGTATGTACCTTATGCCAGGCAGATTGGCAGGTAGGACTCGGGGTGAAGTGAGGGCACCGAAGAGGAAAATCCTCCTCTGTTAATGCTCTGCTCTTCCCATGTTCACTGCTGTTGGGGATCAGCACCTTGCAGCAGGTGGTTTTTCTCCCCATATAAACTTTTTCCAGGACACTCCTTGGAAATGCAGTGAAATTCTTTACACCTTTGCGTACTTAATTAGGAAAGGGTTAAAATAAGCAGTGGCCCTTCCCCTTCTCACACCACCCATACATAGCTGTAGTTTTACTCTTCCTTCAGGGGAGATGCACCCGACACAATCCTCCCTGTCCATCACAAACAGGAGTGAGGCAAGCCAGTGCACGGTAAGTGCTGTAGGGATTGGGTGTGGGAGGAGGGAACAAATTACACCACAAACAGGAGGGGGAAGATCATATCAAGGATGGGATGTGGACAGAACAGCAAAGATGGAGTTATCACATCTTCTGAGATGTGAACAAACTCTCCTGAGATCTGTTGTCAGGGCTGTGACCGTTGTTAGGGAGCCAGGCACTGTCCTGCCCTCCCTCTGATCCCAGCCTGCCTGCTCTCTGCACAGGGTGCTGGTGGAGGATGGAACAGGTGAAGCTGTGGTGCTGTGCAGGAACGAACATGTGGCAGCAGTGCTGGGCCTGAGCCTTCTCGAGTGGGAAGCTGTGCAGAACTGTGTGCAGAGCAGGGGCAGCGTGTGCATTCAGCATGGGGAAGCTCCTGGCACAGGGGTGAGTGGGTTATTCCAGCAGCAATTGCAGTGTGGTGGGCTCACGTCTTGGCTGGACAGGATTTCCCTTTGCTCTGGATCTTCCAGAGCTTCCCTGCCTCCCTCTGAACACCCCCTGGCAACACACTCTTTCCTTCCTCAGTGTCTAGAAGAACCCGAGGATCTCGTTGCTTGCTACCTAAGGAGTCTGTGCAGGAGTCCTCTCATATGTCGCCCTATCCTGTTGGATTTCAGTCTCGACAGGAAGCCCTCCAAGATCCTGCAGCCTGGTAAGCCAGTACTGCTGCTTTTCCTAGTATCTGGTGTGGGAAGGAAGGAAGAAGGCATCTCACCAAGCTGGGGAAGGAGAGCTGCCTTCACTGCCCACAAAGCAAGATCTTTGAAAGATTTTCCTGGAATTTTGAATTCTGTAGTGTAGAACTAAGTAGTGCCTTAGTAGATCCATGGTTACAAAAATAGAGAAATAATATTACGGAAATGACTAAAACAACATACATTAATTTTTCTACTTCACACAGAAACATAAAGCTGTTTTTGAGAAAGATTCCCAGTCCTTGTCTGGGACAAGAATCTGATCAGCCAGAGTTATTGTGCAGACCTCTCAAATCAAGTGGGTTTTTACTTTAGACAGGACAGCACATAGGGTCAATACTAGGCCTGGAAATCCTCACCTGCAAATCAGCACTGAAGTGTTTTGAATTCATGCATGCTGTGCAGTTGCTGTGTTAAGGGGGCATTCTTCACACCAGTTCTTCACACTGTTTGCACAAGTACCTAGTGCTTAAATTTGAGTCCAGGTGCTGCAGGGGTTTATTTGCTAAGCCCACAAGAGGATGCTCTGCATGGAGACTGTTTCTGGCGCTCATGTACGCTGTCCATAAAGGCAGGTTGCTGATACTGATAGAGGATACAACACTCAGTGCATCAGCTCTGTAAAGCAGCACGTAGTTCACAGCGTTTCACAGTGTAGAATGTCTGTTTCCTCCAAGTTGGAGGGATGCTGGAAAAATGCATTCATCTGCCTACATCCTGGAATTATTCATCGTGCTGTGCTTTGAAGTTTAGCAGATGCCAAGCAGCTGCTGCAAGGCCTTCTCTCTCCCAGCAACTTCTGCAGCTGTGTGCCAGAGCCAGGGCCCTGTACTGACTTGTTACCCGTTGTATCTTTCCCCTGCAGCTCCCCTGCAGCTGCGGAATTTTCGCTGTGGTGAAGTGGAGTTCGTGTCACAAGTGGGGCCTCGTCCGAGCCTGCTGTGCCTCAAGGTGGAGGAAGTGGGACAAGATGCCTTACGCTACCTGAACAGCCAGAGGATGAGGAGGACATCCAGTTCCTGCTGAGTGGGAGCCACTGCTTAATATCTCTCCCAGTGGGAGAGGAATTATGGAAATACCTACTGGGAGCAGGAGCTTTTAAAATCTCCTTTCCAGTGGGAGCACGAGCCTGTGAGCACAGGGTGCAGACAAGCAGCTGCTGTGACTTGCGGATTTCCTGAATGGCCACTCTGGGCCATTGTCGACCAGTGATACTGGGCTACATTTTGGAAGAGAGATGTTCAGTGCTCCCTATGTGACAGCTATTGCCTTGGGCCTGGGGCACACAATGTGTGCATTTTGTGTGGTAGTATCTACTAAATAAAGCTATTAAAATATTACTTAAAGAACACTGTATCTGTTTCAGTTTCTATTTTAGTATTGAGGTGACCATTGTTTGCTATATGGTGACCATTAACAAAACTATACAGTTCCCACAGGATATGGTCTTCTTAACCTAATTGAAATTATTAAAATTACACTTTAAAAGCACCTCCTTCAAGAAGGAAAGTGAGTAAGTTGCTATTTGGAGATCATGCTACTAAATGACAAGATTATTTGGGCATTGTTTTGCAGTATATGAACAGCCACCTGAACATTAGGTGGGGCTGGTAAGAAGAGGCATGCACTGAGCTGTGATACAGGCACTGGGTTTATTGAGGGGTGAAGTATCTTCCCCCTCAAGGCCTGCTGTCCACTTCTGAGACCAAAGTGAGTGGCACAAGACCTGACAGGTGCCACCATTCAATAAAGTTCTGAGACTCCATCCTAAAAGGTTGCCAAAATAGCTTAAAGCAGAGGTCTCTGCAAGTTCTGCTGTGACAACCTTTTTTTCTGTAGGTGCTTTCTGCAAAACTAAATTAAAGATTTTAGTAAAGATTTTACTAAAGCTTACTCTCCACCCTCCAGAAAGAAAAGAAAACAAAAAAAACCCCAAAAAAAATTATCTCAGCCTGAGGAAAATGTTGACTGTGATAAGCCAAAGAGATCAAATCGGACTAAAAAGTGCAACTGAAAGTACTCCTAAAATATGACTAACAGGCAGTGCCACAAAAATAGATAGGAAGTGCCAGATAACAGCTATTTTAAAAAAACCAAAATTTGGCTCTAAAGTTGTATCTGGATTTAATAACTTTGCTTCTGAATTTGAACTTACTAGTAGTATCTTGCTAATCTCCTTTTCCTCCTCATTCTGTATGTTAGTTTTCTGTCTGCTGTCTACTTATCTGTTCCTTTTATTTCACATTACAAATGCAATCATCACTCCTTATACAGGACTTTAGATGTGGTCTGCCTTTGCCAGGATATTCCAAGCCTGTTGGCAGTTTTCTAACCCACTGCTGTTCTGCCATTCACATCTTTTTCAGACAGGGAGTTTCATTTTAGCATTCCAAGAAGATGGAGGAGATTAACTGGCTCTCTTATTTACAATTTTGTTCATACAGTCAGAGAATCACAAGCTAAGAGATGGGTGAATCAAATCTGTTTGGGGGGAGTTAAGATCTGCTTGCTTTTAGTACTCTGAAGGAGCAGTTCTCAGCTGTATTGCAGGAAACCCTTTTCCTGTTTGTGTCTGAACTTCTGCCCATGGTCAGAGCTCTGGTCACTGTGTCAGATCAGACAAGGGAACTTACCTTGTCCTGCAATCAGAACTTTTCCTTTACTTAATTCTTATCGCATTCCTTGTGAAGCCAAACAAAGTATCCTGTTGTTGGTGTGGGTAAGAAATAAAAACACAAGAGAAATCATCTAACTTCATGTTTGTGCTACTGTGTGCTCTGGAACTGGCAGGAACTCTTAAAGTTCTCAGCCCCAGAGGGAGGAAAGTCTGAAGAGAGTCCTGCCACCAATGTAGCTGTAATAACTGTTCTGTGTGGAAAGACAGAGATTTTTCCTGTAGCTGATTTTCTTTAGCTTTCCCTTTCACCAGTTCACCTCCAGGTCCTACCACCCAAAGCCAAGGCCACCCAAGACAAAAGGCAAGTGTCCTGTGCTTTGGCTGTGTACAGCCCTCCTTATTCCAGGTCTGCAGGGGATTGCTCAGGCTGGCAGCTCCCTCTAGCCATGTTCAAGGTGTCTGTAAGTATTTACTGCAGACACTGCACTGTACTGTGGATTTGTCTGAATAAAGTGGGAGCAAGCAACGCTTGTACTGCAGCCGGTCTCGTGAGCAGGGAGAGGAAAAAGCTCATGCTGCCTTGCAGCCATAAACCATAGCCCAGGTCCAGAGGGTGCACAGGAAAGAGAACTAGGGGATAAGTAAGAGCTGACAGTTGATGGTGCAAGAGAAGGATCTCTAAGTTTGCAGAAAGTGATGGGAGAAGCCATCAGGGAGCCTGTGGGAGGGACAAGCCATGTATCCTACCTAAAGGTGGGGATGGGGAAAGGATGGGCAGAGGGGAAAGACAAATTCTCTCATTCTGGCAGGCTTGAGATAGGTCTGCTGCTGTAGCCAAACCCAGCAAGAGGGTCTACATATATTGGACATATATGCTTAGGAGTTTCTCTTTTCAAGCTTACCTCCACGTCCAGTAGAGTTTCCAATTCCTTTATAGAGGCTTTATATTGACAGCAGGTACAAGGAAAGCAGAAGCATCCAGTGACAGGCCGGAAATGAGGATGACACTGACTCTGCATTCAGGTTCACCAGCTGCAAGTTGGTCACCTTTGTAATGCTGAAATCTGTAGCAGAAAAAGAGTGAGAGGCTACCAGAACAGGAACATAGCAGGGAAGGCAAATAAAGTGTGTGTATTTATTCCTTCCCATTTTTCTGAATATGGATGAAGATAGACCCTGCTTCTTGTACCAGAGACCAATAGCAATGAAGTCCTGGCTGTAGAAGCATTATGACCCCTCTCTTGTAGAACAGCAGAAGATACTCAGGACCTTTGGAAAGTTTGATTTTCTGTGAGTAAAACGGCCTTTTAAACAAAGGGATTGGGCTAGAGTCAGAGGCATTGTCATTAATTACAGCTAAAGGGGCCTGTTGGTTTGGTACTCAAATAGGATCTAAGCTGAACTGCTAAAGAGTGTGTCAAAAGATGTGGGGTTTGGTTGGTTGGTTTGGTTTTGGTTAACATTCCAAAGTAATACACACTCCTTTGAAGTGTGTCCCTCCTGGTCCCCTGACAGTTCAGTCCCCATGCCTAGGTGACAATCAATACCATGGGAAGCATATGAAGTAGCAGGACCAAACACAGACCCTTTCCTCCATCCCAGGGACAGAGGGAGAAGTGGTTGGATTAGCCATGCTTTCAGTCCCTTTCTTGATTGACGAGGTGCTGGAGGAACCCCCGGGTGCACCAGGAACACTGTTTCAACTCCTCTCCCCCATGCCTGTGGTCTCTGGGTGATGTTGAACCCTACCTGTCACTCTGATGTTGCCCATAGCCTTGGCAATGCTGTTTTCAATCATGCAGGTGTAGGTGGCATTAGCAGTGACGTTGTGCAGGAGGGAGACCACCCTCACAGTGATGTTTTCAGGGTTCAGCTCATAGCTGGTGTTGGCAGCGTGGGGCAGGTGTTCCCCGGTGTCACCGTAGGCCGTCCAGCACACGGCAGGGCGAGGGAACCAGCGCGGGGCTGTGCACTGCAGTGTGTCCCCACGGCCGCTGCTCTCCACCTGCACCATGGGGATGCTGAAGGCTTTGGGAGGGAAAACAGGGAGAGAGTCAAAACAAGGCAAGTGATAGGAACTGGGCATGAAATACCCAACTGCTCCTGCCACTCCCAGGTATTTCTAGGCTTAGGCTGCTTAGCGTCACAGCAGTGCCTGTAGCCAAGCCAAGAACAGGCTCAGACAGAGCTCTGTACAGGCTGGGCCATGGGAGGATGACTACAGGGGATCTAAGGACTCCTAGGACATGGCAGTCTGGCTTGACAGGATCTGCTGAGGTCCTGGAACAGCTTTAGTGTCTTTTAGTTTGTCTTAATAACAGGGGAAAGATTATTCACCCTCTCCACACACTGAGAAGGGGGCCTGACCAACACCTACAGCTTCACAGAACTGCAGAATTGTTAAGGTTGGAAGAGGCCTTTAAGATCAAGTCCAACTGTTAACCCAGCACTAAGTCCACCACTATACCATAACCATAAATGCACACATTTTAAATCTCTAGGGATAGCAGGTAATTCCACCACCTCCCTGGGCAGCCTGTTCCAGGCCTTGATAACCCTTTCTATGAACAAATTTTTCTTAATATTAAATATAAACTTCCCCTGGTGCAACTTGAGGCCATTTCCTCTCCTGAGCAATCCCCTGCAGACCGAGGGCTGTACACAGCCAAAGCACAGGACACTTGCCTTTTGTACTCATCGGCCTTGGCTTTGGGTGGTAGGACCTGGAGGTGAATTGGTAAAAGGGAAAGCTAAAGAAAATCAGCTAAAGGGAACATCTCTGTCTTTCCACACAGAACAGTTATTACAGCTACATTGGAAATAAAACCCATTACAGCATTTCACATGTTCTTTCTAATGCCTTTTCAGTGTGGATTACTTTAAACATCCAATCAAGCAACACAAAAACAGGCAGATCCACAAGATTTCAAGGAGGGGTAGCGGACCAAGTCCCCATGGAATATTTGCAACCCTCAGGCTTGAGCCAAAACCCTTTCTCACTGGGAGAGGTCTGAGGGCTTTTCCTCCCCCAATCTGAGCTGTAGGGCAGCAATTCTGGCCACAGGGATGAGAGAGAGGGTGTAAAGACTGCAGTCTGGAGGAGACCCTCAAGTGGTTCATCCATCAGACTCAACATGAGGTGACCCCTTGGGAGGTGAATTGTTATTGCAGCCAAATTCATCTCACTGGAACAGGCTGAAGGTCTGGTCGTTTCCAGATCTCCCCTGGAGGACTGACTCTTGTAAACATGTAGTATTTCAGATAACTATGATATCAGAGGCTTGTTGCCTTGATAGTAATTTTAAAAAACTGAATACTTTGGAAAAACAGAGAAAAATATATTAAATACACTACAATTTTTACTATGCAGCACTTCTGGCTGGAGATACATCCTAATTCTAGTGAGAAAAAGCTACTATGTTATCAAAATTATAACCTTTTCTGGAACAATGGTGTCAAAAGAGTGGGTAAGGCCATAAATATCCCTGTAAAAGCCAGAAAAATACCCTACTCAGGGGTGCAGCACCATCATAAGCACAGGTAGGTTCAACCAAGCTGCACTAGCACGTATTTTGCAGCAGGATTTTGTTCCTTGTAGCCCTCACCTCCTGTCCTGTACCGCAGCACCGCTGCCCCGCTCCCTCTGGCCGTGATGACCGAGCACCGGTAGGTGCCAGCATCGGAGAGTTGCACATCCCTCAGCTCCAGGGAAGCATTCCCGCCGATCACCTGGTCTGCAAACATGGCTGTGCGGCCCTGAAATGATGGATCTTGCTCTTGCAGGTGATCCTTTCCACCTTTAAACTCATGAACCAGCCCAGCCACCCCCTCCTTGGCCCACTGGATTGCTATGCTGTCCATCCGGATGTCGGGCTCGAAAGTGCAGCCCAGGATGCTGCGCTGGCCAATGTTCCCTGCAGACGTCAGCGCTGTCACACTGATGGAGTGTTTTCCTGCAAGGAGAGAGCAAGGAGGCTGGAGAAAGGTGAGGCAGCAAGTCTGGAGAAAGGCCAGACTGCCCTGTGGCCATCATGGGCCAAGCCTGAGGTTGAACAGGCACTGGCACACGGCCAGGCCACCAATGGCAGCTACCAGTGCTGCTAGCAGAGGTCAGCTCCCATGGGTTGTACACCAAGATAAAGCACAGGAGTATTTCTTTACCAAAAGAGTGCTTCAAAAAGTAGCTGTTCTTAGTTGTTTGAGAAGAATTCATGCGGTATGGTATTTTCTTGTTTACTTATATGTATCAGGGATTCTTCTCTTTGCAGCTGCCAGAAGAGCATGATTTTTGTGTCTTTTCTTAGTCAGGACCTCCCTCCCTTTATGCAAAATAAATGTGATTGCAAGGCATAATGCTGGCAGAGAAATAGCAGCTCTTTCCCTGTTACTGAAATCCAAACATTTTTTTTTCATTTAAGAAAAGTCAGCATTTCAAATCCTAAGCTGCGAGAATTCCCAGAGCCAGGTCCTCTTTCCCATGCAGCCCTTCCCTACCTATCCTCACTCAGCACGTGCCAAGGAGGCTACATTTTGGACAACACCAAAGCAACACATTTTTGTTGCCTCTGAGGGAACTGTAGAAGGTTCCCTTTGTTACAGGGTGGTAGGTAGCACTTCCACACATGATCACACCTCAGCCTGTGTGCAGGATGGACACACGGAGGCAGAGGCAGGGTAGAAATTCATCACCCCACCAGTAAAAGCAAGAAATCTGAGCAGTCACATACCTGAGACACCAAAACCAATGATCAGGGCAATCACTGCAGCCAGGATGATAATGACTGTAGTCATGCTGTTGGGGAAAAAGGGAAGGACAACATTACCACGCAGCCCACCTGCTTCACAGGCCATGTCTGCATTGCAGAGTCATCTGCAGGAAGGAGGTGCAGGCAGGTGAGCCACAGACCCCGAATATGGCAGAGGGGTGGAGCACATGACCACAATGGTGACAAACATTCAGGTGAGCAGCACTTGCCATCAACAGTGGGGGACCATGTGGCAGGAGACCCAGGCTTTACCTTCGAGAGCAGGCAGCTGGCCCCAGTGGAGGATGCTCCTCTCTGCATTCCCTGGTGCATAGGCAAGTCAGGCAGTCCCTGCTGGTGCTTGCGAGGGACCAAAGAGTGAGCAGAGCAGAGTGGCCCCTAACCCGAGGAGACACCAGGTACAAGGCAGGGAATGTGCAGGATGGGTCTGGAAACGGCCATTTTTGGAGCTGGTTGGATTTGGGATGCTTCATGTGGAGATGGGTAATGAGCTGTTGAATGAGAGACTGAGGAGGAGAGGAGCACTTGTCAAGACACACAGGTGGAGCAGCCGTGCCAGAGGAGAAGAAAGGCAGCACATCATGGGTCAGCACAACTCCAGCCGTGCTAAGCACGACCTCTCCAGCACAGCCCAGCTTGGACAGATCCAGAAGCACGGCTGGGTACAGCCTCCCACCACAACCAGTGGAGCTCTCATGTGGTCACAGGCACATTTTCCTGTGGACTGAGGGGATTGTGGCAGCAAACTCGGCTCCCAAGCAGAGCAAGCCCTGAAGCAGCTCCCCACAAAACCCACAGGTACATCCTGGAGCAAGCAGCTCCTGCTCATGCCCAGCAGTCTCACAGAGACTCCTCACAGAGGAGAAGCTCAGGGAGCTGCAGGCTGTGAGAGGTCACGGCCCTTCTGGCCATGCAAAATCAACTGCTCTGCTTCAGCAGCATTTGCTCGTTTGCAGCACACTTTCCCACCACACTGGGCAGCCTCCTGCAGGAGAGTCCCTACAGCCATGGACTCCTCCCACCACTGATGTGTGCCTGCATCTGTGACTTGCTCAATTTCCACAGATGCCATGATCACAGGGCTGATATGGAAATCTAGGGAATCGTACCATGTGAACAAGCCTCTCCTGCAGGGAACAGCAGGGAAGGGAGAAAGGGAAGATGGGTTGAAAGAGGGAATAGAGAGAAGGGGAGATGTTGCAGACTTGTTTGCCCTCCCACTGTCTCCTTTCCTCATCCTTAAAGCCACTGGGAAGTTGTCTGAGGAAGCCCTGTTTACACATGCTAAGAAGGGATCAGAATTCTATTTCACCAAAATATGTGGTAAGTCCAGATAAGGGTTCATACAAATCCACATACTCATCCACATCCATACCAAGCTCTGTCCAGATGTCCTCAGAGCTGGGAGATGTCATGTTTGGCTTCTTCCCCATTGTCACCAGCTTTCACTTAGGGCCAGGATGGACAGCAGTTCTACCCCTACTCCCTGTTGGTGCTGTGGTCACAGCTGACCCTACTGGGAGGAATGCCATGGATATCATCCAGCCATGGGCACCAGGCAGCTGGGGACCCATCACCAGCCGCTGCCTCCCACAGGGGCCTGCGGGATGGGGACTTTGATGGCTCCTGCAGCGTGACCCCTCCCAGGGAAGTCTTGCCATGTCCCACGGGGCTCAACCCCGAGTCACTCAAGGTCGCAGCCACGCTCACCGTGGGACAGCCTGTGCTTTCCTGTTCCAGGGAAGATGCCAGACGTCTTATGTATGCTGAATAACATCCATCTCCTTGAGGAGCTCTACCAATTTCCACTCTGGGAGCTGATCCCAGAGCGAGATAGTTGCTATAAACTCAGCCAATGTTGCCATGACCAGCCTCAGCTCTCACACCTGGGAAGCACAAAGCAAGCAGCAGCCACACTGTGCTGTCAGCAACAGTGGTGACTCACCTTTATCTGTGTATCTTACAATCCTTCTTCCCAAGGATAGGCAGGAAAGAAATTGCTCAGAGCCAAGGGACGATGCCAGAGGGTTACAGTAAGTGCTGGGAGGTATGGCAGGAGGACAAGCAGCCAGGATGTCCTCCTGTGCAGTCCCTGAATGCTTCAAGTACCACCACACTTGCCTCTGGTCCTTGAACAGACCCTCTGGCCTTAACACCACCTCTGCCCTTACACTCTTTTGGCCAAAACCATCCTCAGCTTCCTCACAGACAAACACAAACCAGCACAAACAGGCCACACCAACGCTTTTGTCCTCTGCTGGTGCCACCTGCCCCCATGGCTGCAAAGCATTGCTAGCTATGCACCCAGAGAGGTGCTACCCACCCCTGCTTCAGGGTACCAGCAGGGCTGATTGAAAAAGCTGCTCATTTGTTACAGGGGGAACAGCAATTTTGGGTATACAGATGCCACTGCCCACTTCAACATCCCTTGCAAGGGACAAGGAGAAATTAGTTCCTCTGGAGTTTCCTCTGCAGAAACTGCAAGATCCAGGAATCACAAGATGCTTACAAAGATTTGCCTGTGAGCCCACTGTGTGTAACAAGTAGATCTGGAGTGCAGAGTGAACAAAAGGAACCTGGTATCCCAGCCACGTGCTGGTGGTAGCTGTGTTTTTCAGCAGTCCAGTTCAAGCAATTCCAGCAAAAAGGAATTTTCTGTGTGTCAGCAGCCCTGGTACCTCTACTGTTTTAAAGGCATGGAAACAGACTGATGCAGGTGGTTGAGGATGCACCAGTTGGAGTCCTGACACCACCCTTAGTTCCCAGCACCAATTTGACAGCCTGTGGGATGCTGCTCCATGTATCCTACCCTCTTTTCCATAGTCTTGTTACTCATCAGGCAAACTTGGAATCAAATTTGGCATTGAATTCATCCATTCATTCCCTGCCTGAATGCTGCTGAGCACAGCCCAGGAACAGGGAGAGTCTTGCAGCCTGGCTGTGATAGGCAGCAGTCCTAATCCTCCAGATCTCTAGCTCCACTTGGACTAAGCTTTCCCTCAGGAATGGGCTTAGAGGGTCAAAAGAACTGGAAGATTAAGATATTGAAGGTCCCTTGCCTTCCTCCTTATATCAAAGTTCATTACGGAAAAGAAACAGCATGGCAGTGATAAACCAAAACAACAGGATTTCTATTCGAATATGCAGCTGATGATTGCAGAACCCAACTTTCTTCAGCACTTCAGGGAGTGCTGAACAACTTCTGTTGTTTTTGTTGGGGATTTTTTGGTTTTGATTTTGGTTTTGTTTCCTTGGTTGGTTTTGCTTTTTTCCTGAAATCAGCAGAAATCTTCCACTGCTTCTCTGAAGCTTCCTGGAAAATTCACCCCTCTCTCTGGTCTGTTTCTGCATTTCAGGATTAGCCTGAAGAGCAAATGTCCCTGAAGGAAGCCTGCTTCTCCCAGTAACCTGCTGCTGCCTGCCAGGGCAGGCAGAGGCACTGGCAGAGTGGGAGGAAGGTTTTCAGAGCAGCAAGGGACAGATGTGCATTTTTTCACACCCATCAGTTATTTCATTTCCGTGACAAAGGTTGGCTGGGCTGCTTCTGGAGAATAACAGAGCTGGTTATTGTGTGCATTCCAGACACATGAGGAATACAGTGCCCAGGGAATATTTACACTGTGTGACATTGTGCCTACAGGCAACCTCACTTCTGTCAGTGAAAAGGTGCAGACAATATTGCTATTTACTTCTTCCCCATGTGACAAAGCTCATGTATGAGGTCTCTTCTGTTTACATGTGGCTTGTCCTTTTCCCCACTGCTGTTCAGCTCACATGGGATGGATAGTGGTAACAGCTGAAACCTTTTTCACAGAATAAATGCCAGCAGGACTGTCTCACACACCACTGGAACCTCTCCATCCAGCCTGGAAAGTCCACACCTGGGATGGAAAAACACAGCTTGTTGCTGTCTCTGTTCAAGCAATGAGGTTTAGATGAAAGCTCAGTCCATGTTCACTAGAGGCTGAAAAAGTTTGCCATTTTATCCATCTGATGGGGGTTATTTTCAACTAATCAGGAGGTGAGGATATGAGGTAGATATGTTTATGACTTCTTTTTCCAACTGTAGTTCACCAGCACTTGGTCAATAGCTCCAAAGGAAATGGGCTCATTGAAATGAGAGGCATTTGAGAATGTCTTGAGAATGTCTTCCCAGCTCTTACTCCTGCCCCACACTGCATGGAAACTTGTGGAGGACAAGTTTCTTTCTCCCCACAGCAAGCTGATGTGATGGAAACATAAGCAACTGTCTGAGGACCAGCAGATGGAATATGGTGCCTTCCTCAAGCCATTGAAACGCCAACCTACAATGGCAGGAATAGAGCCTTCCTCAAGCATTACTACCCCAATCTACCACAGCATTCAGTCCTGAGCTACAAATTCTAGCAAATGCACAGTTTATAGGACACACATCGGCATCCTGACTACAGCTGATGACCTGCACATGGGTGTCTGATACTTGCATGGCCTTACTAATTGTATTAAACAAGCTGTACTGCTATTTAAGTACCTTTAGTGAGTGCAGTATAGTCAAGGTGCAAAGAACAGCTGTCTTGGAAGCTCCTAGCAGCAGGGTGATATATCCCAAGAGTCTGAAAAATGCAATTCCCTCCCTCCCCTCTCCCAAAGCAGGTGCAGATAGTGCCCTACCTCCAGAAAATGACCTGGCCTTGGGATGCCATCTACGGAGACAAGCCAAACACCAGGTGCTGAAGGTCCCACACTGTTCAGCACAGCCCCTGTCCTTTGCATGATATGTGCAAGCTGTCCTGCTTAAATAACTGAACGCAGCTAAGGAGTGGTGAGCCCAAGCACTGAACCCTCAGGAATGAGGAAGCATTGAGCATGTCAACTCCCCCCACAAGGACAGTCAAAAGCAGGGAGGCCTGGTTAGACACTGCGGCAACAGAAGAGACCTCCTATACATCCATTTAGGAAACATGTCTTATTTAAGACAAAAAATAGCACAGCTTGTGGTTTGGTAGCCAGCTAATCCTGGGGTTAGAGTGCACGAGTGTCCCAGGAGATCTGCAACTTAGCCATCACTGAAGGGTTGTGTCATAAGCAGGACGAGCTCAGGTGTCCTTACAAAAATCTCCAACCATTCTCTTGGGACTGGGCAGAGGGGTCCCACCTGTGGGCCCCCCTCCTGGCCCCATTCGCAGTGTGAGTCTCCCCAGACTCTCTGTGCTGCGCTAAGAGGCTCCTCCAGGGTCAGCAGTGCTCTCAGAGCTACACAGATTTGGCAGTGGCCCCTTTTCTGACTGCTGTTTAATTCCACTGAACTCCTTCAGGCCAAACTACCTCTCCCCCCCCAGGCCAGCTCCTGCTGCCCTCAGGTCTGCCATTGTGGTGCACTTGGAAACACGTACAGGAAAGAAAATGGCACCTGCAACACCCTGCAGGTCTTTCCCTCTGGGCTTGGTCTCAGATGAGGATTGGGGGTAGGATGAGCAGCTGTTGGGCATAAGAGGTTGAGAAGGGCAGAGGTTGTGAAAGAATAGAAAAGGGAAGGCAGCTTGCACCACCGTGTTCAGTTTCCCGAAAGGAACCTGCATCTCCTGACATCTACATCTGGACTGTGTTCCAGGGAGGATGGGGAAAAGAGGATTTTTGACAGTCTGTAGCTATCTCCAGCAAGTTTGGATGGTTAGTGGGGGTGAACAGCTTTCCCATGCAGAGATGAGGATGCCCAGAGGAACTAGGAACACCTAAAAAACCCAAACTACTTTCTCTGCAACAACCAGAGGTTAAAATCAAGACCAATAAATACTGGTCAGTGATGATAATCTGGGAAAAAAAAAAAATCCTCACTTATTTGTTAGCATTCTGCTGATTACGAAGCCTCTCATAATTTAGCAGGACAGTACTAGAACCTAAGAACAGCTCTAGGCCACAGTGGCCTGGTGGGAAATGCACATTAAGAAATATCCTGTTGTGCTTGGTGAGATTAATGGGTGTGGTGACATTTGATTTACAGCTTCGTGTGCAGTGGGCAGACAAGGTGTCCCCTTTCAGCTCCAGTTAACACCAGGTCAGCCACAGCACACCCCATTGCTCAGGTATCAGGTTACTTCCATGTTGGAAAAACACTTCTGCTTCTCGGGCACAGGCAGTCACAGCAGGACCAGGACAAGTCCCATTCCGCAGGGCAACACCACATTCACTTCTGCTCATTTCTGAGCGTCTCATGCTGGAGCCTACTCCTGTCTGTATGCTCATGCTGGAAAAAAAGCCCAAGAGCTGTTCAGGATTTCCCAAAGCAACCAAGGATCTTTGACCACATGATCAGCCCAGCTCTAACCAATCTTGTATTAGCAAATCAAACCACATGTGACAGCAGGATCTGGTCCCACATGATCAGTGAGAGCTGGTGGACACCTGGGACACATCAGCTGCCTTCACTGAGGAGAAGGCAACAGCAGGCACAAAGTGCTACCAGGTTTGCTGGGCCCACCAGCTGGTACCCTACAGAAGAGTTCCCCTGCCTAGGGAACGTTCACACCTTATTTCAGTGTCACTGGAACGCTGCAGGAGCTATCAGTGAAGGAGAAGATGGAATTGTGGCAAGCTGACCAGCAGCCAAGTTTGACAGAGCATTCCAGAGGTGTAGGCAGTCAGCAAGCTGAAAGAGATGAAAGCTATTCTTGGGGTTTGACCCAAAATGCAGGACATCTTTCCAGCCTTATGAGCCCACATCTGTAACAATGATGTCAAGAGATGCTTGAGAATCACAATAAATGAGAACACCAGTTATCTGGAAGGAGGAGAATTTGACGCTGCCTTATCGGCAATATCTGTTATCAGCCTCATCTGCCTGTGAAGGGAAGCTGGAAGCAGCAGCACTCAGAACAAGCCCTTGTCTCTCAAAACAGGGAGATGCTGAGCCATCCTGGGCTGCAAACACACGAAGTCCTCTACCCTGCATGTGATCTGCCAGGATCTATCCTGACATGGCATTTCCATCAGTGCTCCCCTGTGAATCCCCTTCTGCCATGGGAAGGTCAAGAAGCCCATCTGAGCCAGAATCTGCTCTGCTCCTGAGATCTTCTGGGACAAAACGACACTCATGGAACAGAGCCACAAGTGCAGTTGTGTCATCACTGTGGTTTGCCTCTAAGAAAGGAGAGATATCCTAGCCTGACTCCTGGCACTACATGGAGTCTTTCAGGCTCCAGGCATCCATGTTTTCCAGTCTTGATCTTGATGGTTTCTCTTCCAGCTACACTCTGTTTTCCCTATTGAGAGAGTAAATCCTCCTTCTCTTGCCTCTCAAAGCCATTCCTCATGTTCACCCCCAGTTTTTTCCCCAAATTTTGGAGACAGGCAATTTTATCAACAAGAGCTTTTGTCCTGAGGAAAAAATATCAATATCCACCACTGCAGTTCTGTCAGCACAGCATTCATGTCTGTCTTGAAAATACCTTTACTATCTCAAGGACCAGCTGGACAGAAATAATGTCATATAGCCCAGCAGACTAACTACACCTCCTAATCCACCACCTGACCCAGGCTGTTTACCAACAGAGTACTGGAAGCCCATCTTGGGAATGGTTGTTGGGGTCCAACGTCAGACTCCAGCAGATCAGAAGGATATATTCATTTGCAAAGTACTCTGAATTATGAAGACTGAGGGCAAAGGCTGCTGGCAAATAATGGTAGGACACTCACACCTACTCCCCCCCCCCCCAAAAAAAAAATTGACAAAGGTCATTGAAAGTCTTTTCTGAACATGGTTCTTCAAGATATCCTCATGCACAGCCCTCCTGGGCCAAACACACAGTGGTAGCTGGCCAATATTTCCTAATCCCTGGGACCAACTGAGCTTTCAAGTCTAACAAAAAGAAAAACGCAATACCAGGGCCTGACCCAAGCTGTCAGAAAACTGCTCTGCCCATGTCAAATGGAGAGCTGCAGTTCCCTGAAGGGTTTATGTGCTCACTGGTGTAATTCTGACAAACAGCTTCTTGGAAAATGTCAGCGACAGGGTGTGTAAGGGATACCTAACACAAAGAGAAAACACATTCCTCTGTCTGAGAGGACTAAGATGTTTTTAGACAGAAATCATGTGCCTAGAAGGTAGTGCTTATGTGTTCCCTCTGCAAGACAGCATGGAGGCTCTGAGAAAAAACAACACACATAGTGAGGTGGGGGGCAAGAAATAGACCCAAAAAATTAGGCATTTTGGTTTACATCACATTCTGCACTGAGCACTGACTCTGTACATAGCAAAGATGAGAATGAGTTACTGTTTGTTTCATTAAAGGTTAACTCAAACTAAACTTTCACTTTGAAATTTCAATGAAGTTGAGTCAGCAACTTGGAGATTTAAACTGCCTAACCTTCCTCTGATTGTTTGACAGCCCTTTCTGGATGATTAATGGAAAGCTATAAACAGCATTTGCATAAGGATATCTATCTCCTTTGCTGGGAAGAAGTTCCAAAACTGGCTTTGTAAGAGGAACAAACAACAGATGAGAGACTTCTAAGGCTGAGCAAGCAAACAGTGCAGGTTTCTACTATTACAAGCCAGCTATCAGAATGCAGAAAGCAAGAACCAGTCCGTGCTGTTGACAGTGGAGCAGCATTCCTCTCCCTGAGTGACCAACAGTCAGACCTTTGTGCCCAGCTCCTCAGGCAGAATTAGGAGATCCTAGCCACACACCTACTAGCAAAGTTACCCCCAGGGCAGTGGTGTTCCCAGTCTCAATGACACAAATGTGTTCTGTAAAGAAAGGTACTCAGGGTGTCTGCTTCACCCAGGCAAGCAGCTGGCAGCAGCCAGCAGGTTGGCAACTGCCCTTCCAGGGAAGTGCCTCTTCTTCCTCATCACAGATGCCATTTCCCCAACTACGGGTTGATAGCATGTGTACAAGCCCAAGAGATACATATATCCCCCTTTCCCTATGGAAAACGGGACAAGCTCTCCTTCTAAAAAGAGCCTTGCCAAGGCTGCACAAGCCAAATTCGGGAGTTTGGCTGTGTTCCATCTCCTGTGCTCCAGTTCTGGACAGACAATTGCAAACTTGTATTTGTGACTCCTACTGATGCTCAAACTGTCCCCAGATCTTCCCTTGGTGAGCTGGGCACTCCCCTGGCTCCCGCATCACCCCCAGCAGCACTGTGTCCCACATCATCTTCATGGAGAACACACAAACCAGGTGAATGATACTCCAATTCCTGTTCCCATCAGTGCCATGAGTTTTTCTTGGACTTCCTGCAGATACATTACTAACTTGCCTTGCTCCTACTTTTGCAGGCAGGGTATAATGAGACTACAGTTTACCTGGAGAAAGTGTAGGAGTTGCAAACAAAGAGCAGCTCCCAGAAGCATCAGTGTGCTATGTGCACACATCCAAGGCTGGAATCCAGATGCATATCCGACAGGGAGGTAGAAGCCATATTCAGGGTCCCAAGCCTTTCCGAGGCATGACCACAAACCCTTTGGAACGTGCCCCAGTGAGCAGGTTTGACTTCACCAAGGAGGACAGCAGAGGCTGTTGACCCTACAAAGTGGGACACATCTTGACCCTCCTGTGAGGTAACTGCTCAGACTGAGTTTCCCCTTAGAGCATATCCCCATGGGCCACAAGTCCTCAGAAGTGCAGGCAGCAGTACAATTCCCAGAATTTGCTCCTGTTCGAGCACAAAATAACTTTGCATACACACTCCTGGGTGGAACATAAGGCACGGTTTTATTTTCCCTCATCCCTTCCTCTCAGCTCACACCCATCGCGCTGTTTGCTGGCAGTGAGGCTATGCAGGTATCAATCATGTGGATCCTTATGGATCATTTGTGCTCATGGAGCAGCCAGAAGCAGTGGCCTGGGCTCCCAGGAGCTCACCTGGATGCTCAGAGTGCCACTGTCCTGAGCAAACTCCTTTGGGAGGTGTCACTGGGTGGCACGCACAAACACTCTGAGCTCTCCTTCACTTGTCCACAGCATGACCAGTGGTGGCAGCCAGGGTGACCTTTGTGTCCATGGCCACAGCCTTGGTACCCACCTGCAAGAGAAGAGGCACCAGCAGCTGAACCCAAAGCGGGCCAGAAAATCCCAGTGTGTTACAGGCTTTGGCCCCAGGACTTCTCTAAAATGTGCTGATGAGAACACAGCATATTCAAGGCCAAAATTGCCAGGGATCCATAAAGAAAGAACAACTCATCCCAATTGCTGGGGAAAGCTGAAGATTTCTGTCCCCTTGCCTGTTGAATAAAGCAATACATGGGCATCCAGAACCCCATGCTAGCTGCTTGTAGCTATGGCCAAAGATACAGATCAATCACAGAAAAAGGAAGAGGTCAGTTCTATCCTAAAAACATGCAAAACACATGATGACACACGCAGGTTAAGAACAGGAAAGCTGGTGGGGATTAAACAAGTAAGGGTGTTGAACTCTTGTCCTCAACATGGAGGCTTTTCTAGAGTACATAGTTGGTCACTGTGCAACGCAGCATGCCAGCACTGGAACAGGAACACTGTAGATGCAATGCTGCTCAGCCTCACTCAGAAGGGCTGAAAGGCTGAGGTGCCCTGCCCCACCTCCTACACAGCTGGCTCTGGTCTTTGTCGATGGGATGTACCACAAAGACCCTTCGGGTGTCCTGCTGCATTTCTCACTGCTGCAGTCACCCCACCAGAACGCGTGTACGCACAGTTTACCACAGTCCTGGTGCATGTGCAAGGTGGGAGCTGGGCCAAAGTATCTCCTCATACCTCTATCCACTAGGGAGGGCCTAGTGCAACAAATCCTCCAGATCCCAGCAGCATGGGCAAAGCTGAGCACCCACCTGGCATGGTCCCACCACAGGCACAGCGAGCGGCTTTCTGGCCTCCACTGGAGCAGAATGTGCAGCAGTGAAACACCCCCTGGTGCTCACGGAACTTGTGCTTCACCATCAGAGTGAAGGGAGAGCCCTGCAGAGGACAAGACAGGTTGCTGC
The DNA here is from genome assembly GCF_000738735.6 of Corvus cornix cornix. Lineage (NCBI taxonomy): Eukaryota > Metazoa > Chordata > Aves > Passeriformes > Corvidae > Corvus > Corvus cornix. The sequence goes on along the minus strand of NC_046332.1, from coordinate 21,321,403 downwards.
AGTGGGTGCTGTCAGATGTGTCTGCGTTCTCAGACACCGAAGTGGGTGACCCTGTCAGACACAGATCACTAAGCCCAGCCTTAAACTGCTACATGGTAGAGGTAATCCTTAGAAAGATTTAAAGCAAGTACATAAGAAAAGAGAAGCAGGTAAAGAAGAAGCAGTGCAAGAGAAACAAGAAATGCTACCTGCACATGTTGCCCTTTCACACAGACGCAGACAGCATACAAGCCTGGCTCCTCAGGGCTGTAGGAAATACAGTAGGTCCCGTCACCATTATCACATACTGTTGGCTTGAGTGCACTGTGAACAGAGAGAAGTCCAAGAGGTCACTGACTGCCAGAAAATTGCTTTAAGTGTAAACCAGAGTTTGACCTAGATTGGCCTAGAGTGGCTTTCACACACCCCTGCTACTGGAAGCTGCAGATACCATACAAAGGAAGTCACAAAGCCAGCTGCACTGCAAGGATTTGTAGCAACCTGCACTCCGAAAAAGCAGATGACATACAGCACACTTGAAAGTCAGATTATCCCATCAGATAACGGCCCACAGAAATGGGGTAAATTCACAGCTTCAGCAAGCAGTTACCTTCAGAAAAACCCATGAAGAAGACAGGATATAATCAGGTAGGTTTGAATCACTTTAACCACTGTCCCAGCTGCACTGACCCCAACTCTTCCCTTCAGTGCTGAGGAGTTCTAGGTCCCTGATGGTAAACTCTCCCTTTTCGTAGTGAAGCTCATTCCGTTTCACAAGAAACCCTAGTGAACAGAGTGCTAGAGAGAAAGCCTCAGCTGTTACTGGAGGAATAATTGCCTGCTCCACAGGAAGATGGAAAGCTTTCCACAGACAATTATCAGGCAGCTCTACAGAGAGGAAGGTGTTCTTGCTAATCCCCACTAATTAGTCTCCTGGGCCCCCTGACATGACAGTTTATAATCTGTATTCTCCACCCCCAACACTTCACATCAATACAGCTGCCCACATAATTTCCTGCCATGAACTGTGTGGTGATACTTCACGCTCTTCTGCAGCTGCTGTGCCTCAAAGCAAAGCCAGATAGCTTTCAGCAACCCATGTAGCAACTGCATACAGGCAAGAGAAAGAAACTGAGTGAATGCGGCCACAGCGACCTCTATCCCACTGAGAGAAATCCACAAACCCCTCAGGCGTGCACCCTCCTACATACTAAGTGCACTTAGGGAAGAAAGGTACATTGGAACAACATTCTTGGACAATAATGCTATATTGATAAACATCTGTGCAGCTAGCACTGCTTCTGTGTGCTTTGTCAACATAGCAAAGGGTTTTAGCATCCTGCCCCTTTATTTCATCGGGCCATCCCATCATGAGTGTCCCTGGAACAAATTAATGCTGACATCCGGTTCCAACTACTGCAAAGTAATAGATATTTTTTTTAAAAACTGACCGCCAACTGGTTCTGCTTTTGCGCCTAGCTGCTCTTTAGTGACAAGTGTGGTCTGGAAACAGTTCTATTTTTTTCTGGTTGGTCATTTTCCTTGTGGAAACACTGAGGAGCTCAAGTGCAGCCTTTCTTGCTTTTGCTAGAAAACCTTCAAAGATGTTGAAGTACTCAACGCTTGCAACTACAGGAAAAAGGACAAAAGCACAATATAGATTCTTTCTCCAGAACATGAAGTAGGCACTTCCATCAGCTGTCAGAGGCTCATGAGTTCAGTAAACTCTCTCTCTGACTTGGGATGGTCATTCAGGGTTTGCGATGACTTATGCTTACTAGGTGTTAACAACAGCAGGGGCCCCAGGTGTCTGCTGGGAGGAGTTAGGAGGAACAACAGCTCCCTCTGACCGTGCCTAGCAACACACACCAGGAGCTGAATCCTTTAAGAAGCCCAAATCACTCAAAGACTCAATACAAATCTCAGCAATCACTGTCCAGCCAAATACAACCAGGAGGAAGCACTGCTGTACCTGTGGGAGAAAGAGTAGTGCCTTTTCCTCTACAGATTCTGACCCACTTGCTCAAGCACATCCTCCCACCTGCCTAAGCAAGCAGGGAGCCAAGGTAAGGGAGGCAGGAAGGCAAAGCCAGTGACCAGGGATTTCTTGGGTGAAATACCCACCAGTCTCTCTTGTCCTTGTGGGTGAAGGTGACCTGCACAGCCTCTCCTCCCCGCCCCATGCGCTCCCCCGTGGTGTCCTTGCACAGCAGGGTAAAGCCACTCAGCTGGTTCTGACGGGCACTGTGGAGACCTGGAAAAAAAAACAAACCAGAAAGAAACAGGACTAGAAAGGATTCAAGTCAAGCCATGACTGCCACCTCCCACCGACTTTGCAGAGTTGCAGCCCCATCAGAGCACAGCCAGGACTTTGCTTCTGGGGTGTACAGCTCCTTCCACTCACAGGGGAAAGTCAACATATGACTGGGTATCAGGAGAGAGTGGAAGCCATAGGTTCTGAGGTTGGCAGGTTTAGCCCAGAGGTCTGTATAGACCAAAGGGGTCTTTTTCCTGTCACTCTAAGCCCAGCTGGCACCTTCCCAGAAGGCCCCAAGATGCACCATGCAACCCAGAGGAAGAAGGAAGAGCCCCACTGTGCAGTGTGAAGCACCAGAAAATTCAACACCTACAAACACTACAGCTTGGCATGGGAGGGATCCAAGAAGCCCTGGGTCTGTCTCATCTGCCCTGCACAGGCTGTTACTGACCGGAGCTGGCTGCGCCCTGTGGGATGGTCTGAACATTATCTGTTTGCTGGCCCTGCTCCAAGTCCTTAGTAAGCAAAAATCCATGAAACCATCGATGCCAAGTATTCCCACAGCAATCTCAGTAGAAATCATAATGGGAATGAACCTCCTCACTCAGCCACAAAGTGGATCTGCCTGGGCTCGTGCTGAGGGCCACCGAGAAAGCATCATGTCCTGCCACTGGGTGCCATTCCCATCCCCCAAGCGAGCCCTCCTCATGCCTCAGCCCCATGCTGAGGTTGGTGATGTTGTGAAGGGCAGTCCCATACACCCTGCACATCTGGATGAGAAAAGCTGCCTGGCTCCCCGCCCAGCACAGCTCCCATAGGCAGGCAATGCAACTTCTGCTGGGGCTCTACCTCTGCCCCTGCTCAATGACTGGATAGCAGAGAGCAGAGGGGTGGGTACAGAGAGCAGAGGGGTGACTTCAGGAAGCAGCGCACGCCCATTCAGCTGCTGTACAGCACCCCATTACCTTCCCCATGCAGGGTACATCTGGCCGGATCAACCACTTTGAGAATGGCCCCAAAAACTTCATAGCCACAACACTGCCCTGCCCTCTCATGAGGGGAGAACTGGATCCTGTCGTCCACACTGGGGTGGGTGCTGTAAGCAATGCTGTTGAGCTTTGCCAGACGGCTGGACACCACCCCTTTGGTGACAAGGATCTCCACATCTGAGCCGCTCATCAGCAAGTGCTCTGTGAACTCCACGCCTGTCCTCAAGTCCAGCAGCAGCTGCTGCAGCTGGGCCTTCTGCAAGTGCAGCAGGTTTTCCTTCTGCACCTTCAAGTCCTCCAGCTGCTTCAGCAGCCGGTCCCGGTGCTCTTCAATCGCTTTCACGTAGCCCCTGGCAAACTGGCAGATCTCTGCGGCCACAGCCTCTGCGCGACTGCGGACTGCACTGCCCATCTCATCGACCTGGCTCAGCACATCCTCCAGGGTGTCCATGTGCTGCTGGCTGCTCTTCAGCAGCTCCCGCAGGGCGTCCCCGTGCCTGTGGATGACATTGCCGGTGAAGTCACAGGGGTGCTGACGGTGTTTGCCCAGAACGCAGTCCCGGCACACGGGCTGGTCACACTGCTCACAAAACAGCCTGAGCTCCTCTGTGGGATGGGAGGGGCACAGGAGAGGCTTCCCAGCCTGGCTGCAATCCTTGTTGTTCTCCAGCTCTGTCACAGCATGGGAGGCCGTCTTCTTCTGTCTCCTAGGCAGGAGCAACCATCAGTCATGTTATACATGTTGGATACAAAATGCAAACACTGAGACCCTTGGCAAATGCCTTTCTGTACAGGCTGCAAGTCGTAGTGTGCACTGCTCCCTCCTGTCTCCACTGAAATTCCCCGAAAGGACTCGTGCTCTCCTGAGAACTAGGCTCCACACAAAGGAGGAGCTCACTAGGGGCTGCTCTCAGGCTCCCTGAGCCTCCCTGACTGCATGGTCAGCACTGATTTCAGACACAAGGCAAGTGAGCTCTAATACCCCTCAGGGTAGGTCCTGCTCAGAAGAAGCCAAGGATGGGACACAGAGAATCTGTTATAACCCACACATCTACCATGTCACAGGGCAGCACTAGAATATTTTCATGCTATTTTGGGCACTGGCAGCTAGTTTTTGAGAAGGATGTAAAACCCTCCTCTCCTTCACTAATGATTTCTGGCAGTTGCAATGGGAGCTCCAAGCTATAAGCAAAGACATTCTCCAAGGACCAAGCTCTGCAGAGTTGCTCTGGTAACACAGAGCAACCTCACCACAGGCCCTTATGCTACTCCTTTTGCTTCCCACTAATCTCCCTAAAATCCACCACATTTTCAAAGCCTTCCAGTGTTGCGTGACTTCAGCCTAAGATCTCTCTCACTTGTTCCAAGGAGCGCAACCATGGCACTCAGAACCATAGAAACCTTCCCTACACACCATGAAATCCTTTCAAAATGGTTTTTCTTAGCCCTTGTTCTGCTCTGACATCAACTAAATCAAGTGAGTCTGTAGATGCAGGTGGGGTGAAAAAATTATAGCAGTGAATACTACTGGAAGTGGGTCACAGGGACAAATTTCCTGCTGCTTTCTCCCTTCTGCAGTTATTCCTGTCAGTGCAGCAGGCTGCTATTCAAGGTCTCTTATCACTCTTCAGCAGCTCCATGAGATATGAGGCATTAGCTAATCAGAATGGTATGCTGAAAATTACACCCGGAGTGGAAAGGTAACTAAGAGCCTAAACCATTTTCCCCACAGGCACCAGTATGTGCAGGGGGGCAGGGCAGGGAGGAATGTCTCAGTTCCATCTCGGGAAAGACTCTGCTAATCAAGTGAAAAGGAGCAGCAAAAGTGGAGGGAATAGACTGAGCTATGTAACTCAGGCTGAGGCTTCCCTGGCTCGTGCTGCTGGGTGTTTTTCTGACCCTGCCTGTCACCTCGTTGCTTCAGAAGGCCATTCAGGCGTTATACCACTTTTCTTCTGTAGTGCTGACTGTCCTCTGCTTGGCTTACAAGCCACTGCGCCCCTCTCCTCTTTAACCCCTAACTCTGTTGCAGTTACCTCTTCTTCCTACAATACTTCTACAACACGTAGCAGGCAAGCACACGGGTTGATCACTAGCAGGTAGCAACCACAATAGGCAGGACTTCCACGCATCTCCTTTCACTTTGCCTAATGGTGCCTTTACACATACACACAGTAAATGGTCCTGGAGGTGCAGAGACGCAGAGCAGCAGCTTAACTTCCCAGTTTTCCTTTGGGAGACGTGTCTTCTCAAAGTGGGGCATTGCAGCATGAGAGGCTGTTATCCTGCTAGTACCTGCCCATACCCATGCCTGTTGCCCAGGGATACTAAACTGAGATGCAAACCAGCATGTAGACACCACTACAGGCAAAGGGTGGCCTGATTTTGGACTTAATGGCCAGTAACATGGCTGATAGACCTACTCCCAAGAAGTTCAAGAAGTGTTTGGACAAAACTCGCAGGCACATGGGATTCCTGGTGCCGTCTTGGGGCCAGGACTTGGACTCCCTGATCCTTGTGGATCCCTTCCAACTCCAGACATTCTATGATTCTATGCTAGCAGCTTTCTGGTCCCCACCTGACTACGGACCATTCTCCGAGCATCCTCCAGGCAGGGGTGGTGAGCGGTGGGTAAAAACTGGGAGACACGCCAGTTCTTGCTCTGGCTCTCCGAGTGGGTCCCTGCCCGCCGCCCCCCAGCCGCGGTGTCCCCGCCCCGCCGCCCCTCACCTGTGCGCCCGGCAGCAGAAGCGGCAGAGGCGGACGCCGCAGGTCAGGCACCGCCCGGCCGCCGCCCCGTCAGCGCAGAGGTCGCACCCGGCCGCGGCCCCGGCGCGGCTCCCGGCCAGACAGTCGGGGGGGAGCTGGCCCACGCCGCCGGCCGGCAGCGACACCTCGGCGTCGCACACCGGGCACAGGACGGGGCGGGCGGCGCCCGGCGGCCCCTCCGGCGGCCCGAGGCGCCGCAGGCAGGGCTCGCACAGCGAGTGCAGGCAGGGCAGCAGCCGCGGCGACACCCAGGGCTGGGCGCACTGCGGGCAGCGCGGCCCCGACATGCCGGCAGCCCGCGCGGCCCCTTTCGGCCGCTCCGCCGAGCATTCCCGCCGAGCATTCCCGCCGGGAACGCCTCGCGCCGCCCCACACGGGGTCGTTCCCGCCCCAGGGCCGCCCGCCCCGTGAGGGGCGCGGGGGCCGCGCTGTGAGGGGCGGGGGCTGCCAGCGGACCCCGCTCTTGCCTCTCCCGCTGCTCCTCCTCCGGTCAAGGAGGCCGTAGGGGCTCCGGCAGCCGCCTTTGTCCTCCTCCCTCTCACCGAGGCGCGGAGGGACGGGCCCGCTGCCCCCTCCTTTGGTACCTCCTTTGGTACCTCCTTTGGTACCTGCTGTCTCAGCCTGTTGTGTGGGAAATGGCCCCTTCCCACCCCACCGCCGGTAGATCGCGTTTCCACTTCTTCCAGTTCAAAACTTCCAGGTTTAGCGCCTGACTGGCCTCTGCAGCCCCTTTGCCGGTCTGCTGGATGCCTTCAGGTCTTGGTGGTATTTCCTTCGGGTCAGTGGAGAACTCGCCGCACAGCTGAGCGAGAGCGGTGAAACTTTAAGAGACACTGCAAGGCGGCCAGGCTTCCCTGCGACTGTCCACCGGGACGGGCTCTGTCTCTCTTCATTCACTGCACCTGGGAATTAGGAATACTGCAAAAGGCAGGCTTTGAAAGCCCAACGTCAGTGAAGCCCTGCATGATGCCCCTTGGACTTCGATGGCATCTACACGGTTGCTTTTATCAGTTTGATGTGTAAGCTCTTCAAGGACTGAAACCAATTTCTCTTGTTTTGAAAAAGCTCTTTTCTATAAAGCCTCCTCTAGTGTACCACATTCAGCCCTTGATGATTGAACTCTTTACCAGCCTCTCCATTAGTTTGCCCAGGACATTCAGTATCTTACCTGTCTCATCCTGCTGGCCTTTTTGAATACCAATGTAATGTGAAAAGCATTTGAGACTTCCGGAGTTTAAGTTCCCTAAGACAAAAATCAACAACAAGGAAAATCTCCATTCAGGTTTTTGTTTTTAGAACCACAGAGTCCATTTACAGAGCAGTAGATAAATACTTAATATCTGCATATGACACAAGTAAATATTTCCTCTATAACAGATGTTAACAACCCCCGATATACAAGGGCTTAACACAGAAATTGTCTTTTTCTTCTGATACACTCAAACATTTCTGTGTCTTTTATGTTGTAATACAAGATCCAAGTTTTAGGTCATGATGAAGTGTTTACAACCTCAAAGCCAATCAAAAGAAGAAAGGTGTTCCAACAGCCTTCTTCAGATTAACTGTTAGCAGTTAACTATAGCAGTGGTTGCTACTGAGGTTAGAGGATAAAAGCTGCAGTAATTGTGAGACAAGATAACTTGATAAGAATATTCTGTACTGTCACAAAGAAAGACTGGTTCTTTTAATCATGCTGGAGGAAAGAATAGTAACTGGCCATGTAAACGTGGGTGTGGGAAGAAAACAGGGCAAGAAAGAGGTGAGCAGAAAAGGTGAGCTACCTTCTGAGAATGGCAGCATCTTTCATCACTGCAGAGAGATGGTGGAATAAGCCATGACTAGCAGTGGCAGAGGAAATCTGAGAATCTAGCCCAGCTGATCTGATAACGTTCCGTGCCATTGATCTGGTTGGAGCATGGATCCCTGCTGAGTAATGTATTTATGAGTTACCAACACAAAGCAGGAGCACCCTTGGGATGATTAGAGGAAGTTGCAGTGAAATGGGCTGGAGAGAATCATTGAAGGAGCCCTTTGAGACTTGGGGAAAGAAAGGAAAAGCAGAAATGCAGAAAAAAACCCACCCAGAAAACTAACCCAGTGACCCACAAAACAGGAGCTGCTTTAGCACAAGCTCATTATTCACTTTGGTTGCTTTCCCCATAATATTGCTTTCTTGGCTACTGTCAAGTCAGTGGAGGAAGCCCCTGTGCCACTATGTCCTACATTGTGGAAGGCAACTCAATGGACATGTAAACTGGAGCTCTGTGAATATCTTCAGTGAAGCATTTTGGTCTGCAAAACACTGCAAGAACTTGCGGGAGAGACCCTCTCCCACCTTGGATTATCCAGTGTTTGCTTTGTAACTGGTCAAAACTTAGGGATGAAAAAAAAAAAAAACCAATGTATTAATATATATACACTGAAGGGCAATAAAGGAGCATAGTTACATAAATGAAACAATGAAAATGCCATTAAAATTACGCCAATATTTTCCTTTTGCTGCAAGAGTTGATGGATGGCTCATTATTCTCATTTGACCCAGATTTACTTGAAATGAAGTCCTCTTTAAACTTGTTTTCCTGCTCCAATTGTTAATGATGTATATCAGAGCTTCCCAGAGTAGTTGCTCTGGGTGATCTGTTCTTTCCCTATCTAACTTTCCCTACCAGCTCCTTCCTCTTTTTCCTGTTTATCTGCTTCTCATTTCCTATCATTAAGCACTAGATCATTACACAGAGATATGGAAGATTTGATGGTTTCCTTCTTCCTTTTCTTTAAGGGCTTCTGACTAATATTTCTATTGTATTTCCTAATTAGCCTGTTCTGGGGAAAGCTTTATGCTGTTTTCCCGTTTATATTTTTCTGGAGGAAAATTGGTAAAACTTCTTATAGCATGTTCAAAAAAATCTATAAAGCATGATTTCCTTCCTAGACTCTGTGAGCAGTGTGAGTGTAGCCCATTTATTACATTTGGAATTGAATGCCTCATGCTTTCCTGCCCCTATTTACTCTGATAATTTCAGGGAGCTGTTTCTGGATATCCTGCCATAAGACACAAATAAACTGAAAAAGTGGTGAAACAAAAGTCGTTAGTGAACAGGACTGCAGAAAAGTCCAAGGTGACTTGTTGACAGAAAACTGAGAACTTGTCAAAGTGCCAGAGCCTAGCTTAATGGCAGCCAGAGGAGTGTGGAAAATGGCTTATTTGGGGACTTTACAAAGAAAAGAGAAGTAGAACAGACTGTTGGCTTCTTTCCCATTGACCAACAAGTCCAGTTTTGCTGTGGATTTGTCAGCCCTGGGAGCTGCTGTGTTTCAGACACTTCTCTGAACGTGACAGCGCTGCCAAGCTTGGTCTGGGAGTACTTGATGCATCCTTGTTTCCACGCAAACTGTTTCCAGCTACCCAGATGACATTTATATCAACCTCATCCAGAAAATGCAACAAAGGATTTAAAAACATCTCCCAACTTAGGCAGAATCGCTCCCTCATTCAGCTAAAGATGCATTTGAAATTATGTGGCATTTGACTGGTGAGAGGAGCATTTCTGTACTGTTCTTTCAGCTCCTTGTCCAAGAATCTATTATCATTTATTAAGGCACAGAGGCTGGTGTCATCCTCAGCCCTCACTTTCTGCATCTGGCCTGTTGCCCAAGGACTCACTACACTCTACTCTGAGTAAAGAATTTCTTCCTAACATCTAATCTAAGTCTCTCCTCTTTTAGTTTAAAACCATGGAGGTTTTAAAAGGAGGTGCCATTTGACCTTTGCTTGTGCTGGGCCTCAAACACACATAAGTAAGTTGCCCCAACCCCAAGCCTCACACGACAAAATTTCTGCAAGCCGATGGCACATCGGAGAACCTGACAGCTGCAGCAGAAAGGCAACACTGATCCCTTCCTTGGGGACACCACTTGGGACAGAGAGGGAGGACTTAGGTGCTGCGATTTCTCACAGACTTTCTACAAGGCATTTCTAGGGGAACTCACTCTTTAGCGGAACACCTTCACTACCAAATGTCTCCCTTCATGCATATACACTCTCTCTTTTAAATTTGCCAGTAGCTTTTTCTCTTCAGGCTTGTGTTGAGCTTTGGAGACAAAACTAAACTGGATCTCAAGTTACCTCATTTAATGTAAGCCCATGTATCTTCATTTTCATGCTGGACTCCAAAGTACATTTCTGTGAGCTGCTGCTGTCACACATCACACTTGTGCTGCAGCAGGATTTCAGCCACTGCAGTGTGACCTGAGAGAGGTGAAGGAAGAAGGCAGAAAAACAGCACCCCTGGAAGCATAAATTTCTGCCCCTTCCATTAGTCAGTGTGCAACAATCATCACACACAGGGGCTTGGCTTAACCCTGAAATAGCAGATTGGGAGAGGATAGGGTATGGAGATGTGGCAACACTTGAAACATAGAAAGAAAGCGGCAAAAGAGATGGGTGGATCTCTCTTGTCCTCCAGATTTGCGACAGGAAGCACAGAGTTTGAAGTGGTCAAGCGTTATCCCTTTCAGCTGGCAGCAGCTCTTTGAAGACCACAGCAGCTGCAGCCAAACCACCCAGCAACACAGGCTTTGTGCAAACTTGCCCTTGCTGTGGCTTCTGACCAGACATTCCTGCTTTCCCCTCCTCCCTGCAGCTTTCCAGCCACCTGCTGCCACTTTCAGCTTTCTGCTGCTATATATATTCTTTTTAATCTCTCCTGAATGCTGCCTACATTTTCTGAAGGGAAGATGAAATTTGGATTTTTTCCAAGGAGGCTTTTCTAAGGAAGCAAGTTCTTTGTGATGTCAGGACATTAATCTTTTTTTACCTCCCCTTTAGCCATATTTGAGCCAGGGAAGTGATCTGAAAAGCTGTAAGTTTGTACATGCAAAAGGTCATAGAATCATTGAATACCCTGAGATGGAAGGAACCTACAAGGATCATTGAATTCCAAATCCTGGCCCTGCCCCAAGAATCACAGCACATACCTGAGAGGGTTGTCCAATCACTTCTTGAACTCTGTCAGGCTTGATGCTGTGACCACTTAATACTCATGCTGGGAAGACAGTGGAGTTGGTTTTTTTTCTTTCCCTTTGCTGCTGGGACCATGAGACAGACGGATATCACAGTGTGGTATTTCACTGAGATGCACCTAGGAACAAAACCTAGCCTTGCAGCAGGGCAGTGAGAGCAGGGAATTCACTTAGATGAGACTTGTGGTCAGCATGAAGCCTGCCAAAGCATACTTTTATGCATATATGTACACACAAAGAAATACAAAATCTTATTGCCTGCAACAGGTGTGCAGGAAGACTAGCTCCCTGCAGGAGCAGATGTCAGTCTAATGAGAGTCAGCATTTTGTTTCAGCCAGGTACAGGCCAGCCTGCTTATCAGGCAGCAAAGCTTGAGCTGCTGAGTCGAGTTCTAGCAACAGCTGCAGTTTGTTGCTCGGTCTAGAACAGACAAAAAACCAAACTCCCAAAAGAACTCCCTGCACTAACAGTTTCTCAGACACTGCCTTGAGCTTTACACTAGCCTTCAGCATTCCAGCAAACACACTTCCATGACATCCCAGGGACAGCTCATTTTTAGCCATGGAACACTGTGTGACCCCAGCCTGCACCGCAGGAAGTCACACGCTGTGGAGGAGGTGGTGGGAGGTGGCTGGAGACATCTGGAGTAGAAGTGTCCCTCCCACCCAGAGACTTCCATGGTAAAGAAACTAGACAACTCAAAAGATTAATTCTGATCCTGTATTCTAAAAGGAATTCTCAGACTAATTACAGAGCATTGGTAGCAACCATTGGCAGAGGCAATGGCATTAACCTGTGGGCACTATGGTTATGTGGTCCCATCCCAACTGTGGCATTCCCATCTCTTCATGAATTGAGGGATTTCTTCCAAGCAATTTTAACTGTTATTTTACAAAATACAGAAATAGAAACCTTCTTCACTTCCCATAGTTAACACTGGAAAAATAAACCATGGAAGTATCAATGAACATTTGAACAGATCCTCTTTTGAATCCCACATTTTTTAGATTTTCTAAATCTGTTTAGAAGAACCCTTCCTTTACAAAAAAAACCCAAACCAAAACAAAACAGAAAAAAATTAAAAGAGAAGCATATTTTCTTCATTCTCCTAAAACTGAACTGACTGAAAGGACAGAGGCTGGCTCTACCCTATCACTATCTTTAGGAAGAAATTTCACAATTAAAAGAAATATTAAGGCATCTTCATCAAAATCAGTTTTTGATACCTGCAGCTATTTTCTTTCCCAGACTTGCAAATTATTTTCATTTTCTAGATCTGCATCATAAATGTTTTTGGCCAGGTTTACTACAAGATAAGAAACAGGTAACAAAGCATTTCCTCACAGTCTTAAATTTTATTGGTATGATGCCATGATGATTTTTTGCCTTTTCTTTTATACCCCTTTTATACCTTTTTATAACTTCTGTATTCTTAGTCCTTTTTGCCTACATTCTTGAACTTGTTTGTCAAGCTAGGAGACTAAACATCTTAGAATCTTCATAGTTAGGGATCAGAATGCCCCAGACCCCAAGGTCCTCTCCAGAACACATTCTGTAAACTGAGATAGAACCATCCAGGAGAAGGTTCCTTGGGGAAGGAGGCTCACTTGAGCCTCTCACTGGGGAATCTTTGATAGATATGCTAATTAGTAACACCTATAATGTTATACCAGATCTTTTGAGGGTGTGCATTGCGGGGTGCACTTCAGTGCATTTGACCTGGATATAATGCGCCCAAGGATCCTTAAAATAAATACCAAGGTAAACTCCCTTTTTCCCTTCTAACCGTATTTGACTCTTGATTTTAAGACCAGGAAAAGGCATCAGGTAAGCATTACTAATAAAATAATGACTACTTTAAAAAATCAAATAAAACCAATATAAAACCCATGGTCATTAGAATATTATAAAAACACGCAGCAAACCAGCTTAATACAATTATATTTATCAGTTTTCTGTTGTATCAAAGAGCACATACTTTAGTACATAGCAAATAAAGATTCTGATTTCAACTTCAAATAGTCACTTTATATTTACTACAAAAATATTAAATGAGATTTTTGAAAAGCAATCCTCAAGTCCAGATGCAATCTCTGACATGTTAACTGCACAGAAAACACAACTTTTGGGAGCAGCTGTAAACCACAGAAGGAATAAATTCTTTCTGATGCAAATCCTTATCCCCCAGAAACAGAATGGCTTCCTAATATCCAGGTTCCTTTTCAGTGCAGGTACCTTTCCTCATCTCAGTTCTTCCTGACATTTTATTCCCATATCTTGTGCAAATAAATGCTCCAGAAAGTTTCACAGGCAATTTCTAAAACCTCCTGCCTTCAGTGTACCTAACAGAGGTATCAGGTGCTCACTTGTAAAGCTCCAGCAGCCTGAGTTTACAACCTCATGAGATATTTTTTTGGTGAAAAGCTGTAAGGTCATAGAGGTGTATCCAGCTCAGAACCTCATTCCCAGGGCTGCCAAGATTGCTCTGTAGGGCACAAATACAATAAGCACATGGACCTTGCCATACTAATGGCACTGACATGAAAACACTTCACAGTTAAACTGTACATTTGTAGAGGGAGATTGTGATTGAATTGTGGTTCGTAAAAAAATATTTTAAAAATATAGGACTTGAGCTCAGCTTCCTTTACATAATGTGCATTGACAATGCAAACCATCCTTCTTTTTGCTTTTCTGTAAAAGAAAAAACCAGTTGAGATTCATATAGAGTATATTTCCCAGAGACTTGTGTTAGGATTGTTGTCTGCCATTGGCACCATGGAGGGAGTCACATCAGCTGCTTCAAGCCACATCTACCTTAGTAATTCCAAATTTCCTGTCTGGAGATGTATAGTTTGCTGTCAGGATAGGGAGTCCTGGACCCTAACTCTGTTCTCTTTATCACTCCTAATTTAGATTATTTTGGACACTAGGAAATAGGTTATTAATATGTCCTCATGGTTGCTTTCAAGCCTATAAACAGCTCAGTGACTGGTTTATCAGACTGTACCACTACAGAGTTCCATGTGAAAGCACCTCACTGTGGGCTGTCCTTTTCCTTGCACATCAGGAGTCAGAAATCTAGACTGGGGATTTTTCTTTACATGTGGATTTATTCATCCTTCAGCAACTGACTTGTGCAACAGCTAGGTAAGAGCTTGCCTGCCTCTTGACTGTGGCTCCACCAGTACATCATAATCATGGCTTGAGATTCTCTGGAGCCACCAGGGAAAGACTTCCAAAGGTTTCCAGTTCTAACACACAAAGATGCCACAGCAGAAAAGGCTTATTCACTTGTAAACAACAACTCTGTGGCAGAAAATAATGAATGCCACTAGTTCTCAGGTGTCTTCCTACCAGTTGTCTACAATCCAAACTGCTATGAATCAATTAATAACAGCCTTGGGATATTTAAAACAGGACAGAGCACTCCTCCCTTCATCCATCTTAGGATGATCTTTTTCCTTTTACGACAACAATCAGATTTTCTGGCTGAAGATTTTTCAGTTCTCACCTTTGGTCTTTGGCTGACAGAAGTCAATTTGGCACTTTCTGATGTGGCACTTAAAGGTGAACAAGGCTTGCTGGAGTCTCCTACAGACCTGGAAATAGTCAAAATAAGACTGGAAAAGTGAAAAATGGAAGTGAATGGTAGAATAGTATCTCTGATCCTGAGTTAGGACACCTCATCAGCAGTCTTCAACAACATGTCATCTGTCTCATGTCAGATTGCAGATATTTTAAATACAAAGGAAGTTGTGAAAAAGCTGTTAGACCTTTGTCCCACTTCCACAGTGAATGTGAGAAAGTCAGGGAAAATCCACAAAGCCAGAAAAACACATGGCAATTTTCCCATTGTTTTCAATTTCTGCTGCATGGGCAATTAAGATACAACAAAAATGAAATAGTAAAGGGTGAACTTCACACTGGCATGGGAAACACTGTCATCCTTGGAGCTGTCCACACCCACTGCCACGGGAACAGACACTTCAACTGTCCTCCTTGCATTTTCTAGGCAATAAATAATTGCTTGATTATTATGAGAACACAGCAACACTGCACAACATTCATTTTGTTTTGCCATTTTTTTCAGAGGCATCACAGCCTCTTCCCAATTTCACAGAATATACAGACCAGAAATAAAACAACAAGTTAAATATAAACTTCATACCCACTTTCTGAAAATGACTGACAATGAGGAGCAGATATTCAGAGCAACTACAGACAATGCTCACAGATATAGAATGATTCTTCCACGGTTAAATTTTCTGGGTTGTTTGCAATTAGAGGCTTAGAGACTTTGGATCTCTCACCTTTGTTCCTTTAAGATTTTACTTACCATGCTGAATTTACAACAGCCAAAGAAGCACTGAAAGTGTTATGACCCAACCCATGAGTCACTGCACCTGCACCTGCATGCAAATACGCACACACACACTGGTCCCTCCGCCCCCCTTTCTCTCTCCAAGTCCCTCCCCCTTTATACATCCCTCTGGTTTCACAAGGGGAAAGGACAGGTGTTGCAGACAGAGCACGAGTACGTGGTCACATGCAGTTCTGCTTGTAATGACAATGACTCCATGAGAAGGTAAAGCAGCCCTGACCTCCTGGAAAGTAATTTTTTTTATAGTTAGATATGGCAGCTGATCTATGAATCTTGAATCAGCAAGAATATTCCCTTAGCTACTTTACCTCTTTACATGACTGGAAGCTCCAGTTATTACTTTCTATTAACACTGTCAGTAACTAACAAGACAGTCTGATGGAAAGAGTACCCAAAAGACAAGAACTAAAATGTGGTTGAGAATAGGATAACCACTCTGCCAGGATTTTTAGAAGCCAGATCTTTTTCAAAGATTCTGCACAATACAGGACTGATTAAAAAGCCCAGTGCTGCCCACCAGGGACTATCACAGAATCAATTAGGTTGAAAAAGACATCTGAGATCATCAAGTCCAACCTTTGAACATCAGCTTGTCCACTAGACAAAGGCACTGTGTGCCACATCCAATCTTTCCTTAAACACCTCCAGGGGTGGTGACTCCACCATGTCCCCGAGCAGCCCATTCTAATGCCTGACAACCCTTTCTGCGGAGAAATTCCTACTAATGTCCAAATGTAGCACCTGTTCTTCAGACAAGAACATAGTAAAGAACAGACTTAACATGAAGCACAGTACTTGCAGCAGACTAATTACTAAGAAGCTAACTTTAGGAGTGGTTAAGCTGATGTGTTTTTAGCTCTCTGAAGTAAGGAGTGTTTGTACCCACACAGTCATTAACAGCAAGTGTACTGCTGACCACAACCACTGATCCAATAAGATAAGGACTCTCAAAAGGAGAAAAACATTGTCTTACTAGTTTTTGTTTCTCCTGAAGCTGGGCACTTACTGGTATAATTCAGGGATGGGGCTGGAACAGGAGGCAGCACAGGAGGGACCATGTCAGCAGCAGCTGATTTCTCCTGGTCTATCAACTGCAACAGTTGATCCTGTGCTTCTGTGCTCTGGCCATGCAGCTCTGCTGTTCTTTCCTCCAAGCTCCTTGATACCATGAGATGACTCTACTTGGATAATGGGATAATTACTTCCAATGAAAAATTTACAATTGGCACCCTCAAGGAGGGCATACAATATATTGCAAGTGCTTCTATGCATTTAGTTTTCGAACTGAAAGTGAATATAATTATATAGCACTTCTTGTGAAAAATCTGATTTTGTTCCTTTCACTATCCTGTATCTAAGTCCTTACCTGATTAAATATTACAATATTTTATACTGATCTTCCTTCTAGTAGGAAAAATACAGTTATTGTCCACATAATTAGAGAAAGAAAAAAAAAAACCTCTAACACCCCCTCCCCCAACAAACCACCAAACCAAACCAAAACCACCAAACATCCAGCAATTAACTATAATTAAGAATATAATTAAGAATATACTATACTTAAGAATAAGAGACACAAATATTCAGGAGGGTGTGGGGAAGCAAAAGCAGAATCGTCCTGGAACTCATCTTTAAGCCAGGTTTTGATTGCTTTGAACCCTTCCCCTCCCTTTCAGTAATTGCTTGCACAAAAACAACACTTACTAAAAGTTTGCATCACCTTCTACAACCAAATGACTAAATATTACACAACATAACACAATTAGAAAGTGACAACACTCTCAGCCTATATTTAACTGAGGAAATTTTAAATCTTTAGGATCCTTACTTGAACAGTCAGTCAGTCAGTCACTGTGATGGAACACGTAGCAAGACAGTAGCAAGGGCAGGGATGTTTTTGTGATGTTAACTTCACTCACTGGGGTGCCACTGAGTAACTGCTTAGTGGCAGGTTAAAGTTCTTCCATGTAAACTGAAGCCTTCAAGATCTCTCCCAAGTTTAAGTTTAATCTCATGTGCTTTTGGGTCAGAGTAGCAGAAGACATGTATGACATGGCTTTAAATACGCATTCTACAAGCTTGACAAGAAGCTGTGGGTTGGTGCAGTGCTTTCACTGCTTCTAGTATGCAAACTACAAGAGCTTGGATCACATTGCTACACCACCTCTTTTTGCAGCATAACCTTATAAATGTGCTGCACACTTTTCAGCACCCATATACAACATGGGGCCAATATGAGAAACTACTGCTGATCTGCTAATGGAATAATTTTAAAAAATCACAAGTCTCAAGCAAGCAAATAGTAACTGACAAGATGAAAGACAAAAAAGCCCCAGTAAACTATGGGAAAGCAGATCAGCAAGAAGGAGATCCAGCCTTCCTCTTCTGTTAAATTCTGACCTGTCCTTGTGAAGAGTCTGGACTAGGTGCATTTTGGGTCGGGTCTGGCTGATGTAGGCAATCACTTTTGTCTCCAGAGACACCTCTGAATTTGCTCAGCTGAGCTTTAATTAGAGCATTCTGCCGTGTGAGCTCAGCTATCTGGCCCAGCAGATCACCATTTTGAAGTAACTCTTCAGCTGTGCTGTTTCTCCCAGAGTCACCTGGGCAGGACAGATTGATTTTCTCATGGGAACTCGCCACGTCTTTGTCTGCAGGAGGAGCTGTTGCTTTCTAGAGATGGGACAGTTTTCCTCAGTTGTGCTCTGTGTCCTCGGGGAGGAAGGTAAGCTCCGTTCCTTGCATGGCTCTCTTTCAGTAGATGGGGAAATGGCTGCAAACACTACAAACACGAAATGAAGGAACAGTAAGGACAGGGACATGTGATCCTCACTGAGGAAACCAACACGGACATTATTGCATCAGGTGACTAATAATCAAGTAGGAATCTGAATTGTAACATCTGGCCTGAATGGTGTTATGTTACTGATCAAAACCACTCTATGCAATATCCTGCTGTAAGAACTCACTAGGTTAGTATTTCCTATTGCAAACACTCTTACATTTAAATGATTTCATCAGAGATAGACAGAGAACTCACTGAGAAGATGATAAATTGTTTTGAATTTCTTAGCTGATAGAGCAAATACTACTTTTTAGTTAGTCTTCCATTTTCCAAAATTCAGTTACCTTTCCTGGTAAACTAAGTTTTTGTTTCAGTTCTGATATTTATATTGGGTTATTAACAAAACTTTTAGGATACTAAAACAAAATAATACAAGACATTTGGCATGATAATAAACTAACTACCTAGTCTCTAAAGAGGAAACACTGTGGCCAACAAAAGTAGTTAGGTTTTTTTTTGTGGTTATCATCCGCAAAGAGATAACACACCAGACAGACATGACTAAAGTTACAGCACTGCCAGCTGCTACATGCTAAGTCCAAGCTGAATTTTGTGATCAAAACAGAAAATAGATTTTCTGTGCTTCATACACCAAATAGCCCATTCCTTCACAAGCTTTAGTTCTTGCCTCTTGAGCTGAGAAGAGCACTTAAAAATTTATACTCAAGTGTGTTTTATGAATCATTGAGCATAAAGAAACATTCATTAAGTTTAACATTTGTTGAGCCATTTAGCATCAGTCTTAAGAGAGTAACAATATATTTTAGAGAATTCTCAGAATACAGTTCTGCACTGTGGTTTCAAATGACAGAAGACATCTGACAGCCCCCAATGGCACTGAAACCAGACATTGCTCTTTGTAGAACAAGACCTTAGGTTCATTTCCTCCAGATTTTTTATGCACCTCCTCACAGCACAGCAGCCTGCTGAGTGGCTGAATTAAATATAAACTTTCAATTGCCTTGCCAGCTCCTTAAAAATCAAAAGGACTTTCGGTTATTTTTCTCACTTGAAAAAGGCTTACAAAACAACACAGCTGAAAGGGAGGAAAAAGCAGGAAAACCCCAAAACCCACTCCTGTACCCTCCTTCTTGTCAGCAACCATCCAGCTGGCCATAGATGTAATTATCTGCCTCTCAACAAGGGTGTTATGCAGGGCCCTGGCATGTTCAGTGGGATGCTTGTGGTTACAGTGACAGCTGCAGCAGAAAACAGCTCGTTTTGAGAATCACAAAGGGTGCTTCCTTCTGCTCACTTCAGTAAGGATAAATGAGAAATGCCTTCCCTAATCACCCTGATGAACTTTCTTCCTCCCAACAATGAGAAGTGAGCCACCAACATATGAAACTCCTAGAGCCAATGGATACTGACACAAGACTGAGCTACCTGGTTATCTGGCACCACATAATTTCACCCAAAATTCCCTCAACCACTTCCTGTGTATTAAATGAAACCCAATGGGAACCTGGCTCCCACAGCTTCCAAAAAACCCTTTGCTGGGAAGATGGGCTCAAAGCAGGAGCACACAGCCTACAGACATCCTGGTGTGTCTGCAACATGGATTGCAGAAACAGAGAAGTTCCAGGCTTCAGTGGTCCCACCATTAAAGGTGGTGGAGGCTGGATTACACCATCAGCAGATGGAAATCTGAAATGATGTGCTGTAGGTCATCGACAAAGAGCTTCAGCAATCACACAGATATGATAATCAAAATGAATACCAAATAAAAATGTCAGTCTGGACTGCCACTGACAGGACTGCTGCCAGGAGATGGAAAAGTGTACAGGCTGTCTAGCAGCAGGCATAGTAACAAAAGAAATGCATATCTGGGTGCAGCAGTAGGACATTCCAGCTATAGGGCCAATATGTCTAGGCATACAGATTAAAAATTTTCCATAGAAAATACATCTTCAAAGGTACTGTGAGATTGAAACAGTAACACACAACACAGACTCCTAAGTCTACGGCAGTCAGAGAGATCTCACTTTTCTGGAGGGAAGACAATTCCTGACTGCTCTTCTGCTGTGGTGGTGACAGCAGCACAGCTGGCTGGAAGATGTGAGCTGGAAAGCTTCCACCAGGTCTCGTATCACCCAAGGCACCTGGCCCTGGGGGAAATGTGAAAGGTAGTTCTTCCTGTGGAAATTTCCCCATATTTTCCCTGTTGCCTGCGTAAGTCCTGGGCTCAGAATAGGTCAAAACAGGTTTTTCTAAAGAAAAAGACAAAGCAGGGATAAAAGTTAAACAAAAAAACCCAAACAAACAAGCAAAAAGGCAACAAAAATTAGTTATAGTGAAATAGGAAAAATCTCAATAACAACTCTTATATTCAGGTATCTGAAAAAACAGACTAGAGGATCTTCCATACACACTCCTAACTTTCTTCTGATGCCCAGGTACAGAATTCTTTCACTCAAGCATGCTGTAAGTCTTTACTGGCTATAAGAACAGGAAGAACTCTTACACACAGCCTCACAATTTCAGGATAGTAGTATGAGATCCGTTTGTAGCTCATGCACAAGACTTACTTCATGTGACTTGAACAGGTATTTGAGCTGATTTGGTGACATTTTCTTGAGAAAATCAGACTTACGCACTTGTCCTAATGCCCCATATTATAAATTTGATGACAACAATGACTGGATAGAAAACAATTCAAGACTTTTTTGAGCTCTTTGCTGATCTTCTTACGATTTAATTTAAATGAGACATCTCTTCAGTAAAAAAAAAAGTTATTCTGTATTTAATTAAGTAAAGTAAGGAAAGACTATTTGAAAATTCTAGTGCTGCAGAACTGTTGAATGTGAAGGTTTGGGTGTTAGGCTGGGGTTTTTTTGAGGGGTGCTTTTCTGACTGTTTGGATTTTATATTTTGGGGGGTAATTTCCTTTTGTTTGCTTTTACAAGGCCTGGGTCAATCTCAAAAAATTAAAAAGGATCTGGTATGTGGCTTCTTCCCAAGAAGAAAATTCTTCCAGGAAGAAAATTTTTAACTACAAAGATTCCCCAAACCAACATTTGACTATGGAATACAAGTAACTCCCAAAATCTTGGGATTCACAAGAAGTTACTGACCTTGAGAGCAAAAGCAATGCATTTCAACAACAAACCAGGAAAGAGAGCTGGGAGAAAACTCAGTGGTGAACGAAGGTTAGAAGTTCAAGGTGAATCACGTTTGCTTAGTTTGGCCACCAATGCTACTGGCTTATCTTAGCCTGTCTGCGTGTCACACAGCACTCAGCTGGTCACTCCCCTCTCACAAAGTCACAAATACCAAGTACCAGACCTCTCTGACCAGTTGGTTTGGCCAGCAGCGACCTCCAGTGTCTTATGGAAACACCAATCTCAGAGAAGCTGAGATCCTGGTTCTGTTGGGTTTGATTTCTTTGGGTTTCTGGGGGTTTTTTGGGACCCTCAGAACGAAAATTACTTTGGAAGCCATCTTAATGGGGGAAAGCTATTCTCCTCCTTTGCTTGTGCTCCCAGCAGAACCTATGGCATGGGAATTTACAGAAGTGACATTCAAGCTCATGCAAGAGGTACTTGTGCAAACAGATATCTATTAAATACGAGATTTTCCACTACAGGGATAAACTAGCCACAACCCCTCTTTCATGCTTCACACATTCACGTACACACCTTGGCTGCCTGCTGGACCTTTGCTTGCAATTCCAAAATATTTTGGATTTTGTTCTCTTCCAGGTTCTACCAAAGGGAGGCCTTTAAATGCTTGTGTGAGACACATCAGCTTTTCATCTGTTACCGTCCTGTATTGCTGAAGCTTCTTCTAAAGGAGGAAAAAGAACATACACAGAATTCAGATATTTGTATTCTAGCAACATAAATTAGAAAATTATATACTACCAGCAGCCCTGAGAAGAAATTTGGCCTCTTAATATTACTGTGTGATTCTGTGGGATTCCAGTGAGAATTAAATATTGTTGTCTCCATGTTTCTCATTTATAAATTATTTGTTTTCCCTTTTCTTACTCATGACCTCACTTCCTTTCTAAGATTTCTTAATCACTTCATTCCCAAATGTAGCCATTGATCAAATCTACCTCCACTGCAAACTAAAAAATGGAAAATGTAGTATTACATCCACTCATTGCTCCAGTAGTGTTTACAGTATAGAAGTGTACTGAAAAGGAAGATGCCTAAACTTCTAGATGGATAAAGTAAAGCTCAGTTTTACAGAGCCAGCACTTTCTCAGGCTTTGAAGTTAAATAAAGATAAATGAACGACTTCCAAACATTCCATACCTGTACCTGCTACTGTAATTCTCAGGCTCCTCATTCAATTTTATCATTTTCTTTCTGTTTATTGTTAAAATCTCCAGAACATGAGACAATGCATCTCAGCCCATATTTGCAACAGAACTTGGGATTCTAACAAGTCATCCTGATGGGTAAGGAGCAAGGGGGGCTCAGCAAAGAGTGCTCCTGGCCAAGCCATGGGCTGCCAGCTTTTCCAGGAGTTTACTGTGGGAGACATGACTTCTTCATATGACTTCTTCATATTGCTACTTAAGAATTTAGGTAGTAAATTTGAGTGTTGCAGACAATTCTGCAAGCAATAATCAGCTTCTGGAAGGATGGAATGGTAACACAAGAAAAATTATGGGATAGCTTTGGAAGAAGTCTAAGGCTCAGGAATAATTTATTTCTGTAGAAAACAAATTAAAGACAATCTAAATAGGATTGTAACTGCCATTATATTTATAACACAAATTTGATGCTATTAAATTGATGTATTCCTAATAAACAGAAAATATTCTACTGAAATTCTAAGATCCTTCCTTATAACTGCGAAAGAACCAAATATAATTCCCTGCTTTGGTATTACAATTTTAACAAAGAACAAGCTTTTGATCGTTTGGGGCCCATTGCTGAAAAAAAAATAATCCCCAAATCAACCAACCAACCAAAACCCCAACATAAAATAAAAACCCCACTAGCAGGAGGATGGCTGAAACTCTGCCAGCTTGCCCTGCCTGTGCGAGCTGCCGTGCCACACCCCTATTTACCTGCTCCTGTTCGCAGCGCTCCCTAGAGCCTTCTCTAAAAGCACCTCCGACGACCGGAGGAAGCCCCTCCCAGCGCCTGAATGGCTAACGAGAGGGTATTTTGGTATCTTCACCTATGACAATTACTATTTGATGTCATCTAAATACTGCCTCTACTTGCACTGGCCCAGAATCA
Source organism: Corvus cornix cornix (assembly GCF_000738735.6). Classification (NCBI taxonomy): domain Eukaryota; kingdom Metazoa; phylum Chordata; class Aves; order Passeriformes; family Corvidae; genus Corvus; species Corvus cornix. Next base: position 21,297,956 of record NC_046332.1, on the reverse strand, counting down.
GCCGTATAGCCCTTCTCCTCTCCTAGGCGGCTTCATGGGAAAAGGGAGAAAACCTTTTCCATTCATTCATAAATGTGAGCAAAAGCAAAACAAGCCCCACACTTCCCCTGCCTGGCTTCCATAACCTGAGGAAAAAGCAGGACCCAAAGAGAACAAAAATGCTCCACAATCCCTCTTTTGGAAACAAGAGACAACCAACTTGAAGGCAGTTGCCCAAGGCACTTCCAGCTCATAACAAAATTATTCTTGGAATTGTAGGGAGTAATGCAATTACAGAGAACCCAGTCAAAACACATGAGCTCAAAACCTGTGCACTGTAGTTCAGACTGCACTAAAAACCAAGAAACTTTTTAGCGTAACTTGGCTGCTGCTCAAAATCATATGGACTTTCCAGATCACATGTCAGGATATGCCATCATCTTGAGCAGCTCAGCCAAATTTCTTTGCCTCCACACCCAAGAGCAGGAAAAGTACTTCTTCCCCTTCTGCCATTCCCCTCATTTTGTGGTTACAGGTTTTTCTCAAATCAGCTGTTTCAAACCCTGCTGCTCTCAGTGAGGATGACAGCACCTTCTTGTGTGACAGGCAAATGCTCTCTCCTCTCTTAGATCTATCTCAAATCCAAATTGCTGTGCAACCTCTCTTTACATTGTCAAAGCTTACAAAGCCCTCCCTTCCCTGAACTGCCATTTTTGACTTCACTCTTGTATGAGTTTCATTTTGCAGAGGAAGGAGAGGAAGCTTTTACACTGCAGTGCATCACTAAAATACATCATCCAAACACGTTAATATTGATAATCTGCATGTAACACAGCTGTTAATATAAAACAGATGCAGCATGTAACTAGCTTTTCCAGATTCTATAGGTCTGTGATCATGCTAATCAGTTTCACATGAAGGACTCATCCCTTTATTTTTAGAGGAAAGCAAATGTGTGTGATTAGAAACAGAAAAACCAACCATGGCAGAAAAATACTGGACATATATTCATGAGACTGTAAAGCCTGAAGAAGACTTGGAAAAATTCTCTAACTGAAGTTCTTCTGAAATATCCTGATTAATTCAGAGGGTACCAGAAAGATATAAGGCATATTTAAAGCTGTGGTAAGATGAAAAATGAGATTTTGGGTTTATAAAAATGTCTCTCTTTCTAGATATAGAGTTATATCCATTAATGAAATTTAATCCCAAAAGGAGCTGGCAACCAAAACCACTACAACAGTTTTTGACATTAAAATATAGATGTCTCCTATACCTCCCTGGAATTTAGAAATGAGATTTAAATTGCAGGTAGGTTTTTCATAATAATGGGATCTTGTTCCCTCCAGATATTTTTGCCACTGTTAAAAACTGAAGAACCCCAGAAGATGCTCCCACGTGTAACTGCCATCTTCAAAATCATAAACAAACCCCAGAAACATATATCCCATTTGACTTATCTATTTTAGACCACTTTTACCGTATGAATTTAGATTACATCTGTTAACAGGAATCCTTTGTCCAGTTTTCCATTTACTAAATATCCACTCCCCCAAAGAAAAAAACTTAATAACTAAATATCCTCTTTTATTTATCTGTTCTAGGAAAAAAGATAGGGAAAATAAAAAAATCACTTTCTAGTACTTTCAGCATCTATGACATCATTAATTTCAGTTCACCAAACCTAAACCCCATTTCTGACATGAGTCTTTCTTTTGTGGAGAGTGAAGAAAATTGCAACATTTCATTTAGCTCAAAGGGACTGAAAATGCAGCAATGATACAAGATGAGGCTTTAAGCAGTAGTAACAAAGGAACTGACAATTTAATAATTATGATATGCCAAGACATTACAAATAATGGCAATTAGTCTTTTATGGCTTAATGTTGTAGCCCGCACGGTGGTGCTGTTGACTAGAGAATTTTCAGGTATAACTCAATGTCATTCGGCAATCCTAAACCCAGACGTCTTTGCACTGAGTTGTCAAGGCTACATATGTCAATCTCTCTGAGATAAGAGCTCACTTACTATTGGTGAAAGTATGTTTGATAGATAAGCTAATTAAAATTATATTTTGGGAAGTTTTACCAAGGCACTTTCTTAAAAAAAAATTCCTTTTTACTCAAGGCACATAACCTTAATTCATCAAATCAAATGCACAAGGCAAAAGCAGGATAAGTCAAAGACACAATACTGGTTGTAACACTCCAGGTATTCTGAAAGCAATTTGTACCTCAGAAAAGTGTAACATCTCTGGTTCCTTCATACCTCTGCCCTCCAAACCTCAGTGTTACTTTCCCTGATCCAGCTGTCCTAATGATCTCCTACTAGCCAGAATAAATGAATTCCAAATCCCGCTGTATTTGCCTGGACTCATGCCTCCTGCTGCTACCAGCAGCTGACAAAAGGGGACAATCCCCTGGGACATGGCACAACGAGGAGCAGTTAATGATGGCTTTTACCATCTTTCTGTTAGGTTAGGCCAGTCCTTCAGCCCAGCCTCTCACTTCTGTTCCAGCCCCTGCATGAAAGGGAATAAGGCAGCAGCAGCATAAGAATATTCAACAAACATTTCATGTAGATAGAGAAGTGTTCTCAGTGTGGGCACTGAGGAACACACCTGCAAAGCTTTCTTGAAAAGGTGTAATTGTGCCAGCTCTGGCACAGGGGGCAGGCCCACAGCGTGGCTGCAGCCCTGGCACAAAAGGCAACGTAAGGAGGTTGTTAACACTTATTTTCCACCCTTTTGAACAAGGCAGAATCCATCTGCTGGGAGTAATTAATCAAAGCTGCCATTCCCATTGCTCTGGTCTGGGCAGCACCATCCTGAACCAGACAGACACTGCAGAGCTTCTCAGAGCTAACAACAGAAATGGTTGGAGCTGAAGCAGCAGCTTCCAAGGACACTGTTCAGAGGGTACCAGAAAGAAGTAAGGCATGTTTAAAGCTGTGGTAAGATGAAAAATGAGATTTTGAGTTTATAAACAAAGACTTAGACAACTTCTGGAAAAACAGAAAGACTTGTTTGAAGACAGGTCTTCCCTATGGAGGGGTTTGAAGACAATCTACATTTCAAGAGAAGAGGTTCTTTCACAAAACTCTGGGAGATAATGGGCAAACACTACTTGCCGGGCTGTGTTTTCTATAGAGCTTTTTCTTCCTGGTAGACACTGACTCACTGAAATACATACCTCATTATTCAGTCTCCTTTTACTAACTCTTTTACCAGATACTTCATGAAGAAATAAAATCAGTGACAGTTGCATCGTGAGTTAACCACCCCTATCATTTCTCAAAAGTCAGTTTCTCAGATGATTAAAAAAAACCCACATAAAAAAGAAAGAGAAAGAGAAAAATAAAGAAGTTCCTATGGTCTGTTAGGAGCCAGAAAACATAAGTTCAGCTTTGTCAGGAAATCCCACAGAGAGCAGCATGGGATCACATTTTCAAAAGGACTTAAAAGGTTTAGGAGAATGTCTCACTGTTAAAAGTGATTTAGATTAATGAGCTTAAGCATTGTTGAATGCACTGCTTCATGCTCTGTCTTGTCCAGCCCAGAGAGGGGTGGGGTTCTTCCACAGCTCCTGACAGATCCAGGTGCAAGGGCTGAAATCCAGGAACCCTGTTTCTACAGCTTCTGGATGGAGGTGACAGGCCCCGAGCCAGAAGAGCAGAGGGGACAGGCACCTTTCCCAGTCAGCACAAAGCATTGGTGGAGCAGGACTGTTCTCCCAGGCCGGGCTGGGAACTAGAGCAGCTCCCCTTCTGCTGCTCATGGCTCAGCTACGAAGCAGAGCTTCAGGGAAACTGCACCTTCTGAGGCTGCAAACCCCTTCACCAGGGGCCATCTGTCACAGGTCACCAGATCCCCAGCCCCAGACACTCTCAAAAGCAGATGCAGGTGCCTTGACGGTGGCACGCAGCCGCCCTGTGCCACATCCCTCTCTCCTGCTCCAGTCTGTGATTTGTTTCTTGTTCTAGTGAGTGAGAAGGTTTTTTAGGAGAGAGAGAGGCAAGGCACATGAAATACTTATGAAAGGAATTTAAGTGCTTTATTCCAGTTGCACTTTACAACAGAAAAATTATTTTTAAAAATTCACAGCTACCATGGTATGCTTGACCTAAATTCTTCAGTGCTGTTCCTTCATTTTGTGAGACTAGAAATAAGTCCTAAATGTGTAAAATTCTGAACATGAAAATTGGTGAACCTATTCATGAGCTGCAGCGTTTGCTTTAAATTAAGTTGACAGATTTTCTGGTGCTTTATTTTTTATTGACAATAAGTTACCATTCTGTGTCATGTAAGAATTTGTGAACTTTCATATGGAAGGGTAGGGTAGGTAGGAGTGCAATTTTGGCCAATAGTTATATGAGGTAGATGTTTCTGCTAAATATTTTGCATTAAAGGAACTTCTAATTTAAGATACCTATTAAACCATTTAAAAAATGTAAATCAGTGATTGGATGCCCTCCAGCTCTCAGTAGCTAGATAAATACAATAAATTTGGTCTAAACAAATTCCAACCTCCTAATAAATGCCCTGTATTCAATTAAAAATCAGGTTTCAAACTGGAGTGAATACAGTCATGTAAATTGGTTGCTTTTTCAGCATATCTGAAAAAGATGTATCAAACCCAAGCCAAGCCATTTAGCACATGTATGTGGCCCACAAGCAGATTTTAGCCATCAGTTCTACCTGCTCAAGTTCTTTGTTGGATCAGGACCTCACTTCTTACCCATCCAAAGCTCCATTTCAGTTAAGAGAAATGTCTGAATTATGGGCCAAGAAAGAAATTAATATGGACCCTGACTTCTGGCCAGACGTTGGTACCACATAATTTCTTTGCCATTGCAATTCTAATCCGCTGTGCTATCTGCTGTTTGAAGCTCACCTCACTACAAGTTTCCTAGGAAACAAATTTAGGCTCACATGTGCATTAATAAGAATGACACCTCAGGTAAGTTTGGTTTCAGATGATGGAGTAGCTCTCCCCCTCAGTGTGCGTACATTCACCAAACCTGACACTGAAAATGGTCCAGAGCTCAGGGGAAAGAGTGAAAGGTCTGTGCTGCACCTTCTTTGTTCACTGCACACTTTTGTCTTTGTTCAGAAAGGCAGGTGAATCTTATTGTTTCTGAAAGTATGTTTTCTTTTTCCTGAGCTTTAAGTGGATGCCAGTTATGACAAAACCTGTCAGGATTGCTGCTGTGCCAGAAACCAGGTAGGCAATTCCCAGGAATGGGTTACTTCCTCCGCTCCACACCACGGTTGAAAGAATCACATGCTTCCTCCCCTTGAACCTGGTAACAGGGAAATCTGAGAGAAGGATGTTAAGATTTCACTAACAAAGTGTACGTTATTTCCAGGAGAAGAGAAAGTAGTGGTTAAATGCTCAAAAAGCTTTCCAAGGCATAAAGAGTTTTGAGGTCTGCCTTTGCTGCCAAAACCCCTTTAACTGACTGGTGATGTCTCTGCTATTCTGGATCCAAAAACCCAGCTGGTTTTTCGGTGGTGGTAAGCAGCTGGTGGTAAGAAACCCAGTGATTTTAGATACAGTCTTCATGTGCACATGGAAATACTTTCTTTCTTTAAACATTGTAAATTTCAGATTCATAATTTATAGAACTGCTACTGCATTAATTTGCTATGAAAGCTCAGTTGAAAATGGGCCTTTTGGGAAGCTTATCGTGACACTCCACATAGCTTCTGTGAGGATAAATGCTCACCTCTACCCAATATGTTGTGCCCAGAATGTTATATGAGTTTACCTTTCATCTCTCCCATGGAAGCTTTCAGAATAGAACCATGACACAACATTTAAAAACACAGCTCTTTCAGCTGAGAAAGAAGAGAAATTTATGGTCATGTTGACATAACTCCTGCTGACAAAAGGAGTGCTTTAGTCAGCAGAGTTCCCACTGTTGGGTGTGAGGAGCAGTGGCACCAGCACAAAAGCTCCTGTAAGTCAGGCCATGCCCCAGATCCGTCAGAGGGCTCTGCTGACACAGGGGTGTTCTGTGCAGTTTCTTTGTCAGCTGACCATACAAGTCCTATTCACTTCCACCTCAGTGTAACTCTCTAACAGTCCTAGGGAATCTGAAAGGATACTGTAGGAAATCTGGAAGGTGTAATTCCCTGCTGGCAGGCCCTCTGCAAACTGCTGTATCCGCCTGACACGACGGTAGAGATTCCTGAACGTAGCGAAGGCCGACACTCGCATCCAGATAATGAAGTCATCGTTCACATAACCATTGTTCCTCTCATCATCCTCATCTAACAGATACACTGGTTTCTGCCAGTAAGGAGGTCTTGCTGTCCCTGGTGACAAAGAGACAAAGCAGGAAAGACATACTGTCAGTAAAAACAATGGCTGCTGAAATTCTGGGCCTCACACAACCAAAACAGAATATGAGATATAGAAGAGACACAAGACACTGTTCAAAATGATTATGGCAGATAATAGCATCTCCAAGCATGCCTCCTCACCTGAAACACAAATTAATGGTTTAACAGTACCCAGGAGCTGCTACACATTAGACCCTTCAAGCACAAGAAAAACAAAGTGACTTGCACAAATGAATATACTGTTTATTCTGGATTCTTGCCTCTTCAGCAAGCAACATGTTCTCTGTAACGAAGAGCTTGCCTTCATTTTTATACATTAATATATTCCTGTACAACCAGAAAGGCACCTTTTTGCAGTCTAATGGCACAGCCTATGACATTTAGAATCTGTCCCATGAAAACTACTTAGATAATTAACTCTTGCATATTGCATCCAGCACAGCACCGCCCTGATCCAGAACGGGCAGCTTTTAGCCCCACTTGAATAGGTATCACCATAACCAGGAAACAGCCCTAGGAAACAAGTCTGAAAGAACTAGTGACAAAGGCAGCCTCTTGTGTCTCACAGCTGCCCAAGAATCTGCAAAGGCATGAAGGAAAGATGGGCCGTGCGATTCTCCTTCACAGATGTTGCCAACAGGAAAAAAAAAGTGCAACTGCATCCTTGCTTTCTCTGGACAGATAAAGCATTACAAGAAATTATATAGAAGGATGTTGATGTGGGCTAACTTCAGTCTTCCAAAAACATCTTCTCTCAATTTCTACGGTCACTGATTAAAAAAGTAAAAAGGTGATATTTTGGCTAAATGTGACTTCTGCTCTCAGTCACCCTCTAAAGCTGCTCCTTCAACCTGCTTTGGAAGGTATTTCTCCCAAAGGTGATTTTTCTCAGAGTGGGGCACACATGAAGGGGAAGATAGGGAAGCCATTGAAAAATAAGGAACACCAGCAGAACCATTCTTACCTGCAAATGCAGAGGAGAGATTGTATGATTCAGGATTGCGAAATTTCACATTTTTATCTGTCCACCAACTGTTTCCAGTCTTCAGCAGTGGCACTCGAATCACAGATGAGTTACGATTGTAGAAAAGATCAATAGTATCTGCAGGGAAAACAATAAGCAACATCTGTGAGCAGAAGACAGTCAGTCAAATTGGCAGCGTGACTAACAAAAAAAACGGTACATCGAAGCATCTTTCAAGTGGATAGGAAACCAGAACATCCTGGGAAAGGTTTCATCATGTGTATGGAGCACTGCACATTTCACGAGAAGAATTAAGGTACCAGTCTTAGAACTTCTGAAGTTTCAAAGACTGAACATTTCCTACCAATCCCTGTGTACGCTGCGCATGTTCCTCATGTCCATCAGCTCCTGTGGGACTAACTTCTTTGCAGATCACTTTTTGAGCTCTCTAACTAGTTACAGAAGTTACTGTCCTAGTTAGTTTTCCCTAGAATTTCTTTGACAGATGTCCTAAAATTTTGCTACACATGATGTCTTTTCAGGGACTAGGGTAGAGGTAAAAGCACAGTCAAGGGAATCCAGTCCTTTGGAGAAAATTTTGCTTTAATTTTGTGCCAATTAGAGCTTGCCTACCAACTTCGACACAAACACTTTCTTCAATCAATAACCATTTAGTTAAAATTGTGCTTAACCATGTCATTCAGTTTCAGTGGGTGAAGAGCACTTGTTTTTATCCATTAATATTTTCCTACACAGATTAGTTTAACAGAAACATGATAGGTCTCATTAACATCTCTGTAAACCCCATGGCAGCCAATGGGATGATGGGCAGGGATAATCAGATGATACAGATGGGGAGGGGTTGCCTTTTAGGAGATGGGAAAAGCACAACTCAGCTGCATGAGCATCAATGAAAACATACTTTTTTTCCCCCCTCCTGCTACAAAACCTGTGCTCACACAGCTCCTTAAAGCTCAGACACACTCTTCTGGGCAAGTGATCATTCTGTGGCCCACCACATCCCCATCTATTTGTCACCATTTATTCACAGGAGTTGCAATGCTCTGAGCTCTGCCTGCTCAGTTGCTTGTCTTGACTCTCCCTCACATGCTCCAGAACAGTGTGGGCTGCCCACAGCTGGGCTCTGCTGGCCTAGGTCTGGGGAGAACCCAGTAAATCACACTTCCAGGTGGGTGCACAGGTGCATGAAAATCAAATGGATCTAGAAGTTACTGAACACAACTGGCCTTCACAAGTCCCCTGGTGTGGGTGGCTCAGCTGCTTGGAAAGAGCTGCTGCCTTCCCAAAACCTGCTGCATGGAACAGGTTAGAAAAAGGGTGGGAGTGGGAAGCAGCAGAGATTGGAAGACAAAAAAGATGAGGTAGGGGAGAAAAGTCTGTACAGTTTTTTTTGTTGGTTTTCCTTCCAAAGATACATTCTGAAATCTCCCAAGTGTACTCATAAGCAGATTATGGCCACTAGATTACTACAAAGATCAAACCCAGGATCAAGTTAAGACTATGTATGCTTCCAGCATTCTAAGAACAAAAATGAAACCACGTAGATCCAAAGGTCCAAAACAATGTGGAGAACATGGAGAATCCCTCCTTCTAAGCACATGATTGTGGGAAGGCAGAATCTGGGCTCTCCCATCACTGTACAAGAAGTGCTTTTAAGCAAGGAAGTACACTAAATCCCTTGTATCCTCATTCCTTATTTCAAGAGGGCCTAAATTCCTCACTCCTGCTGTACACTCACGTGGAAGGGGGCCTTAGAAAATGGAAAATCTCCCTCAGCTTCCAAACTAGGGCCAAGTTACTAAACAGTAGGAAGCAGAGCCCCACATTCACTAGAGTAGCACCACCAAACAAAGCCTTTTGTGGGAGAAAGAGACCTTGCAATACCAGGACTCCCTGGACTGGGGCAAGGGAACAGTTTCAAGAGGGAATCAGTGAGGTGGGAGAGGAAGGTGCCCACGTACCATTGAACATGCTGTTGGCAATGGCCCCGCACGGCGCCATGGGGGTCCCATTTCTGTAGGTGCTGAAGGGTGCGCAGTAGCTCCTCTGGATCTGCATTCAAGGTCACACAACAGTCAGGCACAGAGCCAGGGTTTGGTTTTAATTTGCTGGTGTCCTCCCATGCCTTCTTCTGAAAAGCCACCGAATAATTAAGTCTCCAGTAGCTTTTGGTCACATTAGAGAGACATCCAAATGAATGGGTCTGTAGTTCAGGAACACCTTCCATATCTAGGTATGGAAACTTAAGGTCTTCACCAAATTCTGCTGCTGACTTGCAAGCTCTAGACTACAAAAACAGGTTTGGGGATCTGCTATTGTAAAATGGCTACAACTGAAAATGTTCCAGTGAAGCCCTGGCTTACGCTAGAGCATCTTATTTTTCCTTCTTTTTAATTCTGACCTGGGCTGCATTACTGCTGGACATGTAGTTGGCCACATTACTGCAGTTGAACGTGGGCAAATCTTGATACACGAAGATACAGAATGAAAAACAAAAGTCCACCTCATCTTTATCACATCTTTCCTGTCCCAGTTTATAAGAAACTCTAAATCTTCAGGTTTAAACACACAAACATTTTCAAGTAACTCCAATGAGCTGTGTATCTGATTGGCACAAAAGCCAAAAGCAGCTGCATCTGGATGCAAACAAACAAGCTTACACCTGGAGAGTTGTAAGAAGCACTTTATAGAAATGAGGAACATGTCTGGAGAGTTGTAAGAAGCATTTTATAAAAACAACAGATTAGCATGGCACAACCATCATAGGTACAGAAAGGACATGTGGACTGTGCGTATATTGAGAAATGCTACTTTTAAGCTACAGAAAATATACTTTAGATTTGTAAGTAAAAAAACCTGAATGCTGTGATTACGTTCTCCAGTTTCCTTCTGCAGGTCTGCTGCAGGTGATGCTGTCTACCTCCCTTTTTAGACCTCTAAATTGCATACTTAGAAAGCTACGTGATCATTTATTTCAGAACAAGCCTTTTCCTGCTCCTTGTCTGCTACCAAAGCCAGATGGCAAAATGAAAGACTTGGAATAATTTAATTCCCTAGCCCTATAATAAAAAGACAGTTTAAAACACTTCTGGCTAAGAAGATTGACAACACAAGAAGAAAAAGCTTTCTGTGTATTTATTTGAAAAGACAATGTATTTTTAATCAGCACTGCAAGGTGCAGGTTTGAGAACTGCAACACTGGACTGACATCTTTTATTTATCCCCCTCAACCTTCCTCTCTTACTAACTTATTAGACATAATGGCCCTAGCAAGCATAAAAGCTGGGACCAAACACTGCAAATCTGTACTTTATTATTCCCTAGAGCCACCTAAACACACTTATGGTTCTGCCTAGTTAGCTCTCCATATGGTCAAAGGCACACCTGCTGGAACTGCTGCTGATCTCACAACGTAAAAAGAAAACTTACATTTACATTTCGGCCCAACAGTTGTGCGTCACTTCTTGATATCACGTATCGACGGTGGTTTTGATAGAAGTTTTGCAGACCATAGTACATAAAAACGTCACCCTAGAATTCATGGATAAATCCCTTCAATAAGGAGAGTTCATGAAGGCAATGAGAAATCCTATTACTTGCTAAAAAAGAGGGAAGGGGAGTACTGAACTCGTATTAAAATGTTGGTAACTCCACCCTAAGCAATTCAGCAGAAACGGGCTAGAATCTAATCTTTAACTGTAAGTTTTTATGTTTTGGCACAAAATTAAACATAATTTAAATCACCAAACAAAACCTAAAATAAAAATGCCTGACAATTATTTTACTCAAGATGGCATGGCTGGCCATGAACTTGCAATGAGTGTGAATCATTTTGTAGAGACAGACACCCATTTTCCATAAAAGAAGGTGCACAAAACCCTTCACATTAAAAGAAGAATGCTAGGCAGGCAACTCAAGCATGAAAGGTAATTATGCAACTATAAAAAACCCATTACTCAGTTAATTAACTTCTCATCTCAAACATCACTGTAATCTGAAGAATTACAAAGTATTTTAACAGCCTCCTCCATACTGAAGAATCCTAAAGTGACTTTAAATTGCACTGTGATTTTAAGGGATCATTTATTCAGTACTAAGTATAAGATCTCTTTGGCAGAACATGAAGCATTTTAACAGTCTCAAAAACATGACCTGGTAGTTTAAGACAGGAAATGAAGGATACTTTTTCCAAAAGAAAACTTCAGAATCACATTCTAGACTTGAATTATTTCAAGGACCTCGGGGATTAGCAGCACAACCCTTGTAAAAATGACTACAGGGGTTTACTTATGTAAAGTGGTCAGAGCTTCAGATTTCCTTCTCACTTGAGAGCTTAGCAGGGCAGCAATAACCAACCCCAGGCCAAGGGCAAGGGTTTGCCACTGACTCAGAGAGAGATACAGAGAGAAGTCACCTCCACAATCAAACACCATTCCCTCCACCCCCATGTTCTCCTTGGACATCTCCCAGCCAAGAAGCCTGGTCTTGTTTATAGACACCAAAATGAAACAACAAAAGCAAAAGTGTAAAATTTTGAGCATTACATGTTTTGAAACATACAAAGCAAATTTAATCAGGAGCTCTACAGAATTAGTGTCTTTTATAATTCAGGGATATAAGTAACAGGTGGTACTAAGCAACTTGAGTTGGTTTCTTGCACTCACTTACCAATATATCTTCCTTTAGTGTGAAATTAACAGAACAGTGGCATTCCTTATTCCAATTAGAGGAATTTTCACGGAGCTTTGAACAATCTGAGCATTTATCTGAATAATCTATCTGTCAGAGAAGTGAACAAGGAAATACACTGTAATAAGGGACATGCTCATAGGAAAAGGTTAGTGTTTTGGCTCCAAGACTTCTCAGAGCAGTTCTCCTCTAAGTGACTCTGGACTGCCAAAAGCATTGTTGAAAATGAAGAGGCAGAGAGTCAAGACTTGGCCTCAGTGAACAACCACGACATTTATCCCTAGTTTAAAGCTGGTTTAGAGCCTTTCAATGACTGTTGCAGAACTTGCACATCTGCTCCTTGGTAAAGGAGTGCTGAGTGAAGAACACTCCTGCACCTTGGACTGGCTGACCAAGCAACGCTTGACAAATCCCCACATGCATCATGGCCCACCCCTGCTGAACAGCCCGGGTGTAGCGCTGAGTGTTGGCTCCTAACAGGAATCTATTCACAACACCACAGGTCTGAATAACCTTGTCTGCAGGAGGGATTTAAACATTAGGGCTCCCTGTATTTCAAGACTTTGCCCCAGCAAATATGTATGTTCTTCTAGTGCCAAACACTCTCAGAGGGATTTGCTTATTTCCCTTCAAAACACTAGAAAATAATGACAGCATTTTGGTATTACCAGCCAGTGGCAGTAATTATCACTCATATTTCAGATATTACCACCCAGGTAATCACCCAGTGCTCTGATTTTATTGATGACTGACTGCCTCTGAAGATTTTCACAGCAATACCAGCTGCTGGACACATGTCCAAGGCACGAAGCCATTGCTATCACCTTTATTCAGAAGCAAAAACTTAATGCCCTTTCCCTCCAAACCTAGCCTGGTTTCCTCTTTACAGAATATCAAAGAACAGCACCCCCAAACCAACCTGGATTTCTCTGACGCTGTTTGCAGACAGGACAAGGCAGACTCCCACAGTGAGGCAGAATGCCCCTATCAGAAAGAAGCTGGAGAGCACAGATGCAATGGTGAGCTGGGGCTTCCAAGCTGGCAGCCTCTGCTGTTTGAATGCACTGTTATCCGGACATCTGGAAGGAGGTGCTGCTCCTTCTTGGGGAGGAAAACTTGTCTTGCCTTTCATTTTCTTCTTGGTGAGAGAAAGGAGTAATACCCTTGTGCTGGATAGTGTTTCAGCTGAGATACTGTCTTTATTGTTGGGAGACTATTGTTTGTTCTAGCCTGCATTACGGTGAGGAATTACTTATTAACTAGATCTCTCTCTTCCTTGCTTTCTGTATTTGTGCCTGGATCTCCATGATCAGTTTGTACCAATCAAATGATTGTGTACTTTGATCAGGGTGTCCAGTTCATTCCTCCTTGAAAAGCTTAGATATATTTTTCCTTCCCCACAACTCAGTAGGATTTTTTATGTCTTACTCATTTCCAGGGATACTGTCAGCTATACTGGAATTTCTGTGTAATATCAGATGCATTGTTTCCTCTCCCTTCACTTCCATAGCTGCCCAGCTAACAGGCATGGCATACAATGAAAGGAGTTCTACTCCAGTTGTGCTGAATTCCACTGGGGAGGACTGCAGGTGCTCAGACAGCACTGGACAGAAAACATTGCTTTGGAAGACTGAATCAAATTTCTTAACCTGTTACATTCATTGCTATTGACTGAGATGTGATTAAAGGTTGTAAAAAGGTTGTGTGCTCTTTATCACAGAAGGACAACTCATTTTTAAAATACGCAGTTTGGATCAATGGCTTTCCAAGATACCGATGATTTCCTCGTCTCTATTCATCTTGTTCTCTGAAAAAGAATCCATCCATTCCCTACTGTCCACAATGACAAAAGAATCACCCAGAGATCACCCCCTTTTAAATTAAATGGACAAACATAAGAATACTTTTTGGACTCTTCAACAGTTTAACCAAATAAAGTCTCAGTATAATATACAGATAAATTATCATGTAAAAGCAAAAAACAGCATTTGGCCAGCTCTAGAACAGATAGGTGAAAAATACCTTCTTGACCTATTACTGAAATTCACACAACTTTTTCAAAGACCCCCCAAGGGCAAGAACTAGATTATCACTCTCATGAGAGAAACACGTCTCATTTGGGACAGCACAGGGAGGGAACAGAAAATTGAGTTGTGAAAAGACTTTCACACCCATGTTTGCTCATCTTCAAAGTCTTACTAGTGACATATAGTGGTGACATATAGTAGTAAATCTAGCAGGTGAAAGCAGTGTAACTCTAATTTCAGTATGACATTGTTCCTGAAATAAAAATAATACTAGAACTACAAACAAAGCTTCTGGGTTTTTATTAAAAGAAAACTCAGAAAAAGTTGCAATGTGCATTCTGTATTGAGAGACCTCTGAAAAGTCAAAATTCAGTTGCAGACAGGATAATAGTAAAATGCAGCTGCATATTACTTCCTTGTTGGTAAACTCATTAAAAGAGTCCCAGCTTCACAGATCCATCTCTGCACAGCTTTATAATACTCTTCTCCAGTAGGTCAATTGTTTCTCTCTTTATCTGAAGAAAACAAAAATCAAAGAAAGAATAAAAGGTTATGATAATGACACCATTATTTATTTACTTAGGCACCTTACTATAGGACTAGAAATTAGAGTTTCCTATACAAGGTCCTCTAGAATGTTTCCATTTTTTAAAACCCCCAGAATTTGCCCTGCAGTCCTGAAGTCCCATTTAGTCCCATGGCTACAGAAAGGTTGGCATTGGCAAAGAGTTGATAAAGCATGCCACAACCCATCCTGGGCTACAGAATCCCCACAGGACTTTCCCGAGTAACCATTGGCATAAAGTAGATCAAGGGCAGTACAACGGGCACAGCCATGTCTGTGTCTGAGACACCTGAATGAAAATGAGCATGAAGGTCAGGTCTGCCTGTGCTGCATACAAAGTACTTTGGTTTATGACACTGATATGGCTGTAGCTTATTCCTTATCTAAAGATAAAACAAATGTATTACAGAGTAAATATTGACTACATATTTCAGAGGGAACACAAGATTCTTTATCATCATGGTTAGTCCAGAGTTTCCTTATAGCTCCCTCTTACCACTTACAAATAACTTGCTTGCAGGTTTTCTCTCAGGATTATATCCTTCTGTGCCTCCACTTTGCAGAGGAATAAATGATATAATAAAGCCTGGCCAGCCTCAGTTTCACACTGGATGTGCTACATGAAGGTGAAAACAGTTGTCTTTCTATAACAAGTCCATTTCTCACAAACCTTTTTATTTTGATGAAGTCTGAAACTTAAACTTTCCATATTTTCAAATTTACTGAAGGCTTGGTGTGTGTACTGTTTGCAGACAACACAATACTGGGCTTTGTTGAAAAAACAAATCACTTGAATCTTACAAACAAGTACTTTGAGGAGCTGAGACTGCTCTGTATTGCCATCAAGCTCTGTACAAAAAGCTTTCAAAGCAGGAAGCTTGTCCTTTGGTCAGATCAGAAAGTATACAATCCATTTTTATTTAGACCTTTATGCTTTACTACAACTCCAGTGTGCCAAGACAAAGTCTGATAAACCCATTCATTCCTCCTCTGGTTTCTTTGGGAGCTTTCTTTTCATCTCCTTCTCTCTCCATTGCTTGGGATGAATGAAGTGGGAGACAGAAACAGAGAATGAAAATACCCAACAGCATTAACTAATGAGATGTTGAGGCAGCTGACAGAGCAGTGGATCACGGCACCATCCATTGTGTGGATATGATGGGATACAGAACTGTTATGTGGGAAGATCCACCATTTTTTAAATTCATATATTTATCAGAATATACCACTGTGTACATAATTCTCCACTGAACATCAGGTGACTACAAAAACAGCAAGGACAATGGACATGTGCTTCCAGCTGTTCTTGCTTTCTGGAGTAAATACAATGAAATGTATCAATGTTGCACCTTAAGTATGCAAAGAAACTACTGACAACTGGGGTTTGCTCTGAAAATAGGCCAATATGCTGAGTTTCTAATTTTAAGTGTACAATTTTGCCTCTATAACTAACAGGGATGAAAGAACTTAGTACATCAAACAGCCAATTCTCTAAATTGTCATTGGCACTGTATTTCCTCTCTCTGAGAAAACATACAACTATTCATAGCATGTATTTGACATTTTTTATACAATTAGAAAAGCTGGCGAAGACTGTATTCCATATCTGAAGCTCACAAGTTGCTAGAACATCCCATTGGTTTATATGTAGTGTTAAGATGCTTTATCACCAAAACATTATTTGGGTATCTTTCGCTGTTGACATCCCATATACATAACTTTTGGTGATCTGCCTGATGTCTGCAGTGGGATAAATACCTGCAAGATACTCTACTTACAAAGCTCAAGATGTCAAAACCCTTCCTCTATGATGTGTTACTTGAGTCAAGTTACTTTGAAGACCTTTCTGTAATTACATATTCACTATTCTGCAATCACACATCAATATCTATTGCTTATCCTAACACAATATATGGCAGTGTAATGTTCTTACTTACCTGGGTTTAACTTGAACTAAGCTTTAACTTTTTACGCTAAGATAGCCTTAGGATTTTGCCTTAATAAAATAGACTTGGAGTCACAATTTTTGGCCTGTATTCCTAGACAGACACACAGAACTGCTATGATGCTGCCTACAGTGAGCTGAAAGGATTAGTTCAGGTTTGCAATAGCCCAAACTTAAATATTAGCAACATAATCTTCATTTTTTTGAGGCAGATCACCTATGGTCTACTTTATGGATATTGACTTCAGATGACTTAAAAAATCCATCCCACTCCCATCAGCACATTTTGTACTGCCTGTGAGTTTGTACTGTACTGTCTGTGATTTCATGTTTTCTGTTCTTTAAAAAAGTTACAGATGAGGTCAAGCACCACACAAAAAAAGCCTTATGTATCTACCACAAGAGGGAGCCTCCTTGCCTCCAAAAAAGCAAAGGTAGGGGTTTTTTTTGCTACTTCATTTCTGCAATGTATATTTTTTTGGTTTGTGTATGCAAGGCTGTAAAATACAGCACATTCAAATACTTAGACAAGTACATCGATGGATTAATGACTGATAATTTGTTTCAATTGTGAAACAGCTTAATGTCTATATGTAAAAAATAGTCCTTTTCCCTGGAGATTCCAGGCATGGGCCTGCTCTAAATGTACAAAACCTAAAGGCACTGTGCTGGAAATTGGGAGCTTTTTAACAAGCCCTAATGGAGGAATCTTCCTCTTCATCTGGCTAAAAATAGGTGATGCCCCACAACACATTGTAAACATTGCTTGTTAGCAAGAAATATGAAAGCTGGATTACAGAACTGAAAAGAATTGGGAATTATCTTAGAAGAACTGTACAAATGATGGATGGCTCTAAATTGTTTGTACCCTACCTCTTGTCAAAAAAACAAAAAAGACAAAAAAGAGAAGTAAGAAAAGAAAAAACAAGGGAACTGTCTTTAGATTTACTCACATGATGCTATCTTACTCTCAGGTGGAGAATTGTAGATGTTTGTCCACAGCTTTGTTTAGTTTTTGAGGAAAACTTGAAACTTTTTACAGAATCACAGAATATGCTGAGTTGGAAGGAACCACAAGGATCAAGTCCAACTCCTGGCCCTGCACAGAACACCCCAAGAGTCACACCCTGTGTCTGAGAGCATTGTCCAAATGCTTCTTGAGCTCTGTCAGGCTTGGTGCTGTGACCACTTCCCTGGGGAGCTGTTCCAGTGCCCGATCATCCTCTGGGTGAAGAACCTTTTTTCTAATAACCAACCTAAACCTCCCCTGACACAACTTCAGGCCATTCCCTTGGGTCCTGTCACTGGTCACTGCAGAGAAGAGATCAGTGTCTGCTCCTCCTCTTCCCCTCATGAGGAAGCTGTAACTGCAATGGGGTCTCCCCTCAGTCTCCTCCAGGCTGAACAGACCAAGCGACCTCAGTTGCTTCTCATACAACTTCTTCTCCAGACCCTTCACCATCTTCATTACCCTCCTCTGGCAGGTCTCTAATAGCTTTATATCCTTCTTCTATTGTGGCACCCCAAACTGCCGCCAGCACTCGAGGCGAGGCCGCCCCAGTGCAGGGCAGAGCGGGACAATCCCCTCCCCTGTCCGGCTGGTGATGCTCTGCCTGATGCCACCCAGGACAGGGTTGGCCCTCCTGGCTGCCAGGGCACTGCTGACTCAGGTTCAACTTTCTCTAGACCAGGACCCCCAGGTCCCTTTTCATGGCCCTGCTTTTCAGCCTCTCATCCCTCAGTCTGTACATCCACGCCCGCCCCATCCCAGGTGCAGAATCTGGCACTTCCCTTCGTTAAATTTCACATAGTTGGTGATGCCCATCTCACCTGTTGAGGTCTAGGACTCTTTACAAAGTCCTCCTACTGAGGGAACTTCCTGGGGACAGGCAGAACATCCATCGAGCATAAACGGGAAACTCACAGCACAACCACAGAAGTCACAGCTGTGACTTGCAACCATAAAGGAAAAATTCTTTTTCAGGAGATAATTTTGAGACCTGGGAGTACAGACTTGTCAGTCAATGTTGACTTCTTTGTGTTTCTATACCACTGAAGATGGCTTTACAGAAAAAAAGCTTTACTGATCAAGACCTGAGAACTAGAAACAAAAGTAATGAATACACAGAATATAATATATACAGGTGCTTATACAATACCTCAGGGATATCCATCATTCTCCTTAGTTTCTGATCTCTCCAGTTCCAATCCAGAATCATGTATTTTGTGGAGTTCAAGCACAGGCCATCTAAAAAGGCAACACAAATTTCAGTACCAGGATAATATGACATGTGCTTCTCAAAATGATTTTTGGCTTTTACATCTTTTGCTGTCTGTTTCCAAGGAAACTAATCTTTGAACACTTAAGTACTACATTTGCTGGTTGGAAAACTAATGCACTGACACTGCAAACTCCCTTAGCCACATAATCCCATGCCTTTTTGGAAGATAAACACAAAAGCAGAACAACTACTGTTGCCAGACTTGTCAAGAGCTTAACATCCTGCCAGAAAGTAATTCCTCAAGCTTCCTCTTGATGAAACCACAGGAGTTGAATTTCTGCAGCTGATGTCACTGGTAAGTTACAAGCACCCTAACCTGAAAATTGATGTTAACAGGGACAGGCAGTGTTCAGCAACTTACAGGAGACTGGATGCTATGTGAATATGAGTCAGGTCAGTGGTGCTGCTGAAGAAGTCCTTTATCCTTCAAATAAATGGTGGTGAAAACAAAGGTCCTTTCTGAACTTGCTTTTCAGCCATTCTCCTATTTTTTCCCTGGTCTTCTACATGATGCCCACCATTTTTTGGCATCAGTTTTGATTCCTCTCCCTTCTCTAAGTGACCTGGCACTGCAACACTAAACTGTCAAAAAAGAACTAGAGCTTGGGCTAAAATGACACACCTTGTGTCCATGCCATAAGCTGCCTCCACCTAACAGAGAATTGGAATGGCTTTGGTTGGAGGGCACCTTAAAGATCATACAGTTCCAAACTTCCTGCTATGGGCAGAGACACCTTCCACTACACCAGGTTGTTCCAAGACCCATCCAACCTGGCCTTTAACACTTTCAGGGATGGGGCATTCACAACTTTTCTGGACAACCTCTTCCAGTGCCTCACCACCCTCATGGCAATGTGCTGATGTGCTGAGCACTGACAATTTCATGTTGGTGGAAGCAACAAAATTATGTTACTCCTGTACCCTTTTGGGAGGAACAGTAGAGTCCCAATCTACAGCCAGTCCCTGACCAAGAGACCACAGTCAGAGCAAGACAGTGTCTTGCATAAGAGGAATGGAAAGAATTGCCTTATCATGTCATTCTGTTGTTTCTTTTTCTTTGTGTACATACTGTCTATAGAGTAAGTAAAAATACTCAGAATATGGGAAAATAAGATTTATATAGAATAATCAATTTTATTACAGGCAAATGAGAAATAAGACCAAATCAGCAAGCAGATCTTTCATCCACCCCTCACAAAGTTTACACTGAGCTCAGAGTGACATATGATACAGTGACTTCTGTCGCTACTTCCTTTTGATCTACTTGCAGTGTTTGGTTTCCTGGAGCTTTAAATCTCACACTATGGTTTTGCAATCACTTTCAAGTCAGCATAAATCAGTATCCCTGCCAAAAGAGGAAGTCCCCCACCTCTGCCTGCTCATTACCTGATTTTGTGTGCACACTGGTTTTGTTTTAATTGGGGTCATTTCACTGAGCTGCCAAACAGACTTTGGCTTGCCCAGGGAGCAAGAAGGGGGGCATAAGCAAGCACTGACTGGCAGGTTAGAGGAAGCATTACTCTGCCTTTCTCTGCTAATACTGGCTTCTGCCAGCTTAAAGTGATCATAAAACAAAGTACTAGAACCCTGACCTTGTTTTGACTGACATAGCAGGAGTGGAGAAACAGAACTGTATAG
Organism: Corvus cornix cornix; assembly: GCF_000738735.6. Lineage (NCBI taxonomy): Eukaryota > Metazoa > Chordata > Aves > Passeriformes > Corvidae > Corvus > Corvus cornix. Next base: position 21,277,500 of record NC_046332.1, on the reverse strand, counting down.
TTTTGTACCCAAATCCACATATTGATGTCAACCTAAAAAAACCAGTTGAAGTTTCACTTCTCATGAGACTAAATATAAGACACCTAGGGAGGAAACCCTTCTTGTTCTCCTACCTTGCTCCACTAGTGCCTTCACTCTCCCAGGAGTTCCAACCCCAATGTGGAACACACCTTTCTCCAACATATTCATTTGTTCCTTTATCTAATTTGAAGAGAGAAAGAAAAACCACAGTAAACGCACAGTTGTTTTAAAATTTCTTCTCAAGGAGTTGGAAATAAGTTCAAGATATCATTGTACTTCTTTCTAGAACACCATCAAGTAACAAATGATTTTTGTCCTTCAAACTGTCAGATGATTATATCTGGAAGAATGTTTAAGAAATATAACAAGCCAGCTGGGCATCACACTTCTCTAGAAGTTCAATCTTTTTTAACTTTGAAAACCTGCTATTGCACCAACTATTTTTGGAGGTGAGAACAGTAAGATTCCTTCAGCATTTAAACAAATTCTCTGGAAGACTGACAAACTTGAATTAACACTGAAGTCCTTCAAGATGAAGATACTGGAAAAAGGTGAAATAAAGTAAATGACATTTATGTGTTTGACAGCATTTACATCAAAGGTCAAGTGTCCACTTATTACTCCCAACACCCCCATAATTTGTGCTTTTAACAGGTATGGGTACTGGGGATCCAGGCATTTGCTTCCACAGACCTATGTGTGTGAGCCTTCAGGCATTTGAATGAGCACTTCATGGGAGTGTGGAAAATTCAAACTCAGCATGTGCACAAGCATCTACATTCTGCACAGGTTGCACCTGAGCTACTGGAAATGGTGCTTAGTGAAATTCCTCACTCTGCAGCAATGGGTTACCGAAAGCACTACCTAAAGGAAGGAACTTCATATGAACACTGTATGAAAGGCACTACTGCCAAAGGATTTAAAAAGAAAATGGCATCACACTGTTTAGCTGTTTACTTGCTCTATTAAAATTCCCTACCTTTATGTGCTTTGCAAACAACTTGAGGACTTTGCAATCTCCTTTAAAGGCTGTCATTGACCTAGCAATAAAAAAAAATGAACAATGAAATGCAAGAATCAGGGCTGGGCTTAAGACCACACATGAGGAAAGAAAAACTAACTGGCATTTCTCAATATGTTTGAGACACACACAGTCCCCCAGTGAACACTGGTTGTACTCTGAACACTATGTACATTCTTCTTTGCTACTTATCAACAGAGCTGAACAACTGGACAGACACAAGGGAAGATATCAGTAGGGGGCAATATTGTTTAGATAGCTTTTCAGATAATATTCAATATTATGGCCTGTGCTTTCACAGCTAGCTTAGTTCAAAACTGGTTAATCACCAAATCCTAATTAAAAAATAATTCAGTTACTGAGATAGAGGCATTAATGAAAATGAGTGTGTGTGCACAAAAGGAAGGATCAATGGACCAATCTACATTTTACAATCTTCCTGCAGTGTGGCTGCTGGGCAAACCTAGGCTGACATTGTCTGTACTGCAGAGATTGTCCAAATTCCAGTTAACCAAAACTCATTTGTTAGAAACGCTGACTTGTTTTCCTGACACTCCATTTTGGCACACAGTAACAACTCTATGTTCCATATTCATCAAACAGGAGATGAACATACTCAGTATTTTCTGAATGTCATTTAAGACAGCTTGCTCTGCATGCATCTTGCAGTGCACTGAATTTTTAATTTGCAAAGCTAAAGGTTTGCACACATCTAAACCACCTAAGTTTCAGGTGCTAGTCTCTGCATGCACAACTGGCACTTATCTGCCTTATCTATGCTTATATCTGTGTCATGCAATCAAACTTCTCAACTCTCCATCTCATTTTGTACTGACAGGTAATCACTGGAAGTAGGGTCAAGACACAGAAGACAACCATGAAATCTGTGAGGTATACATTAATTCACCAAAGCCATCAAAACTTCTGGCGTGAGAAGGGCGAGGATAGAGAAGGGGAAAAAATAGGGACAGGGCACGCTGAAAATTGTCATCTCTGCCCAGCAGTTTTGCCAGCCTGAGCCAGCTGAGAACACTGACACAGATCTGGAGGCACTCAGGCCAGACACAGCTTGACAGCCGAGGCCCTGAAATGCCATATCCTCGTTGCCTTTGGTGCAAAGCCATGATTTCTAGTGGTGGATCACGATGCTTTATGGGCTTACTTTGTTCCCAAGGATAACATGTTCCATGTTTCCCCCAAACCCATTACACTTCATTTTTGGTTTTTAACAAAAGTAACACTTCCCAGGCAACTGAAGCACTGAGCATTACTTCAGTCCAAAACTGAACACCACACTCCCAGAGTTTAAAGACGGCAGGGATATTGCATCAGTTTGAGTCAGTGAATTTGCTGGCTAGCAGAGGACAGTGTCCCAGTTTTGCCTTTTTGCCTGTGGTTCCAAGACAAAACTCCTGACCGACTGCCAACCTCAACACAATATTTGCTATTGCCATACTTGATGAGTTCCAAGGAGCGAAGGGCAGAACTGCAGAGAACCAGCATCACCACCGACTTCTTCTCCTCGTGGTTTCTGCGGAGCTTCGCCCACTTCGGACAGACTGCAACGGAAAAGCCCTTGTACACACACACAGAAAGTACTACATGCCACAGTTTTAAATTGCTAGAGTACATGATGAATGGTAGCCAGCAGCAAGAACACACATGCTGACTCCTATGAGGTCTGGAACTTTGGCAACACTTCTGCATTTAGTCATGGCTGAGAAACTGGAAAATGTAATGCCCAAAATAAATAAAATACAGAAATATCACATAACTGAACAAACTAAACAAGCATTAATAATCAACAGTTTTTTAAGGTGATGAGCCCATTGTCTTCATTTGCCACATATGGCAGTTTGTATCAGAGAAAATCAACTGCAAAGAAACATTTACCGGACCAGAAGTTCTATATAAATATACAAGAGAATAAAAATTCTCTTGGTTCATGTCAGCAGACAGCTGCAGGACTTTTATTGTAAGATAATACATACACCTACTTATGAAGCCACAATAAATTACTGACAAATAATCCCTAGCAATTAAAAGAAAGCCTAGAACATTTTTGATACAAAAAAAAAAAAAGTTATAGAGTACAAAAGTGCCAGAAAAACAAGACCTTTCATAAAAAAATTTTTAAAAGCCTTAAAGTGATTAATATTTTATAATGAACAGTATTTGGAGCTACATCTAAAAAAATGCAATCATATTGTCTTAATTATATTTTTCATACAACTTTCATCTCATCCAGACCAACATTTTAACTCACTTTCCTTCAGGTATGAAGAAAAACTGTGGCTGAGATCATTGGCTGGCAAAAAACAGGAATCTGAAAACACAAAGGAAAAAATATTTTTGTTGATGTATTTTAACAGCAAAGGGAGAATATATGTTTGCAGCACAACCACTAGTTATATTGATGAAATCCCAACTTCATAAAATCCATCATCAATAAATTACCATTTCTGAAACAAAAATTAACGTAGAAGAAACTTTATATGGGTTAATTCAATGAAGGTAACATCTCTGAATTGCAATTCCATCCTTTTCTCCCAGCCTGAAACCTTGAACACAGGGCTGCTGTACAGGTGTGATCACATGCTTTAAAAAAAGTTTTCATATGTCTTTGCCACAAGGAATCAAGCCTCAGCCAAAAGCCTTACACTGCTAGACTGTTCCTCCAATGTACCTATGATGAAATATGTTTGTACATCCCCCAAATAATTCATACTATGTAAATGCAAAATCTACCAATAATCTACTTGCCAGTAAGTTTGCTTTCTGGCCTTTCATATTGTGGTAACCTACCCAACAATATTGACCCTAATGGCAACACCTACACTCATTTCTGTGCCTTTCTCTTCCTCCATTTCCTGCTGACTTCCCTTTCCCTGGTCACTGTGTCAACTAGGAAGTCTTTTAAAAGCACCCTGTGGCAGACATGCCATTTAACTTCATATAATGGCAATGAAGATCCAAACAGGTTCTTTGGAACGTCCTTTCTCATGTCTACAGAAAGTCAAAGTTCTTAAAAAGGTGATTAAAATTCCATGGTCTGAAAACTTGCCATTGTTGTTAAGGGCTCTATGCCTGATGGAACAATATGGTTCAGCAGAGCATTAACAATTCTGTCCTTAAAGTCTTACATATTTGTCAGCATCTTGCATGAAGCACAGCCCCTCAGGGTGCCCATGGATGTTTGCTGATACATTTTCTAAACAAAGGAGGTTTCTTCAAAGACATTATTCATGTTCACACGGATGGTGCACTGTGCTAATGCTGAGAGCATCAATCCATGATCTCCATAGGGACAGACACTGTGACAACCTTGGTTTGTAGCTAATGCCTGGCTGAAGTCCTGTCTGTGCACTTCCTTGAGCACAGCTGCTCTCCATTACTATATCTTTCATTTAGTGGGTGTTGTCTTGCTAAAAACTTTTATTCTACACTGATTCCTATTAAATCCTGAGACTGACATTTACTAGGACTTGAGCTTCAAAGGAAATGAATATGCACAACTGAAGGGTCAGCAGCTGATTACTTTACAAATCATGTTTAAAAGATGTGCTTGATGCTGGTAGGGAAGGGCAGGGGCTGATCTTCTGAATACATGGCCTCATTAATGAGTGACCATTCAAGAGGTGGTTTCTGAAGGACACAGCTTCAGTCACTGTGATGCCTCAAGAGGCCACCTAAAAAACAGAGACTAGATAAGAATAAGGGAATAAAGGTAGGTATTTATTTGAAGGGCCTTCAAAGGTACACCCTGGGGAGCCAGAGGCTACTCTCAAGACAGACCCCAAGGTGGAAAACAGGTCACGGGTTCTTCATGCTTTTATAGGTTTGGTTCATTTGCATATCAGGGTTAATTCTCCAATTAAAGCTTCAGTTAATGATGTGGTTTCCCCAAGCTTGCTCCCCCTTTAGAGGCTTTGGTTTACACATTTTGGGCCTAGGATGGTCTGGGTGTCCTTGGAGAGCAGGCCTACAGAAGCTTTGTAATGTCTACCTAGCATTAGAGAGCAGAAGTTAACAGGCTACAAGGAACTTCAGAGATACACACTAGGCAGTACAGGATTTGAAAAATACGAAAGTTAAAACCTAAGGCATCAACTGACTCCTCACCAACAGTCCAGCAACACTGCAGTATTTCCAACAGTTTTAAATGGAAGTCTCAGCAAGGGGCGGAGAAGCACATAGCTCCAGACTGCAGCAAGAGACCAAGCTGACTTTCTCACCAACCCTGACCTTCTGCACTTTGTCAGTGAACAGGAACACACAACTCCAAAGTAGTTGCTTGTTATTTACTCAGTGCTTTGACATGAATGACTTGACAGCTGTACAAGTTCATAAACTCCTTGGCACTCTAAGCCTTCAACTCCTAGCAAAAATATTAAGGAAAAATATCTCCATCCAAAACATATGGAAATGGGTCACTTCAGTAGCCCAAAGGGCTCTTCAAATAAGAAAGAAACAAAAGCAATTTATTATTTCCTAGAAACCTTATGTGCCAAAAAATACTTAACACAAGATTTTCGAAGAAAGCTATATGGGACTTCTCCAGGTTTTCTTGATTCAGTAACAAAGCTGAACCTGCCCCACAGAAATAAAGAAGGGTCCACCTAGAATCATGGGGGTTAAGGAAGGGCACATTTACCTAGAGAGATGGGCTTATGCATTAAAAAAGAAAAAGCACTGCTGGACTAGAAGGCTTCTACATTGGGCACAGGCCACTGACAGTTCAAGAAGTCCCAAAGGTGAGTGCAGGTTGGTTATCATGGGTACCACCAACAAATAATGGACAGTGTCTCTGCACAGAGGCATAGGAGGCAGAGAAGTTCAACGTTACCATCATCTCCAGTGCAACCACCAAGTGACAGAAGCTAAGTCTGCTCTGTCCTGCTTTTTACCTTTTCTATCTGGCTTTTAACTGGAGGCAGGATACAGGGAACGAAGAGGGTCCTCATGGTTAAAACTTGGTCACGTCATACACGGACCAAAATGACCACCTCAATTCAAGCCACTCCCTGAAAAACTATTGCATTCAACATCTCATATCCATATGAGAATGATGCCTCATTATTTCTATGTCTAGTTCTGTCAGCCCCTTATTATGCATCTGGATTGACTCAGATAATCCCAGGAACAAAACACATCTCTCATAGCATCTTGGGAGCTACTATTAGGAATCATAAAGTTTCTATCAGAAAAGTGAGCTCTAGAAATTAATACTTTACAATAAAAAGAGACATTTAAACAATGTTTCATTTCCGTAACTCCAAGAAACCTCACATTTATTCCAAAGAAACTAACATTTCAACTTAAAGAGCAAATTAAAATACAGTAAAAAAGAAATACAAGAAAATATTTTCATTTAAAAGTACAACTCAAGACCTGTCCCAAAAATCATCTTCTTCTGCAGAAAAAGAAGTCAACAGTATAATGAAAAAAACATTATTTATATATTGAATATAGGATAAGTTACCTGACAGCTTTAATTCCTCTATTTCAATCACGGAACGATTTTCACCAAAATGTTGAGTAAGCAGATTCTGTAGATCTGCAGGGACACCAGGTTTTGGAGCAGATTTTTGCAGAACATCAGAAATCTTCTTCTAAAAAATCCAAGTAAAATGGGTTCAGTATGGTATTTCTATATAGCTCTTTGACTAGACAACAACACTGTAAATAAATGTTCCTCCATATCTTTATACAGTTATATTAGTTTAATTATGGCTTAATTGGAAAAACACCTTACAGTAGGACAAGATTCCCTTTGTCTTTTAAAGGGAATGCAGACTTCAGATGCAAGTTGAGATACTTTGACAAGATGGCCTGTGAGCCTGAACATGAAAAATCTTGTCCACTCACCTGAAATGCTGCTGTAACAAAAACATAACTGAAAGCTGGTTTTTTGTTTTGCTATTGCTACCCTCTGGTATCAGTTTGAAAATTCAGGCTTTTTTTCATATTTTTAGTTTATTATTCTTAAGGGGTAACAATAGGAATCAAGTGATAATATATGATTTGGTTATATTTTGATTCAAATAGGGTAACTATCCATCTATATTTGGAAGGGAAGATGGTTAGCTATATTCACAGAATGCCATGCCAGGGTGATGAAAATAAGTTAAAGCAACAAAACCACAGGTCAAGCAGCAAGAGTTCACAGCTGCTTTGTTCTCCCACACCGTATAACTTTTACAACAAACTACTAATTTTTAGAGGCTGAACATGAGTTCATAATGATTGTGTTTTACACCTTATTGATGTAATATGTAACAAGTTACCAAGTAACAGGTTACCGAGTAACAGGTCTGAATTCTCACTGAAGTGAAAGGGTTGCTGTATTTTTTCCCGTAATTAAATGGAACATGTGGGTAGAATAGCCCAAGGTTCCCATTATCTGAATGATCTGCCAGCATTTAAGAAAGCAGCAAATTTGCAAGGATAGAGGCAGTCTGGAGAGAATGACAAGAATGTGATGCCTCTCTTGTTCTCGCTGAGATGTGTTCAGTTTTTGAAAGGCCAGCTTAAGGTTTCTCAGCTGTGTAAGCTAAATTGAACTTGTTATCAAGGGGACACATGGCAGCATAAGTCTAGAAGTGAAAACAAGAAGGGTGTGGTTTAGGATGGAGCAATAGGGTCAGTATTTTTGAGGCAAAGTGGGATTTCACAGAGATGAGGTGGGTCTGCAGGCATTTTTAATAGCTTTGGAGGTACCTTCAGTTTGGCAGGCTAAGGTCCAGAACAGCAAAGATCAATGGAAATTTTGAAGAGAGGTATGACAGGAATTTTAATGTCAGAGACAGACCTTCTTCCAACCATTCTTTCCCTCACTCCATCTCAGCACCCACTCCCTCCTCTCTTCCATTCCCCACCACTCTGTCTCTCCCTCTTGCCCAATACACCCCAAATACTCCTGGTAACAGCAGCATAAGGGGCAGAATGCTGAACAGGGAAAAGCCATCTGGGGGCTGCCAAAACAGCAAAGGCAAAGCAGGCACTGCCTCTCCCAGCCATTGCCACTTTGGCACTGCCTGTTTCACCCCTGCTAAAAGCCACCTGTGGGTTTGCAAAACCCCAGCTGAACCTTTAACAGTGGGTCACACGGAGATGAAGTGTTTATGCCTTCCTCTCAGTCTAGCTTTGGCCTGGTACAAAGCCCTCTGCAGTCCCTGGAAGACTTTGCAGAGGACGTCTGGCTGTTCCACAGGTTTCTGCAGGGCTTGAATCTGTAGCATTCCTTCCCAAGATTTCCCTTCACTTACCACTATTGTATTTTTCTGCCAAGTGCCTTCCCCATGCATGACCAGCAGCTGTGGGCAGCACAACCAGCCACTGTGCGAGGCCCACAACCAGACCTCTCCATTGTTCTTCCCAACAACCACAAACACCTTTCTCCCCAGCCCTGCCTCACAAGCTGCCTCTCAAGTGAGCCACATTTGGGAACCTCTCATTTAGGAGACAGCAAGATAGAATTATCAGGCTCATTTTACTTGGTAATTCAGCATAAGACAGTGTTCCACAGGACCACTATATCATTCACTGGGCCACTTGGTTCCTTCAGAAAAATTATGGGCCTCTGGAGGAGAGAAGACTGATAAAACAAGAAATTCTTTAAGAGCAAGAGCAAGGACACCTGAGCAAACTCTCTTCCTTCAAGGAGAGCTGTGGGGAAATGTTTCTCATGCAGGAAGTTTTATTATTTTTCTTCCAATTCATTCCAGATGCTTAAAAGCAAAAGGGCTTTCCCCCCTTTTTCTTACTTTTGGAGACAGCACTTTGTTTGGAAGCCACAGACCAACCTAATAAATGTTTACTAATGGGGTTTTTTTGACAGGCTGTTTATGTCAGCTTAGTGGCCCACTGAAAGCAAAGGTGTAACTGAGCAGCTGCTTTTTGCCTGAGAAGGGGATTTCTTGTTAGGTTGGTTTGCCAGCCTCTGCCATGGGATGCCCTTGCTCTGGCTCCAGTGGAGTAACTACTGTACTTACTCTGCCAGAGCCACATTGAAAGCAAAATCCCACTCTTCCCACTTCCCATTCCTTAGATGAATAAGAGGGCTAACATAACATAAAAAGGCCACCCCTCAGCTTTGTGAGAGAGCCAACTATTTACAGCCTGTCCCAAAAGACAATGAACTTGCCTGGTGCCATACAATCTCCATCTAGACTGCAGTGTGTGTTTGTTGTTGTGGGTGAGCATGGAGCACAGCCAGAGGGACAATATAGAGTATTTATTTATATCCTTATGCTATGAGGAGAAGAGTGAACAAGGACAGCCCTTGGCTCAAAAGGTGTAACAGCAGCTGCAGCCTGACCACACTTCAGGAACAGGTCAGATTCTGCAGCAGCTGAAGTTCCACCTTTCTTCCATACAGTCACCCTTTCCTGGCGTGCAACACTTTCAAGTGGGGTGTAGACATACAACCCCTGAGTGCAATACAGACATAATGCCATAGGTTGGGAATAGGTATCTCGAGTAAGGTTTAAAAATTAGGAATTTCTGTTCTTCTCTAAAAGAGGCTGCAATATTATGACCATATTATTTCCCATCATCACAGGGTTGTCCCCATTCTGCATCTTGTAGTAGCCTATAAACCCACTGCCCAGTCCCCATACACACTCTAGGACACTCATACCTTCTTCCTCCTCTTTGCCTTTACAGTGCTCTCTTGCTTTTCTTCAGGCTGGCTTAAAAAACACTCTGTAGGCTGCAAAACACATTTAAAAAAAAAAGTAAGTAAAAAAAGTCACTGAAGGAAGACAAAGGGGGTAAGAGGAGATACAGAAACTATAATGCTGAGTTAGGAAAAAACAAATAAAATTGAACTTTCCCACCTGTAGAAGGAATTAAATTCTCACAGTTATATGCATATAAAGTAATTTTGGAATTGAGATTGTTGTTGCAACCAAGAGAGGGAATAAAAGAAGAGAAAATTGAAACATTCAGGGTGTAGTCGTAATTCCATAAAATGGTGAAAAGCAGTTTTTGATACTTTAAAAAAAAAACAGGAGGAAAATATGAACAAAATCTACCACCAAATTTATATTTTTAATCTCTATTATTGTGAGTGATAGTTTTTCTAAACTTTGCCAGTAGTGTTCTAAAATAACTGGGTCTAAGGTGAGCATCCAGATGGTAAAAAATAGCATGGAACAGGGCAAGATTAATTGGAAACAATCATGCTCTGGAGTTCCTTCTACACTTGTAATGCAAAATTTAGGAAAACATGTTTCAAGTTTGTCCTACCCCATTCTTGTTTTGTCTCCTCATAGCAGGCAGGGTCAAATACACACAAGAAAAATACATGGTGCATTTCAGAATAATCCAACACGTGCTGCTATCATTAACCCTCTTTTGTGCCTGACTGAATAGGCTGAATTGGTCCATTTGTACCAGAGTCCCTGTTCACATAATCCAGGGGTAGGATTTGTCCGTAGCTGCCTAAAACTGTCCAGAGGAAGCGAGGCACAGACTTCCCTTGTTTTGAGCACAGCAATTATCATTTCTTTTGCCTTCTTAGGGCTTTCTACCTCATGGAAATGCAAATTTATCTACATAGACAGGCTTTGGAACTTAATAAGTGACTTGATGAAGATTAATGGGAAAATAGGCTGAGCTGCAGGAAAAAGCTCCATGCTACTATGATGCATTTGGCTGGAAAACTCTGCTCTTATGAGAAAATGTGGAGAAGACTCATCACATGGAGCATTAAAAAGCTCGGGAACAGCAAATCCAGCACTCCTCCCTGAGGAAAGCCTGAAAGAAAAGTATCAGCAGGAAAGGGAGCCTAGCTGAAAACCAGAGAAGCTGTTCCTTAGTTCCCCTGGGAAGGCAGCTTCAGTCAGGCCAAGAGGGCCAAAGCACAGCTAACAGAAGTTCTGAGTATCTGGGTCTTCCTGAGCCCTCCTTGCATTGCCCACCTTAACAGAAGGACACTTCATGGCAACTGGTACTAAATGACCCAACCCAGCACACTCCTGCCTTTCCAAGCCCACTCTCACAGCCTCGTCAGAAGCATTTTTTGAAGTTTAATTGTTCATATTATTCCTACATTTCTCTTTTCCTCCCCACTGCCCTGGCTAATTAGCTATAAAAACAGGTAACTGCCATGCTCAACACAAATAAATGACCTCTTGCTTTCTGTGCTGTGATGCAGCCACAGTCATTGCCCTTGCAAAGGCAGCAGTATTGTATAGCAGTGACTCTGAAACTGGTTGAGAATTGAAATGAAACTTAGGAATTACCAGAGAAGATGTGGCTGGGGACGTGCTACAGCCAGCAAAGCTCTCTACAGCTATGACTGGAATGTAACATAGCCTGCATAAAAAGCCATGAGAAGCTGTGATAGGGATCATACCTTGCCTCAACAACAGAGATCTGTCCTTGTCATTTTCTCAGGTATAAACAGAGATTATCTTCACTAGAAATGAAGGGAATGATTGCAAGTGGAAACTCACTTTAATTAACAAAATTGTTCCAGAGTTAATATAAGGTTTTTTGTTTTATTTTTGGTTTGTTTCTATTTTAAAAATCTCTGTCCTGACTCTGATTCAAGTGTTTTTAAAACACCACCATACATTTCTTCATTCCTAGCCCTACCATTAGCATTCCCAGACACTGAGGCTGAAACAGAGCTACCCTCTGCTCTACTCTTACACATCCCAGCTGTCCATAGATACTTAAAGGCCATTTGCCAGGTGTTTCAATCATAAATTTTATGTTCAACATCATATTTTATGCAGAGAACAAGCCTTTGGATTGCTTTGGTAAAGGGATACCTACAAGCAATCAAAAAGTCAGAAAAGGGCCAACCTGAATCTCTCTCCTCCTGTAGAGTATGATGGTTCCCTATCCCAGTGGTGCTACCATTCTTCCAGCATATTGAAAAATGTCACTCATTCACTTTGGGCCCATTTCTCCCTTCTTACACATCGTGAACTGCTTTACATAACTCTCAGACACTCCCAACTGGTATCTGTATGAGAAAAGAATGAAATGTGCCACACAACTGAAAAAATTTCTCTAAAAGAAAAAACTTCTTCATTCAAATGTTTGAAAGTAGGACCAAATGCCAGACACAGAAACACACAGCAGGCAACACAAGCACACAGCAGGCTTGTAGTCAAAGCCTTGCTTCCTTAGAGAAGCATGGTAAGGCTCAAAATTACCTCCTTTACACTGCATATTGTAATGGTTTAACACAGCCTGGTTTTTGGTTGGGAGTGGGAGAAAAGCTGCTCGAAACTTCCAGGTCCGGCACAGAGCCAATCGCTGAAGGCTCTGACCATGGGCAGGTTACAAGCCCAGTTAGACAAGTTGGTAACGCCTCTGCGATGACATTTAAGAAAGGAAGAAACCGCAGGAAACTCTTTTCTTCTCCTGAGGGGTGGTAAGGTGGCCACCAGGGCCCATCCTGGCGGGGGCTGCTGGGGGCCATGCGGCTGGGGCCCTCCTGAGGCCGGGATTGTGCAGCCAGAGCCGCTTGTGTGGTGCCAGCAGAGACCATGTGGCCAGCAACGAAAACATGGCAAACAATTCCCTGATATGGAGCCCAGACAAAAACCTTTTCAGTGCAGCGAAGCTCTGTAAGAACTTTTCAATTAATGGAACTTGAGAACAAGTGAACCTACAAACACCAACTTTCTTTCAAGTCAGAGGAAAAGGAAAAGTGAGGACACGTGAGGAGAACCAACATGGCGGCACCAAGGTCAGTGAAAAGAAGGAGAGGGAAGAAGTGCTCCAAGCACTGGAAGAAGTGCTCCAAGCAAGCCGTGGTGAGGACTGTAATACAACAAACTGCTTCCCTGTAACTCATGAGGTGCATGGGGGGGTGCAGAGATCCACCTGCAGCCCATGAGGAACGGTGCTCACGCTGGAGCGCGTGGATGCTAAAAAGCTGTAATCTAGTGAGGAACTCGAACAGAGGGAGAGGACCCTTGCTTCCAGAGATAGAGAACCCTTGCTTCCAAACTAGAACAGCTCATCCTTAAAAGACTAAACCCCATGAACTAAAATGACCCACGCTGGGCAGCTGTGGGAAGACTGCTTGGCCCGTGGGAGGGACTCACATTACAGGAGGTAGGGCAGGCTGCTGTTTGTGAAAGTTAAAGCCACGCTGGAAAAGTTCACAGAGAACTATCTCCCGTGGGAACGATCCCACGGCACAGCAGAGGAAAGAAACTCTTTTCCTTAAGCGTACTGAAGAAAGATTTTTAAGAAGTTAAAGACTGACCAAAACTCCGTGTTTTGTCTCCTTGCACGGTTGGTGGGAAAGAGGGAGGAACTAGGAAGGAAAGGTGTTCGTAAGGTTTATTTTTGTCCTCATTACCCTTTTTATTTTGATTCTGCTAATAATAAATTTTCTTTATACTGTTTAAGTTTTGAGCCTGTTTTGCCCTTAAAATGTTTTTCCCCTAATCCTTATCTCAACTCATGAAGTTTTTGTTTTAGTTTTTCTCTCCTCTGCTTAGCTATAGCAGAGGAAAATGAGTGAATAGTTTTTCATGGGTGCCTGGCACTTAGCCAGCATCAAACCTTGACACATATATATATTTAGGCATAGTATATTATTAGCCCAGAAACAGTAAATCCACTTTTTTCAGACATTAAAAATAATGACATAAAAAAAGAGAAACATCATGGTGGTGAATGGCTGTAAACTTGCATGTCTTTGATGATCTGCAGTCTAAAATATTTCAGCATTTGATCTAGCCTGAACTTCTGACCCTTATCCAAGCATTAGTTGCTTACCTACTCATGCAATAGCTCTTTGCATGCCACCTTAAGAAAAGGTCATTTGCATGCTTTTCTTATGCAAGACACAAAGCAGACAACCAACTGGTTTTTGACATGGCTCCCTTGTGCTCTGTGTTTTTATGCTATTTTTACATGGAAATTCTCAAAATGCAGAAAACAGGAAATTTGTGCCGAGACCACTGATTTATGAACTAAAATGCCATAAATTCCTTGTTTGTTAATCATACACAGAACATAAAATATTTCCTGTATTATATTTCTAACATGCTTTTTTTCTTTACATGCTGCCAAAGTTACGGGAAATTCAAATGTAGACTGAAAGCAGTCTTGAATGTGTGTGAAAGTTTACATTCCAGGTCAGCCACACAGTGACTTTTGGAGTTTGTGACAAAGTAAACACATCACTGCATCATTCAGACTGGAGACAGATTATTCATTTCACTGTAAGCCTGAGGACAGCCTGCAGACTGGGAACATAGATGTTCATAACTCTGTTTGGTTGTCTCGTGACAGGCTTAAAGGTGCCAAGTCCATAGCGGAACAGCTTCCAGCCTCTGAATAAGGCAGGCATGAGTAAAATGGGTTATGTTATTTGCACCAGAACTACAAAACCACCAGCATCCCATAAATACGTCTCATTTTGTATGTCTAAAAGATGTGCAATAACCCATCCATGACTTTGAACTCCCATAAAGCATTTCCCTCTTACGGTTTCACATCTAAACATCAAATTACCTGATTCCAACATGCAGGCTGATATTCTTTATATGACAGAAAGACCAGCAGGAGGTGTTCTGCTACAGCTGAGCAGTCCCAGGCCACCTTGGCAAGTAACTTGTGTTGGCTATCCTTTCTAATGTTCTCATAAAAAAGGTCAAGCAACCCTTCCAAACAAAGTGTCTTAACCTCCTTCTAAATGCCTAAGTGAAAACGGTGATAAAAAGTGGCTCCATAAGAATTCTCACTCCTCAGCATCTGACCCCCTGGTAGAGCACATACAAAGGCAATACAGCTTTCTCCTGTATTGCTTGGCTCTCCTTCCTAATCAAAACATAGGTCTAATTCAGATATTTGGATCACTTCACCTTTGGTCTCTTTGGAAAGACATCCAAAAGCATAGTAATTGCTACCATGTTGTTTACACTTCTCTGTTACAAAAAAAGAACATCCCTGCAAATGGCTTTCACTTGGGCAATTGCCTAGGCATTACAGAGTAAATTTATTATTGACCTAGGGGTCAAAATTAATACCCATAACCTCAAGGAGAGATAGCCTCCAATGTAATTTTAGCTCTCCGACAGCCACTCAGTCGATTCTCCTGGGTGGTATGAGGAGGGCAGAACAAATTTACCTTCCAACAAGAAACTTCTTAAAATCAGCTGACCTCTAGATGACTTTTTTCCTCAAACTGGGGTGATGCTGCCTGTTCCCTGGCATACTCCATGTAATGCTGAACAACACAGTTCCTATTGGCATTAAATGAAGTTTTTAGCAGCGCAAGGGTAAGAAAACATCAGTCCATGTAGACCTAAATTATTTTTCATTTGGACCTTGCACTGGGGACATGCTTGGGTAGAGAATCTGCACAACATATAAATATAGCTTTCCAGACTTTGTGTGTGCAGGGAAAGGAAAAGATTGCAGGGGAAGATATTAGCCTCCCCTAGGGAGGGGAGTAGCACCATCCAGGCTTGCATCACTAGACAGTCACTTTGTAGGACAGGCCTGGCAATCTCAACTCACATGAAACAAGTGTGAAGTTATTACTGAAATGTACTAGAATCTGATCACTTCCAAATAAGGCAACATAATTTAAACAAAAAATTTGTTACATGAACAGATCAGATAGACTGAAGAAAACTGTCCCTTCACTGAAAAAAAGCAGATTATGTTTCCCTATGTATTATCATCTTTGTGCTAAATAATTGCTTAATTTACCAACCTGCTTTCTTTTCTTTTTCACAGCAGGTTTGGAATCTGAATCTTGACGTGTTGCTGTCCTGTTATCACTTGCTTTTTCAACAGCTTCATCATCTGAAGGATCTAATCAGAAAAAAAGAAGAGTTTTTGTTACTGTGTTTCAAATCTATCTATCCATCTTTGCATTCAAAAATAGGGATAAAATCTCCACCTGAAAGGTTGTCACAATAATACAATCTCATGATTGGCAATAGATACGGCTGTAACAAATACATTCTTCTTGCTAAGTTTGCTGAACTTTTTTCAAAATAATGTTATTTTCTCCTACTAAAACAAGTCTTGCAGATGAAGGAAAAGAAAATCCAAGCAAACACATACAAAAATGCACAAAATCCCCATTCCAACTCCCAAATGCTTTACTGACACATATTAAAGAGGAAAAATTACAAGATAGGTATAATGTCCTATTGTATAAAAATATATGCACATGTTTCCTGCAAGTACATTTTAATTGTGTCTCTTACTTCAGTAATAATTAGACAAAGGTTTGAGCAGCATGTCTGCAAAACTAAAATATGCTTATGCTTTAAAAGACAACTATTTAAATTCAGATGCTTCTACCCATTCTCTTCTTCATCTATCTACAGAGAGACTTTGGGGAAAAAATAAATGCACAGCAACAGCTCCGTCTAATAGTGTTATACTAGTGCTTTTGATGTATTCAAACACAGACATTTCTGCTGGGGACACTTCCCTGATTATGCCAGAAGCATTATCATCCATCAAACTGAATTAATTCAACTTCTGTAATTGGAATATTTCTGCCCAACAGGTATTCAGTCATTATTGCAATCTCTTGTGTTCCAAAGTTGTAAATTTACAGCTTCAAGATTAAGTTATTTATTTTGAAAAGAGAGGAGTAGAAGGATTTCTTAAGCATCACCCTGAGTACAGATGATATAACTATATCTATGCAATCACTAGTTGTGAGCAGAGTAAACTGATGGCCAGAGAACATGAGAGAGAGAAAATCAGTTATAGCTGGCATTTACACATTCCAGGTCGAAATAGCTACCTACTGAAAAAAAGGTAAGTGAAAGGATATGTGAAAAATACACAAAAGAATTTCAGTGAAAGGTGAGTAAAGGGATGAAAGAGGTGGGGGGAAAGAATCTCTTTTAAGCCACAAATGCAACATTACATATTATGTGGCAACAAGGCAGTGGCTTTGAAAATCCTAATGTGACAGAATGGGTAACAAAATGGATACATATTTATTCCTGGAAAGATACCACCTCATAATCACTCCTTTTTCCTACCTTGTGTAACAGTCAGCACCCTAAAGTTGGGTTCTGACAGCTGTTAGGAATTCGAGAAAGTGTAGGAAGTTGAAAGATAGTAAAGAAAATCAGTGAATGTTTTAGCAGGTTGGATGCCATTTGTCATGAAATCTTACTTGACATAGATTAGATTCTTGGCAAACCACAAGAGCTTTAGAAAGAGAGCAGCAACTGAGAAGAGAATTTATTTTCTGTTTAGTACAACTAAGAGACTCCTAAGTGAAGAGGGTAGATAAATATGTTAATGAACTTAATTAAGACCAAAATAAATGCCATGGAAGAAATGACAGCACTTGTTTGTATTTCAACATAGGATGAAGACATATTCTGAAATCTTAAAATAGGAATTCACCAAGAAAAGCCCTGGCTTTCCAGCTCTAAAGCAAATGCAGGAATATGTGCAGCAAGTGAACACTACAGCTCAGCTGGCCTATCTGCTTCATTCTCTTTGCAGGCACAGCCTCAGGTCAGAGCTGAATGGACTGTGGCCACACGAGTGCCAGAGCCCATGCAGAAATTACGTGCCTAGTCCTGTACAGCCCAACACACGGCAGCACGTGAACAGGGAACAAAGAAAGCTCAAAGTTTGTGAGACAAAGTTTTTCCTTACATTACAGGCCAAATATCGTACTCCAGAGGATGTCCAAGCGCTCCTGTACCATATGGCTGTCCCTGCGCAGCAGATCTTTCCTGCCTATTTCTCTCCAGAGTCACTGACCACTTATGACCTCCAGCCACTTTGGAATCTCAGATACAACACTTTGTTAGAAGAACCTGAAAAATCACATCATTCGGCATACTCCAGAAAGTTTAAAAGGTGTCTTGGTAATTCAGTGTTACCACTGGCCATTACCATGGGCTTGTTTCCCTGTGTATCCCTTCCTCTGGCAAATTTATTGTGCTATATTTTAGTAGGGCAGCTTCTGTACTTAAGGACCCATCGCTGACTTCAGAGATACTGAAAGTGTGACCAGCTTTAACACACACCAGCTCCCCACCCCTGGGGTCTTGGACACACTGCATTGATGCAGGCTGTGGAGAGGTGATATAAATGAAGTACATCAAAGAAATCAGAATTGCCTCTTCGTCCCTCTTCCTCACTGCACTTGAGCCCCAAACCCACTCCAAAATGAATTTGTGCATGTCTCACTGAACTGAACTGCTGTGTGAGCTCTTTCCGATGTTTCACATTGAAAATAAATGAGAACTGCATCAAATAGATTCAGGGGAAGCTGCCTGTGATCTGCAAGCATTCTTTCTGAAATCCCACTTGGCACGCTCTGAAAGGCAAACAGGAGTCGTGCTAGTTTTAAATAACCTCTTCTCTTTCTCACAACTAAAAGACACACTGCTAGCAATAGCAATCTAAAACTGGACAAATGGTTTCCATGATCTGAAATAGCCTGACAATGTACCAGCTGTTCACTGCTCATTTGAGTTTTGGACAGCACTTCGTGATGCAATGTCCTCTGTTCTCAGCAAGAAGTGAGAGAAGAGGGCACAGACTCAGACTCAACAAACATCAGCGAAAACAGTTCAAGTTTGAGCATCTTTCTGCAGTACCTGAGCGTTTTTATTTCATACAATGGAGAACTTTGTATCTATTCCAGCCATGTCCCAGGCAGGACAGCAGCTCATCTCAACCTGTAATTGTTTGTGACACCATGACAGCTCCTGTGATGACAGGAGCATTTTGTTGCAGGCCTTAAAGTACCACAGGCCAGACTCTGCCAACCATGTTCACATTAAACCATGTACCTTTCTCTGTAAATAGTTACCTTGATGTCAGTGGGTTTATTCACAATATAAATCATAACTTGAAGCAGATAAATGCAGAAGCTCACAGGTCACAAACATGTCTGTAACAGACCAGCACTGTTTGCTCTACTTTGAGGTGTTGAGCTTCCCAGGAGACTACTCTCTGCCAGAACAGGAAAATTCACAAATCCTTCCTTAATAATAAGCTGCTGCAAATGCGGAACCTAATTGATTAATACAAAGTTGACTTTCATCTGGCTTGAGGTGCAAAGAAGCGGGCAGGCAGGCGCTGACAGGACACACTGCTTGGAGGGTGATGCTGTTGAGCACAGCAATTCTCTGCCTCTGCTTTCCTGAGACTTACGGCATTTACACAACCACAAGGTCATCAAAGGCACCAGAACGGTCACAAAATGCTCTCAATATAGAAAAATAAATGGGAATTCCACAACTCTTCAAGTGCTTTGCTTTGGTATTACATCAGCAACATGGCACATACTAACAGGCTTCCCAGTCATGAGGTCTTTATATCTGAACCATGTAAAAATGGAAAAAGCCATTTCTGCTTCACACGCACACACAGACAGACACACAGACAAAGACTTTCTCGTTCATATCAATCACTGTTTAAAATCATCCAGTGCACTGGTTTCTAACTTACAAATTTAATATTAACACATGCATGTATGTCTAAGTACATCAATAGGTGTACTAATTACATACATGTAAACACACATATTAATATATACACATCTGCATGTTTATACACATTCACATAAAAAAGTACAGAGATATGTAGATAATTTAACAGGTTCCCTTTAATAATCACCTTTATTAACTTACATATTCACAAAGAATACATTTTTTTTTTCACTATTTACTATAGTATTTTTAAAGGCAAATAAGACCTTAGTGACATAGGATGTAATGATATGTGCTTTGATGTAAATGCAATTTTGTTCATACGAAATAGCTAGTGCATACAAATTTGCATTTGCTATGCTGATTCACCATTACTTAGACTTCTGACCTTCACATGCCTCTTTTCTACACTGAAATTATTAACATAGGAGTATAGTGACCACAACGTAAATAATTCATTCCTGTAAGAACCAAGGCTGACTGAAAAAGTTATGACTGAAAATCATCTTAAAATTCTTTGGGAAATACAACCTGTGGTTCAAGCCAGCATATGACTGAAATAAAGATAAAGGCAGCTCACAGAAATAATGGCAATCATGGGAGGCTTGTAACAAGATGAGAACATGAAGGAAACGAGCTTTTTGAGAGAGAAAGGAGACAAGGTTCTTAGAACTCTTCATAATGTAGGAACAACCAACACATAATTAAAAGGAAAGCTTGGAAATGAAATATGTCCTAAATATCCAAAGATAAGTGAGAGAATAATTTCCACTAGGTGGTTTTTTGTTTTGTTTTTTGTTTTGCTTTTTTTTTTTGTTTGTTTTTTTTTTTTAATCCAGAAGCAAAGTGAGATCAGGCATCTATTTGGTGTCCAAAAGGCTCCCAGTGACAGAGGCCAGTACAGGACAAGTTCATTTCTTACCATTTAATTAATCTCTGTGACAAAATTTGGAGGGAACCTGTTTTACACGCCCACATGAGAGAATCCCTCAACTTTTATTTGAAGTATTTGCCTGCAGTCAGACACACTCGGGGTCAGAAATCCCTGCTTTTTCCCATATGCTCTCATCAGGGCTATGTATCAGTACTAAACTGGAATTACATGAAAACAAAGGCTGTACAAAATTTATTATGCCCCCCCCCTTCCCCTTTCCTGATTTCCATCCTTCTCTGCCTGTTCTAAAATTGTCTCATATCTGAAACCAGATTTTAAATAAAGCCTCTGTTTTCTACTTTTTAACAAAAAGCTCAGTATGCTGTGGAAACAGGTTTTATACTTGTTATGCTCTCTTTCTAGTTTCAGATATGTTACAGGAAATTATGTGCTTGTATTTATTCTGTCGGTGGGCATAGTTCACAGTTTGGGTGCGCTGTGATGGATTAATTTCAGACGGCTTTTCAAGTGGTATTTTTATTTACTGGTTGATTAAATTGTACTGATCTGTGTACATTAATGGCAGGGGAAAATATTTCTCAGGGCTCCCACCTCTAAATTCAGTAGATTGAAACATATTTGATGCTAATTAAAATGCCAAGTGTGCTGGGCACATCTTGAGACTTAATTGCCATTTTTCTTTGGGAGGAAGGGAGAAGAGGGGCAGAGATGAGGTCAGAGAAAAAAACATTCTGACACTTCCTTATTATTCTCAGTTTTGCTATTAAAAACTGGCCTCAATCTTCAGTGAATCAGATTAAGTAACCTCAAGGTCAATGCACTACTTGGAACTTTTCTCACTGCATTTCTCCTGCGTGTCCCACCAGGTACACACAGTGCAAGGTCAATTAAATTTCTGCAAAATGTAACAGCTGTCAGCAAAATTTGCTCCCAAGTCCCTGTTCATCCTTGCTCAGCTGAGAGGGCTCCTGTTGCCAGCAGAGTTGTGCTGATCACAGTAGTTGGGCTAAAAGGGTTTTAACACACCCCTATGGCACCACTCCTCGAGGCAGCAGAGAACACGGGGCTCAGGCAGGTCCTGCCACGCTGCCCACCAGTACCCAAACAACAGATGAGCTCTTTGAAATGCAACAGGCCTGGCTGGTGGGCTAGTTAACTGAGAAAAAAAGGATTAACATACTTCCCTGACAAAAGGGAAAGGTTCTGCCTAGCAGTGGGAGAAGGAGGTACAGAATTCAGCGGTTCACAGCAGCCCAAACGCCTCCTGGACAAATCTCGAATTACTCAGCTGTGTGTCACCAGCACAGCTAACCCCAAAAGGAGGATCTCTTTCATGTCTACCAGGTCAACCCTCTCTGTAGGCAGTGGACAGCTTTGATTTTTCCTGTTGAGGAGCCTAACGATGGCTCAGATACCCTGGAGCCCATGGTGTAAAGCCAACTGGCCAAGCAATAGCTATGAAGCTCTTTTGGGGACTTCCAGACCATGGAATGGCTAAGAATGCATATTTTATTATTAATATGGTTCCTCAGACCAGTTGCTGGCTTTTACCATGGCAATACTTCAAAAATTTCTAGTAAATGAGATAAAAATACTGGAGACAAAAGTAATCTGTCCTTGGGGAAGATCACCACATAAGCGTTGCATTAAAAATAGCTACGACAGTGCCAGCACCCTTTTATTTTCTCAAATTGCTCTGGCTAAATTAGAAAGGGTCCCCTGACAACTCAAGAAAAATAAGTAATTCTCCCTATCACAGGCATGCATCAAGTGCAGTGAGTGGCACAACTGAGAAATCTAGGTGACACATTACAGAAAAAATCCCCAAACAACAAAACATCTCCTTACCTCCTTGAATATGGATTAGCTAAATCATTTAAAACAGTAGAGTAAGACAAGATTTAGTCTTACAAATCAATACAAGAACACATAAAAGAAATGAAAAAATAGTATTGAATTGCATCAAAAGACATAATACTACAGCTTAGTGGAAAACTTACGCAATTTTTGCAGTTTAGCTTTTGCAAAATGGGCACATGAATCAAATGAAGTGCCTTCATTCATAAGGCCTTAAAATATTTGGGTGTTTTGACCATTTAGAACTAAAGAGGGAACACTGTGAATGCACTGGTACCTGTTGTTGTCACTAGGAAGCACGAAGCTGCGCAGAAAGCTCTGTTGAAGGTTATTACCAGTTAGTAACCATTGCTCTGCCTTTATCAGCCTACTGCAGCAGAGAACAGAGCTGCCTCTCTGCTCAGGCTGAGACAACCTCCATAGGAATTACACGTGGTGCCAATGCTCCATCATCCCAAACCATCCACAGTCCCCACCGTCTGGGCAATTCTGCCTTCCAATCTCTACGAACCAAGGAGTCCTTTCCCAGAACAGGTGCATTCCAGCACAACAGTAAGTTTTGATATCTGCGAGGATGCCTTGAACTGCAGACTTTACCTGCTCCCAAGGTATCTGAAAAAAGGTATTTCCAAGTGTGCTTGTGAGGCACACCTGAAGGGCAGACAATGTGCAGCTCAGCACAGTGTCCTACCAAAGAATCAAATGAGCTTCAACTTTGTCCCCACAGGTAACATTCAGAGGGCATAAACTTCACACTCCAGCCAGCCTAAGCCTGTGCCAAGCCAGTCTGTAGCAATTCCCTGCAATAGTTTCTAAGTAGTGCCAAAAGCTTGTACTACATAGTCAAAGACAACATTCTTCTAAAAAGGCAAACCCCTTCCTGGGGCAGTTCAAAAGGCACATCTAGCCCAAACAACTATTTTTGCCTGATAAATCTTGTTATATTCAGTTTAAGGATATTCAGTTTAGGTTCCTCTTCTTTACAGTGATGGATAATTTAAATTAAAACCACTGTCCATTCAAGCAAAAAAGAACAGGTCTTAATGGAATACTATCAAGTTAATTTTCACTATATTCGGATATGATAAAAAATCTTTAGCTCAGAGACATAACTGTCTGCGATGCAAAGGATCTCCCACAATACATTTCTAACAACTACATCTCCCTTTTTTAAAACACTTTAATACTCAAAATAGGTACTTCCAAACTAATTTTTGACACGAGTTGCTGACTGGGAGTGAATTAAAAGACAAAATAAAGGGCATATCAGAGAATAAGACCAGAGGAAATCCTCTGTTGTACACATGTAAGCAGAGAAGAATAAACTTTATATGATCAAGGTTAGGCCCAGCTTGTAGTACAGCTACAACCTCACCCTAGTCATAATTTGACTTTTTCATTGTTATATTTTGCCTATAAGACAGAAAGATGGTAGAAAAGCCACAGAATATGACTGATCAGAGGTAAAAAGTAGTAGGCCACTCCCCTTCTAACAAAAATAACTTTTTCACCTGCTAGGTAAAGGTTGAATTTGACATCCCACTGCTGCCTCAGACAATGAAAACAAGCATCACCAAGGTAAGCAAGGGGAACTCAGTAGTCACTTAGTCACTGGAGTTTTAAAACCCATGGTAAGCAAAGGACAAACACAATGATTGACATGATAGGAACATGACAGGTCCTTTTACTGTTTGCCATCCAATTTACTTTCTTCATTATGAGCTTGCCAAGAAAGAGCAAGCAGAGCCCAAAGACACATGAACATTTCAGCACAGCATACAAATCAGTTCTGTTGTTTCTATGCTTCACCAATGGTATCATGAGTGAGGGCTGAGATAACATCCACAAATCACTTCTACTCTTTTGTGCTCTCAAAAACTATCCTTCATGCTGAAACTTCAAATAATCTCCTTATAACTCCAAATGAAATTCAAACGCACATTTCTAGAGAGAGGGGGAGATGGGAGCCTGTTTTGTCTAAGTAGCATGGGGTTTTGGCTATTTTCAAATCTACTGGATGAACATCATAAACATTAACCTTGTAAAAAGAGCTTCTCTTCCTGCTAGATGCCACACATTGCACACCATACAGTCGGTTTAGAAACCACACAAAAGGGTGCCAGCAATACTGTGCAACAGTGTATGCTCCTAAGACAATGCTATCCAACTCTGAAAAGCAGAGGAACAGGGCAAGCCAGGATACAGCTGACCACATTGGAAATGGTCTGAGCCATTGTGGTTTATAATCTCACCTTGTAAATGCTCCATGGGATATTTAAACAACTACAAATGTCTAGGAATTTGGGGTTAATCAAAAGAAAAATCAGTTCACACATATACTAGTTATAGAATGTTTTACTGTGCTGAGGAAGAATCCCACAATTCTGGCTTGAAATAAGTCTCAACCCCAGCACAGGCCATCTGTTGGCCAGGGAGAGGAAACTGCTCTGGAGAAGTCAGACCCGACTCATTCCAGAGGAAATGCTACCAAAGAAGGCTGGGCAGTTAAAAACTGTCAACAAATAAGCAGAAAAACCATTCAGAATCATAAGGAAAATACAAGTTAAGAGCTCAGGAAAAGCTAGGCACAAACTAGGGCCTGACCCTCTAGTGCATTTTCCTCTTCATGGTGCAGGCAGAAAAATTAAAGTCATCCTAAAGAAAACTTGAGTGTTCACAGCTGTCCAACGAAGCACTTTTCCATCCATTTTGACAAACACATACAACCACTCTTAAAGCCTTTTCCCCTTCTTCCAGGAAGTTTGCATCACTGGGGTTGGTCACGCAACATTTAGAGCCCTGAACACATGAACAGCACCACTCTATGAAAGCCTCCCCAAAGATTAACTCCCTGCCCAAACCCAACCACTGTATTACTTGTATGAGGAAGAAATCACTCCTTCTCCACAATACTCCTATGGGAGAAGTGCATGTCACAGTTCCTGGCAAAGTATGACTATTTCTGTGCTTTAAGACCCACCAAGCACCTTGATTCCTTCTAAGACCTACCCATCTATAATGTATGGAAGCTGCTGTTTGCTGCACAGGGTGAAAAGCTGCTGAAAAAGAGGGTAAAAAGTATACTCCTCATGCTGGGGAGGAGTATATGGTCCCTCCTTTATCCTCATCACCTTCATGGTCTGAACAAAGGGATCTACGGTGAATTCAATATCCTAGCACTAGAGAGAGGGGTAGAATTGGCAGTGGCACTGAGGAGCTGGAATTGGTGGTTGGTATGGTTCTCATGAGGGTACCACCCAGGAGCACAGACAGCACAATGCCATCCATCTTTAATGGTGCCGGTGACCCATATATTCAGAATTTCCCTACTTACACACTGCTAGTGTGCTATTCAATATACACCTGGAGATGGACTTTTCCCTTTTTCAGGTCCTCTCTTCAAAATCAAACACCAGCATTCTTCATTTGTTATAATATTAACTTCTGACAAACACTTATTCTTGTTAATGAGGAAGAAACAGGTAAACTGGGAGGAAAGATGAACTTGGATAAATCCATAAAACTACTTAATGGGTAGGGTCTAGCCTAGGTCTGACTATGAGCAAGTTTTAGCCAGGAATGTAGCATGGTCCCAGATGTGATGTCCCCCTTAATACTGCCAGTGATTTGTGCTTTTTTACTGTTCTCTATATTGGGAAGCAGCTGTGGCTCACAGCTGTAGTTCTTGCTGTAAGGGTAACACAGAGAGTCTGGCTGATCCTGTGCACTTCAAGTCTATAGATCATGATAAAATTACACAGTGGAACTTGCCAAAAATAGTAGGCTGCAATTAAAAAGGATATATAGCACACTTCACAAAAACTTAACAGCACAAATTATTGTTCACAGATACACATTGCTACTTTACTGACTACTGGTACCATTCCCACCTTTTTTGCTCATGGATATTTTGCAGACATATCTGTAGTATGCAGTTATCACAGCCCTGATTTTGCTCAGGTTTTCTCTGAGTATGGAAAACTGCATGCATGTATATAACGTAGCATACACTCAGATAGATGTCACCACCAAATAATATATCCCACTGAAGAACAATATTGCAGTCTTTTATCCCAATTCTCCTACCCATCTTTACACACAACATGAGAGTTGACATTTTGAGCTGCTCTGATTTCTGCAGCTTTTTTTTATTTAGAAGCCTTCATATGACATAGAAGTATCAGGTCCCATTTGACAGAGTATCAGGTTGACTCATATCAAGTTAAACTCTCCTTCAGGCTAAGAACAAAATACCCTGACATGTTGCCACATAGAGTTAGAGTGGCAAATTCCCTGGATTATAAAACATCTGTTGAAAACCAGTTCCCTGTCTAAGGCACAAGGGTTATGTTTCTATGCCTCTTACTTTTTGCTTCCTCCTCCTCTCCATATACTACAGATTTCTCTGCAGTTTGAACTCTGATGTTGCAGGTTCTCATCCCCTTTCAAGCTATCCTAGTATCTCAGATTTATATGGTACTAGAATATACATTTGTGGATTTAGATCACTTTTCCAAAAAGTCTTTCTTACTATAAGAGCGAATGAAAGGAGGGATCACTTTTTATAGTCAGAAGCATTTAGGGAAATACTGCACACTCTGATGCATTAAGGTTTTTGAGAGGAGGAAAGGCATCGGGCTTGTCATCTATGTCAGTGCTCTCTAATTAAGACTAACAATTACAATGCAATCTCTCATCGGTACAGGGCATTTGTGAACTGACATTCAGCTCATTTGTTTAAATGATCAAATAAAGCACATTATGAGTCAATCAGTTCTAACTCACCAGGAAAATAAGAGCTCATACCTAAATTCATTTGCTTCAAGCAGATGGTGGATTGCTTTTCTGTCCCTTTGTGCTGCAGTCCTGTTCTCTTAGATCCTCTCTTCTAAGAGAGGGACATACTGGGAGGTCAGTTTTCTGACAAGGTCATCTGCCTTCAGAGTATGAAGAGAATTGCACAGAAAGTGGGTTGGGCTATATTTAGAGTTTGGTCCAACTCCGTGCCAAGGTCCCCCCCGCTGTCTCTCTCTTGCAGCACCGTCTCAGGTTTATTCTTGCAGATTCTCAGCCCACAGAACACACGAGGATAGGAAAGTAGCACTGAGCTACTGCTGGATTGAGGTTTTTTGCAATTTGCTAAAAACAAGTGGATCAGCAGTTCAGATGAGAACTCCTTAAATCCCTCACTCTTCTAGTCCTTATCTTTCGTTATTTAAGTGGATTTTCCCTTTTCAGTTGAATAAGGAGAGGAAACTGCCTGGGATAGAGCAAAAAGACTCTCCTGAGATAAGGTAAGATTGCTTCATTTTTGTATTGTCATTGTAATTACAGAGCAATTGGATCAGATATGCTTTTTCTGCAACACTAGTTCTGCATGCCAGCATTAAGGGTATTTTTGGATAATGCAGTGCTTTATGTAAAAACATCAATTCTCATTATCACTGTCCATAGGAAATGGGAAGATAAAAGGATATCAGCATGTGCAATAGAATACACACTATTTGCTTTTTACCTGCCTAAATTACTGTAAAAAGCATACAGCCATGCTGACAGACTGTATCATTCTGAAAATGAGAGAACCCCATATGTGTGGCTATATGCACACTGATTACATATACAGGCATGCATTTAGATGTGCTGAGTGATGTTTTAGCCCACGTTATTTTGTACATTATGAGAGAGTATGGCATCAAGTTTGTGATATAGGGCTTGCTATGGCACAGATATAAGCAAAAAAATAATAATTAATAAAGGAACACGTGCTCAAATCCCTTTATAGTTCCAAAGAAGTTGCTCAGCTCCAGAGTACAGGCAGTATTACAGATCATATTGTATTTGGTTTCCTTCCCACTGTGTGCTGTACACTGGTTCAGCATTGCTTCTCCTTTTAAAAACACACATGGCTCAACATTTTCCTCAGCACCATTTTAAACTGTTGTGATTCTTAAGGAAAAAAAGCCCTGGGCAGAATACATCACTGCATACCTGTCTGTAAAGAGATCCTAGCACACTTCAGGTCACATGGGCATCATGATACTCTAGTGTGGATCCAGCATGAGGAGAATGTTGTCATGTAAAGACACTCTGGAGCCATGGATTTAGCACTGGCACACACACACACTTTCTAATGCAACATGACCACAGCAAGCACACAGGAATGGTAACCTGAAAATATTGGGTAGAAAGATCCACTTGATCCAATGGTTGAAACACCGATGGGACAGCACCAAAATGTTCTTCACAACATAATCACTACATAAAAGTCTTAGCAGAAGCAACTGAAGAAAGGCAACTATATAGGGATTCTGGATTAAAAGTAAGCAAAGAGCAAGAGAGGTCACCAAGTCACTGGGAGTTCAGCTAAAGTGACTGGGTGAGTTACTGTACTTATTTTGGGTGGTCTTGTTTTAATATAGCTGCTGGTTAAACAATGCCATGCATCAGGCTGTAAAAAATTCTAAGTTGGCAAAAGTCTTATCTGCTGAAAAAACTTCTGATTTTGCTTACTCTCAACTATGCATAAGATCATCTTAGCATTCTTTGCTTCTGATTTTGCTTAGTAATTTATTCTTGGAGTCTTGAGTGTTAAGTTTATTTGAAAGATGCAGTAAAAACCACCCATTTCACACAAAATACCTTCCTAGCAGTCCTAAGACTCTTTAACCAATGAAAATTATGGTAGCATGCCATGGAACCAACTTGGGCTGTGCTGCGTGTGATAATTCAGACTCGTCCAGAAGGTTTATACTGGGAGGACTTGAAGAAGAGGCTGTTAAAGGAGTGTAACTGAAGTACTGCAATTGTATTTATCAAATTCATCAGCAAGTAAAAGGCTTCACAGTATAAAAGCACCTAGTGCAGTCTAGGATTCAAACAATCTGTTATAAACACTTGTTATACAGTGATAGAAAAGGGCAAAAATTCGTCTTTATAATTTTTAGATGTTCAGGTTTTGCCTTAAGTTATTGCTTAATGAATCAACTTAGTTTTTGTGACACTTTGTGGTACTATTCTCCATTTGCATGTGGGAAAATATTACTTACTCCCCCATCAATACTAAAGACATTAGGGATGTAGGGTTGGCTTAAAGCAGTAGTGACTGAGCTTACTAATGCAGCATTCCCAAAGATGCCCCTGGCAGATGGACAGGAGCAGTGCTGCATCACAGACAGGCAGACAGGGACTGGCTTGTTTTGAAGGGAGGGTCATCACACCTTCCCCACAGGAGCTGAGCCTCAAATGTGTCTGTCACCCAAACTGGTGGGAGGTTTGTTGACATAGGGATGAAAGGATGACAGCTTTGGAAAATGGCAGTATGATGATGAATATGAGCATGGCATTACCAGAAGAAGCTAAAAAGAAGTACATCTGAGTGAACAGGCCTCATATTCTAAGGCAGACAAACCTCAATCTGCTTCTAACCTCTTTCTGAGGCCAAGCCTACTCGGTAGGATCTTCCTCTTTCTATTCTCTCCTCATAAAACTCCATTAAAAAATTCCAGCACCATGAACTAGCTTTGTCTTGCCAAGGTGTGGTCTTCAATGGGCACAATATGTCCATTCTAATGGAGACCACCACAGAAGGGAAAAAATTAAAAAATAAATAAATAAAAAGGAGGAAATTTATTTTTTCTCCTCTAATGTACAAAAGAAAGACTGAAACCCTTCATTTCTATTGGTGGGACTGATGGGGCTGAAACCCACTTTCCTCCCTTGTGATGGGAGGGCATGGCTCTATATATTGAATGACACGTCCAAGGCTGTGGAGGAGGAGGAAGGCAAAGCTCGGCTGATGATGTATGCTGCCAGCTGGCCAGGCAAAACTCCAAGGGGACATTCACTCACTCCTTGCTTTGGCACTGTCCCCCTCAGCTGACAGGTGTAAGCAGGGCCAGAGCCAGATGGGTAAATCCAAACAGTGCCAGGGGGATAAGTCCCACCAGCAGTCAGATCCCCTTCTCTACTCACTGTACTTATGTTCTGCCTTGGGGGCTTTCTTCTGGTGCAACCAAACAACAAACAATCCTGGGATTTTCCTCCCTCCCTGCCAAGCTGAACACACAGAAACAAGCTGAGATTTTGGGGAAAGTCAAAGCATTCAAACTGAATTCAAAGCAGTCAAACTGAAACAAGGACCTTTAGCAAGAGGTCCTGTCAGGTGCTACAGCACCAATGCTACACAGCTCTGCAGTCAATCTGCAGGACCCAAGATTCACCTCCATCCACCACCATCAATGCACAGCTAGTGCTGCAGCCAGCATCCAGGCAGGGACACCTAAAGGGGACTGGAAGAGTGTGAGAAGGGTAAAGGTGGCACCTGGAGTCACTCTGTGAGTACTTGGGTACAGCTCTATGTGTATACTTGCATAAGACAAGGGAGGAACACAGCATTTGGTAAGAAAACAGGTTGCTACAACTGCTGAAGGAGCTCTGCCTTAAACCCTGCACTGAAATTTTCTTCCAAAACCTTTAGTGACTACTGCAACAACTTCTGAATATACTTTCCAGGAAGGGATGGAAGATGATATGCCAACACATGCTGTATAGGAAAGAGAGATACTTATAGACACAGAAAAATCACAAAGCTATAATTAAGCAAACAGTTACTTAAATAATTATAGTCATTCTGCTGAACAGTACTTTCCCCTGAGACTTACTCGTAACCAGGACAGGGAAAGAAATCAAAGTTCATACTCACAAGCAGCCACATACCCCCAACCTTTGTCTGACCTGCTTTTGCAAATCCATCTCTCAAAAATAGCAAGGAAAAACCCAACAACACAACTTTTCCATAGGGTGCCCTGCTGTATTTTGCTCTCTGTGCACCGGCGGTAGAGTGATATCTTGTTGCAGAAAACAGTCTGCCCTGAGGTGAGGAATAGACTCATCTGCATTTTCTTTCAGTCTGATACAAGTGTTGGGACTGACAGAAAGATCTCAAACGCTGGTTTTCACATCTTGCATTAAGAATATTACTTTTAACTGTGGTAAATTTACTGTTGTCTACTAAAAGCACAGAAAATCTTCATGCTCACAACTAAGCACAGTAAGGCACAGAACAAGAAATCCACTGGAACACTGAGGTACTCTTCAGGCCTGCAGTACCATGCTGCTTGGCAGGTGCAAGTACCAGCTCTAAACTCAGGAAAACTGCCAGCAGACCACAGTCTGCTACACTCAGTGCCCTACTTCTTGCCCAGACATCCTTGTGGTCCCACTCAGTACAATTTTCTGGGTCTCAGTCCTTACTTTGGTGATTATTCAGGATGGGTATACAACCAATTTGTGTGAGAAGATGAGGGTTGTCAACTTTAAGACGATTTCCAATGCCAATCCCACCTATACAATGTGGCATTAAGCTATGCAGGAAGAAACTTGGATTATTCAAAACTAACACAAATTTCTTATCTTCTGTTACATAAGCCTAACTTCGTTCAATTGCAGCAAATTCACAGTGACCACTACTGATACCAAAATGCCACAGAAAGTAATCCAACAACACTTGAGTTCTTTTGTCTCAAAAACCAGAGAGTGAAAGTGCATATAGACAGCTGCAAAACTGTAAATTACAATTTTACATAAAATGAAACATAGTCCTGTTAAAAGAAATCCTTGGAGGTGAACTTTCCTACTTTTCACTCATAACCAGCTTTTTAGTATACCAGTCTGATCTGCAGGCATTCACTTCAATGGGAGAACAGCATCCAAGCCGTAGCATGCAAATAACATTGCAAAAAAATAAAAATCAGTATTTTTATTTTAGCATAGTCCTCATGCACTTTTCTTAACCACTAATAATACTAAAGGTGAATAAAAGAATGAAAGATGAAAAAAACCTCTAAATGGATGTAAAATAATTTAGATACTCTCCCTAAAGAAACAATTTAGAAATCATGTACGAAGTACAGTAAAAATAGGCATTTTACATCATCTTGTCAGTCTTTAAGAACACTCAATTTAAATAGCAAATGAGCAGCAGCCACTCTTCCTGTCACTGCGTCTTCTTCTGCTAACACAACGCTTAGAGATGTCATCCAATGCAATTTGATGTGTGTCCCCTCTCACAACACCTGCCTAAAAAAGGGGGAAGGCAAGGAAGTCCCACTTGGGAAGAAAGTGAGACTGTACAGGATGAGCTTGTCAGTATGTGAGAAAAATGAAGGGTTGAGATGATGTGTCAGGGCTCGT
The DNA here is from genome assembly GCF_000738735.6 of Corvus cornix cornix. Lineage (NCBI taxonomy): Eukaryota > Metazoa > Chordata > Aves > Passeriformes > Corvidae > Corvus > Corvus cornix. The sequence goes on along the minus strand of NC_046332.1, from coordinate 21,245,093 downwards.
GTGCTCGAGCACCTGCTGTTCCTGTGCAGTTCCTCTCACTCAACCAAGCCCAGGGGCTGCACATTCCCTTGCTGTACATTCACCCACTCACCAGCACCAACCCACTTAGAAGGAGAGACAACCAGACTGCAATGGAGGCTCCACACAGATGAGTTGAAATTATATGACCTTTCTTGCAACTTGAGGCTCCTGAAGGGGGAAAAACAGAGCCTTTGTTCCCCCTCACACTATCTTTCATCTGACTTCCAGCTGTCTGAGGTGGACAGCATGTAGTCTAATTATAGGTTTGTTGAGTCTTCCCAGAGACTGGCTCCTTACGTGGGCAAAGAATTTCACAAGTCTCTTTGGGAGCATAGATATTCCTCCATTTTAGACTGCCCCATCACAAATGTACAAGGCAGGTTTCCCTTCAACTTCGCTCCTTGACACTGAAATTAAAGGAAGAAATGCCAGGCTTCATCAAACAGTGCAGGGTATGGAGCAGTCACTGCAGAAGGTCCAGCTAGCCTCTTCTCTACTCCTTTCCTGTGACATGTCACTTAAATAGAGCTGTTAACATTGAAGACATTTTTATTATTAAAACTGCAAAGCTGTCACAGGTACTAAGCAGTCAATATTAAACTTCACAATTGTTGATGAGGTACTACATAGATGAGTAGATACGCTGTGTTTCCTTTGTGTAAATGCCCAGTGCACGTGGTCAGAGGAGGGAATTCTAGAGGATTTGTTTGGATGGAAGTCAGGTGTATGTATGTGCTTTGTTATACTGAAGAGCTTGGGAGTATGCATTGAGAGGGACTCATCTCAGGGGGACTGCTTAGCCTTTAGCAAACCACTAGCACTTCTTCCATCTCAGTTTGTCTTACTGCAGAAAAGAAAAAAAAAAAATAGAAATACCCCTTAATGGGGTGTGTTGGAGCCTAAATAACACATGCAAAGTTCTATGGGATTCTGGAAGTGCTATAGGAGAATATAATAGTTGTTTATTATATTCTGACAGAAAGGACATGAAATCCCTTTCTTTAACCCTTGAAAAAGTAAGAGTGTTTTTAGAAGTATTTTTGAGAATCTAAACCAGTGGTATTCAGATCATTAATATGAAGAACAAGCTTGGGGCTCACTCTGTCAGAGCCACAATTCAGTAGGATGCATTTTGATTCTGAGTTACAATCTCCAGGTTCCAGTATTGACAGCTACCATCAAAGGCTTCTTTGTCATGTCTTTGCTATTCAGCAGCTTCTGGGAGAGCGCCCTGACACGACACAAGAGAATGATAAGGGTTAGCCTTATCCAGAGGGTTTCACTACCGCATCCAGCTCAAGGACAAACTGCTGACAGGCTCTGCAAAGCTGGGGTCAGAATACACATGGTGTGGGAGAGACAGAAGCAGTGCTTTATCTAGCTCCTGAAGCCTGAACTCTGGAGACAGACTCGTAAGGCAGATGTCCTCTGGCATCCTGTACCAATTCACATGATGTGAATTCTTCCTTCGAGACCCTGGTGGGAAATGCAGTCTCCTCCTTGTTGATTTAGTGCAGGACTGCTGATAAGGAAACCCTGTGCAGCAGAACACTACCCACAGCACAACAGGGATGAGACAGGCAGCACATCTGCAGAGGGAGATCGGCACCTTAGCCAAAGTTACAGAAACCAGCAACTGTAACATATTCCACATCTTACAATATGGGAAACAGCATAACCCTCACATCAGAGATACTTTGTCTCTCACTGTTTGTCTTCGGGAGAATAAAGAACAGCTATGTATAATTAATGATATCAAACAGAGCCCAGCATAGCAATAAAACCCCCCAAACAATAAACCTAAGTACTGTCATGGTCATTTCATCCTTTTGGTTTTGGGGTTTTTTTTAAACTGAAGTAATTACTTAGCTCAGCTATGGTCAGGACTGGAAGGCTACACCAGGACTGTAATGAAGGTATAACCCTGGGGAACAATTTTGATTATAGTGAAGGTTTCAGCTGACTACATTTTAATTAATCTGAGTAGTACAGCACTCTGAATCCCCAGATATGCCACATCAATTTGCAGACTAACATGACTCATTTTACAGCATATTTTAACATTGCTCTAATAAATTCTTCAATGGTCCGTTTAAGTCTCAGAGGTAATCTAATTTCTTTTCTATTTTTATTATAGAGGCTTTCAAAAGGCATTTCAACTATATATCACTAAAATCATGTGGCTGTGGAATGCCAAATATAGCATCAGAAACCAAATACCTCTTCAATACTTATATTAGTTAAAAGCACGAAGACGTTCCTAATTACAAAAGAAGGGGGTTTTTTTTGTATTTTGTAAAAGCATTTTAATTTAAAATACGTTTCTATTATAATAAAGATGAGCCACGGTAGCATTTGGTTAAAAAGCTCAGCAGTGAACTAGCATAATAATATGAGGTAACATGACAAGATAAAATCAGGATGTTCAGGGTTCAACACATGGTGCAGTGTCATATACATTTTCTGTATCACCCAGGCTTAAGGGAGTCATGCTTAAAGCCTGACAAAACATGCATAAAAACACATGGCAAAGGAAGAACCAGATCTAAATATAAGCAAGTTTTAGCTAATACATCATAAGACCCATAAGATGATGTCATTTATATCTTTAAATTCAGTAATTTTCCTGTGCATTCTTCTCTGCATCATGAATTTACCAGTGTTTTGCTACTGTATGGAAATGAAAACGTTAAACTGCCCAGTACTCTCCCCATTTCTTCTGAGACACTGCAGTCCCCAGTATCAGTTAAATGTGACCTGCAGAGATGGCTGTACACTGTCCCCATCCAGCAGCAGTAGTAGATACCAAACCTTCCTCCAAGAGGGATGTAAAAACCAGAAAAAGATCCAGACAATGGGAAAGAACCAGGAAAAACCCTGAAGACAGTATTCAAGCAGAAAGGGCTAAACCCAAGAGAAGGGCAGCCAGCATACACCACTGAAGCCAGTGGCAGGAAAAGGAATGAGGGCAGGAGATGTGGGGCTCTGGTTCTGAGTCAGAATGCTTCTCCTTGTCATGTAGAAAATGCTTTGTTTCCTGCAAAACCCAACCCTCTTCCCTTCTCAGCACGGTGAGCTGCTGCACCCCCTGCTCAGTGCCTGGACAGTCACGGTTCCTTGGTCCCTGCTAGTGTTTCCACAGGGGTGGAAACACATTTGTTCCCGGCAGCTCCCACCTCTGTGAAGGGGTACCAAGCCCTCCCTGCTACACCACCAGGCCAAATGCAGCACAAATCTACCAGCTGTTCATTGTTGTTACCTAAATCTTTTGAAAAGACAGGCACTGAAGAGGCTAGGGGAAAGAAAGAGAAGTAAATTCACATGTCCCTTACCCCAGTGTATCCATAAAGCTGACAAAACACAACCCAAATAAAATAAAATATGAATTAGATTAGTTTTCCAGGGTGAAACTGTTCTGTGCAGGATAAGAAAGCACATCTCACTTTTGTGCAGAAGCAATGGATTTCCTTTGACAGCAGGCGAGGTACAGACCTATGCTCACATCTCTAGCAAGGCATCCAGTTCATTATCTTCTGTTTGCTTCTAGCCCAAGAGTACCACAGATATTCTATTTTACAGTTGTCATTACCCCAACCATTACAGTAATCATTTGTTACAGTAAATAATCACAGAATTGGGTAAAGGCAATGGCATTCTCTGGAGCATGTAAAGTTATTCCAGGCTGGAAACCAGTCATTCATGCCTAGGAGTAATTGTTTGTGAAACCAATGCTTGAAGAGCTTGGACTGCAAACCTCAAAAAAAAAAAAAAAAAGCATCAATTACCACAGGGCACAAAACCTGATCTTTTTATTTGGAGAGGCAGATTTGCAAGCCTCAGTCATTTTAATTCTTTTTTTTTATTTCACACTCGGCAACCAACCGAGTATTTAGTTCAGGTTTCAGAAGAGCTTGAGTGATGTATTTAACACCCACTGGGTACACCACCACTTACACTGTGTCCAAGCCAGCAGGAAAGGAACAGCTGCTATTGCTCTCCCTGCCTCAGGTTAAGCACTAGGACTGGGAACCCCTCACCACGAATGTGTGAAAATACCAGCACTCGCATGCTGCAGCCTCCAGTGATCTAGAATTCCCCTCCTAATTTTCTGTTCTTCACTCATGCCATATCTCTTAATTGCATCCAAGGATGTGGAAAGGTAAATAACATGGTGCACTTAACTCGGGCTGACCCTAAAAGCTGCTTCAAAACTGTGAGCTTGGGCAGATCCTAGCCAGGACCTCAGAAGTGAGCCCAAAAGAGCTTGAGCCTACAAAGCCTTATCACTCCATGGCTCTGAACAATATTCTGGCTGATAAAAAAGGTATAAAAGAGATAGGTCAAAAGCCTCCAACCTGCATACAACACAGAAAGCATTCATGAGATCAAACAATTCTCAACTTCCAAATCAAAAATGGGAAGCAGAAGTCACTGCAGAGGATTTAAATTTAAAAACCTGCAGCTGTTCTTACTTGTTGGTCAAGACTTGTGTTAGAATGTATTTTACTAAGCTCACTTGTAATCTGCTACACAAGGGTGAAACAAACTTCCTTCTGCTGTATTCTTGTGTTCAGTTGTGGGGTCATTTTTCTAAGAGAGTTTTGAAGTGTACAGAGCCAGGAGTCGGACATGATCACACATCCATAGATCTGTGCTGCATTCAGCACAGTCTGCTACCAGGTGAGAGCAAGTCGCCTGCAGAACAAACAGGAGCCAATCCCAGTCTGTCTCAGATGGTTCCTCTCGCTGCTCTCAGGAGGCCCAAAGCAGGCAGCTGCTCCTCCTCACTAGGAGTGCTTGCCATGGCATCCCAACAGATCAGGCTCCACTCCCCATGAATCTATACATTATTAATCTTATCTGAAGCAGACAGTGCTGACGCCCAGCTTCCTCAGTGTCTGGAGGAACACCAGCTGTCTCCAGCTCAGCACAAGGAAATAGAATCTCAGCATGTATCAAGAAGAAATATTTCTTAAGGATTCAGAATCCTTCCCCTCTCCTTTTCCATATGCACTGTCAAAGCAACTGCCTGGGATTCATATGCCCCTCCATGGCTCTGCATGCCCAGGAGCAACACATTCCTTTCTTGTCTTCTGCTTACAAGATGACTGTGCCACTTTCTCTCACACAAGGACCTGGTCCCAACAGCTCATCCATTTGAGGGTTTTTGGGATGGGTTACACAAGGATTGTCTTTATCAGACCAGAAGAAGGAGATGCCCAGATTTTGCAGCCAGTGGAAGACAGGGCAGCACACCTCTCAGAGCACAGGAAAGGACACTAAAAAAACTACTGTACTCAACAATTCCTTAAAATGTACCTCTTAGAGGTCCTTCATGTTCTTGGTTCTAAGGTTCAACAATTTCTATGGTTATTTTCATCAGCTGTGGAGCATTACAGCCAAGAGATACCACACAGCTGCTAATGTTGTAAATAACACAGTTCATTGCTACTGAAAGACAACCAAATTGAGAAACAACCTTTAACCTTGAACTTAAGAACTCGTTTATTAGGGGTAGCAGGTAAGATTCATATTCATCAGCCCTTCTTAGAAATGACCATAATCAACTGGATGGCAAATCACACAAAAAGAGGAAAGAAGGGATTTTTACTAACTTACAGAGGTTTTGAAGTCTCTAACCATCTCAGAGATGTTCTCATGGTTGTGTACACATGGTATAGACTGGTACAATATAAAACCATGGCTTGACAGGTTCCAACTCCTTAAAATCCAAAGGGCACTAACTACAGTAGCTAATTTTGCATCAGAAACTTGTTTCTTTGACCAGTTTTGCATTTCAGGCTGCAGCCCAGCAGTGAGTTGGTTTATGAACAGTCACATTAAGACACACATATCTTGCATATCTTATCCTCTCAAGGAATGCAGGGGTCTCTACTGTGTCAACATTACATGTGAGGAAGCAATTTTTTTAAATAAAAAGATTTCACTCTGGGGTAAAAAGTGATTTCCAAACAGTTTTTGATCCCCTAAATCAGGAACTGAGACTTTGCTAGCGAGTGGAAAAGTTTTCTACAATTAGAAATGTTACAATCAAGTGATGAAGCATCATTCAAGGAACCTCAGATGGCTCACAAGCAGTCATTTTTACTGTAGAAGGTGGCACACCATGTTCAGGTCTAACAAACATCAGTTGTTATTATGAAAAAGACACTAATTCGACTCACTGTTTCCCACAGGTTTACAGCACTAATAAATCCACATTTGTGTCATTAATCTATAGAACTAATGACCAATAAGGGTGTAGTAAGTGGTGATTAAAGCAATAGAAATGCCCCATTACACAGATGTTACTGCTGTTGTGTGTGGAGGCACTGTGTGGTAAGGGAGTATTAACTTCTAAAACCATGCTCATTTTACACAGTTGGGCTCTCCAATGAAAGCTGGATTTGGATCATTTTAGGGCAATAACATGCTCTCAAGTGTCATTTTATTTTTTAAATTGGTAATTATAATGAAACACTCTGGTTGAATAGTATTACCCTCACCCACTTACACCATCAAAACAAGATGTCAAATTTACTTTTCCTAAAGCTTGTTTTTGGCAAAGCAAGTCACCTGCACTCTCAGGTACTGTTTAGAAAGAAAGACTAGCAGATAGAGCCATTTACCTCCTCAAATATTGCACTTTTTACATTGCCATACTTGCCACATAACTTCAGCCATGGCAAATAAAAATCTGTCACAAATTTGTGTTTGACAGGGCTCTTTATGCCTCTTGGAGCAGGCTGATAAGTTTTGTAGCATAAACCCTGGTATGAAGTACTTGAAAAAAAGAAGATTTCCACGTAGAAGATGGAAACATACTATACATCCATACTCAAACTCCACAAGGCAAACCTACTCTTATATATTTACCTGGCAAGTATGTATGAAGGTTGTTTGACTGTTTATCATTGCAGCAAAGGAAGACTGGATAAGCACTTATATCTCATCAAATTAGCTTTGGCCTATAAGCTTCCCCACACTCCTATCTGGGTTTGACCTTTACAGTCACCTATGTATTTCTATTAAAATACTTTCACTAAGCCTTCATCACAAGGCAATGACAATTAGTTCCCATTAAGTGATTTCCAATTAACCAGTGGTCTTAAGAATCTGATGTCTCACATACTAATATAGGGTTGGAGCCAATATCTGCCTGTTTGTACAGGACAAAGCAATTTAAATATATACTAGTCAGAGAGTTTGATTTTAATCACATAAGACACAGTATTTGTCCAAGCAAAAGCACAAGGGGAATACATTAAAAACCAAAAGAAAACAACCCCCCCAAAACGTGGCTGTTGAAAGAAAATTATGGTTGCATCTCTCATGCCAGAAATGTGGATATATGAGTTCAGAGTTGCTGCCAAGGCTATGGTCATTCTGAATACATATTGGTTGTTCAGCTTCTACCCACAAGATTTAAAGAATAAAACAACATACAGTTTTGCATAGATCTGATACTTCACTTAAAATTAAACAAGTTGTTTGCTTTTTTTGTTGTCCTATTTTGCTAAAACCAACCACCACTCTGCATGTGTTTAGAAGAAGTCACATTTTTCAGGAGTCTTTTAATCAATCATAGCAATTTATAAACCCATTTCAAAAATAAATATTTAGAGGTCATGTAAGCAATGAACTCAGAGAATGGCTGAGATCCAAGCATTGTGTAGACTGAATGACATGATCCTCCAGACATTTTTCTGCCCATGTGGTGCCATCAAAGAATTTTGGTTTTGCTTTTTTGGGGTTTTTTTTAACATAATGACAAAAATTAAGGAAGGAAATAGAGAGACATATGAAGAACCTAGAACTGTGAAATGAGAAGGAATAATGCAAGAGGGGTCACACCCCATCATTCAAACATGGGCCAGGAGAAGGGAAAGAACAAGATAAGAAGGAAAATCAGAGCAGCAATGGCAGCCAGGTCTTTTTGTGGAAAGAGCTTAAGAACAAAATTAAAAGAAAAAACAACCCTCACACTGCTCTTCAGACATCAGCTACTCTCTGCACTCTCCTCTCCTCACCACTTTGGACATGACTCTTACCAGAAAACCATTTTCAGTTGCCCATTTAGACCCTGAGATGCTTGAGGAAAGCGTTGAGGACTCAGCTGTCATACCAACATTAAATGTGGTTGGCAAAATACTCTGCTCCACTAATTATCTTTCCCTGATCAAAAAACTTCCTGGGGGTGACCAAGGAAAAAGCAAAGGAGAAGCCACACCTCACTGTTGATAAATTCACTGTCATTTCAGACCACTGGACGACTCCAGAAAAGTGCTGCCTCTCCTTCAGTTCAAGTAAGAGCACAAGAGTCTGAGGGACCTTCTGATTTTGACAGCCACGCAAAAGATTCTTCTCTGGCCTGGCCACCAACCATGCCAGGCCTTTGTAGCAATTTGCAGCAATATCCTTCATTGGACTACTCTGCTAAATTAGCTGCAGATGCTTCTGTAGTCAATCTTTCCTTAGTTGTGTGCTTCAGAAAAAATGAATTGGAAAAGTCTGCTTCATCGGCTCTGTATCAGCCACAAAAAGCTGCATGAAACCATGAAGTCAAGCTCAAACGCCCCTGGAGAATTCTGGAGCATCACTGTCACATGCCGATTTTACAATTTCATCCACACAGCTGAAAGGATGTTTAAAACCAACATTTTTGGGGACAAAGAAAATCTCATTTCATTCTTCTCTCATTATGGAAGTGTGGCTGAAACCTCCTATTCTCAGAAAAGCCAAAAATAAATAAACGCTGGTACATGCAGGGAAGTTTTAGCCTCAGAAGTGGAATTTCTCACAAGAACAGCTGAAGATATAGGAAAGAACACTATTCCTTCTCTCAGCTAAAGCAATTGCTAACATGATTATATGGTTTCCCTTTAAGGTTCACTTGCACAAAGGGAGGTGAGCCTATCAGTAAATAGCAGAGTAAATTATCACACGCCCATAAACCTCTCATCCTAAAACTGCCATACACCTGAATATCATCATGGAAGCAGATCCCATACTCAAGGTGAAAGCCATCTAAGGCCTTCCTGTAAACTCGAGCTCCGTTTCAGACCCTGAGATGCTGTTTCCTAGCAGTATGACATGAGCCATTGTGCTGACAGTCAGGCTGCTTCTGGGAATCACCACTGCATTTCCACGCCTGACTCTTCTCCTACTTTTTCAGACTTAACCTCTGTATCTCTCGTTTGGTGCTCCAACTGATCCTATACCATGAGCTAAAACCCCAGACGTTGAACCCTTAGTTCTTCATTTTGAGTTTAAGTCTCAGATTGAGAATCTACTAAAACCCAGGATGCTCAAACTGTGTCCTGAAACTACAAATTACAGTCCTTTTCCCAGCACCTTCTGTATATATACTATCTGTATAAATACTACAAAGCTTATCAGAAAAAAAAAATCCAACTTCTCTACAAGTAGAGTGAGATTTCAGATGGCAGCCACAGTCTATAGTGAAAACAGATATGCCAGAGCACAGAACAGGAAGATGATTTTTCCCAAATCACATGCCAAGTTAAATGGCAATGCCAGAAACAATATGCAAATCTCACTGATGTGGTAAAACATCTGCAAGCCCATGTGTGGCTTTTCTGCTTATTTATGGTATGTGTCTCTACATCCAGTTATTTTTCACATGCTGAATATGCAAGACTGAAGTATGCTTTTCCCACCCTTGGGAAGTGTTACATGTAACTGGTCGTTATTTTCACAGGGTGAATTTCCACCAGAGTGGGAAACATACCTTTGAATACCCTTCGTTCATCTAAAATCCTGTGTCATTATGCTTGCAGTTGCCACATTTCTCTTAGGGTTACTAGAAATATTACCATATTTCTCTTATTTCTGAAAACTCTTTCTGGTTAGATCAGGCAAATCCTCCCTGTCCCTTACTAATTGTAAGGTTGTTTCTCCAAGTGCCCACTGTGCTGAACTTGGGTTACAAGTTACATCACAGAAGAAAAAGAAAGCCACCAAGCATCCCCTATAGTGTTGGTGGCACATAGGCAGGGAAGCTCAAGCAGGCAGGCAAAGAGAAGCTGCTGTGCTCCTCCTACCCCCTGCTTTGTATGTGCAATACCCCCATTTCTCAGGACACTCTTAGTGACTCCTTGTCTCACAAAGAGCCCACAATGCAGTTCCCACTGCACATCCCCTTTTCCTTGCTTCTTGGGGAATCAAGGTCTTTATATGACAACCACAATATCTCTGTGTGTATGTCTGTGTGTTGATCCCAGAGTTTTTTCTTGGCCCACAGCCATTGAGCCAAGGTTCAACAAAAAGCTGGAAAAGCAAATTCCTGCAAGCTCTTACAAGTTTTGTGAAAATGGGCAGGAAGGCAATTCTATAATTATCTTTGTGAAAGGCAAGGCTGGCATGTGCAATCCCAGAGAGAAGGGAGCATCCCAGCAAATTCTTCAACCATGGGAAAAGCTTCCACTGAGACTCACAGTCAACCGCTGGACACAAATTTATAGGCAAGTAGGCATGTTCAACCCCAGTGCTCAGAAAACTACTCATCTGGCTAGGCAGGCACTGCAAAACATAGTCATTTGAATGATTTATTCCATTCTTTCGTCTAAGAAATATTTCCCAGCATTGGGAAATGCTGATGGAGGGAGCAAACTGGTGGGCGACACACATTTGCTAGCACAGCAAGGATCTTTATAAAAGCAGATTTTGTATTTTCCAAATTAAACAGAAATAAAGGGTGTGGTAAGGGATCCTGTCTGTTTCTAAGCCTCTTTTCAAACACTTTGCATGCATGTACATTCAAATACAGAACAGCATCCATTCTGAAATAAGCACCAGGGTGGAGCCAATGTATCTGTCTTGGGGTAGCTAAGTTTACTTTTTCAAGGTCTGTATTTCAGAGCACAGATATTTATTATGAATATTTTGATCACACATCCCCAGTCAGCACTGGCTGTGACTACTTAAATAAGAGGAGAAAGGGGAATTCTGAACCCATCATCACCCTTATTCAAGTCATGCCCCTTTAGCTGCCCATGCCCAGTTCAAAACCTGCACAAACCAACCTGGCAGTGGCCCTTTACTCACTCAGGCTGTTTACTGCTCACCCTGCTCGTGATGATCCAGGGCAATCACAGAGCAAAAGCAAGCCACTCACCTGGGAGATCTGCAGGCGATTGGACGAAGCAGGCAGTGTGACCTTTTTGGCCAGCAAAAACCACAGCAGGAAGGCGGTGCTTGTACAGACCTTATCATGGGAAATAAAACTTCCCTGCTGGCATAATAATGCAAGGGGAAACTATTTCCCACTGCAGTTTACTATGTGAAGATGTAGCCTCAGTACAAAAGGACATATGAATTTCCAGGCTAGAACAGTTGTGCCAGACCAGACATGCACACTCTTGAGGAGTTCAGATCTGGGCAAGCATGTATCACACACGCTGCCCACCACAGCAGCAGTGGTAACAGTTCAGGCAGCACAGAACAGAGGACAGGAGACTCAAGACATGTGGCTGCACTGCCCAGAGGGTCTCACCAGTGATTAAGAACTGAGCTTTGACACATCTTATCTTGAACCTTCATCCTCCCAGAAACTGAACACAGTATGGCAGCAGAGCTGTGGACTCCCTACAGCTCTGTCCGCCTACACCAACTGCATCCACTCTTGCTGCCTAATACCACCATCTTCTCTCCACCCCACAGACAGCTTCCTTTCTTCCTCCCATGACACTCTGAATGTTATTTTTCACAAGCAGAAATTACCAGCATTGATAGAATTCTTACAACTGTTTTAAAAATTGGTTTAAAAAAGTTTTGTGATTGCACTAAATATATCTCTATCTATTCCAACCCTCTCTGCTCAATCCCTATCTATAAATACTTTAATGTGATTTATTCCATTTATTTTCTAGTTTCCCAGGTGATGACACAACAGACCTTCAACCTGGTATTGCGCAATCAGCATAGGAGAGGTCAGTGAATTGGCAATAACAAAGTGTTTGAGAGCCAGCAGCAGGGAGGAAGAGTTCAGATATTCAACAATAATGCACTAGCACAATTACATCCTTCCCTCCACAAAGACTCCAGCATAAGAAAAAGCTTTAGGAGCAGATCCTTCACTGTAGTATCCTACATTGTTTTGATCCAGTTACTTAAGCACAGTTTGATTTGCTTGCCTTCATCTGCGGCTAGGACCTGCAACAGAGACAAAGATCTGGTGCCTGAGGTCTAGAGAAGGGCCCAAAATACAAGTTTATACACATCTGTGAAACTTGTAATAGGCAATCAGGCAAGGATCTCAGTTTAATTTCTCATCCCTGGTTTTCTGTTGCTTTCACACTCCCCAAGTCAATAAAGACTTCTCCTTTTAGGAACTTGGGATGAACATGCATTTCTTGACAGTTCTCACAGGTGAGCTCAGCTGGTCAGAGCATGGTGCTAAGGACACCCAGGTTGTGGGTTTGATCCCTGTATGGGCCATTCACTTAAGAGCTGGACTCGATGATCCTTGTGGGTCCCTTCCAACTCAGAATATTCTGTGATGCCGTACTTCGGGCGTGTCTCCCACCACCAGCATGGGCAGAGTGCCTCTTCCACAGCATGCAATGGGAAATCCATTTCAGCAAAATTGCTCTGCCAGGACTGGGTCATGATACTGTCAGTGAACACGGGCTCCAGGGAACTCCTGAGCAGGTCAGATCCCTGATGTGAGAAAAAGTGGCCCAGAAAGGCACATGTGTGAGGCAAGAGAATGGGAGAGTACGTCTACCCAGTAATATGAAGTTTTGAAAAGGCTGATGTTTGACATCGAGAAATGCAATCTTTCTTTAAAAAACCTTCCATGCATGGACTCCTGCATAGCTACATGAGACTGCTGAGTGGGAAGCTCAACAACACACTTGAACTTCTCTTAGCACAGGAGAGCCTTGTTAGCTCACCAGTACATGGGAGTCTATATGAAAGAAAAAAGCAGTAAAATATTTTTAAATCATCAATTTAAATCCAGACCAGCTCTCCTTTCTCAGTTAGGCTTCAGTGTAGCTGCTCCTGTTAGTGAGGCACTGGAAGTGGTGATACTCCAGGCCTATTCTTCAGCAGTGCTCTAAAACCCCTGGCTCTGAAGCCAGCCTGCCAATCAGCCACCTTGCTCTGTTTGCACACAAACCCAAGTCGAGTAACCTGAGGAGACATTACAACTCAACACTCACCACAGCTTCATGCCGTGGTCTGACCAAGTGGCACAAGCTCTTAACCACAGCATGCTGTGCACGCTAATCCCTCCTTGATATTTCATGTCAGCTCCCACTGTGAATCAGCACAGAGAGCAATGGATTTTGGCTTAACAAGTGGTCTCAATTGCACTTGCACTTTTTAGACTGAGAGAGATTATCATTCCTACCTACATTACACAGTGATCCCTGACTGCAGTCCACCAACATTCTCCAAATGGCGCCTTAGCAGAGCTAATGTGCAGCTAGGGGTGTCCCAGCTGAGACTGCTTGAACAGCTCAGCCATTCCCTTAAGGGGAAAACACCAAAGGAGCTGATGTCATTTACACCTTACCTAACTGTGTCAAGCAAACTTGTTGGCAGCCAACCACAACACAACAGTGACACTTTAAAAGAAGTGTCCAGGACATGCTTTTCATTACCACAGTCAATCCAAACACAGCATTGCCGCCTCCACCTTATCCCTCTGTGCAAGACATTAAAAAGCTAAAGCAATAGCAACATGTGGATGATGCCAACATTCCACGGGAACTGGACTATGCTGAACACTGCACAAGAACATGAAGTTAGATATTTTCTGTATCCAGTAGTGATTTTTCATGACACATTAGACTTCCTGTTTTTTTTACTTCTTCTTTGAAGTTCAGGTCCAGAGTGAGGTGAGGCCCCAAAGCAGTGTGGCACAGAAATGTGTGCAGCCAACATGGCACGTGGAAACAATTCCTTTGACTTGTCCATCCAGAAAGGCCAGACACCTTGAGAAGTACCCATGGCATTTACAGCTGGCTGTTTGGAGGAAGCTGTGGATGCAAGTCTGTTCAAAGCAAGGCTGCTTCTCACTCATCTAGACTGGGAGCAGGTCTTTCAAGCACTTAATAAAGAGCAAAGCTTTTGGAGGCACGACTGTTTTAATGGATGTGCCAACAAACTAAGAGCTCTGCCATTACGGAGGGAGTCAGTTATCTGCAGACAAGATACTTCACAGGATCACTTCTAAAACAAAGTCAGTTACTTCCTTCCAACTGGTATCTGAAATTTACCAACAGCCATAAGTATTCAAGAGAAAAAATAGGGAAGTACAGACATGGGGATTAGCTGGAAAAATAGACTGCAGTTTTTTTATTACCTTTAGTATTTTTAATTGCAAATGGAATCAGAACATATTCTCCTAGCGATAATGTAATTTAAGCAGTTCTGTTATTCAGCATTGTGTTGAATCAATATTCTGCAAAACGTTAACTTCCATGCCAAGTTCATCCCCCTATCCCATCCCCAATATACTTGTTCCAAAAAACCCACTGTATTTAATTCCAAAGTTTATAAAGCAGATAACAAAAGCTATTGCAGTCAACTCGAGAGAATTACTTGCCCAGTTCTCTTGAAACCTCTACGGAAACTCCTGCTGGTATAGTATTTAAGACTTCAGTCCCCAAAGCAATGTTTTTCATATGACCTCAGGCCTAAAGCTACCTAAGTTGCATCAAAACTGCTCAGACATGTTGATGCTGGCATCAGCTCAAGTTCTTTTAAAATACAGTTAAGATGTGCAATAAATAGGGAACAATGAAGTCACCACATCAGAAAAAATTTCAAAAGTTACTGATCAGAAAAAGCAGATCTTGCATAGAAACATGAGTAATCATTTCAAAGAGTGGCTGAGTGCTCTCCTCTCTCAGAGCTTGCTCAGCCATTATGCTCTTCAAAGTACTGCATGTCACCCTTCAGCTAAGATGCTATAGATCAAGGACGGAGATACAGGTTAACATATAACCTGAGAGAGGTGAATATATTTGAAATTCTGTCTGATCCTCATCAAAGGAAGTAATTCTTCACCCTTACTTCAGAGTGCAAGAAGTTACCAAATGCCCCCAAGGACGATGGCTGCCCCTTTGAAATAAGGCTTTCCCCCCACAGCAACACCATCAGCTCCAGGTGAACTACATGAGCTCTCCACGGGATCTTCACCTTTCAATAGTGGCTTAGAACCAAGAATGTTACTATTGAAGAACAAGAGCGGAAGGGCTGAATCCCAAGATAAGTAAGCAGCAGGGCTGACCTCATCTTCTATTCCCTAGGGCATTCCATTTAGGATCGCATAAGGTTCCCGAAACAGTATATGAAAAACAGACATTGAGGTTTTACCATTCATAGGCAGGAAGTAAACAACATTTAGCAGGAATCAAAACCACTTATTATTCAGAGAAATTTAAAACACAAGGCACACATACAAATCATGCTGGGGTTAAAGCAGTATTTTGATCCAATGAGGGAGCACAGGAGGAACAGGCCACAAGAAAATCCACACCTGTGGAGCACACACACACACCTGTGAAGGTACAGAGAGAACTAGAGACACAGGTATCCAATGTTCTTCAAGAAACATGGCCACTACATTAGAAAAGCAAGAATTAGTTTGGTTCAGATCCACTCCTAGAGAAGTCAGTAGAAAAAAAAACAGCAACAAAAACCTCCAATACAAACAACACATTTCAGTGGGCAGAAAATCAAGCTCCTGATGAGTACTTCTGAAAGTACTCCCTGTCCTACTTGCATGCTCTGCTGAGAGAAAGCTGGGTGAGCTGTCAAAACATTTCAGCTTTTTTCCACTTTGAGGTCTGTCCCATGCAGATGAGTCTCACCTGAGTTTTCCCCTTAATTCATGAAAGAAATTTACTTTATAAAGTATGCATTTAAACATTCTCAAATGCTGAAGATTTCCTTCTGTTCTAACATGCTGCAGACATTAAGGGGCAATTAACTGGGAAATAAAAGATTTGAAAAACATCAATAATATAGGAAAAAAAGCAGAAGATACATATGATGGGCCCAGAATTTCATGCCTATCAGTGCACAAGCCATGCTCTTTTATTCAAATCTTTTCACTTTTTTCCTGCTGTGATGACCTCAAAGACAAGTATCTCTAGGCCTTCAATCACAGGCAGCTCAGCTGCTTGAGCTGCAGCATTAGGTCCCATAGATGAAGGCAGCTGGCATTGTTCTCCATTCATATACTCCCTGACAAGCTGATGTGGACTGCCCTGCAAACAGTACACATCCTGTATTGATCTTTTGGTCCCCTGCCATCAACCTGGTCTTGAGATCAAGTCAAACCAGAACAATGATACCAGGAGAACATCACAGAGCAATTATTTCAAGGAAAAGACTTTTCTTGGGTTAAACAGGTTTACAGTGATGTCCCCTAAATATTTCTCCCCCACACATTCCCCACCCCAGTACGTTGCAATTTGTTCTGGGCACTTGAGGAATACTGAATACTCAATACTCTGAGCTCAACATTTTTATTTTCTTCCCTTAGAGGCAAATTAACAACTAAGGAAGAAATAATTTTTAAAGTACAATACTCAGTGCTTATATAACGTCAGCAACTCAGAGTTGAATGCACTTTTTAATGTACTTATCAATCACAGTTCTACAAAACTGGCCACGCCTCTACTCAGTCTTTCACAACAGACACCAGTTTTTGGCAAAAAAACCTCTTAGTTTTTTGCAGTACCAAAAAATTGTACTTTTTAGGATCACGGAAAGAAGAAAAACAGCTTTTGGTCAATTCCATCTAATGCAACCGAAGTCTCACACCCATATAATAAAAAACCATTCCCTTGATGTAGCCAGGCTGTACTATACTGATATCTGGGTATTATCCTGGTGCTGGAAGCACCTGATTCATAAAAATACGGAATTCTATCCAAAAGCAGCTAGGACGCATGAATCTCAAGTGACAGGTACACCACCAGAGCACAGAGAACCTCTCGGCTTTGAGACCACACATTAGAAAGCACAAACATTTACACTAGGTTCTGCAGGAGAATAGACACATACTCCAGGGAATCCCAAGTCTGCTTGCTGCTCTGGCCCCCTGGCTTTATGATTCTACATATAACTGAAGTAAAACCAGCTCAAAGCACCATTGTGAAAATTCAATGTACTCAAAAGTTGCTCCATTTACATGTTCCCATGTCCTAAGAGACGTGCATAGAACATGATAAAAATACTAGGAATTAGGTTGCAGGAACTGTGATCTCACAGATGAGAACAGAACAATTTCAATTGAAGTCAATGGAATTATACCCACAGACGTGAGATCACAACGTGGCACTCAAGAAATACCTTAAATCATAAGATCCCCAGATGCAATGCCTGTGGCCAACATTTATATTAGCCACATGTGCATTATCCTGAAAGAAGGTTTTAATTATTTTTATAGTGAGATAATGTTCCCTTGACGATCCTAAAGTCTAGTAGCATGTAGCAATTAAATTTCATTCTTGAGAAGACAATAGCAAACATCTGCCACTTTGAATCTATACAAGAATTAGCAATTTTTCCATTTCTTCACAGTAACAGTGACTTTTCCACAATACCGTAAAAGCTACTGACAAGCTACATACAGAAATATGAGGAGAAAGAAGGGGAATGTCTTCTCTAAAGGCCAAGTGCAAACTGGAAGTTTTACACTTTGCCAGTTGCAAGAAAAATGGGAAAGAAAACACTTCATTCTGTAATAAAGTATCAGCTAACACGCTTAGCAGAAGGAAACACATTCTTCAGCAGCCAAATCTCACTTTCGTTCAGTGAACTAAAAATATATCTGCAGAGGTTTGTTAATACAGTTGACCTCAAAATTTGGAACTTTCTTCCCTCCAGATGCAAAATAGCTCAAAATTACGCATTTTCAGGTAAGGATCCCAAGGCCCCTCTACTGTCTGTTCCCCACAGAAGTTAATCACCAAGCACTACTGAGCACAGTCAATGCTTGAGACTAAGGAAACACTGTTATCCCCACGTATGGATAGAAAATGGAGCAATTAGTCTCTTCTGTGTTCTCTAGGATACACTTTACAGAGAATATGCTTTTTCCCTACCAAACACAGTTCAGAGTTGCAGTTGTTTGATTTACCAAATTTAAAAGATTAGCCAGCCTATTAGGACAAATTCCTGTGATGAGCTGATCTTACATGGCCAGTGATGTATTGTTCTTATATTGTCAGGGATCAAGAGTGCCAGCAGGACTCTCCATGCACAGGGACACTAAGGGATGGAACTCCAGCAGCTTTCCGTCTTGGGTGACCCTTAATACGAATCCAACATTCTGTATTTACAACACTCCCAAGTACCTACCTATAATAATCTGGCAGATTATACTCTGTTCTGTAGTTCCTCCTCCAAATAACTTACGGGTTTGGATTTTTTTAATAACTTCAGCATAGATAGTGAGCGGTTCAATAGCTCCCCCCAGTTTTCAGCTCTGTTTGTACAGTCCAGTAAAAGGAACTGATGGAAAATGGGCACACATTTTTAAATCAAAAGGAAATTCTTTAGATCCTACCCTTGATTGTCTAAAGAATTCCTTCAGCTCTTTTGATATATGTGGGGGGTCTGTATAAAACCATTTGGAAGCAACAGTTTCATCCCAAAACAGAAATAACACTTCTTTTATTGGCATGGTGGTGAGGAATGTGGAGTTACAAATCATGCAGTCATTAGGAATATGAGACATCTCAAAGATGAAATTTAAATAAATGGATGAAACTTTTCTATAGCCACTGGCAAAGAAAGTGTGTATAATTATGTAGGAACAAAGCAACAGTACAGCTATTACTCAGTGCACAAGCCCTGAGCAGCTCAGTTTTGTTATGCAATGTTTAATTCAGAGGAGTAAGACAGTCCCTCCATCTGAAAAATTTAATCCCAACCAAATTAAAATCCCACAGAAATGTAGCAAGCAGTTTAAAGCACATTCTACATAAAAACACAGAAAAATGGATGTTTGTCTTAAAAGAGACAAGGATGTATATAGTTTGATGGGTTTTGTCTAACCACTTAATTTCGAGGCCAAACCTCGTTTGAATAGTTATTTCATTCAAAGTACAAATGAGGAAAAATATATTCACATAGTCTAAAACAATCTTGTGTATTGCTAACGTTTACTTGTAACAGGGCTGTTTCACTCTACTTTTAACTTGCCTTTGAACTCCAGCTCCTTAAGATGCCTTTGCAGTAAAAACAGATGGTGAAGTTTGCAGACTGACTTGACTTTACATGTAAAGAGGAGCTCTTCACAGCTGGCTCATGGTAACACCCTCTGATCACTCCTTGGCAACAGCTGTAGAGATCCACCACCTCTGTCAGCCACGAAGAAACAAGGTGGGGCAAAAAAGCCTACAGGTTGATGTGGTGGGTTTTTCTATCTTTCATTCAGAGGTGGCAAAGAGACACAGCTCACTGTGTCTAAGACAGTACACAGCTCTGACCTGCTTGTCACACAAAACCAATAAATTGCCTTTCTAAAGAAGTAGCACTTACCTAAATAAATTGTAGGCTGGAAACATCTTGCATCACCATGTCAGGACTTTTAGGTCATGCAGGCAGGCAAGTACATTCAGAGCCAGGTAGGCAAATGTCTCACTTATGTTTCAAAAACTCTAATTATGTGGTATTTCATGAACCTTTTTCTACTGCAACATCTTAGTTGGTTTATCCAGGTAAAAGGCTCCAGGATGAAACAGTGATACTGTAAAGGAAGTAAATTGCCATCCATTCTGTTAGGAAGGATGATGAAGACATGGGAGGAAAACCCCAAAAGTAGTAAAAGAAGGTCTAACATCTGTAATTGTACCACTCTGCATCACTGTGTAATCTAATATAAAACTGGCTCTTGTTTTTCCCTTAGTCTCTCATCCTGCATCTGCCAACTTTTCCCATCCTTTATGAATGATCCTGATCATTCACAATTCTCTCACACCTCAACCTTATTAGCTCAGCTAGCCTACTGGGGATCTTTACTGTGCCTTTGACTTAAACAGGAATTTTTCTCTTAGTGCAAAGAAATCCTGACTGAAGTCTTCAAACAGTGCCAATACATATGGTTATGGCTAAATACAGTAAATGTGAAAAATGAAGCAATACAGCAGTTAGATCCATTACATGTCCTTGCAGTGACTAACAATTTCTTTTGTGTTTTAGAAGACTTTTAAGAGTCAACTGAAGCATGGGAAAATATTTAATGTGATTTTCCAAAGCACTGTATTTCTGAAGCTCTGCCAGTCATGTAGCAGATTGACCACAGCATTACGAAGTATTCTCACATGTAACCACAGGGACTCTATGACACAGGTTATTTAGAGCCTTGTGAGATTCATTTACAGCTCTAGGTAAAGCACATTTCTTAAAAGTATTTCACTGGCAACTGTCTGAAGCTGTGTTTCAGAAACTAGACTGCAAATTTCACAGCCTCTAGCCCTGGAAATTCACATCCTATAAAATATTCAGGATTTTTATCTTTTGCAGAATAGCTGGGATCCCATGCTCTTGCAAGAAAAATTTTATATTTTTTTCCCTAAACAATAAAAATATCACAAGAGCTGTTAGCAGGTTGGAAGAGGGTCAACAAAACTAGTGTCAGGGGCTTTTTATTTCCTTTCTTTCAAATTCCATGGGGAGTCTAATGATCAAAACTTAGCGAAGTGCGTAAGTATGTTGTGTAACAGGATTGTTAGATCCCTTGGCTTCAAACTAAAAAAACTATAAACCAAAATTCCTATTATGGATATTTCTTGATGTTTGGTGGTCTGTTATGCATTCCCAATACGGATAATAATTTTCATCCTCTTGCCATTAAGATGTCTGATTAAAAAGCATTGCTGCAATACTTCCATGAAATTACTGTAATTTGGGAATTTTTCTCTTGGAAAGAATGTAACAGAATAATTAATGTGTCTATCAATTCCATTCTCTTAGTTAATGCCAAAAATTGAAGGGATGAATTATTAACCACTTGGCTTGCTTTGGCTATCACGTTGACAAAATGTCAAAGAATCATGGAATCATTCAGGTTGGAAAGGGCTTTGTGTTGGACCAACTTGGAACACTTCCACAATGAGAGAAGCTCCAGCTACTTCTGCCCACAGAGACCTGTCCAAATGGACAGTGCAGACTCACAACAAACATCTGAAATAAAGCTGGGTCTTCCTAGAAACATCTGAACTAACGCTTCACTGCTGATCCACAAAAAAAGGAAAAGCAGACAAATTTGAAGCATATTTTGTACTTACGCTTAAGCAATTCCTGGTTGAAGCTTGAAAAGCTGGTTTTGATCAATGAAGTTCTCTGTATTGCTGTGCTATGTTAAGGAATGCCTCGCCTTTCTTTGTCTGATGAGATGGCCTGAGACCGGCCCCCAGCAGAGCCAATCTTTCCAAAGCTTTCCTTATTAAATGCTTCATCTATTTGGAGGGTTTTTCTGTACAGTAACCCACTGCTGTGGATTACAAGCAGCGACCAGCAAACGGTTTTGAGCTTCAACAGTGTGACTAAGAAAAGGAAGCCAGCCTGAGTGCCATAAACACCATAAACCAAATCTTACTCACACGGAATTCGATGGAAAACTTCCTACTGATTTTGTGGAATTCATAACTTACTTTCTAGTCACAGACACTTATCTATTAAAAAACACAGAAGAAATCTGATATTAGACTTCCTCAATATATATACTAAGGTAAAGCTTTTTGCTATATTTTCACAGCACCTAATGTTGAAACTTTTCCTCCAAAATTAAAATTTCACATCCGTTGGTATTTCTTACAAAGCATTCCACCTTCCCACACTCTTGGTAATTTACAAGCAGATCTTAGCATCATGAAACAACACACCACATATAAAATCCATCACATACAGCAAACTTCTCTCAAAGAAAGTGAATTCACAAATTCTGTGATCAGTTGGATAGTTTTTCCTCTAAATAGGTAAGTCAATCTTTGCCCCAACAAAGGTAAAGTAGCATTTTAGATCTTAATGTATAACTTGAACATTATTTCTTAACTCCTCAGAGAAAATACTGATATTTAACAAGCTTTTTTAAAAAAACAGACCCAAACTCCCACCAAAATCAAAGTGACCAAAACAAGAAACTCGAACAGGAAATTAAATAAGTTCCTAAATTTCTGCACATGGCTGTACTTGCCTCAACAGGCCTTATATGCTTCTGCAAAATATAAATGAAAGTTAGTTAGATAATCTTGTAACCATAACTGCAGATTTTATTGCATATTTTGGATAGTTATTCGTTTCCAAAAGATGCTAATATTTAATTTAGCTGTTTCATTAAGATGTTTCTTTCTACGGCTTTTCCAGAAGAAAACAGAATTCCTTGATTTTGGTTACTGGCCCTGAAAACTGGGATAATTTATTTCAAAGTCAGTCAAGCTGCGTCTGTTTTGTGGAGAGACAACTAATATCAATTGTACACTACAAACAAACCAACTGACCATTACTGGGTTTATTATTTCTCATATTTTAACACACTGAAGGCAAAACACTTCAGGTAGAATATGAAAAAACAAAAGTCAGTTTTCCCCAATGAGATGTACTGCATGGTTTAATCTTGGTCCTGGTCAGTGGTAACTGAAGTGCAGAAGTGTTTCAAGTCAATTCTTAATTATGCAGGCAAGCTGGGAAAAGATGACCAGAAAAGACTAAAACATAAATCCAGCTAACCATGTATAAAATTAGGATAAAGCACACACATGCCATATTATCCTTTGAAAAAATCCAAGTGCACAGATTTCTGTAAGAAGCAGTGAAGGAGCAGTGGGCACTGTCATTAGATGAGTCCTCACTCTGCACTTAGACCTTCCACAGCCAGAAGGTGTTGGGAGCAACTGTGCTAATCCAAAACCCACATAATCACCAGAGTTAAATGAGAGCTGACTAACATAATAAGGAGTTAACCCTCTAAATAAGATGTTGTAGGGCTCCTCCTCAAGGGGTTTCTTAATTGCTATAAAAACAATGTTCTAAATCCAGCTTCCATTGCTAGAATAAAAACAAATGCTGCTGCAGTTACCAAATTTAATGGTTTTAGTATCAATGTAAAAACAGGCTTCAAAATAACACTTTTCCAGAGGTCATGGCTCACAAATTCCAGGCAATCCAACATCAAAACCTTTCAAAAGTAGGAGGCAAATGTAACTTCAGCACCTGATAGGATAGTATTAAACAGACAGACATGCACTAAAGGATTCTTATATAGGAGCTTACACAAAGCCCTCAAAAGCGTGTGTTATCATAAAACATACTTAGTCATCTCATGTGATCTCAGCAAGCAAGCATGGGTGAATTCACCT
Source organism: Corvus cornix cornix (assembly GCF_000738735.6). Lineage (NCBI taxonomy): Eukaryota > Metazoa > Chordata > Aves > Passeriformes > Corvidae > Corvus > Corvus cornix. The sequence continues at coordinate 21,221,721 of NC_046332.1, read as the reverse complement.
CATATGGCACTAAAATCAATGCTGCAGATTTACTGCTTCCTCCTCCTAAAGCAAGGATGAAAGCTGTTCTTCTTCCATATTACCTCCTCCATTGAGCTCTTCAGGCTGTTGTCTTCTGCTAAAGACATAAAACTTCAGCCTTGGCCATTTATTTGCAATAAAACATAGACACTGATCCATCTTCTGCAGCTGCTAGCTTGTTCAAATCCCAGTTTAGATTGTATCTGCCTCATCAGATTTCCCCTTTGGTGATACCTGAGCAATTAGTTTTATTTTCTCCACACAGGTCTGTTTCTTCCATCTTTTTCCTAATTGAACTGCCACAAGCTTTTCAAACGGAGGAAAAGTCAAGCTAGAAACCTGTTTTGGGGCAAGGGAATTGCTTTTAATTTTAACTTTTAAAAATGTATGACATATGGGTTATCCAAACAAGCAAGATTTTAAAATTCAAAGGAAAGTAACTGTGATTAACAGATGGTTTTGCAAGAGCAGTGGTGAATAAAACCTAGCCACTAGGCAAATTCTAACAAGCCAAACTGACCAATGATAAATGAAAGAGGTGATAGCATCCAGCTGCAAAATAAGCATCACATTTTTTTAAGATTTTTTTTTAAACAAACTTTGGAATTTATGGTCAGATTTTATTTGCATCTTTTGCAATGAATTTTTGATCATGTCCATCAAGAGATGAAAGCTGTGCTGTAGTGTTACTAATCCTCTTATCCAAGTATTTTGGACACTGATTACAGCATTATGAGGAACAGTCAAAACGCTAAGGCACAGGGGCATGAAAAGGTTACTAAAGGCCATCCTTTCACAGGAGAGTGAAAAGGCTTCAAGGAAGCACAATTGGATGTTACTGCTTGTCAATGCTCAAAAAAGTCAGTTTGGCCGTATCATTTCCTTCACTGCCTATCCATGCCACTAGCTCAAGCTCTTGCTGCTCACCTGGTACCGTACAAAGTTTAAAACCACACATGGTTACCAGTTTCTAAAAAATTTCAGCTTGCATGTTCCTGATCTACTTGATTTTAGGTGTCTCCCATTAGGAGAATACCTGGAATAGGCCTGATCTGACAATGCTGTCAGAAGAACTGAGGCTGCACAGCCCTACGCTCCCAGGTGCAACCAGCAGCAAGGCTGAAAATGCGTTCTCAGTAAGGAACACACAGCCCCTCCTCGCCTGAACAGAAGGGGTCTGCTAGTCACAATATGTCTGTTTGATATGTATAGATGTGTCCTTATTATGCATGTATGTGTATATTTATACACACACACATGGGCAATACAGATTCCTTCAGCTGCTGGGCTCACAGAGTCTGCCCAGTAACCACTTCTGGATCCCAGTCCTCCCAGCTGCTGGCACCCAGACAAACGAGCCCACTCCAGCTGCTGGCACAGACTGTCACACAGATTTCCAGATACGTGCAAAAAGTGTTCTTGCACTGACTCATCTTGATGGGTTTCAGATCTGGACCCCGGGGCTGAGGCTCTCCTCAGACAATCCTGGAAAGGACTCAAGACGTGGCGTCCCTTCCTTTGTGTCTTTAGTTAAGTTTTCTGCCTGTCGTTGTGCTCCTGTGCTCCTCTGGGCCTGTGGAGGTGGGACTCTGGTGGGCTGATGGCCCCAGTGATGGCCTGGGAGGAGCCCAGCACAGGGTACCAGTTGGGATCCCCTGAATGCCTTTGTCTGTGCTCACAAAATGTAGCAGATTGTCCCGTGCAAGACTGACCTTGCAACTAAAATGCCCTGCCCCACCCCCAGATTTCTTTTCAATTAATTTATTTTTCTGTAATTGGTGAATATCTGCTCTTCCTACTGAGCATTTGGTATAATTTAGAGGAAGAAGGAAAGGCATCTGTATTAGAAGCACAAACAGAGGCACTGAGATCAGACTAAACAATCCTCACGGAGAGTAGGCAAATAAATTACAAACAAATGCAAAGGTGAATTTTCCAAAGTCAGTCCCTCTCTTTTTAGAAGGAGATGCATTGAGCATTTGTCTGTGATTTTTTAAAACTGTTAGTTTACTATCAGGCAAAGAACTCCATAAACCCCATTCAACATTCACCCTAACCATGGGTGCCTTCAGGCTGGCCCAACGCAGAGCTCCCAAGCTGGCTTTGGCACATGGGATGCTTTCAGCTAGTCCAGCACATCCCCTTGGGAGAAGAGGAGGAATGGTGGCCAGCACAGCAGACAGGCCTCCCTGGCCCACGCAGGCAGAGCTGGCCTGGCTGACCACATTCCTGCCAGAAGGTATTTTTGCTTTCTGACCGAGCACTGCAGGCAGCAGCCCGGTGCACTTGTGGGGAGTTGCTAAGCATTTCGACCAATTCTTTCCAAGCTTGGGGAAAATTACTGCTGCTTATGTAATCTGTCTTTTGCCAAATGGGAAGCTGGGAGCTCAGCTGAGTTAACATTAGCATTTAAGTTAAGGAGCCAAAACATTTTTCATTCTGATGCTCTTTTGGCTTCCACCATTGACTACAGATTCTGTCAAAAAGTTACATCACAGTCCTAAATGCCTTCTATAGCATTAGGATCAAGCAAGATGTTTAGTTTGAGGTACAGTTTGGAAGGCAACTTTTGGGAATAGAGGGACACTGAGTCGTACATAGCAAAAAGCAGCAGCAGCACTGAACTGTGTAAGCCCCAGGTACAGGGGGCACCTGGTCATCCCATGGGACAGTGAGTGCTCTGCTGACCTGTGGCTCCTGGAAGGACACAGCCCCAAGTGTCTTCAGACAACCTTCCCACCTTGTTTCTTAAACTGGAAACTTACTTAACCTCTAAACTGCCAGCAGATAATTGCATTGATTTACACTCTGTTGTTACAGCCTGTTTGTAACATATGCCTTGAAGAAGTCAAGTTCTTGGTTTTTATACCACTTAATATAAATATGTACCGTGGAATGAAGATGTATATGCCAAGAAAAGAAAATGAAAACAATTAAGAAGGATCCCTCTCAACAGAAATAGAATATTGATTAATTGAAAGCCTGTTTCATAATTTGTCAGGAAATGGCAGTGATGCGTACTAATTTCAAAATAATAAGCATAAAATAAATACAGAAAACCAACTGAAAGAGGGCTGTTATGAAAGCCTTTTACAGCAGTAATAAACTCCAAATCCTGGCAAACTTAAAATGGTTCAACACCACATGTTCTTACCGGGTACAAAAACTGGCTTATGAACTGCATATGAATTAGGGACAAAACAATGGCAATACTCTTCAGATTACCTCTGTGACGAGAAATGACTCACCCAAAAAGAGGATACCAACCCACCTGCTGTCCCTGTAACTTGAGTTTGGGTCAATTCTTAGTCAAGTTTCTACTAACTTGAATGACAGCTGATCATATTGATGTTCAGAAAACCAATGTCTCAAGTTTAGAAACTTAACTCATGTATACATATATAGGAAAACCAGTCTCTTCTGTTCATCTCATGGAACCTTAAAAGAAAACAACCCATGAGGGCATACTGATGCAAACAGGTGTGACAGAAAACATGAGCTCCCTCTTCAGTAAACAGCTTTAGTTGGCAAAGCATTTCTTTGCCCTTGTATCTACTAAGGGATGACTTCAGTTCAGCAAGGTAAAAAAACAGTGGAAAGCAGCAATAGCATTTTTAACTATTTTTAATTCAGAACCCCCTAAACAATGTCCAACAAGGAGCAAATTTAACTAAGCAGACAGGTGGGTGTTTTGTGTAGCCCTCTCCCTGATTAAATTATAGACTCCCTGTGAAAAAGATATACAAGTGGTGCCACCTGTGAACCAGCCTCTGGCTGTGTCACTGGTGTAACTGAAAAGGTTGAATTTCTGTTATTCTCAAACCCAGCATTCTGCAACAGCAGAAAATGCTTCTACATTTGTCTTGCATGCACTGCTAATAAACTTGATGAACAGGTCTACTCCTCTCTCATGACTCAGCATCAGTCAAGTTTGTTTTGGTAGCTTCTTCCCTTTCACTATTTGCTCCAAAGCTGATCCATATTTTCAGATATTTTAAAAAACAAACAAAAAAAACCTAAAGAAAACCCCCACAAGCAAACAAATAAAACAAACCAAACAGGCAAGGCCAAAGAGATGCAAAGACAAAACAGGTTTGCTTTACTTGATCTGGCTAACCACAACACAGCAACACAAAAATTCTGGCTTTCTTCAATACTATATTCCACCCAAATGCCACGTGTAGGGGTAACAGTAAGACAGCCTTGTGACACTTGCAGACACCTCACTCCAGTTTCCTGTATGACAAACAGACTCATGTCAGTCAGTAAAGCTGATTCTCAGGGAACCAACGACAGGTGTCATCAAAGCAACAAGAACCCGTAGCAGGGAAAAACTGGGGCTCAACGCCAGTGTCAGTGTGTCCTGGGCTTGACTCATTTCTAGTTATGCCAACACACTTCAAATCGTGACACTTACTTTGAATACCCTACGGACTCACCTAGAATTATTTCTGTAATAGCAAAAAGTAAAAGCTGGAGTACCGCAACATTTGATTCCAATCAGTGTGATTGGAAGTCACACTAAAAAAATCTCACTAGCAAACACAAGGAAAACAAAGGAGAGATGGTAGATTTTGGCTGTGGCTGCTGCTGCTGTTGTTTTGCTGCACTTTAAGTAAAGCTACATTTTTAAACACTGACACAGCTCAGTAAAATTTAGTAGCTATAACTTACAGTTAATCTTGGTTAGACTCTCCATCACCTGAAGTCTTTAAATCAGTATTGGGCGCCTGCTTAGAAGATAAGCTGTAGCTCAGCCAAGTATATTGAGCTGTATAAAAAACTACTAGATTAGGCTTTCTGGTTTGTGTTTATGTAAGATTGCAACCATGACATAATGTCTCTAACCTTAAGTACCCACCAGGCTATAGAATACCCAAAATTCAAAGGCTGTATGTGGGAGCTACTGACTCTAGTGCACCAAAGGTGGGCAGGTAAAACAGACTATATGACAAACAAGAAAAAATAGAGTGCAGTAACTCCAACACGGGCAACTTTGGTGAGGTATGGAAAACTACTGCACATGCTATTATGCTGCAAATACAGTGCTGAAAATAAAATTCACATCTTAATAACAAGACAAACAACTACAGAACATATCTGTCTTACCAGTGCCATGGCAACTGTAACAGAAAACACACACACTGACCTGAAATAGTAGCAACTTCTTCCCGTTAAGAATATTGCTTATAAGGGAATGAGCAAGAGCTGGCTGACCACATATCCATAAAAGCTGGGAATGTTCTCTGTTTCCAGAAAGTGTTTCAATGCCTTTACTACTTTTACCAAAATTTTTAAAAAATCAACAAGAAAAAAAACAAAACAAAACAAAACAACAACAAAAAAAGCCCCAGAAACAGATAAGAAAGGAAAAAAAAAAGGTGGTTTTGTCACTGATTTCACAGTCCCCAAGTACATGAAGCCAACAAGCTGAACATATGCACACTTCAGGGACTTTTCCTAATCCAAGCCATCCAGTTTCCACTTGCTTCAAAATGTGCTGATAAAAACAAACTCCCTTAACCGGACCCTGATCCCACAGGCTGATCTAACCCTTACACAAAGGCATCCCACTCCTTTGTCTCACCAAAGAGACAATGACCTGCTCACACAAGTAGGCTGACAAATTCAAAAAGGAACAGCTGCCTCTGCCCAGCCAGGGATTAACTGGCATTTCAGCCCTGTCTGTCCACTGAACAGCTTTCACATTACTAAGATTCACCACTTTAATGCCATTAACTGCAGCGAATTTTTAAGAAATGCTATACATAATTGGATAGACCTGTAAGAAAGGTTGTACCAGGTTGATTGGAGATGCCTTCCTAAAGAAAATCTTGCACAGGATGTTTTACAATTGTCTATAAGATATTGTCCCTTATCACTGCTGGCAGATTTCAAAAGAAAGAGAGAAGTCCTGAAAATAGTAAACTTCTAAAAATCTGGTGTAAAATCAATGCGGAGAAAGGAGATTATAATCAGTGTGTAGGGAAAAAGCCCCCAAATGTGAACTGTGCCACTGTCAGTCTTATTTGGTGGTACAGCACCAACACAGCTTCTGAGTGGATGTAGCAGACAATGGCTACTGCCCAGCGTAGTATTCAATAAGGAGAACAGTGCAGAGTTGGATGTATCTAAGCAGAAAGGGACACACAACTAGTAATTTTCATATTTGCAAGCCACAAACAGTTTGGATTTGCTTTTTTAACCATAATATATTTTTCTATTAGCAAATGACAATGTATGTATGTCTACAAGTTCTCCACATCTGAGCAAAAAACAAAACCAGAAAATCCTGCCTAGAATCAAGTATCATCTACCATCTCCTACAAGAAATGTAACTGTAGCAGAAACAATCTTACATACTGCACTGGACATTTAAATATTGTCTAGCAAGCAAAAATAAGAGCTAATACATATACTGACATATACCCCTCATGTCTTTACTGTGACTAAGACAAAAGTCTGATTTACAAGTACTTCATAAATTTGTGAAAATGAATGTGGAAACTGTTCTGCAGCTCAGTGACCTGTTGGAACCAACTCAATACAACTGCTGTGCACACAGTCCTTCCCAGTAACACAAGCCTGTGAGCCACCAAATGGGAAGGGAAAACGACAAAACAACAGGCGTGTTTTTGCATTTAATAACCAGAAACAGTTTGGACTGCTATTCTCTACCCTGTTCACTGACTTTCTAAGAGCCCCCATTTAAACATCTAGAATAACTTACTTCTCATGACTACTTAATCCAGTTCTTCAACCTGAAAGTCCTAAGAGCTGCTGCTTTTTGAAGCATCCAGAACATTACTTGCATATACTTTATAAAAATGGCATTTCCTAGTAAAAGCAAAGCTTATAAAGCTTAGGGGAAATAGCCTTGGGGTTTTCCCCTTCTGAGAGCTTAAACTTTTATGAGTGAACCTGAAGGACTGCCAGACTTCTAAAGTGACAACACATTACGAAAAAATTTCCTATGTGTTTTGCAAATTTGAAGTCAGCCACATTTCACAACTGACATCAGGGTTTTTAATATCAGCTCTAATGAAATATAATTCTCCAATGACATAACTGTGAAGTACAGCATTTTCATTTCACTAGCTGGCAGAGAGGTTTTGGCCTTATTATTATTGTATCTTATGTAGAGCCAAAAGTGTTCTAGGCCCTGCACAGACATGCCTGAAGACAAAACCTTTTCCTTGTATCTGCTATAAACACAGAGACCGCAGGGTATTCAGCTTTACAAAACAGGTTACATATTTTCACATGACTGCTATGGCCAAGTCGTATGGTAGGACACAGGAATAAGAGAAAAATATAAGAAATAATTTGCCTTCATCTTCTCTGCAGTTTCACTTTCACTAAATCTCTTTGGGTAGGATTGGATAGTTTCTGGTTCAGGAGAATTTCACTGTTTATTGAAAAAAATCCTACAGTCAATGAAGAAGTTCCAGCTATCATCACAAAGCCCTGAGGGGAAAGGGGCATAAGCTGAGGATTAAAATGATAGTCTTGTTTTTAAATCAGGTTCCTCCTGAGGTCACACTTCCTCTGCTGGATGAGAGAGGTGTTTATTTCGGAATGGATACAGCTCACTACAGTTTAACCACACACCAACTAAAATTAAGAAGTTCCCATTTGCAAATGACTGAACTAAGGATGTAACTGAGAAGAGCTCTGCCTTTCCTAGACCCTCAAAACCCAAGAAATGGGGAGGAGAGAAAAAGCTACACTTCTCCCATCAGGAGAAGTCCCTGATGACTGAGATGAAACCCAAGCATGGAAGATAGCAATCAGAAAGAGAGACTTGTCTATTCTGAAGCCCCCGAGTAGCTGGTAGGAGCATCTGACATGGGCCGTTTGTTCTGAATTTGTCATGGGGACAAGCAACAACAGGCATAATGTTGTACTCACCCCTTCACCTACACATTCCACTCAATGCACATTTCTTCAGGTCTCCAAGGGTGTTACTTGTGAAAGAAATTGCCTCAGTGTCTTGGGGTGACTTTATGATGTGTATCCCATGTTGCTGCCCTAAGCCCAGAAATTAACTTTGTGCCTTTCTATGCCTCTAAACTGAGCCTGAGAGGGGGAAGGAAAAAAACTGAGCAAACAGTTTGGCTGTTGATTGCATGTTGTGTTCTGGGACAAAGCAACAACCCTGGTATCACCAAGTGTTCGGGGATACTGACACTCCAGGGACACCTCCACACAGAGATCCAGCTCCAGTTTAAGAAGGAATTTTAAAGGGCTATCTCATGGCATAGTTCACAGTAACAAGTCTAGGCCTGACCTGGTAAAATAGACACAAAAATCGATAAGCCATACTGACAGGTACAAAGGGGACACCTCTGTTGAGGCAACATCTTCTAGTGGCTGTCATGAGTGGAAGGTAACAGGACACAGTCTCTTTGCCACAGGGCTGATGCACACTCAGCTTGGGTGGGAAAAAAAAAAGAACCACCATTCAGCACATTAAATGGAAAGGTGGAGAGAAAAGCCTCCAAAAACATAAAGGGCAGATGTCTGGCAAGAGTTAACAAAAAGGTTCATTTGTGGGGTTTATTTGTTAGCTTCTTGTATAAGTCTTGAGATAACACCTTGTTGGAATCATAAAACACAAATGCAGTAGATCAGAAGCAATTTCTCCTTTGGACTGGACTCCAATCAGGGTATCTTGGTACCCATGTCCTCCTTTTGCATCTTTCTGAAATCCTGAAGCACATTTTTGTGGGTGTTTGCAGATCCTGAACCGCAGCCTGAACATGGTTTGAACTCTTAGTGAACCTCTGATAGCTGCACATACCTCCATTTGAGGCTATAGCAGAAGCTGAAAAAAAATCATGCTTGATTTTTCTATTTTGGGGGACAGGTGAGGAGAAGAGTCCACATAATACATTATGGTGTAGCTTGCAGTGGTCGTGGCTGTCTCTCTTGGTGCTGCAGCTCATTCTGTAAAGATAGCTATGCAGGATGAAGTAAGTGTTATCCTTCAGCTTCCCTAGACTGCTGACAAACATTACACTGGTCTCCAACCCTGATGGAACACAGAAGAGAAAACACAGAGCACGACTTCCCAAAAACGGGCAAAAACTTTGGTCCTCTCTGGAGGACAGAGGATTGGTCAGCTCTGGGAAGAGACAGAGGATAAATGGGGTCAGAACTGTCTTTCCCAGCTCCATGCAGCCAAGCATAAATTAACAGTAACAGAGATGTTACTTCTGAGGGGCTGTGTGAAGGCTGCAGCAGACACCACCATAGTAGGGGAAAAACTGCAATACATGTCTGCTCTCCCCAGCCAAGAGATCATAGTCAGGACTAACACACTTGCTCGAAGCTTTGCCTCAAAAAAGAGAGAATCAAAACCATGGAAGGATGGCGGGGCTTGGCCCACTGTAAATGTTGGCATTTATAATGGAGAACGAAGTGTCACCGGATGCCTGCTGCAGACACTCATGGTTTGCTTTTCACAATGTCATGGAACGATGCTTTGTATTGAGATTTCATACAGTAATAGTTCCTTAATTTAAGTAATTGCATTTTCTGCCTGTAGGAAATGGTCTGCTTTGACCATACCAAATAAGCTATTGTCCCACCAATATTGCCATAATCAGCTACCAACAATTGTTTTAAGGCACTGCTGTTTCTTAAGAGCTATTACTCCTTTATTAGAGGACAATGTAAGCCTAAAACCAACAGAATACTCTTCCCCAAAGATATCATTCCTTTCACCAGGCACTGAAGCAATAAGTGGCATAGGAAGGGGGAAAAATTGTTAGTTACAAAAACTATCTAGAGCCTCTGTCTATGAACTCAAAAAATACTATTTTTCACACAGTCGTAGAGTCCTACTACGTAAAGTTATACTAAAGCAGTATTAAAATCTCTACATCTTCCACCCACACAAATGAAGCAGTCCCCTCCTACCCCTCCACAGCTTCCAGCTTCAAATATCCTGGCGTAAAATGATCAGACAAAATAGGTGAGTTATGTTTTTATTGGTTCCTCCAGACTATGACGACATTTCCTAAAACACTGAGCCAGGAAACTATTAATGTCTCTGAAAAAGTGGAAAGGGTCAGGCTATTTCAAAGGACGTGTTTGCTAAGCGGCCTTTGTTACAGATGTATAGGCCACTTAAAATTCGATTAATAATAACAAAAGTATTTAGCATTCATGTAACATTTCTAGCTCCAAGGTATATTGTGAACATATTTGCTAGGCTGTGTTACAAATATGTTCCTGTATTTAGAAAGCATTACCCCTTTTCACCTTTTTGAGAATTAAAATAAGAAAGTTAATAAGCTTGCCTAAGACTTTGTAAAGTAGTATATCCATTCCAAGATCAGAATTACCGACAGATCTGTATGTGCTCCTAATCTCAGGCTGTTACTGGAGAGGGAAATGAAAATGGTCTCAGTTTATCACCTTTATAAAAATGGAAGACCTGGAAGATTTTCTAGATTTATGTCAGCTGTGTTGGCCTGCATTTGGCAGCACAAATCAGGTCAGGCACTTGCAGGTGGGGTCACAGATCCCTTAAAAAAAGCTCTGCGTGTTTTACATACAAGCACTGAACTAGAGCAACCAGTACTCTAACAGGAGCATAGCACAATGCATGCAGGATAGAGATCCCACAGAGAATCCTCAAAGCTTTCTAATTTTCTAGCACATACTACATGTATATACCTCTTTGTTTTGGCTGCTTTGTCAGTAGGTCTGGGAAATATCAAGGGGGACACAAAGGACTTGCACAAAAGACTTGGAATTAAAGGTGCTCCAAAGATAACACCACTTATTCCATGGCCAGAACAATTTCACCCACAAACCCAGTTCTGATCCTGACTGCACAACCTGTACGAAGGTCAGTTCACTAACACAGGAGTGCAAAGCAGATAGTACGATGCATTTCCCACAGGAGGGAGCTGAGGCATCCTAAAAGAAGTACAAGTCACCCTGTTTTCACCGACTAAGGAACTTCACTCATCTGTCATGTCTCAAACAACCACAGTCGGGTCACACGACAAACGCTGCAGGTAAAAATCCCACTATTGCACAGTGCCACCTCCTGGGCAAGCAAGACTGGAAAAACACCCTCACGTGTCCCTTCTCTCCGGCAGCATCCAACGTTTTAGTGTCACCTCCCAAGCTCTGGCAGGCCGGGCATTGCCTCTGTTCTCAGAAGGCAGGCCATGCATCCACGGAAAGAAGAGCCGATTGTTTACACCTCTCCCCATGAAACGTGAGCTGCAGCAGACCCACTCTTGAGTGAGGCCATGTCTGCATAGGCAAGCACTACACAAACCCACAGGATTAAGTTCACTCTGGGTTGCTGGCTAATCACAAATTAGCAGTCAGGGCTTCCTTTTAACATCCAAACAGGAAATGGGAGTGGAGGAAGTGAAAGCTTAATAACTTCTTGCATGCTAACAAGTTACATGAGCTGCTCCAATGAAAAAAGCTTTGCTAAGTGAACTTAAACCTAGCACACAGTCTGTCCCAAAATGGCAAGCATTTATCTTTGAAACCAAGCTATGCATCTCAGAAAGACACCGGAGGCAGACATTTAAATTAGCATAACTTAATTTCCAGTATAAGAGGACATAAAGCACTGAACTGAAGTTGAGGATCCTACTTTATGGTAATCGCAAGCATTGAGACTATAATCCCCAAACCAAACCCAAGGTGGTAATCCTAGCATCTCTCTTGAAATATTCAGTGAAAAAATAGGATTAGAAGGGCAACATTTTAGTTACCACAAACTGTTAAATCCATAAGGGCCTCTGACAAAGGAGCAAGAAAATCATGCCTAATGTTAGCTCCATTTCTTCGTCTCTTTGTACTCTTTGGCTGTGCAGATCCCATAATATTTACCTGGCCACACAGAGTTAAGTGTCAGAAAAGGTGGGAAATAAAGTCCCTGTAAGACACTGAGAACCCTAAAATGCCTAAAGGAGCAAAGGACTCTCAGGCCTCCATCACAAGCACAGCAAGGAACATCTCTCCATCTTTAGGCCACGAGATCACAGTCCCTGGCAAATGGGAAAAGCCTGGCCCATTATACACTCCTAATTTGGTACGATCTTCACAGCAGGAGGAGGAAAAACAATTTTGTGCAACTGTTGAGCAATTCTCAAGAGTTCAAGATAGATGAAAGGCCAGTTTCTCGGTTGCCTGGAGATATTAAGACAGATTAGGGACAAAAGTAAGATGACTTCAATGGGTGGATGTAGACTGATGTTTTGAGGGAACAAAACTGCAAGGTAGAATTCCTTGTTTTCTATGGATGTACCCAACAAAAAAGAAAAACCTCTTGGAAGAACTCTGCAGTATAGGAAGAGATTATTTCAGTGGGCTGCATGAAGAACAGAACAGAAGCAAAGGAATTTGGGAAAGAAATCCTGCTGTCAATATAACCTCTACACAATCTCATTATCTCCCAGGGATGCAAGCAAGAACAGACATATAACAGATAGTTACCGTGGCCCACAATAAACTGGCTACAATAAATAAGGAGCTAAAACTGCTTGGGTGCATGCTCTGCATTATGGAGTGTGGAAGTAAGGTTTTTCCCTACTTTCAGCAGTAGACACATGGGCACTCCTAGTTCCAATGCAGCATTTACCATGAAGTGTTGCCTGCCATAAGCCACCTCACTTGTTACACTGTGCACACAGCTGGAAATGCAGACCTTGCTGTGGACTCTCGTATCATTGATCTGAGCAATAAAAAAGGCACAGAAGTCTGTTGTACATGAACATCTGAATTTCCATCCTGAATCCTTCAGATCGTTTTCACCGTAGGCATTCCCTGTTTCCAAGGTGACAGGAGACAGAGCAGATATTTAATCAGCCTGGTAAGTTTTAGACCACCCATTTACAAAAACTCTCCAGAAGAGTTTTGAAAGCTGAAAAGCAATGACTCTGTAAGGCTGCTGGGTTTGGTGTTGGGGTTTTTTGTTTTGTAAGACAATCGTTGGTAAGTATTACATCTGTCACTGGGAACACCGGTACTCCTTCTACTCGTATTGTGACCTTGCACTCCAATACTTGTGGTATCAACTGCACCCAACCATCTATTTCTGCGGAGTCACCGACTAATCACCTCTTTTTTAGGATGTTTGCATCCAGGGCAGCAATGCCACTTCCTACTACGTGATAAAGACCATGAGGACTTTGCAGGACTGCCATCTGCTCCGTTGCCAAAATGACGGCATCTGCCAGAACATTCAGGTCTCCAGCCTGTGATGCTCCAGCAGGTTAGCTGATCTTCACTTAACTTCTATAGTACCAAATGGTTTTCCTTAAGCCAGAGACTTCCAGTTTTCCTTCCCTCTACTTCCAGTGAGAGAGGTGAGAGTTTCCACACAAGGTCTCCTTGGTAAGGAGTGCTGATAAGCTCGTACCTGTTCAGCAGCTATCACTCTATCAACAATCCACTGTCAAAAAAAATGGAGGAGGAATGTGCTTGACAATGTGAGAGACAAATTATGATCCGTGTCCTCCTTGCCCTACATTCACATGACATCCTAGGCTCACATGTGCCATTCACTTAAGTATCTAAAGGAAGGTGTAGTTGTGACCAGTTTCTCTGGATCAGACACCAGGTAGCTGTTAAATAATACTAAGAATGATTTCACCATGAGATGCTTGTACTGGATCT